>NW_027041744.1:0-600000 GCF_035928015.1 Saxophila tyrrhenica | reverse complement strand
CCAACCACCGCTGTTTCGCTCTTCTTGCGCCTTTGTACGGTCCAGTCGATCAGGCGTGATATGTGCGCAGGGTCGGTCGCTTCCAGCTCTCATCAAGTAGAAGGCCGCTTCTCTTCGATCGCCATCCCAAGTCACCACGCGTCTCCATGCGTAGCTCACACCCCAATACTGAAACTCGTAGCGTTTGTTTCCCTTTGCACCAATTCGCTTGACGTCGACTTGAGCGTAGTTCGAGAACTCGAGCTTGATTGACTTTGAGGGCACAAACTCGTCCTCCTTTGTCCCGTGGCTGGAGGTCATCTGGCGATCAAAGTCATTTAAGTCGTCTGAGGTTATTGAAGCGTATCCAGAATCGTTGCGCTTCAAGCTGGCAAGCGTCGGTACTGCCGAGCTGCGTCGCTCCGACTTGGGTCGCATGCTCTGTAGGGCGTTGCTGAGGGACCGCTGAATGGCGGGCCGCTTTTCCTGAGCGGCGGTCTGAGACTTCTGAACTGAGTGACAGACTTCACGTCCCGAGTCCCTGCAGTACCGGCGTAATGAGAACTCTCGGTGCTTGAGGTCGTGCAGACGCAGGTGGAAAAGTGTCATGTCGTAACGCTTGCGATCATCAAAAACATCAGCATCGACTCTAAGATTCATGTTCCCATCGATCGTTGAGTCGTCATGTCGGATGTGTAATTGACGACCAGATGGAAAGAGATCTGAAAACTCTGAGGGCGTCGCAGCGATCGCAGACGACTTTGTTGGTTGTCTTGTGTAGTCTGGAACGTCGAAGTCGGGGATGTCTTCTCTCTCCGGCTGGTCCAAGTCGCCATCGACTGTTGAGGCGTACGTCTCAACCGAATTGGACGGACTCGCAGGTGGACTTTCGAACACCTGTCTATCGTCGAAATACCGCGGCGGACCATCTCTTGATCGACCTTCATGTGTGTGGCATCGGACGTGGTGTGACTGTCTTGTGGAGTTGCTCGAGCATGAGGTAGGTTGCGTTTGATAGGATCTGTCGCTATTTGATTTGTATGAGCGGTCGCTGTCGGAGTCGGAAGGGTATCGTCTTTCGCTCGTTGCAGGTTGCTTGTAGGCAGATCGGATGTCGAACATCTCAGGTCGATGATGAAGAGGCATGCTGGAGTCTGGTGATACTTTGTATGCGAATGCTGTGGGTCTTCGCAGTCTGGCCTTATGCTGTAGAAAGCAAGCTTGGTCGCACCGCAGCAAGTAGCTTCAGTGTAGTAGGCCTATACCGGCGGGCCAGAGTTATCCAACACACGCGACCATGTGTGCTGCGAGGTTCTAGGCGTCTACCTGACCGGCCGTGGGTTGTTATTGAGGCGCTGGTAAGAACGACATTTTGGCGACTCAAGCACCGTGTACAACAGCAGCGACGGGAGATGTTGATAGTAATGTCCGAACAATAAGAGCGAACCGCAGCGAGGACTGGCGAGTGTTGGAGGGTGGTGAGGTACACGGTCCAAGCAGGGGTAGGATCATGCCCAGTGCGCTTTGGGTTGAAGACTGGTCCCTTCGTGGTAAGCGTTTCCGGACGGATCGACAGAACCTTCAGCATCGGCGAGACGAGAAACCCCCGGAGTTCATCTCATCCAACCACTACCCTCCTCTACCCTCCTCCATCCCTCGATGACTTTGCGTCGCGATTTGTATCCGATGATCCGCCGTTCAATTTCTCTTTACCAATATTCCTTCTGGTCCAAGCGACTGAGACAGTTGCCTGCAACACGCCAACAACTGCGAGGCGGGATGAACCATCCACAAGGCATCGAGTGACTCCTACGCGCCCAACAGCTCGCAAGGCTGCCTATCTTCACATGCGCTCCAGCTGCGCATCACACAACGTGCAGCGGCAACGACGTAGATCGGGATAGGCAGCTAGGTGGTTCCTGGCGAACCCGGAGCTCTGTCGTGGCTCCACCTCCCCCACACATGTGTTGTCGTGCAGGCAGTGGACGATCACAGTTCATCAGAAAATTCTACTGTACGGACGGACCGAACCCTGTATCTGCTGAAAGATCAGCACTAACATCAGCTCCTGATGGGTGGACATTGAATGTGAGTGTTCATGTGTTCGGTGATGAGAATCAATCAAAGACAGACCCAGCCATCGTCTGCGGCTTCAATGTTGCATTGCGCTTCCCGCGGTAATGCAATGTGAGGAGATCGCCTATCATCGGTCACGAGAGGTGCCAGCTTCATGTCTGAGTCGGCACTGCCTTCCGAGCAGTACTCACTTCAACCTCTGGACGCCAGACCACAATTTCAAAGCTTCAGGCTGGATTTCAGAAGAGTTGTTGGCGCCATCTCAGCACATCTGTCCAGATTTTGTCGTGTCCGAGGAGATGAAAAAGGCGTAAAGCCAGATTCCCAAGGCAAGCGAGGTCCGCTTCGCCCTCCTGGAGTCAACCTTCCATGCAACGGATCGAGCGAATAGCACTGGCATTGCTCTACTATTGGCGGCCTCTGCAAAAACGTGCGCAGCAATGGAAGGTGCAAAAGCATACTTGTTCTTCCAGCCGTTGCTGCGCCTGCAGTCATGGCTGCATTGCTACCCAAGAGGACTTCCAATCGGCTAAAGATGGTGGCATGACGATAACGGGATCGCAACATGTGGCCGAAAGGACCCGTGTGCTGCTCATCGCACTGTCGGGCAGCTGAGGAAGCCAGGGTTTGGAGTCGCCAGTCAGGAAGAGACTCTGGTGAGTCGATCGATCGCAGGATAATGTGCTCCCGTCGTGAGACTTCATCGGTAATGGACGGCGAGCAATCGCGAAGCACTGGCTGTCCCTCCGCGCTGATCGATAATGCCTAGTGCTGCTGACCTCGACAGGACAGGCCGAGAATTCAGCGGAAGATGAAGAGCCGTAGCGCACCAACACGACGTCAGAAGTGTATATCTGGCACCGATATGGGCATGAGGGGAGCTGCGAAGGAGTTTCGTGATTGATGACAACGGGTCATGCTGGAGGCTTGTTCTCCGGGTGAGTCGTGGCGATCGCAGACTGCTACGCCGCTTGCCGACCAAGCTGGACATCTTGAGTGAGACGTGTCTTCGGCGGGTGGTGCTAGCCGCGGAGCTCATAGGAAGGCACATGAGCCCGAGACTTCTTCTAGACCGCAAAAGTGAGATTGCGTGAGAATAGCTGGCGATGCCCCTGAGTGGCGGCACCAGTTGTTACGCTTTAGTTTTCGATAGTTACGGTACAAACTCCAATTTCTTACATGTCCGTCTTTTCCGAGCTTAAGAATGACCATGGTGTCGCATCGATGGCGGATTTCTACTGAAAATGGTACCATTGGTAAATAGAGTTGACCATAGAGTTCCGGCTCGTCGGAGTCTTGTCGGACCGGCGCCGCCTCGGCCCGCTTCATGCATGATCTAACAGCTCGCGTCCCGAGCTCAAGACCTCTTGAGGTACATGTACATTTCGAGATTCGTCGTATCCAACACAGCAATCGATCAAAACGCATTAGCACACGTCTCCTGAGACAATGCTGACTGCTCTCGATCGACGAGGAGCGCCTGCAACCGGACGGCGATAGAGCAAGCAGACAATCCAACATGCCGCCAGCCAAAGCCCGAGACGAGTCGCGTTCAGAGGCTTCGACAGCGCGGGACAGACAGGTCGCAGCAGCGGCGCACGCGAGGAAGAGCAAGAATGGCACGTCGGCACCACAGAATGGGAGCTCGTTGAAGGAGCTGGCGCTCGTGAGCACCGAGTCGGGAAACGTGGTTGCGCCTGGCCAAGGCACGGGAGTAGGTGATATAGCATTCAGCACGACGGCGTGGCGCTGACGGTGCATTGATAGATGGCTTGGAACGACGCCCCTTTACAATTACTGAACACATATCGGGTTGCACACAACCTGCCATCGCCCGCCGCATTCACTTCGCCTCTTAGCCAAGCGTTACTGACGAACCCCGGGATTGGACGACAGAGTCCAAGTATGGCGCGGAAGAAGGAGAAGCGGCGGGTGTCGAAAGATCAGCTCGCACTGTCGGTGCGGAAGCATTTCAACTCGGCTGCTGTGAACGAGATAGATGTGGCTGCTGGATTGTTCTACAAGGTGCACAACAAGGAGAAGGCGTTTCGGATGCGGTCAGCTCCTGGCGTGACGAAGAAACAATGAAGTGTATCATTGGCCACCTTCAGTTTCATTGCGTGTATCATCGTTGACGTTGGTTGTGTGCCATGAGGTGCTTTCGAAGGTGAATCCGGCATTAGTATTGAGACGAAGTTGCTCTCTCGCGGTCGACTCAAGCACCGTTTTCTCGGTACCCGGACGGTCGCCTGTTTCAATCGACAGGATGAAAGGCTTCCACTGTCTTCGATCATCCCCATTCACACTTGCCCGCACGATCTTACCTCCAGAGAGCACAATGGATTTGTAGCCATCTAGTCGACGGTTTGTACGCTCAAAGTAGTCCTTTGAGGCAAGGAGCTCAACTCGTTGGCAGGCTCTGCCAAGCTGTGCTTCAAGAACAAGCCTTCTCTCTGTCTCCCATAAGGTGGTTTTGGGGTATATTCCTGGAGAGGGGAATAGCCAGTAGGACATAGTTCGGACAAGGGGCAAGCGGCTATAACTTTTTGTCGGCCAATCACCATCAGAAAAGTCTCGTGATTTGGGGCGTCGATGGCAACCGCACCGTACACGCCGCTCTTGTCAGTCAACAGCATTTTGTCGAGGCCAGGCTTCCATTGTGACACAGGATATGCAGCAACCACTTTCCACGGTTTCCACGATGGCTGAGGCAGTATTGCCGATTGCACAACGACTCCGATGCTTCTCTGGCATACGAAAGACTGCTCGCCTCGGCCGCTGTACGTGATCAGCAGTTCTTGGAGCTGCCCGTATTCCCTCGTCAGATCTGTGGCTATGTCGTGAACCAAGACCAGTCTGCTGAAGCACGCCGTCTGGCTCGAGTGTATAGAGAAGACGAACTCTACCTCGACGTTGGTCTGCAACGGACTGCTGGTCTGGGGTGAGCGACAGGGTCGGGGAAGGCTTGTGTTCCTCAGACGCAGTCCAACACGACTTCCTTTGTACGTGCAGTTCAGATATGCAAAGCTGATTGTGAACTCATTATCCTGTCTCCATTGATCCCGTGGAAGATCCAGGCGCACACCTTCGCCTGTAAGCTGCATGAATGTACCCCAAACCTCCTGTGGATGTTCGTATTTGTGGTCAAGGTAGTCTATGTTTCGTGCATCCCTGCCAAAACGAACTATTGAGTTGGCGAACAAAGAAGTGTACGGCCGTGGGTCGCTGGACGAATCCTCCCCGACATCCCAAGCGAAGATGGATTGATCGGCGGACGTTCGGACGATCTCTTCTTGCAGTCTTGGAAAGGCTCTACGGCCTTCACCATAGAGAAAGGGAATGTTGATGTTGAACAATCCCAGAAGACTATACGCAGCATCTTCAATGCGAGTTGTCTCCCTCTTGGCTGCCCACGACATGCGCTGGGCGATGCTAAATCCACTGGGCGAGCGTCCTGGGAAGTTGCCTCGTAGAGCGTCGACGTGAATACCTGTGATAGATTCAAGAGTGTTGTATAGTTGCGGCTTCTCTACAATATGTCGCTAGCGTCTATCAAAGAAACGCAACTTCCTTGGAGCCAAAAGTTCCTGCAAAGTCCAACCTCGCGTGAACCATCGACTCCGTTCCAGACTTCGTTTCGTACAGTCGTTGAGCACCCGTACCCTTCCATCGTCAGTCACAGCGTGATACAACTGCTTGCCCACGGCCCCAAGTAACTTCCGAATCACTGTGGTAGTTAGTGCAGCGCTACATGCTGCGTAATATGCTGCTTGTGGGCAATGCACCGATATCCATCTCTTGTGGGTTTCACAGTATGTTCGCAACTCTTCCAACGATGATAGAGATTCTATATCCGATTTTCGTGTCTTCGCCTCCCGCATTGCCGAAGGGTTTAGTCGAGTGATCATCTCATGGTAGAGACAAGTGCGAGCGTCATGAGGAGATATATAGCTCATCTCATGGTAATGGTACCGGGACCAGTGAAACGAACCTTTTCGGTTCTTCGCAGACATGCTAATATCTAGCTGAGGGCATTTTGTGCAGTCGCTGAGGTAGACATAGCAAACTGCTGCAAGGCTGTACCACCTGTACATGGAATTGATGGCTTCGGAGAGCTCGGCACTGCTTGATTTGTCGATGCAGCAGGTATCGATCCAAACGTAGCGATGGCCGTCTCGACTGGCTTGCAGGCAGGTATTCGGGACCTTGTTCCATCCGGCTTTGACATGCGTCGTGGTTGATTCGCGGGGTCTGGTGAAGCATCAGTAATCATAGTGTTACCGGCAGGAGCCTAGACAATCGCCCTGCAGACATATTCGCCATTTCTTGGAGTAGCTGACTGATCGATGGACGCAGCAATTACCTTGTCTTGAAGGCATCCAGCAAGTCTTCAAAAACATCCGCTGGTTCAGCCTGTCCTGAGGATGTATCACTCCTTTCGTCTACCTCGTCGGATGAGCCCTCAAGGCCAGATCCATCAACTGAGCACGTGTCGCTGTACGATGACACAGAGCCCATAGACCAGGTCTCTCCATCCCAATCTCTCTGGTCATAGCGACGATCGTCGTTTCTTCGCGCCGCAGCTAGGCTGATTTCAATCTCATGCTGCGGGCCGAGAGCAATATCATGAAACAAGACTTCATGTTTCTCCCAGGTATGTGAGAGGATAGCAAATTGGGGCAGTGATCGCTCGTCGATGAACTCCTCCAGTCTCGCTTCATTGTCGTAGATGAGTGCCTCCGCGTCGAGAAGTCTCATGGTGCCGGCGGGATAGATGGAAGACCTTCCAATACCTCACCAGGAGCTGAAGAGATTCATGTTCCTTGTTGAAAGGGCTTCGGTAGCAAGGCTGAGGTCAAGGCTGAGAGCCTGATAGCATGCGTCACAGTGCCATTGGTCGGTATCACGCCACCAACAGCTTGTCGACATACCTATCATTGCCATGGGACGGGATGCTTTTCGATACAGTGTTGAATCTGCTTTTCGGTGGAATTCTGCCACGTGAGGCCTGTTCCTGGACACAGAGCGTGGGTTTTAAGACGAGACGTCGTCAAGAGGAGGCGCATCGGACCTTCTCGAGATCGAGCCGAGCGGCATCGGCCGAAAGTCTAAATTTCGCGGGATCATCTCCGACTCTCGACAAACTTTTGTACAGCATCTCCATCTGTACATCAATATCCCCTTCTACAGCACCTCGCGCCATGAGTCTGGCATCACCTGGACTGATACCAAAGGCTACTACGCCCCTACGTATCCTCGCCGCCAGCAGACCATCATGCCCGAACCAATATAGAGACCAGCAACACCCCCGACGCTCCCTACATTCTAGCGCATCACAATCATGGCACGCTCGACCACGCCTACCATCGCACAGCCGACAGAGCACGAACCACGAGCGAATAGCTCCATGCCGGCAATTTCATGCCTCGCCGGTTGCGCAGGCGACGAAGGATCCTTATAAGTCTCTCGGGATCTCCTCCGGCGCATCATCCGGGGAGATCAAGAAGGCGTACTATGGGCTGGCCAAGAAGTACCATCCCGACACCAACAAGGATCCCAAGGCGAAGGAGAGGTTCAATGAGGCGCAGAGCGCATATGAGATCTTGACGGATCCCAAGAAGAAGGAAGCATGGGATCAATATGGTGCTGCGGCGTTCGATCAAGGCGGGGGCTTTGATCCCAGCGGAGGCGCTGGTGGAGGGCCAGGAGGCAGTCCGTTCGGCGGTGGTAGCCCGTTTGGCGGATTTGGTGGTGCGAGCGGCGGTGGTGGGTTTGGAGCCGAATTCAACTTTGAGGATCTGTTCTCTGCTTTCGGTGGCGCAGGAGGTGCGAGAAGAGGGAGAAGAGGCGCAAGCCCATTCCAAGAGGAGGTCATGGTTGGTGAGAACATTGAAGTGCAGACGCAGATATCTTTTATGGATGCTGCAAAGGGTGTGCAGAAGGACATCAACATCACACCCCTCGTACAGTGCAAGACTTGTACTGGATCAGGGTTGAAGAAAGGCGTGAGCAGGAGTCAGTGCCAGACTTGTGACGGCACAGGTACAAGGGTGCACTTCATGCAGGGCGGCTTCCAGATGGCGAGCACGTGCAGTACATGTGGCGGCGCTGGTGTATCAGTACCCAGAGGTGGCGAGTGTGGAAGTTGCAAGGGCAGTGGTGCCACGAGAGAACGGAAGACGGTCACGATCGACATCCCAGGAGGTGTGGAGGATGGGATGAGACTACGAGTGGTGGGCGAGGGTGACCATCCACCTACCGGTCAGGCCGCGAATCCGAAAGCAAGCACCTCGAAGGGCGATCTCTATGTGTTTATCCGCGTAGCGCCAGACTCGAAATTCTCGCGATCAGGATCGGACGTCCTATTCACGGCTTCCATCCCTCTCACGACCGCCGTCCTTGGTGGCGAGATCAAGGTACCAACGCTTGATGGGGAGGTCAAGGTCAAGGTTGCCAAAGGTACTGGAACAGGTGACAAGATTACTCTGAGCGGCATGGGTATGAAGAAGCTACAGTCTAGGAGAGGCAACAACGGCGACCTCCGTGTCGAGTTCCGGGTCAACATGCCGAAGTATCTGTCGGTGAACCAGCGGACGATCGTCGAGATGCTGGCGGACGAGATGGGCGACCAGAACGCCACGAGGGTGATGAACCTTGGAAAGTTCAAGGAGGCTCCACCGTCCGATTCATCCAAAGCGGAGTCTGGCTCTGCACCTGGGTCTGCTTCTGCCGAGGACCACAAGAACGAAGGTTTTCTTAAGAACATGTGGCATACCGTCACCGGCCAGCATGATCATCTGAACGACCAGGAACAACAGCAGCAGCCGCAGAAGCCGAAGAAGGAGAACGGCCAAAACCAGAGCGAAGAGGAACCGAAGAAAGCTTCCGGTTCTGGTTCTGGTTGAGGAGGTGTGTACCATTGAAGATGTTGTATATTTGCAGCGTTTGCATTTGCATATACTGGTGTTCGCGGGTTAGAGACAACCACATTGTACAGTAGATAGACCCGCAGAGCTTGTGGCATTGTATGATCATCTCGACTCAGGCTTTGCTGCCCTGATAGTTGTTCTCATTCACCATCGCCTTCCAGTAAGCGGAAATCCCCAACGCTTCGTCAATCTTAAATACCGACAAGGTCAGCAGTTCAGTATATAGCCGCCACCGCGGATAAGGAGGGCTCAACGTGGGCGCTTAGCGAAGATCAAGGATGCCTGTCTGCGAACATCAACTGGTGTCCCGATCGCAGGCTGTGCTGATGTCGGCGGCTCTACAGCCCAAAGGCTTGAGTGTAACGTATTGAATGTAGTAAGGTGTGCCTGCATGAGTGGCTGCAGCTGGAGAGGTACGAGTACTTTATGTCGTGTAGCCCTGCGTTCTTGTCATGCGGCCGTTCTCGAGACCGCTTTCCAGGTTCCCCACCATAACCAACCACTTTTAGGCACGGCCATTTGGACGTCAGACAAAGCTACGAGGAGTAGGCAGCGAGTTGATTGTACTGGACTGGACAATAAGACAGGCTTGTCATATACAAGAGCGTGGAATCAGCAGCGGGATTGGAGGGGTTTGTGACGGACTGCGCAGGACCCTCGATCACTGGTCTACGAGATATACCCACCGCATCAGACATGCGTAGGTTTGCTTGATTGGAGTCAAGATCTGCAGTGGACAACGAAGTAGAACACACGGCCGTGCTGGTCGAAAGCAGGAGCAGTACGGACGTACATTGCCACCCTCTTCTGAGCGCAGGCAGCGAAAGTACATGCTTCCAGCAATCCGACCAGCGCTGTCGAGGCAGCTCTCCGCCACCGAGATGCAGATCCCTATGATATCGAGCCCGCTCAAGCAGACCAACGAGATCGACTGGACAATCCCGCTGAAACAGCACATCCGCACCGCCTACGCCGACGACCCCGAACGCTACAATGACGAGTGCAACGCGCTCAACCGGTTACGGCAGGACATGCGAGGGGCAGGCAAGGACAGCGCAGCGGGGAGGGACCTGCTGTACAGATACTATGGGCAACTAGAGCTGCTGGACCTGCGGTTCCCTGTGGACGAGAACCACATCAAGATTTCATTCACATGGTTCGATGCGTTCACGCACAAGCCCACGAGCCAGTACAGCTTGGCGTATGAGAAGGCGAGCATCATCTTCAACATCTCGGCGGTATTGTCGTGTCATGCGGCGAACCAGAACAGGCACGAGGATGTGGGGTTGAAGACGGCATACCATTCTTTCCAGGCGAGCGCGGGCATGTTCACGTATATCAATGAGAACTTTCTGCATGCGCCATCGACGGACCTGAGTCGGGAGACGGTGAAGACGCTCATCAGCGTGATGCTGGCGCAAGGGCAGGAGGTGTTCATCGAGAAGCAGATCGTGGATGCGAAAAAGCCTGGTCTGCTGGCCAAGCTGTCTGCGCAGGCGGCTTACTTGTACGCTCAGGCCGTGGAAGGCGTCCAGGAGAACGTTGGAAAGGCGGTCTTTGAGCGGGTATGGCTGCTGGTAACACAGATCAAGCAGCACCACCTCGCGAGTTTGGCGCAGTACTACCAGGCCATTGCGGACTACGAAGCCAACAGCTATGGTCAGGCTATCGCACGGTTGCAGGCTGGGCAGAGCGCCAACAAAGAGGCAAACAAGATCGCGAATGCCATGCCGGGGACCATGCCTTCGAATAGCAATCTGGGCTCGGAGACTGGCATCATTCTCTCGGAGATGGTGAGCAAGCAGAAGTCGGCGATCGCGGACAAGCTGGCGGAGTTCGTGCGGGACAACGACATGATCTACCATCAGACTGTGCCCGCGGAGACGAACCTGCCAAGCATACCGAAGCTGCCAGCTGCCAAAGCGATACCCGTTAGTGAGCTCTATCAGGGCCAGGACATTCAGAGGATTATCGGTCCTGATATCTTTCAGCGGATCGTGCCCATGAGTGTGACCGAGAGTGCCAGTCTATACGATGAAGAGAAAGCGAAGCTCATCCGAGCAGAAGCAGAGCGCTGCGAAACTGCGGACGACGAACTAGCGACGTCGCTAGACTACCTAAAACTACCCGGTAGCCTGAACATACTCAAAGGTGGCCTCGATCAAGAAACCATGGGTGTAGATGACGAGTTCAGAAACTGGTGTGCAGAGCTGGCAGGTCACAGCCCGTTCAACCCTACATTCGACCAACTTCGGGACGACAAGACTGGTATCACAAAGACACTGGACGACAGTCTCAAACAGCTCGACATGGAGGCGAGTGTTTGCGAGAAGATGCGAAGCAAGTACGGCAGCGACTGGACACAACAGCCCTCGTCTCGATTAACGAACACACTACGCACCGATGCGAAGAGCTACAAGTCTGCGGTCGAGGAGGCGAGCACGAGCGACGCACAGCTATACTCCTCCTTCCGGCAGTACGAAGGCGACTTTGACGAAATGCGGTCTGCGGGTGAGACAGACGAGGCGGATGTGTTATATCAGCGGGCTCTTATCAAAGCCGGTGCCGGAAAGAAGAGTTCTGCTGTGCAGAGTCCTGGCGCAGGTGGTCATGAGGAAGGCAACCTGCTGGACGACGACTTTGCGGATCAAAATCAGCTTAGCGTCGCTGAACAGATACAGCAGGTTGAAGAGCTGATACGGAAGTTGCAGCTGGTGAAGAGGGAGAGGACGCAGGTGCTGAAGGATCTGAAGGAGAAGGTAGGCTAACATTCGTTTGTCCTCACGTTTATTGCCACCTACTGACAGCAACAGATACACAACGACGACATCAGCAACGTCCTCATCCTCAACAAGAAGGCCATCACCAACCAAGAAGCCCAGCTTTTCAAGTCAGAGCTCGAAAAGTTCCGACCACACCAGAATCGCATTCTCCAAGCCAACCACAAGCAGTCAGCCCTTATGAAGGAACTGACCAGGACTTACTCCGACTTACTCCAGGACAAGCGAGTGAGCAGAGAGCAGAACAAGTACGAGGCTTTCTCGCGGCAACGCAACATTGTCTTGACCAAGTATCGCAAAATCTACAACGCCTACACAGACCTGCAGACCGGCCTGCAACGCGCCCAGCAGTTCTACGACGAGATGAAGGACACTGTGGACAGCTTGAAACGCAACGTCGACTCCTTTGTCGAGAATCGCAGAAGCGAAGGCGGCCAGCTCCTCAACACCATCGAAGCCTCGAAAGGCAGCGGAGCAGACCGCGAGCAAGCAAGGTTAAAAGAGCTCATGGAGCGCATGAGCGTCAGCCCGGGCACACATCACTCGCAATCTCCCGTCCCTACACCAACACCCTCCGATCCTCGACGTCCGCCACCTCTGCAATACATGAACAACCAACAACCTGGGATGAGCGGCGGCTACAATCCCGCTCGCAGCCCGCCCATCACACCCGGCTATCAACCCAACGGCTCGCAAAGCCAACAACCTTCTTACCCCTCCTTCCAACCTCAACCCCAACAACAACAGCAGTCACAAAATGGTTACAACCGCCGCGAATCCTACCACCAACCCTACCACCCCCAACAACAACAACAACAATCCTACAACCCCGCCTCCCCGCCCGCACACCAACAATACTTCTCCCCTCCCCCTTCATCAATGTACCAATCCCAGCAGACGCCTTCCACCACGACCTACGGCCACTCCCAGCAAAGCGGAGGCTACGGACAGTCGATGCCGCCTGGCTGGCAACCGCCTCCGCCACCGCCTGGGCCGCCGCCGGGGGGACAGGATTACAGCGCGTTGCAAGCGGGGGTGTATCCGAGTGGGCCCGGGGGGTATGCTAGTGATCCGAGGAGGGGTGGGCAGGGGCAGCAGGGACAGCAGCAGCAACAGGATCCGTGGGCGGGGCTGGGGGGGTGGAAGTGAGGTCGTTTTGGTTTTGCTTTGGCATTGCGGGAGGACGGACAAGGATGAGTCTAGGATTTGTACGCAGTCAATGATGTATGTAGCGCACGTACACAGTTGTAGAAAGCTGGCATCTCTTCTGGAGCGTTATGCAAGGACATTCTTCTCAACGTTACAATTTCTTACATAAGTACCAGCTGGCGTCCTTCAACTCAATTACTCCCTTCTGCGTCCCCCAACAGCCGTCACTGGCGCCAGTCTCTCGCCAGACATTGGCCGCATGAAATGGTACAACGGCCAGTCTGTGTCATGGCGACCTATGAGGTCTTGGGGAAGCTTTTCGGCGTCCATGGTAGCGGTCGGCGAGATCGTGTCGTCCCAGATACGGAGCATACGCTCTCTGCGAAGCTCTGGTGTAAGCTGTTCATTGAAGTACGGCTTCCGCGAGCTGCTTCAATCACCGACAGTCTTATCCGCATCCTCAGCTTCCGCCGCTGTCTGCTCTTGCGGCTTCGTTTCGGCATTGGCTGTCTCCGTCACCTCCGTGGACGTGACCTTCACCTCCCCAGTGTCTTCACTCGGTCCATCTCCTTGCGCTGCCTCGATGATGGTCTGCTCGCCCTCTGGCTCAGCTTCGGTCTCTGTTTGCTGCTTCATCTCCACGTCCTCTGCTGCCTTCTCCTCCTGCTGCTCGGGCTTGATGGTCTCCTGCCTGAGTATGCTGACCTGAGGCTCCTGCATCGCTGGCTCAACCTGCCGATGCGGGTCAATTGGCGTGTCCATCTCCGCTTCCCCATCTCCTTCTACTTCATCCACCATGTCCTTCAGCGCCGTCATCTGGCGGTCCAGACTCGGCTTCTCCGGGGTTGGCGCGCGCACAGCGGCACCATCTTCACCCGGTGCTTCACCTCGAGGTCCGGCGCCTTCCGTCTCGTCCTCCTCAGCCTCCTCTTTGATGACCGCGCCCGGATCGCGCGAAAAGTCGCTTTTGGTGTGCCGATGTCTCTTAGTCGTCTCACCACTTCCGAAGGACTCTTCCGAAGTGCTTTTCCTTGGACTACCACTCGCCGCAATAGACCCATCCTGGTCCCTCCTTAGCACACTAGGTGCCTGCACATCTTCTTTGCCATCCCCAGCTGCCGGCTCCAACCCTTCCGCCTCCGCAGGAATTGTGTAATTCTCCGCCTCGATAATACCATACTCATCACAAACCGTCTTGAAGAAAACATACAAGCCCGTCCTCCCCTCAACCCGCCAGAACATCTCCCGATGCTGAAACCACGCGTGCGCGTATATGCGGTACACTCTCCGGAAAATGTTCTTGATCTCCTTCATCTGCGCCGCAAGTACCTTGTCACTCCCTATCCCCGCTCCGTTCCCAGAACCCAAGCCCAGCCGCGACGGAAACATCTTCGACGACGTAAGCGTGTTTGCGGCCCAGTCCAGCGTATGGCAGCAGTAATCGATCGCGGCGCAGCTCTTCGGCGGCTCGTGCACGGCGCAGAGGTACTGCCACTCGGAGGCGCGCATTTCGGAGCAGGTGGTGGCGCTACATGGCGGATCGTCTTGGAAGAGGGAGACAATGATGGCGTTGGTTTTTTGGACCAGAAAGCGGCCGAGTTCGTAGAGCCAGATTTCGCGGGAGGTGTATGGGGGTGGATGGGAGAGTTGGCGGGCGAGGGTCGCGGTGAGTGGGGTTATAGTGTTGGTAGAGGGCGGGTGGGTGTGGGTGTAGTAGAGAGACTTGAGGTGTTCGGTCAACTGGAAGGCGGAGTCGATCTGTGTGTCTCATTAGCGCTGTTCGACTTAAGGTGGGACCTAGGGGGCGTACATCTTGAAGCTCGACGAGCGGAGGACCCTCTGCCATGTCCTCCGCTTTCGTACCCGGTCGAATTCGTCTTGAAGCGGCATTGTTCAGACTGTCGCTAGGCAGCTTGTTGTGGTCTTCGTAGGGCGTTACACCTGGCGATGTAGGACCTATCTGGTCTTCGGCGATGGGGGGTGGGGAGGGTAGTCGCGGGGAGGAGCCTGGCGAGGGAGCGGCCATGTTGGCATGTGGAGGATTGGTGACAGGCGGCCCCAGGATGCTGGCAGTAAGGTTGATCAACATTGGCAATGGCAATGTTTGTTAGCTTGCACGCGGCGTGAAGCCAAAGGCAGAAGGAGCTGCGGATTAGCTAGTGGTCCCTGCGGCGGGAATAGCCGATTTACATGTGAAAATCGACTTCTTCAACCACTTCTCCGGTCTTGACACCACGTCTCTGCCAGCCTAATATCACCAGTAGCATGGAAAACGACGATGATGGACCACCGATGCTGGTCGCTGCCGGCGGTAGCACAGATCCAGCCGAGAGCGATCTGATGGCTGAGATGGAAGATGTAAAGATTGCCAAAGTACCCATCACCATTATTACAGGTACGCTTTACTCTTCTTCCAAGCCATATTGTATACCACAAGTCTCACCCTCAACTTCTTTCTCTCTTGTACTGGGCTGTCATTCAAATTCTTAGAACCGCTCTGCAAGCGACACTGAGACTTCCCTTGCCATCTGAATTCAATCATATTTCGTCTTATCCCATCAAGCTAATACTGTTTCATTGCCAATTTCCAGGCTACCTAGGTGCTGGTAAAACAACTCTCCTCAACTATATCCTCACCGCCCGCCACGGCAAGAAGATCGCCGTCATACTCAACGAATTCGGCAACACCTCCTCCCTTGAGGCTCGCCCAGCACCGGCCCCAATCACCGTCTCTGGCTCATCCGGAACCACAGCAACCGAGTGGCTAAATCTCGCCAACGGCTGCATCTGCTGCACTGTCAAGGACGCCGGCGTCAATGCTCTGGAAAGTTTGATGGCTTCGCGTGGCGAGAACTTCGATTACATTTTACTGGAAACCACTGGACTGGCGGATCCGGGGAACTTGGCGCCGTTGTTCTGGGTGGATGAGGGGCTGGGGAGTAGCGTGTACCTGGACGGTGTGGTTACCGTTGTTGATGCGGCCAACTTGGAACGGTCGTTGGCTGAGCCGATTGGAGATGAGAGAGTAGATGGACATGCTGACGGGGATGGGCATGGAAGTCCGCTGCTCACGGTGGCACACCTCCAAATATCGCATGCGGATGTGGTTGTGCTTAACAAAGCAGATCTTGTGACGCCGGAAGGGCTGGCGGCAGTGGAGGCAAGAGTGCGATCGATCAACGCTCTTGCTCGAATCAAGGTCACCCATCACAGCCAAATCTCGGAGCTGGAGGGTCTAGTCCTGGATCTACATGCTTACGACAATGTGAGCAAGGAGAATCTAGCCTTCGCCAGCAAAGGCCACAGCCATCTCGACCCGGCGATCGTGACTGTCACGCTGGAATTCCCGGTGCTCAGCGAGACTGGGCTAAAGAAGCTGGACGCTTGGTTAAGAAAGGTGCTCTGGGAGGGCCAGCTACTTGGATCCGGAGAGGAGAGTGAGTGGGAGATCCATCGACTGAAAGGGCGAGTGGCTCTCAAAGGCGGTCGTGTCAAGATGCTACAGGGCGTGCGGGAGATCTTTGAGATGATCGATGCCGCTGATACCAGCTCTGCACCTTCTGATGAGGTTGAGGAAGCTGGAAGGATCGTGATCATTGGTCGCAATATCAGCGAAGATGGTCTGCCAGCGACGTTCCAGCGGAGTCTTAATGCCTTTCTCAGCGATTGAGAGATTTGCTTGTGCGATCACATGAAGACGCAATTTCTGTGTCGTCACGGCTCTTGGCGCCAGCCATAACCTTCTCCCTGTCTTGAAGCCTCAAACCTCAGCTCTGACGCCAACTTCTCGTCAAGTTCTTCAAGTCTTCCTCGAAACCTCAAGATGGCGGATTCGACGGACTCAGACACTGGTACGTGTGCTTCATGGTACTTGTGCTGTCCAATACTGACTTTGCAACCTAGGCCAGTCCAGTGATGCCACCCCGGGTGGAATCGCGAGCAGTCCGACACAAACCACCAGCAAAACCTGCCACCTCCTCCGTCTACCCGGCGAACTTCGAAACCGCATCTACGAGCTAGTCGACGAACCCCAGCCACAACTGGGTTCCAGCTTTTTCGTGGAGATCTCAGATTACAAGGCCTGTCATCGCTGGAAAGTGGAGCCGAAGCAACCCCCGCTAGCCTCTACCTGCAAGCAAATCAGACACGAAGTCCTCGCGATATTTCTGGGGTCAAAGATGTTCATGGTTGGCGCAAGCCCGATTGAACGGATGCGGCGGAATCCTCACCTCCCGCGCGCTTGTCTCTGGTACCTTCGTTGGGTCCAGGGATTATTCTGGGTCCCTGGTGTCTTCGTGCATAAGTATGTGGTCAGCGTAGGAGTCAGGGTATCGGAGGGAGGAAAGCTGGAATTGGTGGGACTTGAAGACAACGCTTCCCGCTACTGCAAATGCGTACTCGCGGACCGAATCAGAAAAGTGGAAGACGGCAAGGTTGGTTCACGAGACGATGCACCGGTAGTACGATTCTTCAAGTCGTGGGACGAAAACGAGGGCTTCGAATGTCACCGAAACTTTCGCGCAGAGAACGACCGAACATACATCCACTGGGAAGGGGGGCCACGGAAGGACTGCGAGACCGGTAGCCAGCACGTCTGCTATATGCACTTGCTGTAGCCAGATGGCTGTGCATGGAACGCAGCTTGAGGTCGAGGACGTGCAATGCTTTACAAGGGCCGACGACGTTGTTGTTGGGAGATGGATCCCTCGATGGAGGGTGCGAGGCACGCTGGGCCAAGAGGGCTGTCACTTCTTTGACCGCACCACAGGAGGTTTGGAACACACTATGGCTCTGAGAAACCCTTATGACAGCCTGTCAGGTATCACACTCTTTCCAATCGCCATATGAAACACTTTGATGTCCCACTTTATGAAGCCATTGTCGAATACAACTGGAATCCCCCTTGGCTGTCACATGAAAAATGCTCTTGCGTCATGACACTTGGCGTTACGCACTAACCCACGAACCGCTATAAACTCATTTCCGACCTCGAAGCCTTCACCATTTACCAACCACACCATCCCGAACCATAATGGAATCGATGGCCTCCGACAGACCGGAGAGTGGCAAGTTCACGCCTGCCATTACTATCACTACCGTGAGACTAACATGGTGACTCAGGGGTTCCGATACCTTGCGACAGCGTCGTGGAAGCAGTGGCCTCCGACATGCCTGAGACTAGTGAGTTTTCTCCAGCATTATTAGCTTAGATCGTAAGACTGACCAAATCACTTAGGCACAGCGGATCGGACTGAGACGACCACGGATACTACTTGCCACCTCCTGCGCCTACCTAGTGAGTTGCGGAATCGCATTTATCATATGGTCATTCCACCAGAAGACGCCAACAGCAATCTGTTGCGGTTTCAGTACAAAACCCTAAAGCCTAGACCGCTTCGCCGCACCACTCCGTGTCCGCCAGCGTTGGCCTCGACCTGCAAGCAGATTAGGAGTGAGCTTCTCTCAGAACGCTACGGACGACACACCTTCACACTTTGGGGACCGCACTCTGGACATGCTCTAGATCGTCTCGCTGGTCGGGCCAAATCATGGCTTCCGTATGTCCACAGCATTGAAGCAAGGATCATCATCAGAGTTGTTGGCACGTTCTGGGGTTACTTGTTCGTTAAAGGGCATTTGACGGACACCGGGGACATCCTGGCGACTTATCAACTACCCACTTCTTCCCCCGAGCCTACCCACTGCACATGCATCTTCGCACGAGCAGCCCGCGCAGTGAACGCCGGATCGGTCGGCTCGCCAGAAGACACTGCCCTAGTGAGATTCTTCAAAGCATTGCACTCGACGAGATAAGGCATGGACGTTCTGGACTCTGAGAAATGCGAGACCTGCGGCATGGTGATTCCCACCCCCGTATTGTGGTGCTAGCTCAGACCTGTGCGGACGCTATCTGCGTTCTGCGCTCATTGAGCAAGTGGTACACTGGCATTGGCATTGTTGTGCTCAGAAGCTCTCTCAAGCGCCTTCGAGAGTCGTGGGCACTGCCACATTCATTGTAGCCTTGTGGCACTCTTCACATAGAAGGATCAGGAACATGCGGTGCTTCTCCACAGCCTTTCAATTCGAATGCAACTTGCACTGCCTGTGTACTTCAAGTCTTCATCAACTTCAGCTCACGGCCACTCACACATTCTTTGCTTATGACGCCGATAATGGACACCACAGCACCCAAGCCCTCAGAGACCGGTGCTCACGCACCATCAACCCCAAAAACCATGCAGAAAGACCAACACGACAGCACAGACACCAGCTCCCAACCGCCCTCAACTGAAAAACCACCGCCCCTCCTCCGCCTCCCCAGCGAACCCCGCAACACAATCTACACCCACCTCCCCCTCACCCCAACCGCAACCACAACCACCTTCCTCCCCCTCCCCCTCCTAACCAGCCAACCAACCCCCTACGAAACCCGCCGCCTCCACCACCTCTTCCCAAACGCCCCCTTCCTCGCCGCCACCCGCACCCTCATCCGGCGTAAAGGCCTATCCCTCCACTTCAGCACCCGCCAATACAACCTCCAGCTTCACAAACCGCACATCCCGCACACATGGGAATGGTAATGCTGGATTGATCGGAAAGTCCTCTGGGATCTCCGGTGCATGAGGGCGGAGATGAAGTTCAGCGATATTCGAGATCGGGCGCTTGGGGAGAGGTTGTGGGTTACTGTTTGCGCGGGGGAGGATGGGAGGATGGTGGTGAGTGGGAAGACGGGGCGGTTTGAGGGTTACTGCAGATGCGTTCTCTATCGACGGGCGCGGGAGGTGGGAGCTGGTGTTGTTGGGCAGGTGGACGAAGCTCCGACTATGAGGTCCTTTAAATCGTTTTGGATGCGAGGGACGTTCTATCTGAAGCAAGCAATTGTCTGTGAGAGTTGCGGATGTGGGATTGTGGATATCTGGTTGGACTAAAAGAGGTGGAGACTCACATTCTCCTCTCCTCCATCTTGGATAACTTCATGCAGCCCTGTCCCGATGAAAAAGACAAACCACCCCCTTATCCCCACAAGCAACCAACCACTTCCCATCCGGACTCCACGCCATCTGACTCGTCGCGAAATGCTCATCCAGACCCCTCGCATTGCGACACAGTTTCGTCTTCGGCGTGACGGAGAAGTGTGCTTTGATGGGCGTAAAAGGGTCGGAGAGGGCGAATTTGCGCTCGGGGGCTGTCAGGGGGGTGGAGATGGATGTGGAGGAGAGTTTTGCTATCAAATCATTAGCTGGGAGGTGAGATTGGGTGAGAGGGGGATACTTACGGGTAGCGCCGCCACCGGTGCTCTTGCTGTCGCTCGCTACGCTTTCTGACCTCACGCTTCCAAGGCGATTGAGGTTCTCCGAACTGACATTCTGCTTCGCCTTCTTTCCGGCCCTGCCTCTCCCTTTCTTCTTCTCTTCCGCGGGGTCCCAACCTTCTTCCAGCTTTTGTAGGTCCCAGAACAAGAACGTCGAGTTCTGATTCCCCATCGACAAGATAGGTCGCATACCCGGTTGATGCAGCAGGCCGAAGCGGTGGTAGAAGCGGTCGGTGTACGGGATGCTGAAGCTCAGTAATCGCTGGAAGCCTCGCGAGCGAGGGGAGTGAGGGAAGGAAGATCGGGTGTATGTGGTTGGGCCAGGTATGGGCGGGTCAGCGGGAGGCGGTTCGTCGTGGTCGAAGCCATCGATCTTCCAGAGCAGAATCTCGTTCTCAGGTTTGGCATTCTGATCACGGCACGCACGCGAGAAGATCAGATCGCCGTAGAAGTGGAGGCAGTCGACGTAGTTGTGGTGGACTTCTGTGGACATGAAGTGAGGGTAGTAGATTACTGTGGGATTGGTATGTTGGTTGATCTCGTCCTCAGGCTTGTCGAGCTGATCTAGGTCCGGGACAGCCCAGAGACAGACTGCTGTGTCCAGACCACCTGATAGCAGCCATCGGCCATTGGGATGGAAATGGATGGACAGGGTGGGCTGTTTGTGGCCTTCGCCGCTGAACATTGCTACACATGGTTGTGACTCAAATTGCGGTCGAAGATCCCATAGGCGGATGGTGTAATCTTCGGATGCCGATGCCAATATGTTGGTCGAGAGCGGAGATATGGCGAGATCATTGATACCTTTGCCGTGTCCGGGCAGCGTCCGTAGCGGTTTGCCAGTCAGAGCATCGAGGATCTTGATCTGTTTAGGTGAGCTGCCAGCAAGGCATATCAATGGCCGCTGTGTAGTTGGGTCGATGGTCCACACCAGGCTGTTGTACGCTGCATTGGGCTTTCCACTTGTCAGCGCCGGGACGAAGGACTTCCGTGGGTATGTTCACATCACCGTCTTTGTACCATCCTAGAAGCTCATACGGCGGATCCGCATGCTCTTTGGTCCGAAAAATGAAGACCTACTACGGATGAGCGTCTGACATGATACCCAACCTACTACCGCACTTACATCCTTCTCACCCGTCACGGCAAAGATGTTCTCATCGCCTTCTGTTGCGTACGGGAAGAACTTCACGTCGAAGAGAGTCTGATCACCTGAGAACGGTTAGCTACCAGCAACAAGATCGTCGAGAAGGCAACGTGATGTTGACGTGATACCTTGGAATAACCGAGCACAGTCCGTGAGCGTTGGGAAGACGTCCTCAGTCGGCATCTTTAACCCAGGCGGTTCGGCTTGCCGAAAGACGCACTAGACTCCGGTTCGTGCGCCGACGACGTATGTTTGTGAATGACTTCCTACTGTGCGCATATGACAGTCCAGAACAGGAACTTAAGTCCTCGGTGCCTCTTCAATAGCCTGCGCTCGACGTTGTGTTCCTTTCGAACTGTCACAGGCAATGGCAAGCTATACCCGACCGTTGCGGTTCTGCCTTGTCGGAATCCAATCGTTTCGCGGTCTCGGATCTGTTCGGTAGACCCCGAGCACAGGTTCAGTGTTGTGTTCGGATATGCCTTCTCCCGAAAGGCGAAGATGCGCGTGTAGGGTCCAGCTTTGCAGCGTTGAACATGCGTTACGCAACCTCGGCTGCAATCGACGATGATGAGGTGCGAATGCGGCAGTTGGGTGGAGTGATGAGAACAAAATCCTTGACTTCTATCTTTGCCTGCTTGCTGTCGTGCAGCGGTACCAGCGGAATGGTCTTTGGTGGCTGATCACTGCATATGCGAGGTCGTTTCGAGGTTGCTGTAACGGCAGTTCAGTCTTGCGCGAGTCTGAAGGTGCTCTCGACGGAGCGTTCGAAGAAGTCTGCCTCGTCCGCGCACTTCACCAGGTGAAAAGTGTCAAGTGATTGGAGAAGGTGCAACTACTGCTTGCGGCAATACTTCCTCTGCTCAACGCAAACGCTTTCGTGGGTCAAGGTAAGTGGCGAATGAAGGGCCAGCGGAGTGTCGGGCAGGTGCAGAAGCGTCACATTAGTTTGCAGGTGTCCCTACCCAGCAGCACGTTTATTCCCGGTTCCCAGCTGCGCTTGTTGGGTGAAGGCTCGTCTCGTGATCCTTCTGCTGGCCGCCCATCGAGTGTCAGACGAGGGTACGGCGGCAGTGGACAGGCCGTGGTGTATGCCGTGATCCTGGCAGTCCAAGGCCTTGAGCTTCACACCGTAAAGGTAGAATTGGCGAGGCGGGTCTGCGCAGTATCGAGCTTATAGCGGTGGAAAGTCCTTTGCTTGCAGTTCCTGTCGACTCGCATTGAGTTGTGCATTGAGTTCGGTCTTGTTCGCAGCTTTAGTTTCGAGCAGTTGATTGGTTGAAACCGCGAGGGAGGCGTGGTTGAACAGAGCAGAGCCTCCTACTACGTCAAACGCCACCAGCAACCAACAGCACAAAGTGGACATACGCCATACCCACCGTTCAGTCAATTTGACGCAACTTGACTGGTGATCAGCGAAGACAAAGGCCAGAAGAGAAGTCGGTAACAGAGCGAGCCGAGCAACTGCCGCCACCGTCATTTTCCAATCCGCTTTGCCGCTAAACCTCATCTGTTCCCTCTTTGGACTTCACTCTACCTGTGGGCGCATCACCAAATACATACCACAACGACCTGAAACCCTTCGACCGTCCATCTGTGTTAATGTCGACTTCGCGGACGAGACCCAACGACACCCCAGTGGCTCGATACCGGCCAGCGTAGCAACATCTCGGCAGCGCATCCGGAGTGGCAACCGAGGAATCCAGGCTTGCGCAGACTTCTACCACTCCGGCTCGACCATCTGGTCTGCGTTATTAGACGCGAGGAGCCAATCCACCCTTCGAATTGACCAAACGCCGAAGGAATAGGACGGCAACATGGAGACGACGTTCATCTCAATCCACAGTACGTCCCCGAAGAGCGACCAATGGCTGCCCGCCCATATCTAACTTTACAACACAGACCTCGAAGATGATGCCGCGATCCTCTACACCTCCGACTCCATCATCGACATTCTCGGCTACACTCCAGATGAGGTCGTCGGCCGATCAGCATGGGAGTTCTTTCCCAAGGACGAGCTGCCGTATGCGCAGAAGTTCCACCAAAAGAAAGTGACAATGGATAAGGCCGCAGTGCTAGCATACTGTCGGGTCAGGACGAAAGATGGGGAGTGGATCGGTTGCGAATGCTGCTTTTCGATCGTGTACGACGTTATGATCGTGTGCACTAGTATCTACAAAAGAGGCCTGAGCAGTCAGAGTGAGTATAATCGAGCGACATCAATACGATCATCGCTGACGGATGGATCAGAACGTGCATTGGAGGCGCCAGTCGTACGGCGGATGTTCACATCGTCACCGAAGGACCCGCGATACCACATGCTGTCACACATCTCACACAAATTCGCTCAGCCATCGAAGCAGCAACAACATGAACCTCGAGCGGCACTTTTTCTCAACCGATTCACACGGACGTTATCGATCATGTACGCAACGGCTGGCATACAAGACATACTCGGCATATCGGCGGACGAAATGCGCGGTCGCAGCTTCTATTACTGTATAGCCGAGAATTGCCTGCAAGACGCCGTCAAATGTTTGGAGCAAGCGAAAAGCAACGACTCCATCGCATATCTACGCTTCTGGTTCCGGGATCCACGATTAGACGACAATCCTCCACCTCCGGATGATGATAGCGATGAGGAGATGACGACTAACGCAAGCGTAGACAACGAAGAGGGCGGTGTGCATCTGCGGAGTCGAAGCGGCACGTCCAACGAGTCGGCGGTAGAGTCCGGCGACAGCATGGATGTAGACACGGGTGCAGGATCAGCCGACGAGACGCGAGACTCACGGAATTCATCCAACGACAGCACACGAACACCCGATACTCACGAAGCCATCTTCGGCGAACCCAGACAAGCGCATTCCTCCGCATCATCACTGGGCGAATCACCCGATGCGCCACGGCCTGAACCTGTCGAGCTCGAAGCAGTAATATCTTGCGCATCAGATGGCCTCGTCGTCTGCCTCCGCAAAGCCCGCCCTGTCATCCCAGCACCTACCCACCGTCCGTCCCGGCCCTTCTACGAGAACGGTCTCTTTGCCGCACCCTGGGCCGACGAACCTATTGTTCCGCGCCCTGACCAGCGCTCCGCGGCCGGCTTCACACCTACCTTCGCGCCCTCGCTTGGCCCACATGGCGCATACCACAACGCCACAGCACCGCCTCGCGCCACTACTGCGAGCGACAAGACCGACTTCATGAACGCGATCCGGGACCAAGCAGTCTTCGCCTGGGCCTTGACAGGGATCAACGGCACCATCGCCGAATTTGCGCAAGGCAAGCCGATGGGCGAGTCGCTGCCGGCTGATGGGCTGCCAGTGTGGGCGAGCGATCGAAGACAAGTCGCTGATGGTGATGCGAGGAGTAACGGATGGCATAACGGACGGGAGATGCTTGGGTCGGCGAGTCGCAGTCCACAGGACGGAAAGGTTGGGGTGGGATTGTTTGGGGATCCGGGTCTGGATCGCAAGGGTGGGGGCGGGAATGGGAATGGAAGTGCTGGGGGTAGTTCGAGCTATGGAGGCAGCGGGGGCGGGACACCGGGGAGTGGGCCGCGATGATGCGGCTTGGCGATGGCAGGAATAAGATTGGACTGAAAAGTCGTAAGATTGGAGGAGATTGAGCGAATATTTGCTCCGCCGGCGAAAGAATTGGAAAAATGGCTCGGAGGGCAAGACCGTCCCGCCATGATGCAGGACGCAAAACTTCCAGGACGACAAGTGCCACATTAGCATCTACGAGCACGAGCAAGGCCATGTGTCCAGAGGGCGAAGCATATGAGGTGACGACGTTCTCAGGTCACAGGAATCAAGGAAGAGGCAACATGCATGAAAACATTACGAAAGGGAATTAGCGATTCAGCGACTACTATGGGAATGGACGGGTGGGTAGTAACAGTGGATATGATACCAATTTGCTTTTTCGAGGCCAGCGGAAACGACCTTGGGGCGGCAAAATGCAGTGATGAGGAGTTCGATGGGATGAATGGGATGGGTGGCATACATGCAAAACAGCACACGATGTAATGCACAGTAGTAGTTGCGATGAATACCGTAGCATGATGAGGAATAATGTCATGATGTGCAGCTATGATGGTTTCAGACTTCGATTTGAAATTGGGCGCCAGACACCGTGCTAATACTATCAAGAACCCGCTCATACAGTGCGGCCACTGAGCCTACTCCTCCCCACCATCAACCATTACAGCCTTCTTCTCCTTCCTCATCTTCTTCCCCTCCCCGTCCTCCCCATCCTTCTCCCTCTTCCGCTTCTTCTTCTTCTTGTCCTCCCCATCCTCCTTCGGCGCCTCAAACCCTTCCTCCCTCTTCCGCCTCCTCTCCTCCATCTTCCCCCGCACAACCTCCTCCCTCCTCTCCTTGTTCCCCCGCTCCTGCGCCGCTTTACTCAAGAAATACTCCCCCGTCTCCATCTGCAGATCCACTTTACTCTTCTCCTGCGCCGGCGGGAACGGCGTGTACGTCTTCTTGCTCTTATCCTGCACCTTGAACGGAACCCTCCGTTTACTCAAATTCCGCTTCTTGAAGTGCGGCAGGAAGCGATCCCAATTCTCGTCCTTCAACTCCGGATCTTTGGCGAGTTCGCGTTTGATCATCAGTTCTTTGACGTGGTAGATGGGGTGCACGTTGGCCATGCAGTCCTCCACTACTCGCCGGACTTCTTTGAGGGATTTGTAGCCGCCCATGACGCTGACCGTGTTGCCTTGGACGAGGATGTAGGTCTGCGTGAGGAGCTCGAGGGCTTTGAGCGTGCTGCCGTTGGGGCCGAGGATGCGCTGTCGTCGCTTGACGAAGCGATCTTTGTTGCGCACTAGGCCCCGGATCTTGATCACATCGCAGGCTACGCCGTCCTCTAGGATCTTCAGCGCTTGAGGGGCTGGTACGCTCCGCGCGAGGAGTTTTATCAAATCCCGCGCATTCAGTATCGCCGCCGGGTCGAAGGTCTTTCGTGTAGTCTTGACGCTCATGCTGCCTTCCACCAGGTCTAGTGTACAAGCAATGCCATTTTTCTCGAGCGCGCGGGTGATCGTCGGCCAGGAGGCGCGCAGGTAGGCTTCGCGGTATTTGGGGAAGAGGGTCGCGAAGCTGGATTCATCGGTGAAGGTGCCTGAAGTGTTTTGGTCCGGGGTGAAGGTTTCTTCGGCCCAGTGGTCAATGTCGTCGGTATCCCAGGGTTTGTCTTTTTTGTATGTTGAGGGCATTTTGACGTTTGCTGCGGGGGTGGCCGGGGTTTGTGGTGGGATATGAGTTGGAGGATGGAAGAGAAAGTCGGCGGAAGGATTCCGACCGAGGCGGACTTGGCGATGTCTGGGCAACAAACGTGGAAAGCTTAAAGACGATACGCTTTCTCACCTTGAACTTCTAATGGATGAGTAAAAGTGTTGGCAGAACTTCTCTTCTCATCGTCAGCTATGTCACAGCGAGGCCTCCAGGTATAAGTAAGTCTCCCCGCGGAGGTCAGTCAGCCAGCAAGGGACTAATGCGCCTCCTATAAATAAGGTTTGGTCAATCTTCGATCTGTAGCAGGTTTGCACTTCACTTCTTCCTCTCTCTCTACACCACCGCATCAACATGGCGCGAAGGAGCCACACATTCGTTTCGCCAGCGCGGCGGATGCTCCTGGAAAGACTCACATCCCACATAGAGGACGCAAAGATCGATGGGCCGCTGCCATGGTTGAACCCAACGCGCGCGCGTGTCAATCTCTCGCCGCACAATGCCGAGGAGGTGGGCGCGCAAGTGGATGGAGCTGAGGCGGCACCAGTCACCAGGCATGGCGAACAAAAGACTGTACCGAGTCCAGATGGTGCGCAAATCGAATGGCGAGCGCGCGACAACCGTAAAGGTAGGATGGCCATTACATCTTCAATCTACCAACCACTAACAAAGTCCACAGGACGCCATGCTCTCGTCATTCCAGGCGACTCAACGACAACAGAAGGGCCGCAGGTCACCTCCGAGTGGTCTGCCGTAGGCAAAGGCATCTGGCGCATGTGCACCGTCTTCGCCTGGTGGGATGTATCCTGGTGGATCGCCGTCCTCTTTTCCGTCGGCTCGGCCATCTTCGTCATCTCAGCATTCTGGTACTGGCTGCCCCTCGAAGCGCCCTCAACCAAATTCCCCGGAGAAGAACTCGCAGCCGGCGGCGTCGCTTCAGCAGTCGGCGCCACCCTCTTCCAGATCGGCGCAGTCCTTCTCATTTTCGAAGCTTGTAATGAAAATCAGACCGGCTGCTTCGGCTGGGCGCTCCAGCGTGCTTTCTCTCATGATGGCGACAACGACTCCACCGCCTCCCCTGCCGCCAAAGAGGCTGCCGCAGATAGTGCTCCCAAACCCACCGCAGGCTACTGCGACCATCACCACATCCACGGCATCCACCATCGCTCTACCGTAGAGAAGCAGCACCCGTCCGCCCGACGTACGTGGGAATGGTGGCCTACCTGGCATGAATGCACATCCCACTACTTCCATGAGATTGGCTGGCTCGCCTCGATTATCGAAGCCATTGGCGCTACTATTTTCTATATCAGCGGCCTCATGGCGCTGCCAGGGATCTACAACAACCTCTCCCAGCCGGTGCTGTGGTACGTCTACTGGCTCGCCTACCTCGTCGGCGGAATTCTATTCGTAATCGCGTCACTAGGTTACGTCTTGGAGAGCCAAAAGAATTGGTACACGCCGGCGCCGCATCTTCTGGGTTGGCATATCGGGGTGTGGAACACCATTGGCTCTGTGGGATGGGTGCTGAGTGCATCCTTCGGATACTGCAGTGCGAGTTGGTGTGGGTATCAGAGCGATTTGAGCCTACTCTGGGCGAGTGTTGCTTACTTAATTGGGAGTCTGTTGTTGTGGTATGAGGCGCTGGATAAGTATCCTGTGGAGAGGGAGAGGAAGACAAAGTGAAAGAACACTGTGAGTACCAAATGTATTTCGAAAGCGACAAATCACCAGCTTCGATCTATTCGCGACGCATGCAGTGCGCCTTCCTCATGCTACTAGCGGCATATCATCTATCTCCACTTTCCTGTCTTTCCTTCTCGTTTTCTGACCTATCACCAACGAACAGCACACGACTGCTTCTCTGTCCTGGATCAACCGCTCGAACACACGCCATGCGACTCAGTCAGCAAAAGCGGACGCCGTCCCTAGGGAGAACCCTCCCGCGCCTGAACTCCAGCTGGCAGAGCTCATCACCCTCAATGACCACCTTCTCACCATCAGTCCACTCGCTAGACCGTCTCTTCGGCCTTCCCGCTGAGCTCCGCGATTGCATCTTCACGCTCGCCGTCAAAGATTCCGAACCCATCATCGCCGACGTGCTCCCCCATGACGCTGCTCTCAATGGGAAGCTATCGGAGACCAACAGCAACGCGAACATCGAATACGCCATCTGCCCGACTCTACCTCCGCCAGCCTTGACGTGTCGGCAAGCTTATGCGGAGGTCGGTGCTGTGTACTATCGTGTCAATACCTTCAGGTTCCGCCTTCACACAAATCACACCAACTATCAAACTTTCACGGCCCATAAGACCTTCCGCGAATGGCTCGACCGCCCGACTCGCCGGCCGGAACATCGCAAGCTCATCGTGAACAACATCCGCCAGGTCAACATCGTCTTCCGCCTTTCCCACATGGATGAGAAAGGAGGAGTCCAAGTATACGACATGTTCGATCCGACCACCGACGCGAGCCGACTCAGCCGGGACAAGAGTGGTTTGGTGCACTTGCATCTTCACCCGGAGCTGGCTGGAAGATGCATTTGCCCTCTGTTGAGAGTACGAAATCGATGCGACTAACTATCTCATGGGTGTGGAGGATGGGACGATTTGCGTTGTGGCTTTTGTGTTGGAGTTGGAGTCGTTGGTGTTGACGAGGAAGTTTAATGGGGTTTATTTGAAGGATGCGAAGAGGTGTCCTGTTTGTCGGAGTGTGGGTTCCGAGGTATAATGGGAGAATGGGTGGGCAATGTTCTTGGGGCAATGCTTGCCTGCTTCGGGCGGGCAAGAGTCGGACGAGCATGTATCTGCTAGATGGCCTGATGGTGGACACCGCACCAGCAGTGAGCAGTGGCGCCTGGAGCTGTTCTCTCATCCGGTAAGATCGGAGCGGACTGGACTTGAGGAGTCTCACAAGCACATTTTCTGGGCAACCGCTACCTTTCATCCGTCTTTCATACCTTTGCACGACACCCTCTGGCCTCAGAATACCAGTTTCACTGCGCCGGCCACCGAGATGGATCTGGCATTCTATCCTACACCCGCAGTGGATCATTGGATGTGCTTCGCAATGGGAAAGTGAAGTACGCAGCTCTAAGCCCGACACTTTAACCGTAGGGTGCTTTTCGAGGAAAATTCACTGTCAAAACTTCGGACCTCCAAAGATGCAAGTGAATTGTACCAACTTGCAAGATTCGCCTGCAGCCTAGGACGGAGTGACGACACTTCCGGCTTCTTTATCTGGGACACCCCCTTCTTCTTCCCTGACAGCTTGACCACCATCCTTGGCCGGCCTTGTGTTCAGTCTCCCAGGACCACCGCGAGAACTGCTCACCAGCAATCCCTCCAAATCACGGGATTCCGCGCAATCAAGACGATCGACGGCAGCTCACCCGCAAACGACGAGGCACCAGTGCTTGATACACCAGCAAGCATCGAACGAATGGCGCAGACTATGGACACCTCAATAGAAACCGCGCGTGCTGAGGAGAGCCAGCAGAACGACGTCACGATGGCCAACACCACGACCGACCTCACAGCCCCCAGTGCTCCAAGCGTACCACCGGTCGCTAGTACAGCATGGGTCCACGACAACTTAGCTCGAGGCGTGGTCCACTCTTGCAACAAAGTCACTCGAGTTGAAGGCTTCGCCGCGATACCAACTGGGGACCGCTCAATCGATGAAGCATGGTCCGAAGCAGAAACGGACGATGGACGTTTGTACTACCTGAACAAGATTACCGGGGCGACCAGCTGGGGCACCCCGGCGACCTTCAAACCGAACCGCATCTTCAAGCTTGCTCCTGAGCTCCGCGAGCGCATCTTTCAGTTCACGGTTCACGAGCCCAAGGGCGACCCACTCGACGCCGAAAGAGTGGAAGTCGTCTCTTTTAGAGACGACTACAGCCTATCTTGCGCCATCCTCCCTTCTCTGCCACCGCTTGCTCTGACCTGCAAGCAAGCCTACACTGAAATCGCCGCAACGTTCTACCGCGAGAACATCTTCCGCTTCCGCTTCAAAGTTGATGGCGGTCGTAGCGACAGCTCGAAGTTCTACGTATGGCTGTATGAGTTCTCCCGCACACCCGTCTAGCGCAACGTTATCATCGCAAATCTCACCCGTGTCCAACTCGTGCTTCGCTTCAGGATGAAAAGAAGTATCGACTTCCAGGACCCTTCTCTGGACGACCGCGAACTCCCGACTATCGACGCAGAGCTCCAGAAGGATCGTACAGTCGCGGTCAAGTATAACCGGAAACTGCTTTCGCGGTGCACGTGCCGCTTGAATCAGATCCTGAATTCGTGCAATGATGCTGTGGAAAAAATTGCAGAGTCCGGTGAGGACCGGGAGTCCAATGGCCTCATTCAATACTGCGAACAGGTGGAGGAACTTGTGTTCAACTACATTTGGGCGCCTTCGGCGGAACACTATCACGATGACAACGGGCGTCTGGAAACAAGGCATTCCTACGAGAGGTTCTTCAAGGATGTGCGGGACTGTGAGAAGTGCGTCGAGACGTCGGAGTGGGCGCCTTTTAAATGGGGATGACCGAATTATGGACGGTGGAAGTGCTTGGGTGTACCATGAGCATCTAGGGCCAGTTGTTGGATGACTGTCTTAGTGAGAGTGGGCGATGGGCGCTGGAAGGTGTCCTGCATACTGTCACGTGTACTGTGTTATTATGCTGTCAAATTTCCAGCATGTGAAGATCTGTCCGTTCGTCGCATGACTCTTGTAGCCTAATGTAAGCTATTGAACAACGCTCCTTCCATAAATTTCTCCTTCTTCGCTTCACATCCAGACTGTTTCCGGCACATCAACTTCGACAAACACCACCATGGCCACCGATCCAGGCCTTGATGAAGGCGGCGATCCAGCTCATAACACAGATCACATCGTCTTCGTAGTGTCTGCCCAGAAAGAATCGCTTCTCGGCCTCTACGATACCAGCGACAAAGTAACGGAGCTAGAGCGCATCACGGCTACGTCAGCAGAGGCTCCAAGTGAGCGCAACCTCCAACTCACCTCAGTAGCGTCAACACAAAGCCCGGCGCCGGATCGACTCTTTGCTTTGCCCGCCGAACTTCGCGAGTGGATCTTCGTGCTGGCCTTGTCATACATGTGGGATGCCGGCGACGACGTCCGCCGCTGTCAAGGCGCAAGAACCGACCATAAGGTCGGCCCTGGGAGAGGACCGACACTTCCAGCGCTTGCCTTGACCTGCTCACAAGCGTACGCCGAAGTCGCAGCAGTTTACTACCGCGAGGAGTACTTCTGCTTCAGGTTCGGGTACCAGGAGTACACCGATTACTCAGCCCCCCCGACGACGTTCGGCGACTGGCTCGGCAGTCGCATGCCTGGGCACCGCGAAATCGTACTGGCCAACCTCAAGCAAGTGCAGCTCAAATGCCCAACCACCCAATACGGCGAAGAGCCAAGGCTCGACGTAAAACTGGGAAACGACGGAAAGGTCAGCATACAATTCTACGGGTTCTGCCACTGCAAATGCTCGCTGCGAAAGATGCTCGATCGATGCAATAAAGCAAGCACAGCTGCGGACGCGCAGGGGCACAATCGTCTGATCAAGTACATCGAGGAGGTTGAGCAGCATTTGAACTTGCCTGTGGCGAGAGCGGCGTCATGGAGGAGGAAGATTTGCAAAGTCTGTTCACCGTGAGACACTGAAGAAGAGTTGTGTGCTTGCTCGAGGCCAGCTGGTCCCTGTCATGGTACCATCACCAAGGTCAATCCATGTCGAGAGTGATTGCCACGGCTTGGTAAGTAGGCCACGGATTGAACCGTGGAACTTGTGTGCGAATTTTTGCTTGGGAGGGACAGGTCTTGCCAGAAGACCCGGACGGGCAGGAGGGCTGGGTGGCATTTGAGCGCGGGCGGCAGTCGCTTCACCGGGAAAGTCCAGTCCGTCGAATCTGCGGAGAGTTTCGAGCCGTCGAGCATTTCACCTATGCCGAATGGCGGCCGCGGCTCTCATAGATCGTGGCGAAGACAGAACATTCAACCAATGCATTCACCCCACAGAATCATCACCCTCTTTGCATCGATATGTTCTATCATCCACTTGCCATCTCACCAACCATATCAAACGCCCCCATGCCCACAATATACAGCGGCAAGAAGCCAGTCAAAGCATAGAAGATAGCAAGCGTGCTGGCCATGGAGCAGATCTGTCGCGTGCCTCACGCGGGGTCTCCACCTTTTCATGTCCCATGGTGTCGCGATTCGGCGGACTAGGCTTCCGAAATCTCGTAATTGCCTCTTTGAGGGCGAACAAGATCAGGCCGATGCAGAATCCAGGGATTGCGGAGGCGAGCATTAGCAGCATCGGGTGGTGGTATTTGAGCAGCAGAGTCGGAAACCAAAGGATCAGTGCTTCGTTGTAGCTGGCGGAGAAGGGCGCGATTGCTTGGACGAGGTGCTCGAAGTAGGCTTTCGCTTCTGACAATTCTGACACAAGGCCGGTTGGCGGACCGACGGCTTCGGGGGTGAACAGTGGTAGATCGAGCTATTGACCAATCCAGTAGACTGCTGTTAGCAGGCTGCTGCAGCCTAGCTCGAAGGAACGCTGGTCGGCGATAGTGATGGCGTCGTGGTACCATTGGTTCACGTACAGTAGAATGGCTGTTCCGCAGAGCACCACGAATACGGTGTGTAAGGTGATGAAAGGCATGATTGACCACAGTGATGGCTGGCTCGACTGGCTCGTGTTGTTCGGTCTATCCTGCTTCTCCGATGGCACTGTTTCCGGCCTAGAAACCGTCAAAGGAGCGCCGAAGCTCATCCCGAGTGACCAGCATAACGTCGAACGGATATCCTTCGTTCCTCCTCGGACAAGTCCATAGAGGCGAGCGCCAGCAACGGCTAAGGCGACGAGAATATGCCATATGACCGGACCAAGGGGCACCAGAGCGTAGAATCCAACGTTCCAGCTAAGCACGCGTCCAGTGCGTAGTCGAGAGACGTGAGCGTAGGCTGCGAGGCCCGCAACTTGGACCACGGCGAGCAGAATGAGGCTCTCTGTCGTGCTCATGCGTCGTCCACCAGGCAAGAGGTCAGAGTACACCGATGGTGTGGTTGGCAGTCTAGCCATGCTCATCCAACCCTTGAAGGTTTGAAGACTCTTCGGGCCTGCTAAGCATTTGAGCTTCTGTAATGGTGATGCCCAATCTTCTCAAGTAGCCCTTTAAAATGTGCATACGTAGCTGTGTACACAAGTACCTGACTTTCATGTTCGCAAGACGATAAAGTGAGGTTGGTAGAAGTGAAGTCGGCACAGCCCAGGCGCTTCGCCGATCATCAGAAGCCGAGGCGGGATGATCATACCGGTGTCTCGAGAGGCTGCCATGTGTCATTCACTTCCTAAGCACGATCACTCTCCATCTCCGTACTAGACCTTACGAGAACCGGACACTTCCCATCGCGCATCAGATACCCGGCCAGCGCATATCGCAGCTCCAGCGCGGCAACCACCCGACGGCACGCGACCTCAGGCTTACACAACCAACACTGCCACAGAACACCTAGATTCATACTTAAATCGCAACCGCAGGACTGCCAGTTTTCCCCGTTGATTGGAAGAAGACCCAACACTCAGCCATCATGGCCGACACACAAACCTCCATCAACATCCCCCAAATCCTCGCCGTCGCCATCGTCGGCTTCTTCGCCATCCGCTGGTTCCTCAACAAACCCGTCTCCGACTCGCCCACCGCACCCACCTCATCCTCCCGAAGAGGCGGCAGAGCAGTAGACATCAATAAGATCAACCAAGTCACTGCAATGTTCCCGCAATTGGACCGGCGCACAATAGCCTGGGACCTCCAACGGAACGGCGGTAGCGTACCTGCAACTACTGAACGAGTACTCAGTGGAAGAGCACTGGAGACCCCGCCGCCCTCGTTCCAACCGAATATCCCGAGCGCAGCGACGGAGGCAGGCAGTAGTACGGGCGCAGCGAAGAGGAGTTCGCCCAGCCAGCCTGATCTGATTACGAGATATAACTTGCAAGGCAGGATAGGTGGGAAGGGCAAAGAAGCGGTGCCGAGCGTGGAGCAGGAGCAGGAGGCCAAGAAGAGTGCGTGGAGTGCGGATAAGGCGGCGCGGGCGGAGAATCTGAAGAGGAGGAGGGAGGAGATGATTTTGGCTGCGAGGCGGAAGATGGAGGCGCAGGAGGGGCAGGCATGATGTTGGTTACCAGGAGAGTGCCGCTTTCGTTCGGATGAGTAGCGCATGGTTTGTGTTCTTTTAGCGAGCGTCTGATGTACATGTGAATGGGTATGGGTGAATGGCTTTCGCGCCTCTCTGGAATTCATGATATGAGATGTCACATGCGCCCTGCTCAAGCTGTCCATCCCTCATTCCATATCCACCTGTATGCATACTGTCTATCCAACAATTTGCAAATCCATGGGCTTCCATGTGAAAGTCTTATCACGTGCAGTCTCGGCTTCCTGCCTCAGCCCTACATGCGCGGATCGGCAGCTAACGTTTTGCCAAGCATCGCCGCATTCGAGGACGACCTCAAGCAATCCCCACGTATACTGACTGCATTGGTTGTCTCTATACCAGCAAATTGCTACCACGACTACGAAAGATCAATTGAAACGAGCGTACCAGGAGATCGAGCCAAGAAACGAACAGCATCATATGGTAAAGCGGATAAGCGACGCGCAAGTGAAGGGGAGGTAGAGGAAAGAAGGATGAATGCACGATCAGGTAGGCGCAACCACTCTCCTTCTTCCGAGTGACACCGGACACGTCGCTGTACCACCCAGTGTTCATTCACTGCGACTCTACTCCCTCTGCACACACCGCGACGACACGATGCACACCAAATGGGCCTACAACCACGGCCCCCTCCTCCGAGACCCTCTGCCTCGAAAGCGGCGTGTCAGAAAGCCAAAGCGAGTCCTGTGGGAGACCGCCAGCCCAATACAAGCGCCGCCGCCATCACCATCACCCTACGACGGCGACGCAGAAAGCGAGACTACAAGAGCTGACTCAGGCGCCGATGAAGCAGGTTCGGCGACAGCGCAGCAACAACAGCCCATGCGATCGATCGGCATGAACTCATACGGCGGACAGCCGGCGCGGCAGACACCGAGGCTTCAGAACACCAATAAGACTGGGTTAGGAGGGACTTCGAGTGGATGGGGCGGGTTCGGTATGCCCTCGGCAGCAGGAGGGTTTGGGGGGTTAGGAGGCGCACCGGGGCTGGGCCAGCCACGGGCACAACAGCTGTCGGGGTTTGCGCAGGTGATGGGCGGCGGGAGTGGGCAGGGGCCGATTGATATGAGGTGAGTTGAATATGGTCTTGAATGCAATGATGGGAAGATGTTTGCTCGCATGCACGGTTGCGGCGGCCGTGCATGAGGCTTGCGCAGCCATGCCGATGGAGAGGGAAGCCTGCATGCTTTGCGCATACAAGCCCAATTGTCTCGGCTTGCTGCAGTTTATATGCCACGCTCGCGAGCTTCCACTCCACCCTTATCCTTTGCCAAACCCAGCCGTTTCTGATACCACTTCGCCACTATGGTGAAGGGCCGTCGATTTAAAGCTGACGTTGGCTCTCTTAGTGACTTCCCGAGCCTATCTGGTGGGCCTCGACCTCAGCAAAATAATGCGGCTGCACCTGGCTGGAATAGCAGTGCAATCAGGCAGCCTTCAGCACAACCGCAACAGCAGCAACAGCCAGGTCAGGCCAGAGCCCCGTCAGCAGCACCCTCACAGCAATCTCTGGACCAATTTGATGGGCAAAGAACACAGCAGCCTCCTATAGAGCGGTCAGGGGGTGGCGACGATTTCCCACCTTTAGGCGGACAGCTAAATGGTGACGGATTTGGCCAAACGAATGGTGTTAGCAGCATCATCGGCTCTTCTGATGCTGAGCAACCCAGAACGAACGGCCAGCAAGCACAACTACCGATACGGCAGGGCAGCATCAACTTCCACCAAAACCAACAAACGCCTGCTACACAACCTCCGCCATCACAAGCTCTGCAGAACGGGCAGCCACCTGCTCCATCACTCAACATCAAAAAGTACGCTGATATGACAGAGAACGAGAGGTGGGGCCTGACGGGCCTCCTGGCTGCCTTCCAATCGCGGAGCCAGGCAGAGGCTGGTGGCAACGTGGACGACACTTTACCTCCGGCTCTCCGACATCACATCATCATGGGCAACGACCTCAACTCCCTCGGCTTAGACCTCGACTCCAACGACCCCCTCTACCCCACCTTCACCCCCTTCCAAGCCGTCGGCAGCTCCGGCTCTTCCTTCGATTTCCACGAACGCCACATGGTCCCCGACTTCACCCTACCCAGCGCCTACACCGTCAATAACGTCCCGGCTCTCCAAGACCGAATATCCGCCTTCAGCGACGGTACGTCCTGCCACACCCTCTGTCCCCTCTACCAGAAAGTCCTTACTAACCCCGTCAAAATAGAAACCCTCTTCTCCGTATTCTACCAAAATCCCCGCGACGCCCTCCAAGAACTCGCCGCCACCGAGCTCATCTCCCGGGAATGGCGCTGGCACAAACTCCTCCGCCAATGGCTGCAAAAGGATACCCGCGAGGCTTCGTCCTCCTCTTCGCTCCAACTCGTCGATCTCACGAACGGCGCGCCGGTGGGCACCCAGCCTATTCGGACGAGCGAGAGGGGGGAGAAGGGCGTGTACGTGTTCTTTGACGCGATGAATTGGAGGCGGGAGAGACGGGTGCTGGAGCTGGATTACGAGCATTTGGATCCGGCGAGGGTGGCGACTATGCCGCCGGGGTTGGGAGGTGTGGGGGCACAGGGTGTGCAGGGGCAAGGACAAGGCAGGGTGCAGGGGGTGGAGATGGGGGGTGTGGGGCAAGGGAGTAGTTTGGTACCTGGTGCATGAAAGGGAGTTTGATTGAGTGGAGAAGGGTGGTGTGTACACTACTATTGGCTTGGATGGCTTGGGATGGTGGAAGTGTACTAGGTAGCTGGAATCGAATGGAGCCTGAGATCTGTGCCCGTGGCATGGTTGCTTGAAACTATTTCAGTGGTCTGCTGACCTTCTAATTTGGTACTGGATGCAAGATCTTCATAGAATAAGCAGCGCTGGAAGCCGTCCTCTCGTACATAATCAAAGCCAGACACACCAACAACTCCGAATGCATCCTCAACACCCTCTCTTCAAATACATAATCACACCTCAACCTAAGTATACCGCCCACTTCTCCTCCGCCTCCTCCCGCCATCATCATAATAAGCGCCCTGCCTCGTCCTCACATACCCCTGCGCGCCTTCCCCAAACTCATACTCCTCCACATACTCCACCGCCCCACCATCATCCACCCTCATCCCACCCATCGCCTCGTTCAACCGATCCGTCGCCGCCGCAGCCCGGGCAGCTTGCTCCCTCGCCGCCCGCTCTCTCGCATCCTGCTCCTGCGCAATCACTTCCTCGCCTCTGGCAGAGATGCTGTCACGTGATCGCGGTGGATGGTGATGCACGACCGGCGGTGCGCGGTCATGGTACATCGACGACCGTGCGGACATTGGAGACGAAGGACCTGGACCGGCGTTGTATGAGGCGCCGGAGAGTCTTCGCGAGGAAGTGCGGCTGATAACTGGGCTGCGGCGGGCCGAGTAGTAAAGTCTTCGCGCTTCGGCGTCGCGGGAGAGCTGGTCTTCTGTGTAGAACCCGGCTGCGTCGATGGAATTGCGCAGGGCGGCGTTGCGCTCGCGCTCGCGGCCCATCTGGGCTTCCTCGAATCGGCGGGCAGCTTCGGCGTCGTAGGCTGGCGATTGAGGGGGGTAGGAAGAGCCTTCAAGAGCTTCGGCGGCAGCGCGGCGGTGGCGTTCTTGACGGCGGCGCTCATGCTCGCGCTCACGAGACGCTTCTCGGTCTGCTGAGCGAGCAGCGGCATCCTCGCGGGCTGATTGACGGCGTTCGGATTGACGTCGTTCGGAAGCCGCGATACGATCGCGTTCGATCTGGGCTTGCCGGGAGTCTTCCTCACGCTCTTCGCGACGACGGCTTGAAGTCTCTCCTGTCGTTTGGTATGTTCGATGGGAAGCCTCTCGTCGGAGACCACCCCGTGGGTCGGGAAGTTCGCTGAGGCCTGGAGATGCGACATTGGGTCTCGAAGAGGAAGAAGACGGGCGATGAGTGGTGTCAATCCTGACGCTGGGCCTCCGGCGCGGCTGTGGAGGCGATGGCGGCTGACTGTCGTCGACTTCAGCCGTCATACTAGAATCCGATTCCCGTCTGCGGCGAGGACGCTCATTGTCCGTAGCTCGCGGCATCTCCAAGGATGGCGGGCGGTCATAGATGGCCGTGCCGTCGGGTCTGATGATTTGAGCCGGATCTGGTGGTGGGTAGGGAGCTCTGGTTCGCTCCTGCATGAATGGAGGACTTGGTGCTGTATCAGGTGGTGAAAACGCCGACGTTCTGGTCGTAGCAACAGAAGGGGATGAGTTCGTAGAAGGGATGCTGATAGGCGAACGTTCGCTCGTGTTGCTTCGACGGACGGAACTGCTATTGCTGGATCGGTTGCTTAAATCGCGGTAGACTCTTGTGCGGCCACCCGCCCCCTCCGTCACGATGTAGCTACCCGTCGATGGTCCGTCTGCTGTGGACGGCCGTCGTTCGACGATCTGCGCTGGCTGTACGCTGCGTCGTTCAACGCGGTTGCACACGCGGGTGCCGACAGCACGACGACAGTATTTGGTCGATTCGATCGTTCGCTGGCGCCCGTCCTGGTAGGAGTACAGCCGCTTTTCAATCACACACATGGCGAAGGCTCCGATGGCTTGGAATGCTGGTGAGGTGGTACTGAGGGTCGCCCTCCGCAAGGGATGCGAACTGTTGCCTGGGCTGGTGATCAACGACGGCTGGCCTTGGCGGTGATTGTAACGGACGGATCGAAGTTATTGGCGACGATATCAGCACGCTGTCTGTCGTTGTTTGTTATCGTTCAGCGAAGGACTGGTCGACGAGATTGATCGATTGAGGATGTCTTGGTTTGTTCGGGCAACGTAGGAGGGACCAGTGGGGGCGCGCTTTAAGGCAGACACAAGTTTGCCTCCTCGCAGCAACGAAGGCTCAGTGGATATCGAGAACAAAGGCCTTAATTCGGATTGTTAAGCACGCAACGAGTGCGTATGCAGGTACGGTGCAAGTGATTGCGTTGCAGGTCTATTCATACCACGAGAAGTCGTCCGGAACTGCACTCGAATTTGAGATGCCACTGCTCCCGTAGCCACTTAGGCCACCAACAACCTGAAGCTAGAAGGCAAGTGAATGCGAAGCCTTAGAGGCCCGCACGGGACATTCTGGCGGTGCTGCGCCGCTTTGATAGTCTGTGCACAAGTGTGGTAGGTGTGAAGAGTGTGAAGGGCTGAGGTAATGATGGTAGAGCATGGCAGAACTTGCTGATTCACCTACGTATTTCGCGTTCAACTGCTGTGATGATGTCGAGTTGACGGTGCCATGGGCGGCCTCCCGTCCTCAGGTTCTCAGCTGGGCGGCAAATGTGACTTCTGTCCACGTGCACCCCGTCGCCGCCAAGTGACTCCAGTATGGAGGGTCTGTTCAGCTGCCATCGCGTATGACGATGGCTTCGGCCGTGAAGGCATGGTTCAGTGTCTAGCGTGATGGGGCCACAAGGCTGTATTGATGGTGAAGTGTGGAAGAAGAGATGGTTCAGGAAGTCGCGGGGCTGTGTCGTTTGGAAAGGTGCGGCTGTGCCCGGAGCCGCCCGGGAGATCTTCTCTTCAACTTCAACCACAGGCGCAATACCTCCGCTGCAAGACATTCGGAGAATTTGGTCTGACAGTGAGAGCCGCAAAGCTTGATGACTGTCGCCTTATTCAACGCTCCCGTCCTGCCAGAGCGGTAAGTTGAGCTGTCAAGTGTCTGCAGGAACACTTCCGCACAACAGGCCAGACACTTCCATCCGTCCTCCAGTTGCTGAACAAGCCGCCCACTCCATCCAGACTTTTGACCCTAGACTGCTCGTTACAGAAGCAGCGCGCACGGCCTGTTGGTTTCGCTCGCCACTCGATGCTGTTTGGCCGGCGCCGAAACCGTCAAGATACGCGCGGGTGAATCAGAAACCATCAGGCCCGCGCTCAGGTTGTGATGTGTTCACGCGGTTCCTTCCACGCGCACCGGCCCGGTGTTGAAGAACCTTGTGGTGCTGAACTCTGTTCTGCCTGGTGCAAATATAGAGGACAGTCATGAGGCGCGTATCGCATCGCTTCTTTTGGCCAGAAGGCCGTCTTCCCGGCCGCAGATCCCTCAGCAGATCAAAATCCTTCAGCCGCTGTGGCGGTGTTGGTATGGAAGTGCAGGAAGTCTTAAGCGACTTCGGCTTCGGAAAAGTAGCGAGGACTTCGCTCTTCAACGACACCGAGGTTTTGGAACAAGTTCCGCTCGCCTATGTATGAATGCTGTGACGACATATCGTCGACAGTGTTCTCCGGCGAGCCAGCACAGCTGAGTTGAGGTGAAGCTTGCGACTACCTACTGAGCAGGAACTTCTCTCTTTGTGAATGAGTACATAACGGTCTGTACAAAGCAAGGCTCCAGTCCCGCAAGCTCGTTCACAGTACACCCAAACTCCAGGCTCAAGCAAGGGTATCTTACAAACGCTTTTCGCTCCCCACGACCAAGAAACCCCAAATGAATGCGCGCAATGATGCGCCGAGGTATGCTTCGAGTATCTCAGCCCTGCGCCAGCGCCATCTTCTTCCGTAGCGGCAGCTTCAGCTTGAACTGATCACTCAGCTTCCCTCTCGCGCCTGCTCCTTGCCGAGCAGCCTGCTGCAGCAAGAAGATCCCTCTCGCTAGCACCTTGTCGTCCATCCACAGCTCGAAGTCCAGCAGGTAACACAGCGCGATCTCTAAATGCGTGAGCGCACTTATGCTCACTCCACCCACGCCCGCCATTCTCTTCTGGTGCCATTTATTGTCTTCCACCGCTTTTGCCGAGACTCTGATTGCTGCCAGTGCCAGCCGATGGACCGTCCTGTTCGTGGCAGGCACCTTGAGGTCCGCGACACACAGACGGTGGCATAAGCTTGCCGCAGCGAGGTAGACGCCTGGCGAATGTGGGCAGTACTGGTGTATGCGTTGCAGGTATTCGTCCAAAGAGAATGCAGGCGCGGTCTTCGAGAAGAAGCGCCTAGCTACTACCGCGTGCTGGACGGTGATGTCTGGTATGTCCTGAGTGACAGCGAGTGGCTCGTGGGGATGTGCTTCCGGTGATCCTATCGACAACGCAACTTCGGGAGACGACAGTCTTCGAAGCGCCAGTAGACGGTCTTCCTCGGTGTTGGGCGTCGTTGGTTGTGTGACTGGTGGTGTAGGTGGGATATCGCCCGTTGCTTCAGCCAGTGTGTCCAGTGCATCTCGCAACATACGTAGTGCGGCTACTGCTGAGATGGACCATATGTCCCACTGCTCATTCTCGAGCTTCAAGGGCTCGTCTGACTTCGACTGGTGGGTGTGATCGACTGACGCTTTCTCAGCGGCCTTGGGACTCGGTGGAGGCGGCGGGGTTCGAGGTGCGGTGGTATCAGCATCGCCGTTGGAGACTCCATCTTCCATGCCTCGGTATGATATGCGAATGAATGCGGAGCTCTGCCGTCAGTGAGCCATCAGTGTGAAGCTACGCACACTGAATGGCAGCGTGTGGTGTGGTCAGCGGCGAAGCTCGAGAGGTACAGCTGTCTCGCAGAAGGCAATGAGGCACATGAGCAGATCATTGGAGTGGGTCATGAGCTTGCCTACGTCCCGAGTGGACTGGATGTGGATGTGCACTGCAGGGTTCAATCTCGTGCAGTTGGCCTAGATTAGAGATCGCCGTTGCCGGTAGAGAGCTTGGAGAGAGGAAAAGGAAGCAGCACTCTCGGAGACCCACTTGCAATATACGCCCGTAGACTTCATCCCTCTCGACGACATCGCTTGCGGCGATTACATGTATTGACAGTGCCCATTCATCGGAGTGGAGGCCCGCGAGTGTCTTCAGCACGACGCGGGAAGCTGCAGCTCTTGTACTCGCTCGAGCCAGTCAGCGATTCATGGCCATCGCCTGCGTCTAGATCTGCTTGCAAATGGTGCCACCTATTTGCTGACGCTGACAGGGCGGCCCGGCCTGGATGCAGCCTTTCAAATGACTTGCAGCAGGTCAGGAGCCTGCAAGAAACACGTCTCGTCGAGAGAGTTAAAGTCCCTCGTGTTTTGGCCTCAGCTACAACAAGCTGAAGAGAACAACAGTCTGACACAACAGACACTAGGACTGATAGAACGGTGAAACATCTACGGCCGCGACGATGTCTCGAGCTGTCGGCCAGTCATGGTGTCACGGCCGGATGGCCAGCGAGAAGCTGATGTCAGCCAGCCCAGGCCCGGTGCGCCTATCAAATGTCTAGGATGAAATTGCGGTATAGGTGCGAAGACGGCGAGGTCGACGGGGACTGTGCTGCAGTGGCCATATTACTATACATTGACCCACTGGTGTAGAGGAGATATATCCCTCGAGCTGTCGTAGGGCACACGCTGTCGCTCTGCATTTCCTATTTCCTCGCCAAAGCAAAGGGATAGACACCTGGCCATCTGAAGCCCAAAGAAGCATTCTGGACAATGGCAGCCGCAGTGTCAAGATGGTCGAGCTCAACAGAATACCACAGCAAACCATCTGGCACGCAATTCGCAGGCTATGACTCGTACCTCGTCTGCCGTGAGACGTACCACAGCCCTTTACTGGAAGCCGCCGCCGCAACATGGAACCGAGAGCAACCTGCAGAATTAAGAGCCTTACTCAAAGCCAGAGCAAACCTGGACGAGCGCGACAGCAGTGGCAATACCTGTCTTCACCTGCTAGTAGCCGCCGCACATCCTAGCCAAACCTGGGTCGTACACTCAGCGACGGCACTCGTTCGCGCTGGCGCAGACCCGAGCCAGCTCAACTGCTTTGGTACCACCGCATTCGACGTCGCGTGCGACGCCCCTGCGGCACTTGGCAGCTTTCGAAGAGATCTTCTCCTGCAAGCACTTCTGGAGAGCGGCAGAGACATCCTCGACACTCGGCTCTTTGGACCCACCCGGCTTACGAGCATCTACACCAAGATGCGGCATGAGGTGCTGTTCGGCGACCGCTCTTCACACTCAGACTTCGAACTACGAAATGCACTACTGGAGGAGCTCACCGAAGCTGCCTGGCAGCGCAACTTAACATCCGACCGCAAATTGCCCGAGACAGCTTTGAAGCGTGTTCTAGCATCCCATGCGCTGGCCGCATTCACGGACGCTGACACGGTTCTTCGAGAAGCACTGGACTACTTGAGGCTGATGTGCGAGGGCAAGAAGCAGATCGTGCTGCTATGCAAGCAACGCCTGCACAAAGGAACCTGCGTACGGTTAAGCGAACACATCAACTTGCTTCAGATGGCTGAGAAGGCGAACACCGCGGCACTTCTGGAGTTCGACTGGTTTCGTCCTGTGGATGTCGAAGACTTATTTTCCAGCTACGTCGACAGCCTCATCGATCAACTGGAAGCCATCAGACCAACATCGAGGGATCAGGCAGACAATATCGAAGGCCTGATCGACCTCCTGCAGAACGCGATACCGAGCTCAGGCGAATTGTGTCAGCGGAAAGCCAAAGAGGACGACACGGACTCGATTGAACGTCCTGATAGCGCGAAGTGGTTCCCTTCGCTGGTGATCGACACCAATGTGTCAGGTGAAGGGGGATGTGGAAGCTACAGTGACTGGCTTGCTGGCGAGCAGTCGTCAGCGGCTTCAGAGGAGCGGGAGAGGAAGGAATCGATTGTCAAGACGCCGGTAGAGTTTTACGGACCGAAGTTTTGAAGCAGTCGAATGATCGAGAAGAGGATGATAATGTGTATTTGTACTTCACTTGTATCATATACGCCGGTTAATGATCGTTACCAGATGGCCTGTGCTCCGGCAAATCCGTCTGTCATCACCACATGCAACGTCCTTCATCCTCCATCTCCCGTCATCTTCTTTCTTGTGCATGTTGCGATCTATCATTGGCCACTGATCATTTGCAATGTTGCTTTACGAGGATGGACTCCATGAACGGACAACTGGAAGCTGTTCTTCTCTGCCCCGCTCTCCCCATGGCTCTCCAAAGGACCGACGTCAGTCCCAGAGTTTGACCATGCCAATAAAGTGCTCGACAGACTAGTATCAGTTCCTTGGTCAAGGTAGTATTCTTTCCCATATTATCTCCTTCCTCTCAGCAAAACATTCCTCCACAGAACACAAACAACATGCCTCCCATCACCCTCTGGTTCCTTCAAGCTTCTCGCTGCATTCGCACTGCCTGGCTTCTTGAGGAGCTAGGCCTTGACTACGAGGTGAAGTTTTCTCCTCGCGAGAATGGAATAGCACCTGCTGCGTTCAAGAAGGAGGCAGGTGGGCTGGGCAAGTTTCCTACGCTGCAGGATGGAGACGTGACGCTGTATGAGAGCGGAAATATCGCGGAGTACGAGATTCCCAAGAATAGCAGTGGTTCTTTCTCTTTTGCTGAAGAACGTCAACAGATACCTCTGCGACACCTACGACAAACAACACCGTCTCCTCCCACCCCTCGGCGACCCCAAACGCTACGAAGTCCTCCAATGGGTCCACGCCGCCGAAGCAACCTGGGCGCTTCACGGCATCGCCATCCTCTACGTCCGCTGGCACCAGAAAGACGGCGATGTCAAGAAGACAGAAGAAGGGCTGAGCAAGAACGTCATCAATGATATGAACCTCCTAGAGTCGACCCTAGAGAAGAGCTCTGGGAAGTTCTTGTTGGGGGACAAGGTGACTGTTGCGGACACGCTGATGCATTTTTCGGCGGTTTTTATTCTGGCAAGGGACTTGGGGGTCAAAGGAGAGGACTATCCGAGGTGTAAGAAGTTCATTCAGGATTGCGAGGCGACGGAGTCGTATAAGAAGGCGGTGGAGAGGACGGGGCATAGTTTGGGCTAGAGGTTCGGGGTTGGACGGGCATTGGGTGTTGTGCTAGAACCGCTCACGGGTCAGTGGAGTGTTCGTTTCTAATACAGATTGAATACATGTACCGTGGCCTATAAGTTTTATCGTTCGTCGATCCTATGAGATTTGGAGGTTAAATTCGACAGACTGTTCATAAGCCCCAGACAACACAATGTCTGATCCCACATCATTCCTAGTTCGTTATCACATGTCTGAAGTGCATCAAGTGAACTTGAAGTGAATTTGAAGAAAGGCCATTTCCCATTAAGGAACCTGCAAAACACTACGTCAGTGGAAGCAGCTGCAGCTGAGCCCCACCACGTGTGCTTCCCTCTCATGAGCTCGCAGGTCTGCAATCAAGGTTTCAACAGACACAACAATCAGCAACGACACTTATTCGACCTCTCGACCACATCTAAAACGAAACAACTTCCAATCACTACAGCCAACAGCCAACATGCCGACCGCTCAATCCGCCGAGTTTAAGAAAGCCGTCGAGGACAGCCGGAAGCTGAAGGCGAAGCCCGGCGATGATGAGTTGCTGCAGGTATGAGAGTGCGTAGCAGTTTCTGCACAGGACAATACGCGCTGACGTCCGATCGTCTCTGCAGCTCTACGCCCTCTTCAAGCAAGGCACGCAAGACCCGCCGATCGAGCAGTCGAAGGCTCCAGGCATGTTCGAATTGAAGGTAGGTTTCTCATATACGTCTCAAGGCACTACAACAGAGCGACGAGGCTAACGGTTGTTGTGGGATCCAGGAGAAAGCGAAGCGCAACGCCTGGCAGAAGGTTGTCGATGAGGGCGTGAAGCCGGCGGACGCACAGAAGAAGTATGTTGCGCTGGTCAATGACTTGAAGAAGAAGCATGGCTTCACCGGGTAGAAGGGGGCAAGATTGTGGAGATGGTAGCAGAAGGATGAATACTCAGGGGGATAGAGGGGATGCTTGGTGGCATGAGCTACGGCCAGAATCACGTGCTTTGAGAGATATACGACTCAACGAATGGTTATGTGAAGAACCAGGACTTGAGTCTCTGAGTGCTCACTCCATGAAACGCCAAAGGCATCCGTGAAGAGGAGCAAAAGGACCGTGTAGATGACAAACTACTCTTGTATCACGTGTTTTCCTGAGTCATGTGAAACTTGCAGCTGCGTTCAGACTTCAAACCTCACTTTTAAATTCTACACTGCTACAGGTCATCCCACATGTCCAAGACACAAGTGCACACGTACCACTGCCTCTGCACAGAACTCGTGCTGGCAACATACGCACCACTCCAATCTCTGCCCAAGCGCAAAGCAGACCACGCAGCAATCTGCAAACTCGCCGGTTCAGATCTGCCCATCCCAGGCGGCGTAGTTCTCTCCGGATCATCCTTCGATGATGCAGAGCCCATTGTTCTGAACCTCGAAGATGGGTTTGAGAAGCGGTACGCTGCGCGATGTAAGAGGTGCGATCTTCAGATCGGGTATTGGTTGGACAAGAGCCAGTTCGAGCCGGAGCAGAAGGGCAGGAGGACGGATGTGATGTACTTGCTGCCCGGTGGGTTGATGAGCACGGAGGAGATGAAGGAGAAGAAGGATATGGGGAAGGAGGTTGAGATGGCTGGGGCTGCTGGGGGTTGAAGGGATATAAGGGGTCTGGTTCTTGAGCAAGATGATGGAAGGAGACTGAGCGGCGGCGGGTCGCTCGAGCAGCACGATCATTGATTGAACCCAGCGAACAGACGATACTTCGAGTGACGGGCTACACGAACTGGCGACCATATCCATGTGATGCGGGTCAGCAAGGGCGCACTTCTCGGTCGAAAGACCACACGGATTCGCGGTCTCAAGCCCATCGTGGTGGGAATCAGTAAACATTTGTATCGCTGTGGAATGCTACAATCCTACACAAATGCATCCGATCTCCCGCGAATGAATCTTCCCTCAAGCTCAAGCAAACCAACTCGGCGCTTCCACCACTCTCGCGGCTCGAGCCTTTTTCTCACAACAAGCCCTTCGATGGAATCCGACTGCATAGTCGAGGCTTTCGTCTAGTAAGACCGTACTCGGGCCACCTCCTCACCGCAGGCTGTGCAGGTCGTTGCGACTCCTCCAGTCTGATACACTTGCTCGGACTTCATCCATGACTTGAAATACCTGACCACTGGGCCATCTACCATTGAGCCTACGAGTCCGTCCTCCACCTCTGCGGCGCGTTGGGCGAAGATGCACTTGCAAATTGGGAAATCCAGTTCGATTGCTGTGACGGTGGAGACCAACTTGCCGTCCGATCTTACCTTGATGCTAACTTCGACCCTCTTGTTGTAGCCCTGTGACGAGTCGACCTTGAGAATTTGGCACACATTGCGGAGGTACCAGAGGGAAGGTCGAGGTTCTGTCGACCATTGCAACGCGCGGGCTTTGTTTCCATACCAAGTGGGCATATCGAATTGCTTGGTTCTGTAGAAGAGGGAAAGCACTTCGGGTCTGATCTCCTTGCAAGTGGAAGCAATAGGCGGCTGCTTTGGCTCGACGGCCTGGCTTTGATGTGTGCGCATCAGTCCGGAGAGCTACAACCGGTATCTGAAGCTGGTGCCCGGGGGCTTGGAGTCGTCGACCATGGCGTAGATCTTATTGTGCAGCTCGCCGGGCAGGCGGAGGAAAGGGCATGTGTCGGGTGTGTTCTTTGTTGAGCTCTCGATTCTCTCGGTCGGATGGGCAGCAACATCAGGCGGTCGATCTTCACAGCAATGTCAGTATCTTTGAGCAGATGCGATTCTCCGGCTACGTACCGATCTTGGACGCTTCTGTGCCCGCCATGGTCCTGAAATGTGAAAGGCTGATCTTGATGTTGAAGGTGAAGAAGGTAGGCGGAGCGGCAAGAAGTTTATGCAAGCTGCCAAGAGTCGTGAGGTGAATAGCGGAGATCTGCAACTGGAAATCTGCTCAGCATGTGACAGCTCAAGTAGGAAGCTGCCGCTAGCCCATGTGATGCTATGAGCACACGCTGAGTAATACTCCGACCATTCAATCACTCCCTTGTGAAACCGTAAATCAAGCGTTGGTCTGTAGTCCCAAAGCAGAGATGTTAGAGCAAATCGAACAAAACATGGTCGCTTCCGCACAGCCATGGTCGTTCTAGTGAGATGCGAAGTGGGACATGAAATGTGAATGATAGTAGCTGTGTGGGTCCAAGACCACCAGGTGCCCCAAGCCATACCGAAGGACCGGCCATTTTCGTGACATTTAACAGCCACATAACCCAGCTTGACTAGGGACGAAGTGTCCATCCTGCCTTGTATTCTTCAAGCTTTACGCAAAGCTGCTCCATCCACCATCCACCGAGCATTGTCTGAGCCACGACTAACGAAGTATAGCTCGACAAGCAATGCCCGCTTCTCCTCATTCATCTTCACTTCGTTCATACGCTTGCTGCAGCCTTCCCTTGTGCCAGTCGTACGGTGTGATTGGTCTTGGACCTCTGCCTGAATCCTGCACAATGTCGTCGGAGTTGCGTCGTTTGGTAGACCGATGGGCCTTACGGTCAGGCGTCAGGGAATCTGTAGGAGAATGCATGTGCCGCCACCACAGCATGTGGCACTCTCCATAGGTCAGGGAGACTGTCTAAAATGCTGTGCAATTCAGTAAAGAGGAATGAATCTCAACAGCGCCGTGTTTTGCGAATGAGGCTGCCGCAGTCTTCGCAGGGCAGGGGCATACACTGCTCATTGCGAGAAAGATGTGGATCTTCCTCCAAAAACTTGCAGAATCTCATCAAGGGTGCGTCTTCCTGCGGCTCGGTGTCGCCTTCGTTCACCTATGCTGCATGCCGCGAGACGCCGCATGTGCAAAAGGCTACGGGCTCCCCGGAATGGTTTTGAACGTTCACCACAAGCTTTTCTGTTTCTGCCACATGCATGCTCAAGTATGCAATTTCGATCTTCCGAGCGTAGATTGTAATTGTGATGTGGCGAAGGTATGGAAACCAGGATCTGCTTGTTCCAGCGAAGAGCTTGAGAATCTGTTCCGATTGCATGGTGTAACTAGAGAGCATGATCTTTCTTCCTCCGTAGAGCGCTGACAGGAGTTCGTGTCTGACTTGCTTGCAGGTGGAAGCTAGGGCGGGCGGCTGAGGACAGGCGCGACGGAGTAGACGCCCTTTCGAAATTCTGCTCTCAATACCCACGTGCCCAGAATAACAGCCCTCGGAAGCAATGCTCAGTTCGAAGATGCGGTTGCGTAGTTCGCCGCGAAGGCGAAGGAGGTGGCATGTTGTATCCGTCGACTTTTGAGGTGCGTCAGCTGCGCCTACAGCATCAGGTCAGTCTCACGATGCAGATTATCTATGCTGGGCTTCGCATACCGGTCTCCGACATGGCCACGACGGTGTCGAGGGCTACCTTGTTGATTGTCTCGTCGTGGACGGTGGTGTTGTCGAATGTGGTGTCGTCGAAGGTGGTAATCCTCGTAATGGCCTCTTTCACGACCGTGTCGTGATCCTTCTCGCCTTTACCATAGATCAGCTTCGGCAAGCGAGCTACCATCTCTGGGCTTGACGTACCGTTGTCCGGCCTGTGTAAGGCCATCCCTTCCATGTTGCTGTGAAGTCTTCACCAAGCGTCAATGTATGTATGTCGCAAACAAAAGCTTGCCGCCGAGACGATCGTGCGCGGTGCCAAGAGTCATGACGCATGCAAGGAGACATCTGCATGTGACAATCCCATTTCACAGCGCCGAATTAGGCAGCTGCTGCGGGCTCTGCCGCACGTTCAATGACCGTTCCACCTACCACATGACAGAGCCTCTCGCGTACGACCTCAACCTAATACAACCACAACCTGTCCATCGTAACCTTGCGCTTCCGCCCTTTGCCCCCGCTCTCCTTCCTCTCGACCTCCTTCGCAAAAGACTTGAAGAACCTCACCACCGGCGGATCATCCGGTGACCCAACGAGACCGGCCATCGCCTCCTGTAGCCGCTGCTCGAAGAGGGAGTCGAGGGTTTCGCGGTTGTATGAAGTGAAGAGGGTACCGTGCGCGTTCCTCAAGGCTAGCGATCCGGTTTTCGATACCGTCACATCGACGACGCCGTAAGGATGGGGACTGGAGCTTTTTTTGCTAGTTCCGGGCAGACCGTCGAAGTAGAGTCTGCGTAGGGACGTGGTGGCGTCAGCAATAGCGCCGATTACGCGAACGACTTGGAGATGAAACATACACCCCCCGAACCTTCCGAAGATACCGCAACGAAGGCCCAGCAATCCTTGACCACCTTTCCAGCCATTCCTTGTCGTACTGGAAAGCTTTAAAGGTAAGGTCGAACGTGCGCTCGCCGAAGAAGATGTCGAGGACTTCATGCCGGATTTGCTTGCAGGTGAACGCGAGCGCGGGCGTGTCGGGCTCGACTTTGTACTGCCAGCGGCCGCCTATTCCCCCAAACCATCGTTCGGATAGGCAGAGGGACTCGTGGGTGCGGTCGTGCTCGATCAAGTCGCGGTAAATACGGTTGCGTAGCTCGCCTGGGAGGCGGAGGAGCAGGTTGGGTTCGATGGTATCCTTTGTGGGTGTTTGGTCGGACTCGACGGTGTCTTTATCGGGCGTTGGGTCGGGCTCGATGAGAGATGCTGGATAGTGGTGTGAATATCGAGCAGTACTGGTCTGGACCAGAAGCAAACCGACCTATACTAAAGCTGCCTCTGGCCATCTCGAGTCCTACTCGTGTCACTTCCTCAAGGATAGGAGACGGACCTAATTCCTCAATGCTATGCACTCAATCGACCTATGGACAGTAAGGATGCGGTAGTCGAAGCTTTGTCCCCTCGAGCGAAGAATAAATGACTCGATCACTTGTCGAGACGACAAAGGGAAGCAAGACGGATTTCGTGGGAGCTGGGAAGCTGCAGCTCTGAACTGCAGTTCAGACGAAAGCGGACCCGTGCGTTCAATGTCACACAAACCCTCCTTGCAACAAATATCTTACGCACCCATTATGACAGCATCCAAACCCCATCTTTCGCAACGCGCAAGCATCTTTGCACAGCCGCTGGTGCACCAGCGCCGTCACACAAGCACCAATATGCACCGCCTTCAAAAGGGCCCTTTCAGGCGTACATCTTCGTACAGGCAACTGCATACAAGCACCTTACCCGAGTACTCGTAACTTCACGTAAAACGTCAGGTAGGCTGGCTAAAGGCTCTGGTATCCTCGCATCATGGTGAAATGTCGCAGCTCGCTCTCTCCAACAACGGCTACACCGGCTAAGACATCAAAACGATCTGGACATTGTACTCTTGCAAGCACCTCGCAAGGCCTCAACCTTGGACTGCAATGCAGTTCATATTCGTCCTCTATGGCCTCTTCGGTTTTACCCAAAAGACCCTATGCTTAAGTCTCCCGGGCAAAACCGGAGTGTTGTACGGCGATGTGGATGTATGCCCTGTCCAACGATTCCTCATTAATACAGTTCAGTCACGACCGTCTGTAGTAAATCTACGAACAAATCCTCGCCATCAACCCGGCTTATTACCAGCTCAACAACACCAATGCCGAGCGCCGCGAGCCCAGCCTACGCAAACGGAGTTTGGACTTCGGGGGTTGCGGGATGTTCTCTACAGCCGACAGCAGCGACGCACAGGTACAGGTGGACAGGATCCGAACGCTCGGTGGCACTTGCGACGCAGCAGCGCACAGTTGCGCCAGGATGGGTTGCGAGAACACGTCGGCGGTTTATGTATGTTGGTGTACACACGCTCTGGGTGGGGGGTGCTGTGGATAGTTCTACCATTGGAAGCTGACGAGCACTGCAGATTTGCAACGATGTATAGGAACACAGGCCATTACCTAACTTTAGGATACAGTATTCCACGAAGCTGGCTGACATTCTACCCGCGGAACGACCGCGAAATCAGCCTCTACTGCAAAGACGCCGGCTTCTACGCCTACCTCATATGGGCACATTGTTCCTCGCCTCTCACCGGTGCTATGAGTGGACAGGTCCTCAACACCGATAGCTGGAATGTCGTCGTCGGTGAGTCTTGCTTCGCTGATCTCTCGGTGCCAGTACCCTATTCATCGTTCGCTGACCGAGCTGAAGCGTACGGCGGCTGCAACGACCCGGTGGATACTAAGCCCAGCTCGTATGCCCCTTGGGGACCTAACGAAAGACCTGGCGCTGTGTGTGTCGATTGTGTCACTGTGTGAGCGAGAAGTGTCGGGATGTGGTTGTAAGGGGAGGGATTGGTTAGCAGGCTTAAAACCCGGGTGTGTTGCTTGAAATGCATGCTCTGCTCCCGAGGCAAGGCACGAGTGCAGTAGATGGACGGGAAAGTGTTCAAGGACGGAGATAGACGACACCAGCTAGCGCCGGCCTGCAAAGACGCAATGATACCTACCCAACAAACGCCGTCAACACCACGCGATGCGAAAACCCAAAACTCGCCACGCCTCTCAATCCTTCTTCCCCTGCCCGCCGACATTTCCCCCCAACAGCCCATCCATCGGCCCCTTCTCCCCGACCCTAAAGTAGCCCTGCCCCCTCTCACCAGCTCTCCCGACAGCCTTCCGTCCCCAAAGCGCCAGCGCAATGAACATCACCAACCCGACAATCCCACTGATAAGCGGGTGGTCCATCAACTGTCCCCTTAGAATCCACCACACATGCCCGAGCGCAGTCGTCGTACTCTTCGGCGCAATCTTCGGCGGGTTCGCAACAATACGCGGCAAGGTCTCTAGAATCGACGTTCGAGACGGAACCATAGCGTTGCCGGTCATCGTGTTGTCCCAATAGCGCTTATTGTCTTCATCATTGACGACGACTTTCTCCCCGTCCTTGATCGAGATTCCAAAGGTGGTGCGGATCCAACGTTCCCAGAACACGCCATCCACCCACGCGAAGCCGACTTCTTTGCGCTGGATGTCGTCCATGTTTATCCTGATGCCTTTCGCTTGCCGGAGCGCTTTCTGGTCGTTGCGGTCTTCAGCTTCTTCGATGCGGAGTTGTTTCGCGTCTCGCAGCTCCTGGCGCTCGAGTTGGAAAGCTTGCGTTTGCTTGTCGATCCATTCGAGCGCGGCGTTTTTGATCTCGCGCTTGGCGACGACGAATTCTTCCGGGCGGTCGCGGGAAAGGATGCCGAGGACGACGAGACGGCCGTGCATGATTTCGCGGGCGTTAGCAGCGGTGAGCTCGGGGACAATGGGGAGCCAGACGGATTGCATCCAGTTGAGCACGCGGCGGTAGTCGCGCATGTCGCGGGGTGAGAGGCCGGTGTAGTAGGTCGGCTTGCCGTCGCGGGAGACGAGGAGGCGGGGCCAGGTGGAGATCTTGAAGCGCTCGCAGAGGAGAGGGTCGTTGGTTTTGACGAGCTTGGCGTGCCCGATCAAGCTCATCACTAGGCGTTCAAGAGCGGCGAAGTCTTCAGCGGTGGTGGCGTGGTCGTAGAAATAGAGAAAGATGACTTCCTCCTTCTCCTCCAGTTCTTCGAATTGGGCTGCGTTCACGTCCAACACGCCCTCGCCGACCGCAACAGCCTTGTTCGCGTAGTCGATCAGATCGCCCAAACCGCGAAGACCATCATACTCTATTCTTTCGCCTCCGCGGAAGAAGAGCATTGTTGGGTATGAGCGCACTTTGACGTCCTTGCACAAACGCTTCTCGACGTCGCAGTTCACTTCGCCAATGTTCAGCTTGTCTTTCATCTGCCTCGCCATGCCTTGCCAGTTAGGCGCCATGGCTTTGCAGTGCCCACACCACGGAGCGTAGAACTTAATGAACCAGGGATCGTGGGTCATCGTGACCATGCGCTGGAAGTTCTCCGCAGTCAACGCTACACTCTTACCGTTAACGTTCGGAGGACCCGACGAGCCGGTCGAAAGACGTGTAGCTGGAAGGACGGATCGTGTGTCATCGCTCACTCCTGTTGCGGCTGCGGGTGCATTCGTGTTCGTGGGAACATTCACCACCACGGGGTCTGCATGGTCCGCGCCAACCTCAGGAAGCGTAGGTCCGCCCTGTGGTCTCGAGCCTGGCCGGATGGTCTCCAGTGTCTCCTCCACCCACTTCGAAACGTACTTCAGATCTTTTGCCCCTGTGACGCTCTTCACAACCTCTCCATCATGGTACAGCACCATGGTCGGAAAGCTCCCAATCTTCCTGCTCGCGCAAGCATCTCCATTCGTAACGCAGTCCACCACGGCGAAGTGGAAGTCATAGTATCTCGAGAAGCTATTCAGATCCTGCGCATCGCTATCCGCTCCTGGTGCCTGCGGTATGGGCTCCTGGGTGTAATAATACTCGTACGCCGTGTGGTATGTAGGAGCGAAGGCTTGACAGTGGCTGCAGTAAGGGCTGAAGTACTCCACCAGCCAATAGCCTCGCGCGATGGTGCTGCCGATGTCGTCGCCGCCGAGTTTGGGTATGGGCGGGACTGTCTTGCCGTTGAAGGTGGTGGGTTCATCGTCAGCTTTCGAGGCGGCGGCGGCCACTCGGGGGAGGAGATGCGGCGGGGTGAAGGGGAGGATGTTGGCGAGGATGGAGAGGGGAAAGGCCGCGAGGGTGAGGAATGATGCGCGCATGGTGCCGGGGGTCCTATGGGCACAAGGCCCGGATGATGGTGTGGTCAATCAGTGGGAGGATGCGCCTGGCTTCGTCGAAGTACTGGGTCGTGGTTGGTCCTGCCGCGATGGCTCAGTGTGTTATGAAATCGCTTTATGGAAAGAACAGAGGAGGTAAGCGAGCGACTGTCGGAAGTAAGTCGTAGAATACAGCAGGTGTAGTTGAGGATGTCGTTGTCGATGCCTTCATCCCTCTCTTGCGGATCTGGACCCTCGCGCGTGGTCGGCGTAAATCTCATCCCTGCGTACATTGGGAACCGCAATCAGTCGCCATCTGACCTCACCTCTTCCTGTGCCACCACCACCATATCCTACTCTTCCACCCTGGACACCGCTCCTTAGAACGACACCACCGCCACCATGCGCCCCGCCGTCCGTCTCCTTGCCTCCGTCGCCCGCGCCAACACCCTCTACTCCGAAGCCGGCCTCCCTACCGGCCTCACCGGACTCCTCACACACTACTCGCCGCGCAGCACGCTCTTATACCTCTACAGCACCACTCTCGACAAGCTCCAGGCCTTCCCGGAACACAGTGTCTACCGACAGTCCACAGAAGCCTTGACCCGCCACCGCATGAGCATCGTCGAGAATGTCAGACCTTCCGGCCTCAGCGAATGGCAACAAAGAGTCGCGCCTTTGGTAGACCAGCATCCTGAAGCTTTCAAGAAGGTCAAGACCAGTGACGGCGGGAAGGGAGAGGAGTACAATATCATCTACCACGCTCCACCTCCATCGTCGAGTTTCAAGACCGAGGACGACGCCATCAATGCTGGTTACAAGGCGAAGCCGCAGCCGGAAGGACCACAGGAGCAAGCTGCTGTCGCGGATCGAGGAGAGCAGCTGGAGAAGGATCCGCATGGAGAGACTGTGAGGGAGCTGCGGGTGGAGGCGGAGCCGGCCTTGACGATGGAGCAGATCAGCGAGGTGGAGCAGAAGATTGGATCGGGGTTGATCGAGGAGATTATCGCTGTGGCGGAGGGTGAGAGGGCGCTGGCGGAGAGGATGGCGGAGTCTAAGGTGTAAGTTGAGATGGTTCTTTATCTCGGGATGGGGATATCTTGGATGCTAACGTTCTGTGCTACAGTTGGGAAGACCTTGAGGAGAAGCCTCAAGAAGGCCAATGGCTCTACAACGAGCGGCAGACTGCATGAGTGGGTCAACGATAGACTTTGAGCCGGCTTCGACCTAAGGCAGCTGGTATTGTACATACTGTATGAACACTTGAGAATGCGGCATCGCACCTGGGCAAGCTTTGGCAACGTGCGCCGTGGAATTTGGACTTCAGGCTTCAAATGTTAGCGATGAATCCACGGGACCTTCGAGTCGATTTTTAATTGAGCGTGATTATTCGAAGTCGCAGCTGACAGCCTCCAGATACAACAAACAACCACCATCGGCATATCCATCCTTGCTGACATCTTACTCCTCATGACACACTCCTTTTACAGCATCAGTATTAGGCGAGCTACCATTGACGAGCAGCTCCACGGTATCGAATGAACGCACACGCTCAACCACCCGAACCACCCTCATTCGCAGAAGCTTGATTCGTTGTCTCTCCAGCCCGACGGACAGCTTCCTCCCGGACCTCCTTCGTCCCTCCTCCCGTCTCGCCGTCACACGGCTGGTTGCTCGATGAAGCATTTGTTGCATTGTTGTCTCGCGGTGTCGGAGTCTGATCTTCCGGAGAGTGCCACTGCTCCGGTCCTGAACCACCTGTCTGCTGCGCTGTTTGGCTCATGGTTTCTGGCGCTTTTCATGTCAGACTTGCGAAATGGGCTTTGACAGAGGAGCTACTTACGTCTTCTGTGGGCTTAAGTCTTGAAGTCTGCGAGTACGTTGCACTCGATTCCCACGATTGAACGTTTGGTCGCTGACACTGCTGCAATATCGTCGTAAAAAGGAGTCCTGGAGACTAGCCGCCAGAACGGAATCGGCAGAACATACGAACCACAACAGGCCATGGAACAACAGGCCATATCTGCGTATTCTGGAAGCACGAAAGCGAACGATCAGCCTTGTGTTCAGGTACACTGAGCACGCCATATGCCATACGGCGACACTACGTCTACACAACCAGTCCGGAGTGCCCTGGGATCACAATGCACTGTTTCACTCGCGTGCGGCTGGACACATATCGATCGATGATCTTATTTGTCGGCTACTCCTGCACCACTACCAGCAACGCTCGCATCTCGCAAAGACTGGCCGTTGCACCGGCCAACGTGGATACTGTATGGACAAAACTCGGCGAAGACAAAACCGAAAAGACGTTGCGCCCTGCTTTTTGTGTATCTATTCGTCTAAGATGCGACCGTAAGTCTATTTTGCTCCTCCCCAGCCCACAACCTATCAGAATACTGCTGCCAAATGATCTTCTGTCGGCAGAGGCGTAACTTGCACTGGCCCAGACCACCCAATGGAAACCGGTTGTCCAGAACTCAAGCTTGCGGGTCTCGAATGGTGGACGAATTGCTGCGTGGAGTGTCGCAGGCCTTACTTCCTTGGTTTAGGCCGCCGATTGAATCCTTCCACCATCCGGAGCTGCTTTGACCATTCTTCTGCTCCTGCTGGCCATATCCTTCGTTTTGCTGGCGAGCTTCCGCTTTCTCCCGACTTTTGTGGTCTTTCTCAATTTTCTGCCTCGCGCCATCGAGGAATTCGTCACTGGAGACCTTGTCCCCTTCGATAGGATGCTGTGGTCGGCCATTCACAGTAGGCCCATCAGGATGGCCACGACCACCGCAAGTCCTTGGGTTCGGACAGGCGTCGCCATGTGACTGACACCCTCTCCGGTGCTGCTCGTCTGTTTGGACGAATCGCCCATGTTGTTTGACTAAGGCATGTTAGCATGCTGTGATCAAGCTACACTCGAAGTGTTGGAAGCCGCTTACAGTTCCGTCGACAATCGAACTGCGGATGGCGGCTCGGTGCTGCAATGGCTTGGTGGCTGTGGTGTGTTGATGGTGTATTCGGAGCGAAGACGAGAGGTTGCGGATAGCGTTGTGGAAGAAGCACACGGTCAGGACCAGAAGAAACAGTCTTGTCGGTCAGGCACAGGCTGCCTCGCGCAACGCTGAGATGCGGACCATAGGACGCGACGACAGACAGGGTGCCTCACCGTCCTACTTCTCGACCGGACTTCGCGTACTACAGCAGTCGAACACTGCCCGCGTTGACGCTGTGGCCGACAAAAACTACCATGGCACAACCATCGTAGGATCTCGCTGGCAACGGTGGTGCTTCTGGGTGTTGGCCGACAATGATTGAGCGCGGATCACAAGAACGACGAACGGGACCAAGATCTGAGAGATGTGCCATGAAAATGTCAAACTTCGCATGCATTGCTTCTATCTGTTTTATTGAAAGCATTCAAGGAGTGTCGTCGCCTTATCGAAAGCATCCAAGGAAAGCATCCAAGGAGAGTCGTCGCCTTGTCGAAAGCATTCAAGGAGTATTGTCATCGTTGGTAAGTCCAGAGCATTCCGAAAGTTCCATGTCATCGTATTATCGTCTGATGCTGACTGGCATTAAAGTCAGGTCGTTCCGTCCTCCACCACGGCACATGCCCCTCCCAATGCAGTCGACGGTTTGAACGTCTATGTGCATTCTACTGCCTCCACCGACACAAGCAAGCTCGTCGCTCTTTGGAAGATGTCCACCGCCGTTCGTCTCATCATCGAAGGAATGGCATCCCATTACAGCTTTCGAATGCGAACCTGCGTCGGCAGGTCAGGTCCTCCCGTTAGCCCGCCCTCCATTGCTTGCTGGACGGTTCCGCCCTTGGCGGTGTCGTTCGTAGTTCCCTGGGTACGAGTTGGGCGAAGGATCGCGCGGGTGTGGACCGCATTTGCATTCAGTCGGTCTCGGCATTTTCTTTTGGTGTATACACTCTCCAGGGTGTCGCGCTCCTTCTGGGCCAAGCCGTCAGCTGCTGCTTTGGGTCTCAGTAAGAAGCAACCTTTTCGGGCTTACCGTTCACATTGGCCGAAGGCATGGTCGATGGGTTGTCTCGGTGAAGTGAAGATGCAAAAAGCCTGCCCTGGTCCCAGATGTGATGTGCTCTGTCGGAAGTGATGCTACTGCTCTGGCTGTCGACCTGACTCTCAGGGTGCTTCAGTGAAAAATATATATCCTCATCGACCGGCAACGGAACACCAAGGCTACCACGCTCAACCCAATAAGTTCGCTCGGGACGATTTCTTCTCCGGCTTGTTCTACGGCGCCATCCTGTGATACCGCGTCAATACGATCAGCCTCTACATTCAAGGTCGCGATGGGACTTGACGCGGTCTCCATACATCACACAGACTACTCAGGCTACGAGGAGGCTCGAGCGGGGCTTCATGAATCGTTGGCATACAACAAAGGAGAAGTGGACCAAGGCAATATGTTCAATGTGCTGAGATGCGAGGTAAGAATACAGTGCGCCGCACGGGTTCACTGCATCCTGCAGGTGTGCCCGGGTCTCCTTCCGACATATCGCAGGAACGAGTGTTGCGCGGTTGTGGCTCCCATCCGGCTAACGGTTGGCAGCCCCTGGCCATGCCGATAGCAAGAAAAGGTTGCCGGAGAACGATACCGCCTATGATCCAGCTGCAGTCATCAACCTGGCAGCAGGGGCAAAGCGGACCGCTTGGTCACAGATGCACGAGCACTTGATCCTTACGGCATCTGTGTCACAATACGCAGTGGGTCATTCAGCCTCGCAGTACTGGAAGTAACGGCATAGCAAAACATAGCAGCATCTGCGTTAGGGACTTGCCACTTGGCGGCGCCCGCTCAGCAAATGTCGTTGGGTCGAGAGGTCGTTCCACTCAGGGTGCTACAATGTGCCACGAAAACGGAGCACAGTGCGATCTCAGGGAATCCACCGGATCGAAAATGCGGACGATTGCACGTTATCTGCATTTGCCTTGAGCTGCCTGGTGAGGTGCCGAGGACGTGAACAGCCTCGAGACCAACCGTATTCGTCGTGCGCCCCATCGTCCTGCACGAGGCCCACAAACGACCAGCGAAAGTCGGACGAAGTCTGAAGAGCTATTGGAACGCGAGCATGGCCCACGACACCAAGGTATTTGCGGTTCAGAGAGACTGAGGAGAGGCGATGAAGTGAGACGGCGCCGAAGCAGGTACTCGCATCCAAGTCTGGGCGGTGCACCACAGCACAACACAGCTCCGCCATGGCGGTGAACATTCGTTCCCTCTCAATGGACCAGCGGTTCCGGCAGGCCACCGAATCCATTCTGTGCGTTCGCCCAGCCGCACTTAGCATTGGAACCTATCCGACGGACGCCTGAGAGGTGTGCATCATCAGAAGCGCCAGCTACGCACATCGACGGTTAGATGCACATCATACAATGTCCTCATGGAGAAAGCTTGTCGCAAAACGAGCGCTGCAAGATAGATCTGTCGATCAGACCACGTCACACAATTAGAGTGTGCTTCGGCAACTTTCACCAGTCGGAGTCAGTGGATCTCAAAACGACACCGCCAATGCGGGCGTACGAGTCTCGGTCTATGAGCACCGCACAAGCGGCTAAGACCGTGTCAGTGCAGACTGCCACAACTTTACCTTAGTGCTTGCACCATACTGCGTTCTCTGACAGCTGAGCAGGATCGTAAGCCGTCATTGACATGACGATTCAAGTTAAGCGTATGACAGATACGCCAGCTATCACGGCCCTTCCACAGCTACAGTCAACCACCATCCTCCGACACCGAGACTGCCTCGCAGGAAGTCTCTCGCAACCACAACAGGGGCGCTCAAGGAACATGATCTCTCAACAATTGCCAACCCCTTGACCATGCCATTCGGCCTTCAGATCGAATACACTGGCTCCTCCCCATCCCGAGCTCGGGTCCTCGGCTCCAGCATTCCGTTTGAGAGGTTTGACTGGTAGTCACTTGGTCCGCTTCAATGGACTGCAAGAGGTCGCTTGGTCCAGTGCGTCTTGTTTCCGACGCTGTGCTTCCGCTTCTTTCTCTGCGGCACGCTTTGCCTCCTTCCGGCGTCTTTCGGCCTCCGCCTCGTCACTTTCCTTCCTGGCCTTGTTGCGACGATAAGCTTCCTCTCTTGTCTCTTCCGTATAGCCTCCCGTCTCGGGGTCACGACGATTCCACTTCTGACCAACCCCAGGAATCGTCGCCATCGTGGAGTTGCCGGCTTGCTTGGACGTAGTCTGGATGCCAGATTGCCCTAGATACTGCAGACCTCCTCTAGTCAAGGGAGTTGACGAAAGTTTCGAGGATGCCATGGTGTCTGAAAGCTCATGGTTAGAACACCTCCGGATCGTCTCGGGACGGGCAGTGCTTACAGTGTGATGAGGGACGAACAAAACATATCCTCCTTTCTATGAGTCGGAACGACAATTGATGGTACGATCAGCGATCGAAGCGACGGTACTGGGAAAGACGAACAAACTTGGGAAGCAAATGCAGTGCATTATAAGTACTCATTCCTTTCCAGTGACGATTCCGCAGTCGCACAGTATGCGAACCAGTGCGATGCTCATACAGTTCTTCGAACGAAATCCTTCATTGTACCTCCTGGGTGGGTCCTACATACTGCTGAACGACGGTACACTGCTACAATACGACCCTGAGGTAGCTTCCGGACTGGCCATAGTCGAGCCTGTGCCTGCAAGACCATTGCCATCTTGGGTTCCCGCTTCCGCCGAACCTTCTGTTCCACCCGACAGGTCATTCTCCGTCTTGCTGGAACTCCCTCTAGTAGCACTCTCGTCTGGGCTGTTGTTATCCTATTGTCAAGGCCGAGGTTAGATTTTGTGCTCTACCGATGGTTCTCATGAACGGAGACATGCCCGGTCCTTCTTCACCTCCTTTGCCCTCTGTCTGGAGGGTCATCCGACACATATTCCACTTCACCGAACCGATTCGCCTCCCATAGCATCAAACCACAGGCAACGGAAGAATTTTTGATGCTCTCAACTTGTCTGAAGCGCCGCTCTACCAAACGATTCCAACTTCCCTCTCCCGCAGCTCGACTGGCGCTTTGTACGAGTCGTCCACAGACCTATGATCTTTCGCTACTTCCCATCACAATGCGCAATCTGGTATTATCTTTGTTAGCATCACGGAACATGACCTTTACTGGCGATAACATACCGCCCGGCGGGACTCGCGGGATCGGGCCATCTTCTTGATCCATGTGCATGTCATGGCCCTCGAATCGACTGCCATCTAATCATTACTATGTCAGCAACTGCGCACCATGAGCTTGTTCGACGGAAACCTACCGCCCGGGGCCACACGAGGCCATGGGTCAGGACTCTCGGCTCTCTGAGTTGATCCTCCGCCCCCATTGATTGCAGCACGGTCGACGACCACCTGCTCGCTTCTCCCACGATTGGCTCCGCGCGAATTCTTCGCCTTTCCTCTAGTGGATGTGCTAACGCCTCTGGCAGCACCGTTTTCGTCGGAACGATAGCCTTGATTGAACCTGCGGAGGGTTCTTTTGGCCGACATGATGTCTGTCGCAGCCATGTCAGCATTCCACTCTGCGGCACGGGAGAGGGACTCGTAGACTTTTCTTTGCTCGGGCAGCGGTGTGATACGGATGTGCACTGTATTGTTGCAATGGTGGAAATTATGCTGGATACTCGTGCCGGTGCAAGAATCTATGCTTGAGGACACTGCCCTTCTTATACGGCCAGCAGCAGTGGGTCGGCAAAAACACCGCATGCCACGAAGGCATACCAACACTTGTATGCGGTTCGCATCTAATACAATTTGCACAGCACCAAGACTAATGCTGTTGAGATTGTTGTCGTACAACAATACCGCGTAGCGACGAGAACTTCCCACGCGTCGTTTCCGCCTGGATTACCATCCCCTGACTGGCTTCTGCAGGTGTCAGAGACCACCAAGGAGCTTAGTACTGGCCCAACAGCGCACATACTGTGTCAAGACGGCGGCTACACCACTTGTTTGCACGATCAATGGCTGCTAAAATGATACCCTGCAGAGCTGTTCATGCACGCTGGCGATTCCGCCGGCTGCACAGCTCCATATTTGCGGACGATAAGACACGAATAGGTGCGGAGGCTGTGAGTCGGGCATACTGCAAGTGTTTTGCCGTCAGCAACCTAGAAGATGGTTCCAACCCAACGTTGAATACGAAGGAATTGACCGGGATGCTCAGCTTCCATCGAGCACAGCATTGGCGGTCTACTTGCGTTGGGAACGCTGAATTGCAATGTGCCACCATGTCTGAGCACATCGCAAATGCTCGACGTCAACCAGGCGGATCATGTAATGCGAATCATGCGACTCGGCCCGAACAAAGACTAGAGTACACTTTCAAGGAGCGGTCCGGGTGAGCAGACACACACACAGAAGCGGTTGAGCTTGACGCAGTGGGTGGAGTTGGATTCCTTCCCAGGTCGATCTTCGATCAGCTGCTTGGAAGTCGAACCGCCCGCTCGATCACGCAGAGGTGTGGCCTTCTGCACAACAAGCTCCACGGTATCCTTGCAAAGGCTACGGAATGAGTCTCATCGGCCGCTGGTTTCCTGCCGTAGTTGGCCATCTTTCTTGGAGCTCGAAGGTCGTTCGCTTCGTCCTAAAATAACGTTGACTAAATGTGCTCACCCTAAGCTCCGGAGGACCAATACCACAATATGCCAAGGTGTCTCTCCCTCGCCATCTTGAAGTGATGCAAGGAAGGTCGTTGCAACGTCATCTTCAACCTCGGGCGGGCCTCAAGCCTAACTGGATAACATAATGATGCAATTTTGAAGCGCCGGGTGACGGACTTCGTGCCTTCGTGATGCTACCTGCTCGATTCTAAACGCCGCAAACGCCCGAACTCCCGCATGCTCTCACATCACTCCCTTGTCTCCTCGCCCCAATCCGCCAGCTGGCTCCATGAAACACCAGATCCGGATCCGTCGTCGTCTCTGAGCTGCTCGCTGAGCTTCATTTTCTGCCGGAAGGCTTGGGTTTGGATGACTTCGAAACTTTGATCTTCTGTCCGCCCTTCGAGTCCAAGGACGGTTTCTTCGCCCTCTCATCGGCCTTCTTTTTGGTCTCGGGTCTCGCATTGGGATCCGTCTCAGCGTCACGTGGAGTTGACCCCTCCTGACTCGGGACACGAAACACCCTCGGGGGCGGTGACCACGCAGCTGCTGCAGGAAAACATTTTGATGGCTATTTCACCTGTGAAGAGAGGCGCGTACCATTCATGTTTGTTGTTTAGAGTACCCACGGTCGGGAGCCCGATACTCTTTGGTTCGGTTTTTGCGGATGTCTGGTGTCTATGGAATGCTTGCTCTGTCGGTGAGGCGGATCTGGTCTTGTTGCAGGAGTCTTCTTGGGGAGAACATCTCAACTTATATGTTCAGACTTGGAGTAATGGTCGTACCTGGAAGAAAACCTTGTGCTGAGTCGAGGCAAAGACCTATGAGGCAGCTCGCATTGCATTCGGGCGAGATGGCACTGATAGGACCAATCGAAGCCCAAGATAGAGGCACAGTGCTACAACAAGAGCTCTGCTGGGGCCTTCAAACGCGCTCCGAGGCCTTGTTGAGACATCACGACGTCTGCATGCCCGCCTGTGCCAACGTTTGTCAGAGAAGGCGAACGAGCGGTTGCCCTCGATCATTGGATTACAAGGGCTTGAAGCATGACTATCACTCTACTTGGGGGTGGTCATGCTGCTTCAAAATCATTGGAGTAGGACAGACCCTCATCGTCGGGATGCGGATGCGTTCATTGCAGCTGGGCTGTAGGCCCAGACGTACGTTGTGTTCCATTCGCAGCTAACGCGTCAAGCAACCTCGAACCCGGCAGCATACCAATCCACTAGGTCTTTGCTCACTGGAATCGGTCCGATTCAAGACTCACATCGTGCTACTCTTGGCGGCAACCGTCGTGATATGGCTGACGCTCGATACGACAGTCTCAATGCCGTTCAGCTTCTGATGATTTCAGTGTCCGGAATCTCACAGCTCTTCGGCGGCCCAGAGCATAAGCTTGCATCTCCCGGGCCCAGTTTGCGGCGTCAACCCGCATCCCCTTCCCGAGCCTGCGGTTTTCGAGTGCACTTAGGAGGAAGCCTCTTTAAACCACAGCGAGTGCGCTCGTACAAGGATCAAGAATCAATGTACTGCGAGTGCTACAACGAGTGGACCAACGTCTATTTAAGCCGCGTTGAGACGTCCTGCATTGTACGGAAACTTGATGTTTGGGAACTCGACCTCTTCGTACTGCATAAGTCAGGTGATGTATGGCATCTGCATATGGCTTGTTTTGCTTAGTGGGAGTCGCACTCTTGATTGACAGCTCGATAGCGTGGGAAGACAGCAAATGCAACCGATGGAAACCGGAAGGCGGTCTTGCTCACGGCTGTAGAACGGGGCAACAACGTCAGCGACAGAGACCTCGTTGAGACGGGTGGTATGTAGGAGACTGCTCCGACAGTGCTACAATGCGGGAGTCCCGGGTCCGTCAGCTCCTAGCCTATGCATTGCATGTGTAGCGATGTCCCTCTTGCTGCACAAATGTCAAGTTCCGGGAATCACCGCGCCAGCAGCTGTCCGCAGCTGTAAAATGTGTCAATCTAGACGCAAGACCGCCAGCATAGGTGCCTCCCGGTCAATTGCAGGACGTTGGATGCCACTGTACCACAACTGCCTCGCACGAATATCAGAGTCAGACTCCAGGCCCCAGGCCATGCAGGAAGGACTCCTCACGACATCAGTAATCTGCAGTACTCTCGGGCCACGTACACCCTCAACCCTACCGTCATACCTTTCTTCTTCAAGCGTATGCCAAGAGCATACTACTGTCCCTCATCGCAACTCGCCACGCTGGCCCGGCGTCCGCGGGCAATCTAATCCTCGCGATCCGCAACCCGTCGCACTGTACCCCACACGTCGGGTGCTACGCGGTGCACGTGTGCGACCTGCACTCACTTTACCATCGAGAACCACTACTGCGAAGGTGCGAACCACGGATGTAGCCGTGGTTGCAGTGAAACACGGGCTTAGCTGTTAGTGGAGTTGGCCTGTCACTCACACGAGGTACCTATCCGGCCTTATTTTGGCGACATTGTGGCACGTCTCCCCCCGAGAAACGCAGCGAGTTCCAGCAGACGGTCACGGACCTACAAAGCTACAACAAACATGGATCAAGTTCGATTGTGCTGCTACTTCGACCACTCGGGTCTTGTCCATTACTACACATGTGTGAACACCTGCGCGGCCTGAATTCATAACAGGGGTTGACTTCATGCTGCTACAGATACTGGAAGTGCCTGTCTTTGCGGCCTTGCATTCCTTTAGTCATAATCTTTGTTCTCAAGCCTGAACAAAACTTATAAAGATGCCGAGCAGGCAGACTCAGTACAGTGGCGGGCATGGAGTTCCCTGGTATGTTCTAGCCCGCCGCAGCTCCTACTGACTGACGTTTGCTCTCCACATATATAATGCCCGCACCACACATATTGCGGAGCAAGACCACTCCCCAGCACGACTGCACCTGAAGTCGTAGCCACAACCACGACGAGGTTAGTTGTGTCAGCACAACCCACGCCACCGCAACCAGGAATGCCAACGCCGCCAACGACCGAATTGCTGCCCACTGGCTTCCTCCACCTCCCAGCTGAGCTCAGTAATCCGTTCTACGAAGAAGTGATCGCCCAGCCTTTCGATCGGACAATACATCTGGCCCTCCGCGTCGGATCTGCCGGACAGTCGTCAATATTTCGACGTCCAAGACCGACACAACCACCTATCGCTCGGGTATGCAAGCAAGTCCGTCACGAAGTCTTTGGCCCCTTCTACGGCAGACACCGCTTCTGGATCAGTGTTGGTCTCTCATCCAATCCCCCTCAATTGCGAGCGTGGACCAGCATTATGCGACCTTCCCTTGTCTACATCCGCAGCCTGAACTTTCAGCTTTTTGCAGCTCCCGACTTCACGCATAGGCACTCAGTCAATGTCCATCTTACGCTGTCGCCAACGGGAAGCCTGGCGTGCGAGGTGGTTGGTGACACTGACACAAAGTGCGTATGCAAGTTCTCAAGATGTGCGAGGGATGTTAAGCTGGGACTGGTTGGCTCTGAGAAAGACGCTCTGCTTATCCGGTACTTGATGGCTTGGGACCTACCTGTGCAAGGGGATGGGGCAGAATCTGCTACAGTGTGCCAGCACTGCGGTCGCAAGGACGGTTTTATGTCGTTGGGGAATCCGAAGCTGAAACATGAGTAGTAGGTAAGAGGGAGGAGAGTCGCTGGCTTGACATTGTCTGACAATACCTTACACATCCGAGGAAGAGCAGTCAGGGCGGTGAGTTTGGTACCGAAGCATTGCAACTGGGCAGGCCCAAATGGTTCAAGGACCTACAAGCTCCTACAACCCTTTCTCAATCAAACAGCACACCCATTCTCCCCTTATGTTTCCCCTCATGCATCGTATCCAACATACTCTGAAACTCCTCCAGCTTAAACTGCGTCACATGCGGTTTAATCCCATGTTTGTGACTGAACTCCAAACACCTCCTCAACTGGTCCGTCCGCCCATTATTCGCTCCCCTGACCCTGATCCGCAACATACTCACATCCATCCCAGAAAACTGAATCGGCTTCTGCGGAATCCCCGTCACCATCAACACGCCATTATACCGTATCACGTCCGGGGTGCTGGCGTAAGCTGGAGCGGAATTGGTGAAGTTGATCGCGGCGTGGCAGCCTTTACCCGTGATGGAGCGGATTTGCTGCACGTAGTCTTTGTCCTTTGATGGGTTGAAGACGTGATCGGCCCCCTGCGCTTTCGCCTCCTCCAGAGCATCGGGGGAGAGGTCGATGCCGATGACGTTGTACCCGTGGGCTTTGAGGTACTGGATTCCGAGGTGGCCTAGTCCACCACACCCAATGACAGCAACGAACATGTCGCTCGGGGTACCCTTCAATTCGGAGTGAGTAGCTTCCACGGAGTTATACGCGGTAGCGCCGGCGCAGAAGATCGGGGCAGAGGAATCCAGGTCCATGCCGTCCGGGATCTTCGCAGCGTTCTGCCATTTCACTGCGCAGTAGGTTTGGAAGTAGCCGTCGACAGTCATGCCTTGGACTTTGGACTGGCCGGTTTCGCAGTAGAGGTTGTGGACCTGACAGGCTTCGCATTCGAAGCAACAGTCGACGATGGGGAGCCAGCCGACGCGGTCGCCTTTGGTGAAGCCTTGGGCTTGAGAGCCGACTTCGAGGACTGTGCCGCAGCCTTCGTGGCCCTGTGGGTTGATTAGCGACAGTCGGGGTGAAGCCGTGGGGGTGTATACCATCGTGAAGGGTTCGCCAGATCCAAGATTGAGCCCTTGCTCATTCGGCTCGAAAAGCATCAAGTCACTGTGACATAGCGACGCTGCCCGGACTTTGACGAGTAGTTCATCTGGTTTGATCGATGGGATCTAGACACCGTTAACAAGTGACTGACACTGTACGCTGTTCGGATCTTACTGGGACTTCATTGATATGGACGGTCTGATCTTTCGGGTGGAACTGTGCCGCTTTCTGTTTCGATGGTAGGGTGCCGTCCGTCGCCATGACTGCTCGATTCAATTGTCTCTTGGTCAAGGAGTGGGAGAAACAGAAGTAAAAGTGAGGTCGATGATTGAATATGTAGAAGGCGTAAGGAAATGAGCTTTCGATTGAGCAAGCAGTAAGTTGCGGCACACAAATGGTCGTATAAGTGCAGTACTGTACGGCAGTCTCGCAACGTTCTGGACCTACTTACCATCGCCGGTACATTGTAACCGACAACCCAGACCAACCTCGTCCTACATGTACCTGCACCCCACCTGTTTGCCGTGAGTTGCCTTTGCGGGGCGAACAAGCTGTCGTGCGGAACAGCTTTTCCGTTTGAGAGCTGTTTCGTACCTTCACTCACCTTTTGAGCTGTCGTCGGTCTATCAAGAATGTTTTCGTAGCCAGCAAAACCATCACTGCGCAACCGCTTTCTCAAACACTCCCAAGAATCTCCACGTACTCTCCCCCTTCCACCCCTCCTCCCTCCACCCATTCAAACTCTCCGGAAACTCGCTCACCATCCCCTTCAAACTCCAATCATGCGCAAGAAACGTAAGAATATCCCTGTTTGCATCCAATTCCTCGTCTTTCCTTACGGTGTCCCTCAAATCCTTCTCGTCGTAGATGAGCCCGAACTTCGGCTCCGTGAATTCGGCCCAGGGGTCTTGCCATTCGAGGATATGCTCCGTCTTGGAACCATCCTTGAGCAGGGGAGTGAAGATGTGGCCTGGACATGTGTTTGCGTGGAGATGCGGGAGAGGGGATGGCGAGATACTGTCCGGTAGCGGCAAGTACTCGGACGGTCGTATCTCAGCCGCATGATGCGCGGAGTCGCCGCCCAGATGGACGAAACCCGGCTCAGGAGAGGGGTGTGTGCGGGCTAAGGCGTTGATGTGCCCGATGGTGTGCCCAGGGGCATCAAGGATGTAGAAGCTGCCGTCGCCGAAGTAGTCGAAGGCATTAAAGCGGCCGATGGTAATGTCGGATCCGCCGAAGTCGATCTCTTGGAGTTCGCGGCCAGCGAAATCAGTTTCGAGACATCGGCCCTCTGGGTCTGCTGGGTAGCCGGGAGTCTGTTCGAACGGAAGTATAGAAGGGTTAGCAAGTCTCAGGACGCTCGAGAAAACGGAGGAGGTGCTCGAAGGGTCTGAGCCGTCTGCAGACCATGTCTGAGACGAGAGATGATTTTGCCGGTTGCACTTACGAAGACTTCCTTGAACCCAGGCCCGACAATCAACTTCGTTGAGGCCGGAAACGTAGACGGATCACCAGTATGGTCGAAATGCCTGGTCATGCTCTGTCAGTACCACTCTGCCATCAAGATCGTCAATGACATAACGTACCAATGACTCCAAACCACTCCCTCCACGTCCTCCAGCTTGACTCCGTTCCTCTTCAAAATCCCCGCCACATCATCCTCAATCTCCAATTTCTCAATCACACCCCCCTCAACCAATCCCACCAACCCATGCGCCGGCGCCAGATTCCTCCAATCCTTCCGCGTCCCCAGATCATAGACCAATTTCCTTCCCGAGGGATGTTCAATTAGGAAGGACCAGATGCCAAAGTCTGCTTTCTCGAAACCCGGGATCTTGGGCGACCACATCTGCCCGGCGAGGTTGGAGGACATGGTGAGGGTGGTGTCGATGGCGGAGATTTTGACTGTGACTTTTGATGCCGGGGCGTTGAGGGGAGGTGCTGATTTGGGCGCCATGCCTGCTGCTGGAATTGTGATGTTTGTGTCGGGCAGTATTCGACGGCACCGTAGGGTCTCAAGGGTGTGGCTGGCAGGACGATGGTCGAAAGGGTCAATAAGTGTTTGTTTTGTGTTGACGATATGTTTCTGTGTTCTCAGCCGTGGTTCAAAAGCACATTTGACTTACGTGCGAGACCCTCAGCCCTTATAAGTCGTTGGAGTACTGGAGCGGAGATGGAGCTCGTTCAGAGCTCGTTTGATTCAGCCCTCGGGGTTCGGGGACCGTTGTGAGCTGAAAGCCGTCTTGATATAGCTCTTGCTTTAAAGGACTCGATGTTGTGGAAAGTTTATCAGTTGATAGTCCTCTGCTGACAGAAGCTAATGACAATGTTTCTGGCTGAACGTTAACGGGTCGTTTCTAGAAGTCCTCACGTTGGATACCTTCGTTCAATGGTGGGTTTTGACTTGTCGAGCGAGTGTTCTCACCACGCACATCCCTGGATGTTTTCGACCTTGTGGCTTGATATATTTCGACATGTGTAAGGTCCATAAAACTACAGCACTCAGTCCACAAACTCAGCCGCCCCCATCATAATGCTACAGCTCTGCAGCAACCACCTCCCGTCGACCTTACTCCAATGCCACAACGTGCTCCCCACCCTCCGCTTCCCTCGCATGCGTTCGTCTTCGAAGCCCTTCGCCACATGATTCGATATCGTCGTCGCAGTCCCATGCGCTTCATCAGCAACAGCCGTCGACCTTTCAACGTCGCAGAAGAAGTCCGGGTTGACGTCCGCGTCGCGGCGGTAGGCGGCAATGAAGCCTTCGCGACTCCAGCCGACCTGCTGGTCGTTGTAGTTGGTGTAGACGGACGGGGAGACGTGGTTCTGGAAGAAAGGGTCGTCGTAGGCACGGGCGTTGAGCAGGTCGATGGTGTGGCGGCTCAGACGGACGATCTCGTTGTTGAGGTCCGCCGCGGTCTGGAAGGGCTGTGGTGTGGGCTGCCTGGAGGGGTTGGTGGAGTTGGAATGTTTCATTTTCAACGGGCTGGGTTGGGTGGAGGGTTGAGTTCAATGACTTTCGCGGATTGCGGATTGCTGGGTGTTGTGTGGGTTTGGTCGGGACGAAGGTGTTAATATAGCGAGTGTCCTGATCTGCCCAGCTCCCATACAGCTGGCTCGAATCTTCGTCATTCTGATAACAAGGTCTGTTGGCCTGAGTTGCTCTGTCTTCCACGACACCGGGATCCTCGGGGGGCTCGATTGATCAGACACTCCCGTCGGACACCAAAGCCGAGGCAGGAGGTTTGAAAAGCACCATTCAGTATGGTACTCGCTCTCTTCAGCCTCGTGTTGGTGCCTCCTGTATTCAAATACCACGGGACAAAGTGCTCGTGATCTCAACCTTCCATCGTGGCAGCGGATTTAGGGCAACGCCTTAGTCACAGCTCCGGAGTGGTGGTACTGACTCGTATGAGTAACGCTGGCACACGTGTGGCCAGACACGTTTAGTCACCTTTTCAGCTGCGGGGATACAAGGTCGTATGGAGGTGTTGTTGGTCATATCATGAATAGACAAGCGAAAAATGGTTTCGCGAATCCGAGGAGAGAGAGTAGAAGAAAGTGCAAGCGAGGCTGAGAAACAAGCTTTCCTAAGCGAGATCGTACCTGACTAGATCGGATTAGATCGGATTAGATCGATCATGACGTAGACAAACGTGAAAGTCGCGTCTCTTACTCCGGCTTATCAATTCTTCTGGAGAAACATGTACCACACTCCCACTCGGGCCAGACGACACGATGCCTCCCGTCGGCTACCGGAAGCGCCACCGCTCCGAGTCCCCAGAGGCGCCGACATCAGCGAAGACGGCCAAGGCAACGCCGCCGGCGAAGAAAGCCAAGCCGACACTGTTCGATACGGCCGATGCGCTGAGCAAGAAGGAGGGCAGTCTCGAGGAATCTAAGAAGTTCCTCGCTGGTCTCGATGATGATGACCAAGACTCGTCTCTCAGCGAGGCCGACAGCGATGAGTTTGAGGATGTCCCGCCGGCCAAGCGACGGAAGACTGGGGGTGGTGGGAGGAAGGATGTAGGTGGAGAGGAGGAAGACGAAGATGAGGATGAGATGGACTGGGAGGACGCCATTCAGCCTGGATCGTCGACACAAGCCACGCCGGCCACTGCAAAAGGTGACGATGACATTGGCGACGTCTCGATCTCGATGAATGAGGATGGGAGCTACATCGAGCCGCTTGTGTCAGCTGCCACAGGCAAGAAAGGTCCTTCCAAGCGCGAGCGCCAGATCAGAGTGCACACCCATTGCCTGCACGTCATGTCCTTGATGTGGCATAACACCGTCCGCAACTCGTGGGTCAACGACAAGGAGGCGCAAAAGATTTTGGTGGCCAGTCTGCCCGAAGGCGTGGAGCGCGAGGTCAAGCGATGGCGCCAGAATCTGAACGCGATCGGCAAGGACGGTGGTAAGGCGCCTACGAAAGAGGATCCAAAGCCGGCGAAGGGGAAGGGTAAAGGTGGGAAGAAGGGCAAAAGTAGTGGTCGCGACTGGAACAAGGCAGCAGAGTCTACGGCGCCGGACAATGTTCAGGTGACTAGCGCTCTCCTGCGCCTCTTGAAGGTTCTCGCAAGCTACTGGCGCAAGCGATTCACGGTGACAGCACCCGGCTTGCGCAAGCAAGGCTACAAGGACTTGCGTCGGCTGAGGAACGACATCAAGGACTGGGAGAAGGACAAGAGCAATGCGGAGGATCATGGCGAGCGGATTGAGAATGTAGAAGAGTTTCGCAAGCAGGCGAAGAGTTGTGAGGGATCTCGTGATGTCGGCGGGCAGCTGTTTGTTGCGCTGCTACGGGGACTGGGTTTGGAAGTGAGAATGGTGGCGAACCTGCAGCCGGCTGGCTTTGGGTGGAGTAAAGCTGAGGAAGCTGACCCGCCGAAAGCGAGGAAGAAAAAGGAGACCAAACAACCTGAGCTGTCAGAGTCGGAGTCTGACGTCGAAGTCAAGGTTACCAGTGCGCACAAGGTGAAGGCTCCTGGTACTGGCCAAAAGACGAAACCTGCGCCGAATAAGGAGAAGCCGACTCGCAAATCTTCGCGCGGCAACAAAGGCGATCCGATTGACCTGGATGAGTCCGACAGTCCTCTGAGCGATGCGCCGTCCGAGTTCGGGGAAGCAGACGGCAATGTTGAGCCAGAAGATGATGACGACCTCTCAGTGATTGATGTCACTCCTTCCATCCCGAAGAAGAAGCCGCACAAGAAGTATGACCGCGACCTGGCCTTCCCAATCTACTGGGCTGAAGTTTGCGATCCTGTATCCCACAAGCATTTCCCTGTCGATCCGGTTGTCCTCTCAACTATCGCCTCCAACGACGAGCTGCTGCAGACATTTGAGCCACGAGGCAAGAAGGCAGAAGTCTCTAAGCAAGTCATGTGCTATATCATGGCCTACTCGTCGGACGGCACGGCGAAGGATGTCACTGTACGCTATCTGAAGCGCCACCAGCTGCCTGGGAAGACGAAAGGTGTACGCATGCCAGTGGAGAAAGTGCCAATTTACAATCGCAAAGGCAAAGTCAGGAGATACGAAGACTACGACTGGTTTCGAACGCTGAGCTCATTATACGACCGCCCCGAAGCAAAGCGCACGACAGCAGACGACATCGAAGAACAGACCGACCTCAAACCCTTCAAACCCTCCAAGGAAGAGAAAGTTGTTGAGAAAGAGAGTCTGCAAGGCTACAAGCAATCGGCCAACTACGTCCTCGAACAACACCTCCGCCGCGAAGAAGCGATCAGTCCCGGCGCCCAACCCATCAAGACCTTCACCACTGGCAAGGGCGACAAAGCCGCCTCCCACCTCGTCTACCTCCGCTCCGACGTCCTCGTCTGCAAAACCGTCGAGTCCTGGCATAAAGAAGGCCGCGCGATCAAAGTCGGCGAACAGCCGCTCAAATACGTGCCTATGCGTGCTGTTACCTTAGTCCGCAAGCGCGAGATGGAAGACGCCCAACGCGAGACCGGGGAGAAGCTGAAACAGGGCCTATACTCCCAAGAGCAAACCGACTGGATCATTCCGCCCCCAATCGAGAACGGCGTCATCCCGAAAAACGCCTTCGGCAACATGGACGTCTACGTCCCCACTATGGTCCCCGCCGGCGCCATCCACCTCCCGTTAAAGGGTTCCGCGAAGCTCTGCCGTAAATTGGGCATCGACTACGCCGAAGCCTGCACCGGGTTTGAATTTGGCAAGCAGCGCGCTGTCCCCGTTCTGACTGGCGTTGTTGTCGCGAAGGCTAATGAGGGGTTGGTGCGGGATGCGTGGAGGGTTGAGCGGGAGGAGGTGAAGAGGAAGGAGGATGGGAAGAGGACGGCGCTGGCGCTGCAGTGGTGGCGGAAGATGGTGCTGGGGTTGCGGGTGTTGGAGAGGATGAGGGTGGAGTATGCGGATGCGGGTGCGGGTGGGGAGGAGAGTAATCCGTTTGTGCTGAAGGCGAGGAGGGAGGGGAGGGATGGAGGTGGCGCTTTTGCTGACGCTGGTGAAGAGATGGGTGGTGGGTTCATGAGGTCGGATGATGAGGAGGATGCTGGACCGTCGAAGCAAGAGAACGATGCCGACGGAGAGGCTGGAGGCGGGTTCCTGGTTGAAGACGATGGGGATGCTGGTGGTGGGGGCTTCATGGTCGATGATGAGCCGGACGCAGCCGGGAAGCACCACGCCCTCATCACGCCAGTGTCGTTGCAGGCGATGCACAAGACTGGAATGGAAGACTCCGATCTCGCATCCGATGGAGACGAGCAGCCGCCTAAAAAGCAACCTGTCAAAGCAACAAAAGGTCGCAAGCAGCCCGCCAAACAGCCCGCTTCCAAGCCCGCCACCAAACCCGCGCCCAAGCCCAAGCGCGCCCGCAAACCCATCGCAAGCGAAGACGAGGACGAGGGAGAGTCCTCTCTCTCCTCCCTCTCCAGCGCCGCCTCAGCCTCCGACGACGACGAATCCCCCGAATCGCCAAAGCCGCAGACCAGCACCCGCCGCCGTCGGAGCTCCCCCCAAGTCGTTATCTCACCCCAGACGCCCCAGAAACCCGAGCAGCATTCCACTCCAGCGAAAGGGGGGAGGAGGAAGAGCACCCGCGCTGCGAAGAAAGCTACGGGGACTAGGAGTCCGTATTTCCGACGCAGCGGGGAGGCGGATGGGGAGGATGAGGGGGTCGAGGGAGAGGAAGGGGAAGGGGAGAGTGAGGAGGAGGTTGTTCGGACTAGGGGGACGACTACGAGGACGAGGGGGAAGCGGTGAGGGGTGTAGGTGGAACGAGACTGGCTGGGATGTGATTCTGCTGGGTGGATGATGTGGTATGGTTGATGGAAGACTGGCTGGGCCATGTACATGTAGGGACTTGATGTGCGTGATGATTGCTCTGCAGAAATTCCGTGTAGCCGTATAGCCCTAGCTCATACACAGGATCAGCACCGCTCATCCGCACCAACCGCATCTCACTCGACTTCCCCTCCCCACCCTCTCCATCCCACCTCCCCACAACACCCGTCCTCTATCCCACACTCACCGCACTCGCCCTCCTCTCCACCTGCATCGCAACCTCCGCATCAACCAACGGCCCCCTGTACACCTTCCGCGCCCGGACAAAATACCACACCGTGCTCAAAATCATCACGCCCCCCGTCACCACGACCGAGTAATTCATGCTCGCCGCCGTGACTTCAGCGTCAGGTGGCCAGACGGACCAGAAGATGACGAAGAGCATGTAGACGCAGGCGTAGGCGTTGTTCAGCGTGCCGAGGAGGGAGGGCAGGTGCCAGGGGCCCCAGATTAGAGGGGCGGTGGGGAGGAGGAGGCCGTTTGCCACGTCTGGGGAGGTGTCGGCGGTGGGGGAGTCCTTTTCGTGGGAGGACTTTTCGGTTGGTGGTGCGCGGGTTGAGGTTTCGTTGTTGGAGTTGTGGTCTGGGGTGGAGGTTTCGGGGGCGATCTCGGTCCCACGAGGCAGGATGTTGCCTTTCACCCGATGATACAGCAGCAGCGAAGCAGGCAAGAAGTACGACCCGTAGAACCCCGTGATCGTCAAACTGATCACATCATTAAACGCCGTCTCCGACCCGATATAAATCAGCGTCAGCAACGCCGCTATCCCGGTAACAGTCAGACATGCGATGACGGGGACTTTGGTGCGCTTGTCGACTTTGGCTAGCCATTTGGAAGCGGGGAGGCCGTTGTCGCGGGCGAACGACCACGTCATGCGCGAGGCGGTGGTGGTGATGCCCATAGCGCAGGCCCAGGTGAGACTGAGGACAACGGCGGCCATGACGGTGGCGCCCGGGATGCTGCGCGTGCTGTCGTAGAAGATTTGGATGAAGGGGTCTAGTGCGTCGGCTGTGTCAGCAGGTGTTTCTGACCATGTATGATGGAGCTGAAGAAGGGAAGGGGTTCTGCTACTGACATCCAGTCGCTGAATTGGCCACCCTCTCAATATCCCCAAGGCAGTAGAGGATCGTGACCATAGTGACGAAGCCCACAGCGCCGTTGATCAACATAGATCCCAAAATCGCCCTCGGGATGTTCTTCGCTGCGTTCGAAACCTCCTCCGCTAAATGCACGCTCGCGTCTGCGCCGACGAAAGTCGCGACGTTGCCTAGGAAGCCGACGCAGTAGGACAGGCCCTGCGTAGGCCATCCGCCTTCGTTCCGCGAGGTCGCCCACACTTCGGCCGGAGGCGAGTATTCCGGCGTCATGGCCCAGAGAGTCGCGATGATCGCCACGAAACCGGCGAGATGAAAGACAAGGATGAAGACTTCGAACTTGGGCAGGAGGCTGGGGAGAACGACGTTGATGAGGATACAGCCGAGGATGACGGCCCAAGTGAGGAGAGTACCCTGCCATGGTGTGCCCACGTAGTCCGGGTGGTCCAGGATAATGATGCCTTGGATGATGGTGCCGGCGAACAGCGTCTCGGTGGCTACCGTGGCGATCCAGGCGAGGGATGTGAGCCAGCCGATTACGTAGCTGAAAACGGTCTTGTAGCGGTCTGGTGCGAGCATGTACCTGTAGAGAATGGTAAGCGAGAATCTCTCGACTACAGCTATGCAAAGACGTACACCCAGTAGTATTGACCTGCAGACTATCAGCACATCTATTGAATGCATATCACGCATCGGCAGAGGAAGGGATTGTAGACTCACCACCAGCAATCGGCGCCATACTCGCCAACTCCGAAATAACAGTATACACCGACAGCGTCGAGCTCCACGCAATAATAAACCCATACACCGCACCCGCCGGCCCTCCATTATCGAACGACTGGCTGAACAGGGCAAGCACAGTCTCCCACGTGATGAGCTGCAGCAACAGTCAGTGCCGAGTTGGAGATAGGGGTGAGGGTAGAGCGTACCTCGCAGACCGCAAACCCAAACATCGACACGAACGAAAAGCGGCGCTTGAGCACTTGTTTCTTGCCCAGGAGTGCTAAGACGGCGCTATCGCTTTCGCTCGCATCGTCGCGGTAGGTGTCTGCCATGGCTGCGGCTGTCGGATCGTGCTTGCTCTCGGATGATGCTCCTCAAGGCCAATGGTTTTCTATCTAGTACAGTAGTTGGTGTAGTCCGTTACGCTCCGGTCCCTTAGCATATGCCCTTAAGTAAAAGGCAGAAGTATTGCGGTTTGAACTCCATGTAGGTTGCGGAAGAAACCCGGACTTCTGTCTACTGCGGTCGCCTGACGATGTGCCAGAGAGAAGACAATCTGGCAGTGAGGTCGAAGAGCGAAAAGACGAAAAAGAGGAGGTTCTGGATTGGCGAAGTTACCCTCACACTCTTGTTAGCGCGGCTCCAATGCCTGCTGCAGCAGTGAAGATCAAGGGTTTGACTACTCCCCACGAAGTGTGTACTGTATTTCTTCCTACCTCTGCATCCTCGAAAGCCTCGTCAACGGCCCCGATCCTCCTCTAGACGTTAAGGAATGTTTTTATCACATGTACTCTCTCCAAGACACAGTCCTCCATAGACCGACTTCCAGCAGATGGCAGCGGCGATTCCTTTCCTGTACCGCGGCAGTAACAGTGGATCGAATCGATTCAAGCGAACCAAGAACCCTGCCCACGTTCCCCGTCGCGTGACGTCCTCGTGGGCCCTTCAACGTTCTTCTCCAAGCGATCCTTTCGACCGTTGGACTTTATCATCCTCCGGGCTGAAAGGTTGCGTCGCGAGTAGATCAAATACTCTCTCCTACTGTCGTTAGTGGTTGCATGCCGTTGGTTGTGCGAAGCAATGGTGGCTTGGCTCAAGCATTGGAACGCTGCTCGGCAAAGCTTTGGTCTTGAAACAGTTAAAACGGTGCGGTGGGATGATAAGGTGGTTGTGCTGTATAGATAAGGCCGTTGGTGGTATTTGGAGTCTTTAATCTATGCGTGCCCCGAATCGCTTCCGCTGCCCATGCTCTACAAAGGTATTCCTCCCACGAACCATCTCGAATGCAAAACCCAGTACTTCCCGTCACCAGCAACAACCCCCTCAGCTCGCCGTCCCATTCGCACCATTCACCTCCCCATGACCATGCCCAGCATAATACGCCTCCTGCAGCCGTCTCCGCTCCTCACTAACCTCCCCGACGCCCTTCGGCTTCCCGCCTAACGTCGCCCAGAACCCTTCCCGCTCCGCCAGCAGCTCCGCCGCCCAGGCCTGCACCTCCGGCATCGCGATGCGCTTCGCGACGTGGCTGAACTCGCCGAGCTCGATGCGGCCGTGGTGCGAGCGTTCGTACTCGAGCATTTGGAGGAGGAGCTCGATTTTGTCGACGTCTGCTCTCACGTATCAGCAACATCCAATCTCTTCCATATGCCCTGGAGAGTGAAGGTGATACGCACCATGCACGAACATGCTCTCCCTCGTCTCCCCATCCTCGTACTCCCTCCACACCTCCCTCATCCCCCGTCCCGCCTCCCCTCCCCCCACACCCCCCAGCAACCCTTGACATATATACTCCATCGTCTCGCTCTCCCTTCGACTCTTCTCTCCCTTCGTCACCCCGTCCACCGGCGTGATATCCCCCACCAAGCTCTCAGCCATATCATGTATCAGCGCCATCTTCGTGCACCGCGGGATGTCCAATGTGGAGGAGAGAGACGCCGGACACAGGAGCGTGATGATGGACATGCGGTACATGTGGTCGGCGATCGATTCGCCGTGGTCGATGCCGAAGCGGCGCCAGCCTTCGCGTTTGGTGGTTTTGAGGCGCTCGAGGAGGTGGAAGAAGGGGAGGGGGGAGGGGGAGTTTTGTTCGGGCTGGACTGGGAGAGTTGAGAGTACTAATCGCAGTTAGGAAAGGTTTGGGTAGGTGGACGGTTGGTCGATGGCTCACTCTAGCCTGGACACGTTGACGTACCGGTGTTGGGTGTCCATTGCTCGTCGGCTTGGGAGGGGGTGAAGACGCCGCTGGAGCTGCCTGGAGAGTGTTAGATGTTGCTTCTTGTTGCGTGTGTTGAGGGTCGCATACTAGGAGGCCTGTTCGATTGCACCGCTTCCTCCACCGCGTTGGGCGCCATTGTGGTGTCTATGCTCGTGCTATGCTGAAGAGTACTCCGACGTTGTGCTCGTATGCTGATGACAGTCCGTATTCGAAGCCTGAAATTGTACTGCTCGTCTGCACGCCAGTTCAATGCTGTAGACAAACGAAGAGCAAACAACAACGCAATCTTCAACAAACACTGATAGAGTGACAGACTCCCGGAGCCTCGGCGCAATCCCTGTCGTCGATCCAACGGCTAAAGCGCCACCCTTGCACCTCCAAAAGTAGTTCATCCGGTGTGTTGACATCTCCTGCATATCCCTCTGTCGCTCAGCAATTTGGGCTGGCAACGAAACTGGTGAAAGATGCCGACTGAACACCAGCAACACAAACTGGCTTGGAGATCAACATCATCCTCTTATCTTGGTCAGAGTTGATGTGTCTTGGACAAGAATTGACTTCGTCATGGAAAGACCCTTGTCGGCAGCGAGTTCAGGAACAACACAATCAACATCCCACACCACCACCACCCACCAGCATAGACGACACCCCTCGTCGGCCAAGAATGGCGTACGGTCAACAGGAAACAGCACCGTCTCGCTCTTCCTCACCAACCTGCGCCTCCTGGATCTCGACCTCAATCCAGAATGGCCCAACATCACCGTCTCCTCCTTCTCCAACCAGGACGCTCGAACAAGGATAAAGTGCACCGAATATGCGCTGTATCAGCTCTTCCGACTGTACGACCCAGCAACGACAGCGGACAAATTACAGCCGTTCTTCCCGCCCCTGGAACCGCTGCAGAGCGTCAATCTCCGCGCGGCGTTGTTTCGATGTCTCAGCGAGCTGAAGAAGAGCGGTGTATTGGCGAAAGACACTGTTTTGCGCAAGACGATGTTGGATGAGTGTTCAGGGGACAAGTTCTGGGAGGTCTGTCTTGGGTTTTCGGCGGTGGTTCTACGGAGACGAACGGGGGAGAAGAGGAAGAGCTCGAGAAGTCGAAGGATCGGCGGTCACGCGGTGGCGGAGAAGCTCGGGACGGCGCAGGGTGTGAGTAAGGGGCAGAGGGAGAGTATGCTGCCGCTTGCTGTTGCGCATAAGGCGGCGTTGGGGAGGGTGTTGGAGACGAAGAAAGAGAAGAAGTTGGTCTACGGGAGGTTGTATAATTTGTTGGCTAGCAAGGAGGATGAACTAGCGCAGAGGAAGGTCAGGTCGGAAGATTTGATACGGAGTTCAAAGGCGGTCAAGCCAGAAAGGCTGAAGGCTGTGGAAGATACGGTGCAGAGACATTGGATTGGCAGTGCCGATTTGAGAGATGCGCTGATTGAAGGCGATACTTGTCCAAAAGGCGACGGACTTCTTGTCAAGTCTTTCGACCATCTTTGGAACAGCGATGGAAGGATTTTGCAACGCGATTCTGGAGGCGCTGAGGTTGGATTGCTGCAGAGTCTCAACGGCAAGGCAACGGAGCAGACTGCGCGATTGAGGAGATGGCAGCACTTCCACGATCGGCTTGCAGCTTCCAAACCGCAGTCAGCTAGATCTAGCAGGCCAGCATCGCAGGTGCAGAAGACTGGCATCACTTTCAATAAACATCGCGACATCAATCTCAACGACAGCTCAGACGACGATGACGGCCCACAAACGCAGCAGAAACCACGACCTCGACACGACAGCGTCCAGCGCTACGACGACATCCTCACAGCCATGCGTGAAGAACTGCGCAAGAACACCACCTCCCACCGCATCCGCCCCTCCGCGTCTCCCATCCAGCAACAACAGTCCTTCCACCCTCCCAAACGCGCACAAACCCAGCCCGTAGCGCCTATGCGCAAACTCAGCGTCGCCATCGACACCTCCGCAGGAATACAGAGTTCACACGCACGATCGCCTTCTGGAACTACCGTACCGCTTCGCTCACCGATGGGCAGGCGTGTGTCTTCTCGGTCACGATCGTACGATAAGCCGAAGGTGGACGGGCAGCGACAGCCTATACCGTTGAAGGCGGAGCTGTTTTCGCCGTTGAAGGAGTCGAACAGGAGGAGTAGTCTGAGTCCGCTGTCAGCGAATTCCATGTTAGCGCCACCTGCGGAAGATGAAGAAGAGGACGAGGATGAGCAGTCTGCCGGAGCTGGCGACAAGGACGGCTCACAGCATGAGATTGACAATGTGGATGGTGGTGTTGAGAGCCCTGCTTCCCCGAGAGATTCTGGTCTGGACTTGAAAGCGGATATGGCTGTGCGGAATGTGGCCTTTCGAACTAGCAGCAGCGAAAGTGTAGGCAGTACTTCGAGCTCAAACGATGAGTCGAGGGTACCTGCTCAACCACTCCAGCAGTCGAATGGACGGATGTCGCTCGCGGAGCGGACGCGCAAATCCATGGCTCCGATGAACATCGAAAAGATCGACGACTCCCCTTCAGAACCATCCTCAACACTACCCGAACCCTCCGATACCTCCTCCCCCGCCCTCGACACCACTACCTCGGAAACCCTCAACCAAGACTCCCTCGACCGCCGCACCTCCCTCCTCAACCGAACCCTTCACTCCCTCTCTCTCGCCCCTCCCCCAACGCACCCCTCACAATCGGGAAAACCCTCCCACCACCGCTCCCGCACCTCAATCTACCCCATCAACCAATTCGAAACCCCCAAGAAAGTCCGGAGATCTACTATTGGCGATCGTGAGGGGAAGAATAGGGGGAAGCGGGATGTCACGCCCATGGAGACGCTGATGAGCCCGCAGGCGGAGTATGAGAGCGTTTTCAAGAGTCGGCCGAAGATTGCGACGAGTCCGGTGTTGAGTCCGTGTCGGGAGGGTGGGTTTGAGTTTGGGGATGAGGTTGGTGCGGAGGGTGGCGGCTGTTAGTGCGGGAGCTGGGGGGAGGAGTGATTTTGGTAGAAAGCGCTTGATACCCTGTCGGCCTCGCGATGTCGACAATGCTCGTTGGACTAGAGATCTATATATTCATGCCCATACCCCTCCCACCACGCCCCATCTAATAACTTCTCTTCACCGGCGGCACAGCCGCACACTCCCCCTCATCCAACGTCTCCCCCACGACACCCCTATACCCCAACCTCACCGCCTCCCCCTCCCTCCTCTGCCAGGACAGCGTATGCTTCATCCACGCCTCATCATCCCGTTCGGGAAAATCCTCTCTCGCATGACTGCCCCTACTCTCCTTCCTCGCCACCGCGCTCGCGGCAGTCTGCGCCGCGCAGGTGAGCAGGTTCCGGACTTCGAGCGTTTCGATCAGGTCGGAGTTCCAGATCATGCTTTTGTCTTTGACCGCTAGGTCGTTCTTGAAAGTGTCCTGGATGGAAGCGAGTTTGGCGTTACCCTCTTCGAGCGCGGAGGCGGTGCGGAAGACGGCGATGTCGGATTGCATCGTCTTCTGCATGTCTGCCCGGACTTGCGCGCCGAGTGTTTGGCCGTCTGAGCGCCGGATCGCGTCCATTTCTCTCAAACTCTCGAGCCCGATGTCCTCTGGGGCGGTGGTGTGAGGCATCCCCCGTTCGTTGTTTTCGGAAATATGCATCGCGCACGCCCGACCGAAGACGACGATGTCCAGGAGACTATTCGCGCCCAAGCGGTTACTGCCGTGCACGCTTACGCTCGCGACTTCGCCTGCGGCGTAGAGGCCGTCGACTGTAGCTTCTTCGCCAGACTTCTCGTTGATGGTGAGCACTTGGCCGCGGTAGTTGGTCGGTACGCCGCCCATACAGTAATGCACCGTTGGGAGCACGGGGATGGGCTCCTTCGTGATATCGATCCCGGCAAACACGGACGCTGTCTCCGCAATCCCGGGTAATCGCTCATGAATCAGCTCCGGCGGCAGATGGCTCAGCTGCAAGAAAATATGATCCCGATCCGCGCCAACGCCCCGACCTTCGCGGATCTCGAGGTTCATACTCCTAGCCACGACGTCTCGAGAGGCGAGGTCCTTAGCCGTCGGGGCGTAGCGCTCCATGAAGCGCTCGCCTTCGGAGTTGAGTAGGTACCCGCCCTCGCCGCGCGCGCCTTCGGTGATCAAGACTCCGGCGCCGTAGATGCCGGACGGGTGGAATTGGACGAATTCGAAGTCTTGGTTTGGGAGGCCGGCGCGGGCGATCATGGCCTGGATCATCATTAGTGAGTAGATGAGACGGGGAGGGAGAGGAGGGGCACGTACATTGCCATCACCGGTAGATGTATGAGCGGAAGTGCACGAGAAGTAAGCCCTCCCGTACCCGCCTGTTGCGAGCACAGTATTTCGCGCAAAGACGCGGTGGAGCGTGCCGTCTTCCATGGACATGCAGGTGACGCCGACGCATTTGCCGTCGACCATCATGAGGTCGAGGCAGAAGTACTCGATGAAGAAGTTGCAGTTGTGCTGGATCAATCCAAATGTCAGCGGTCTCGACCTTACCACTTCCCACGATAGGTTGTCCAAAGATTTAGCCCACCTTAACACTCTGCCCATAAAGCGTATGCAACATCGCATGCCCAGTCCGATCAGCCGCCGCACAACACCGATACGCCTGCCCGCCCTTCCCATACTCCAGACTCTGACCTCCCAGCGCCCGCTGATAAATCCGCCCATCCTCTGTGCGGGAGAATGGCATCCCATAGTTTTCCAATTCGTAAACTGTTTTCGGCGCTTCGCGCGTCATGTAGTGGATGGCGTCCTGGTCGCCGAGCCAGTCGGATCCCTTGACCGTGTCGTACATGTGCCAGCGCCAGTCGTCTTTGGTCATGTTGCCGAGGGCGGCGTTGATGCCGCCTTGGGCTGCGACTGTGTGGGAGCGGGTGGGGAACTGGGCGGTACATCGTCAGTGTCGAAGGTGATGTGGTGGGCTTTGAGGGGAGATGTACGAGTTTCGTTATGCACGCTGTTTCCAAGCCGGACTCTGCGAGGCCGACTGCTGCGCGGAGACCTGCTCCACCTGCTCCAACGACGATCGCACTGTCAAGCTTTCAGTATCTCATCCACCACCCACAGCATACACACAGCACGTACTCGTAATGATGGTCCACAACCGGATGTCCAAAACTCGTCCCCGCCGACGCCGTTGCTCTTCTCCTCTGCGTCTGGCCAAGGTATGTCCTCCGTTGTTGCTTGTCCACCGGACCAACGTCTCTTCTTCGTCGCCATATCGTAGCTGTCGGAGCGGTAGCGGGGAATCGAGGAAGACTTGCCGGTGACCGGGCAGACAACGCGAGGTCGATCCATGCCCTGCCCAGCGGCCGTGCCATGGCACTTCGAATCCAGGGAAGGCCGCACAGTAGTGCTCTTGCTCGTAATGCTCGACGGTTGCGTTGAACGGGCGGTTAAGATACCGTTATCGCTTCGAGAAATCCATAATGTTCAACCCACCGCAGAAATCGACAAAGGGTGGTACTGCGAAGGAAGAAAGACGAAGTATTGGAAGCGCACACCTACACCACCACCATTGGCACTCCCCACGCCATGCTTCCAACCAGATTATACCCGGTCTCGACTCATGTCGTTGGAGAGATCTGGTGAACTTTCTGGGTGGAACTTTCCCCACATCCACGTTCCTGATCATCACTTATACCCGGAGGCCGAGGCACTAAGACCGGAAATAACGGTGCTTTCCTGATCGAGCGCTTGCAATTCGGAGGTTGCTGTTAGTGATGAAAAGCAGCAGATCGTTGTTTTATTTGATTCGTTTATGGTATACATACGGTACATGCCCTCTTCAAACCACCTTTCTCGCTCCAGGCTTGACCATGGGCGACATCGGGACGAACGACTAGAATCGCCCCGTCTCCCGCCTGCGTGCGCTTGCACCAGCTAAACTACCGTTGATCCCCGGAGTACTTGTGCGTTTCAGAGGACTGGTCGGTCGGCCCGTCTGCGTGCTGCTCTCCCGCGACGCCAGATGGTTGCTACTCGCCGCTTTACGCAGAGGGCTTGCTGCATGGCTGTAGACGCCTAGGCTTCCTCCGTCACCTCGGATGGGTGTCCGCTCGCGAAGACGCTCGTGGTGGGGTTTTAGAGGCGATGAGAAGTCTTGGCCCGATGTACTTGGGCGGGAGTACGCTGAGTTGGTGTAGCCATTGGTGCGCGCGTAGGCGTTGCTTGGTGTGGGAAGAGGAGGAGTGGAGACGTTGCTGAGCTGGTTACCCACGCCGACGTCTGAAGTCCGTCTCGAGCTCGACATTTCTGCCGATAGGTTGTCGGGGTCGTACTGACGTGCGTAGTTGGGGTTTGGATTGGTCCTGAAGCCGCGTTTGATGATGGTGGTTGGTGTATAGACGTCCACCTCTCGAGTCTTGGTACCACGTGGCGTCAGAGCGCTCTCACGCGTCTGTACCCCTACATCTCGCACTGGCCGGTTGAGGTTCGGCCGGACGAACTTCGTGTCGTACTCGTTCATGACTTCTCCATGGACCAGAACCGCATCCTTTGACTGCTGGCTGAAGAATGTCCGAAGAGCGCCTAGCTGGACGGACAGCATCACACCAAAGATGAATGCCATTGCAACCTTGACCGAGGGGTTTGGATCTAGGGCCGCTGGTGGAAGCATGGCATAGTAGAAAGCCAGATGGCCTGGTGAGAACAGCGTGAAGAGAGTGAGGTTGAAGGGCTGAGGGTCCCACATGCTGACCTCCCAGACTTCGCGCTCAGGGTCAACGTGTGCTTTCGCGCCGGAGGTGGCCTCAGAGAGCGCCTGTTGAAGGTATCGTAAGGGTGAAGAGGACATGGGCGAGCTGTCGACGCGGACTAGACGGGCTGATGGGGTTGCCGGAGACTCTTCGACCGGCTGTTCAAAGAGGCGGTAATGTCGTTTGCGGTAGAAGGTGAAGACCGTATTCGCGATGCAGAGGCCCGTAAGAAGTGGCACCAAGAATGCAGCCTTTACACTATCCGTTAGCCAACATCCACCTTGACCTTCTTCTTGAATCGATAACATACCAACCACCCAAACCACCCAGGTCCACCTCTACTTTCACTATCCCCAAAAACATCATCTCTTGCACTCCTCAAGCTCGGTTTCGCAGCCAGCTTTGCGATGATGAACAGCACATTCAGCCCAACTCCTATCTGCAGCGCCCACGTCTGGAGCCACTCATTTATCGTGTCGTCGTTGGCCCATTCGGCGAGCTGCAAAAGGACGTCCCATGGATCGAGGTGGTCACGCAAGCGTTCGAGGAGCGGGCGTCGGCGGACGAGTCGTGGCATCGTCGCGAAGGCTGGTTCGAAATAGTCCTCACTGGAGGTTCAAAAGAGCGTATCAGCGCGTCAGGAAGCCGTTCATGGCTGTGCGCCGGATCATAAGGGTGGCATGATGCGGTGATGGAGGTCGTTGTTAGGCAGGTGTTTTGTTTCTCGATATGCATAAAGCGGGAGCTAGCGGGCGCTAGGCTTCGCTAAGAAAGGTTCCCATTGTCGGGTACTTTCACATGTCACGAAGGAAAGGGCAGCACCTTGGGACGACACCGTGCGATACATTTCGAAGTGACTGTACTGTATGCCGTCTCGAATGCTAGCGTCTGACTGATCTCGCCGTATTCCTTCCCACTGCTCAAGCTCTTGCTCGATGACTTTCAGCTTCAACCATGCTTCAAAATCCATGCCGAAGGCAGCTCGACAGCGCCTGTTCGCCAGAACTTACGTCAAACCTCACGTACCACCTCGAAACTTTCAATATAGCCTTCCGCTCAACCATTCCCCCAACAACAATCTCCCCCGAGTGCTGCAGACCCTCATGCAAATCGGCTCCCGCTCCAAGCGGCAACAGAGGTACCCCCGACCAGCTCAACAACCACCTTGGCGTGCGATGACAGCGGCCGGAAACCGTGTTCAGACCAAAATCATCTCTCAGCGCGCGTATTTTATAGACCGGCGGCGCCTGCGGTCGTGGCGCGCAAACCTCACGGAGGTCAATGGTCGCGATAGCATACTCACAAATGCCGTTGCGCATACAGTGCTCGATCGCCTATCTCTTTTCACCGTACTCGCTGTCGAAGAGGGAGATCCAAGGGCTTGGTTCGTGGCAGTGCCAGTCGAGGTGGGCCTTGATAGATCTTCCAAAGACTTCGGCAGTGATGAGGTCGTCCCACGGGCGTGCGGAGGTGAAGCCTTCGGACTCGGAGTAAGTGGTCGATGAGTCCGGGAGGATGACGCGATAGGCGTGGAGGGGGAAGTCGCGGAGTGAGGGAAGGAGCTGCATTGGTGCACGCATGGCCGAGTCGCCTATGTCGTTAACAGATGCGGCGGTCGACGGATCAGTCCGAGCATGGTACTTGAGTGTTTACATCCGGATATCGCGCGTCGTTCAGCACGTTTGGATCTCGTTGTCGAGGATGAAGCTCCCATTGTCGCAGCTTAGTAGGAGAGAACTTGTCGAAGAGTGAAGGTGTATATCTGTTTTGTTGGTGGGTGCCCGTTCTACTACGGATGCGTGTGGGATGATAATGATGGCAGTGACTGACGAAGACTGAGACGAGCCCGCCAAAGATCAATTGAGATGCGGGCTGAACAGTTTGAGCAGATGGTGTAGGAATAGCGACCTCTTCGTCGCGGACGCTGTTTCCCTACCTCAACGTACGGTAGCAACGGCCTGGAGGAACAGTCGTTGCTCTATCCTCAGCTCATACCGCATTGCGGAGGTGGAAGGAACGGCTGTTCCGATGGCAATTGCTGGTAGGGCGTGTCTTCGCCACGAACAAAGGCATCAACTCGTCGACTACCCACTGCAGCGCGCTCGATCGTATGTTGTGCTGATCGCAATCATCTAGAACTCTCTACGTTTGACAGTGAAGCACTGTAACCTTCCGTGCCGCAGCGTAGACGTACTTGCACACCCACACGCCGAGACCGCACCATCAAGCCCACATGCACCCTTCAGGAGCATGCTTGGGTCGGTATCCCGGGCTTGCACGGGACGCTGTTCTCCTGGAGTCGGCGCCGCCCCGTCTGTTCTAGCACTTCGGGATGTGGATGTTGGCATCTAGATGCCAATGCCAGAATGCGCGCCCATATTCGCACGGGCGGTGTCAGAATATACCGTGCTTTGCACCGCTTTGCACCATCCGCGCTCCGCGTGCCGTGCGAGCCGCATGGCGTACAAGCTAGTCCAGCATTCGTGCAGCAGGGCTGATTCCATCGTGGTTGACAGCACGCCAACCGCGGTCGGACTGGTCATTGATGGTACCTGCTTGAATCTCTACGCCATAGGACGATTGGCATTGTCGTTTCTCCGACGCTCGACCTCTGATGGTGGACAGTCGTCCCACGTGCACCGGTAGGGCTGAAGATCCTTACGCAGGAGAGAGGGATATTCGAGTGCTCTGTCGCCTATCCCAATGAGAAGGCTTGCATCAGATACGCAGGAGGCCGTCGCGAACGGCCGTGCATTTCCTGGCGCTGTCGTCCGGGCTTTTGGGCCAGGTCGACCCGCTGATTGGAAGAGTGATGCTCCTGGCAGTGGGAAAGGGTAACTCAGCACGTGGCCGTGTTGAAAACTCTTCCCCCGATGATGATCAAGAAGTCCTCCGACGCTGATCAATGAGGAGATGTCGAGGTTCTCCGTTTCCAAGGCGGCCAGTCACAATGCTATCCCCGACCTCGGCCGCATTATCGGCGTTGCAGTTACGAAATCTGGGCGTCGTCCTGATGAGGCCTTTTTGGCAACAAACGAGAATGACATTTCCGCTGGATTGGAGATCATCGCTCACCCTTGACGCCGCAGCATCCAGCATCCAGGGCCATTGTTTCGAAATACCTTCTAGAAGGGATTCTGCAGGAGGATCGCAGTGACAAGGCTGCCCAGTCGTCCACTGACAGACGTCGTCGAGCGCATCGGACCTCGCCTCAGGTGCCTCTGGACGGGATTGCGCTCTTCGCCCGCGCTAAGCGCTGACCAAGTGACTGTCAAATGGCGTCTGCATTCGGGACCAGTCTCTGCGGCCGGGATCGAGGCAACAACGATGGTCCATCCATCGCGCGCCGCCTCCGCCTCCGAGGTGCAGTGGGCGCGTCAACACTTCCCTCTATCGGCAGCGATGCTCGTGGTTCCCCGCCCCCGGTATGCATGAGCTGCATGCTTCCTACTTCCAGGGCATCATCTGCGCCGCAGGGTTTTGTTGCCAGTGAGACGTAGACGTGGCGAGGCTCGCGTGAGGCTCGCCCTTGGGTGGAATCCATGCTGCTTCCTTAAGAACGTGCCATTCGCAGCATTTGCTCCGAGATGTGAAGAAGTCTCCCAAGCCTTGCTCTCATCGTACCAACCCACGCGGCCATCGGATCGTCGTCCTCCGATCTGGGAACCCCCACGTCTTTCTAATACAATTCCAGTGGTGCGGTTGGCTTCCTGGCTAGTGGCGCCTTCGCCTCGTCCCGACACCATCCAGCCCCACACCAAACCTCCTCCTCTCCACACGACCTTCCCGCTGCAGCAGGGTCGTGTGCCGATCTGTATGCTGCACACCTCGTCCTCGTCCCCTCTTTTGCTGGTACGTTGCACCAACACCACCAATCCACCCAGAGCTCACCTAGCCGGCGACAATACACACCGGCCTGCGCATTCACGGACACCACTACGCGAAACGGCCCCCGAGCAATGCTGGCCGACCACTGCGGTTGCGCGACAAAGCCATCCCGCAAGCCCACGTCCGGGCCTGGAGACACGACCAGCAGTAGTTGAGCGTCATGAGCCTTGAAGTCAAAGCTCCTGACGCTACAGCTACGATCGAACCGCAGGAAGAGCAGCATGCAGTGGACGACGCGAGCGCAGACATCGATGCCGATGCCGACGCAGAACATGAGGTCGATGACCCGTCCGACTCAAAGCCGAAGAAGAAGAGGCGCATCATCAAGACACCGGACAAGAAGTTCAACTGTCCCAACCCGGACTGTGGAAAGTCATATTCGCGCGCGGAGCATCTGTATCGACACCAGCTGAATCGTACGTCCATCTCAATGGCATGCGGTCATGTCATTGCAACCACTAACATGTAGCCAGACACTCCAAAGCAGATATACCGATGCGACTTCCCAGGCTGCGATCGCAACTTTGTCCGAGCGGATCTGTGCGCTCGTCACAGGGAACGACATACGGCCAAGGGTTCTCATCTCCAACGAAAGGATGCCTTTATGAACAGCGCGAGATCAGGCGAGGGGCCTACCACGACGTCGCCTCCCAGCGCAGTGGCCATGCATGTTCCGCACACAGACGCATCAAACACATACAAGCCTCCTCCGACTACCGACGGCTACTCCTACGTGTCTGAACCTCAACAGTACTCATCTCAGAACAGCACAATGACGGAGCTCAGGCCGCTGTCGACGTCCAACCTTGATCCCGCGCTGGGATCATACAGTGCATACTCTGGTACAATGAACTCCGGCCATCAATCGTCGATGTCGTACTCTGCTCCGGTCAACGGACAGCGGTTCAGCTACGATCCGCCGTTTTCTGCACAGCCGTCTCAGCATGGTGACGGCTATCAGTCCTACAACGGCAACGGTTCAAATGTGATGCATACGCCATCACTATCTTCACCGCCGTCCGCCGGCCCAATGTACAGCCAACAAACCTTCCCGTCTCCTGTGGCAGCGGGGAACAGCTTCCGACCACCAAGCAGTTTCTCCACCCTACCCTCATTACCACCCTTTGGATTGCCTCCGGGTTACGGACCCCCTCAAAGCTTGAGATCAAACAGCATCATATCACCGCCTTCTGTGAGCTCGTTTGAACAGCCTCCACTGCCAAGTAGCAGAGACAATAGCATCATCGACTTCAGCACTTTTGATCCGATGGCAGGGGGGTACTCAATGCCTGTGTTCGGCGACGAACCACTGTTCAGCCGCTCACCTCCACCCAACATGGACGAGAATTTTCTGAACATGCTGCTAAGCTCCAACGGGATGGAAATGAACGATCCGTCGCCGCCAAATCAGGAACCACTGCCGAGTGCATCGCCTCCTCCCAACAAAGTCCCACTGCCGAAGCTTGAACCGGACGGCACGCCGAGCGACCCGACTGTGCCATCTGTATCTGGGATGGATACCAGTATGCGCGAAAGTCAGATCAGTGAGAAGAAGCGAGACCGGCTATTCCGGCTGGTGTCGAACTTCACCGAAATCGAGCACAACACTGGAAGAAGCACCAAAGCGGAGACATTGGCAGGCAATCCCAAAGACCCAACCCACGTCATGAGCTTGCAGATGCTCATAAGCTACATTACCAGCTACTGGGTCCACATCCACCAGCAGATGCCCATATTACATCGCCCAACCTTCAATTCAGAGACATGCCCGGATCTGCTTCTTCTCACCATGATCTGCTTGGGCGCAACATGTCTGGAACGCGTCCACCCCCTCGAGCTGTCGAAGACTTCGGCGGAAATGGCCTTCTTCTCAGCTTACCACATCCGCTGGGAGATCTTCCGAGACTCTGAGTTCAGGCCGACTGCGAAGCTGTGGACGTTTCAGACCATGCTTCTGCTCGAGTTATTTGAGAAGATGTACAGCACAAGGAACTTGCATGAAAGAGCACACATACACCATGCTACGACTTTGACGGTCATGCGACGAGGCTCGTCCTTGATCGGGCGCAGCGCTAACGACTCACCGAAAGACGAAGATGACCCGACACGAACACCACCAGGACCAGAAGGAACAATCAACACGGCAGGACAGAACACGCATGATGCGTACTGGAACAGATGGATCACAGCTGAAGCTACGCGGAGATCAGCTTTTGCTGCCTTCATCCTTGATTCGACCCACGCTACGCTGTTCGGACATTCGGCCGTCATGTCACCACACGAACTGCGCCTGCCACTGCCTTGCGACGAGGCGCTGTGGTCAGCTACCAGTAGCGCAGAAGTGCAAAGAGTCGAAGCGAGTTTGGCAGCCAACGGTTTCAAGCCCACCTCATTCCTCGACGGCCTGCGACGCACACTCAACGGCCAAAAAGTCCGCACCAACACCTTCGGCCGCGTCATCCTCATGGCCGGTCTCCTAAACGTCAGCTGGCACATGAACCAACGCGACCTGCAAGTCTCCTCCCTCGGCGCCGCCTCCACCCTCGGCAGCCAGATCAAATGGCGCTCCCCGCTCACCCGCGCCTTCGACTTCTGGCGCCGCGACTTTGACGAAAGTCTTGCGAAAAACGACCACTGGCTCTCCGTCTGCAACCCCAAGACCTCCGACCGCGCGGGCGCCGTCGCCCGCGACAACGTCTTCGAGTCCCGCACCTGCCTCCACAGCCTCGCGCACATGGCCATGCACGTCGACATCGTCGACTGCCAGGTCTTCGCCGGCGCGGACCGCGCTCTCGGCCGCATGGTCACGGACGGCGATCGCGCAGCCGTGCAACGCCGGATGCGCGAGCAATGGGCTCCGAGCGCGCGGGCGCGAGACGCGACGTTCTATGCGCTGCGCTTCTTGTGCGAAGTTCTGATCCCCGAGGAGGAACTCGCGAGCAAGCGTCCGCATCCGCATCAGCCGCCTACGTTCAGCTACAGCGCGAGGGACGACTATCTCCTCAATCGGCCGTGGATCCTGTTCTTCGCTGCGCTGATCGTGTGGTCGTATGGCTATGCGCTCGATGGGCCGATTCGACCGTCTAACTACACGCTTACGACGCATGAATTGCGGATCTTCGACATGCAGCGCTACCTCATCCGCATGGGCGGGGTTGCGAGCCCTGATGACCTGGCGGAGGTCAAGGATCGCAATTCATGTCTCGGAATGCTGTTGTTGTTGCGAGAGAAGTTCCAAGAGCCGCGGTGGGAGTTATTGCACGAGGCGAGCGAAACCCTCGCAAGTACCATCGAGCTATTGGTGCCCGCTGTCAAAGGCAGTGGTGGTGCCTGAGCTTGTAATAAGGTCGGGTATGTTGAGAGGGAAGGCGCTGGCTCTGTGGATGAATGTAAAAAGTGGTGTGGTGTTGTTGCATTTGGGCGGACTTTTGATACCCACTGTGTTTTGTATGTATGGAGGACAGGAAACACAAAAAAAAAAGGACGGACGGGATGAGCGATGTACTATTGAGACAGAAAAGACCTGTACCTCGACGATTCTTGTTGTCTGCTGTTGCTCTATGTCCATGTTCTTGTCAGGTCTGCGTTGGAAACAGCCGCACCTTTTCTCTCTCCGTTTGGACGAATGACTGTCTGCTGTCTTAATTTCGGTCTCCATCCTACAAGCAGTGTAGGTCAGGCCGGTCGAGAAAAAGTGTCCATCTGTCGTTGCTGTCTGAGATGAAGTCGATGCTGTCGGTCAACGTCTCATTACATTTTCACGATTGATGAGACGGTCACTTTGAACTTCCAAGAACATCCAGCCTGGTGACTGCGGCTCGCTTACCAACATGTAACGGTCGTGGTTGTCGGGAAGGATTCGGTCCCCTGGTATTGTCGTTTAGGCGAGCGGTATGAGCCGTGCCGGTGTCGACAACGTTCGGCGTTCATCAACGTCCCGTCTGCCCGTGCGATGAGATGAGATGGGGTTGTTGATCATAGAGATTGGGGGTCTGGGCGATGGTTGTCAGATGGCATCTTGTGGTTTGTTAATCGGATTTGGAGTCGTCTTAAACAGCTACCAGTCTCGCAGTGACGCGGTGGATAGCCCCGTCGAAGTTGGGTGCCCTGAGCTTCAATCTGAGGGGGGGAAAGGGTGTGCAACAAGTGTCTGGTGCGTGGCTTGTGTGGACAGGTTGAATCTCCATAACCCCAGTCGTTCTGAACACGCCGACGGAGATCTGCTCCCTAACGATGTCGACGTCGGCCTGTCTTCAACCGAGTCATCAGATAGATAAGGTATCAATCTTTCGCAGCTCGCCTTAGGCTTTTCCATCCAAAACATGGAACTGAAGGCTCGCTAAACCGCCTTTCAAAGCTCAGGTCCAACACCCATCTCTGTTGCAAACGAACGTGTCTCTGTTTTGTTGAACTTGGTTGGCCTTGCTCAGTGAGACATTGTCCAGGATCGTCATCTTCTCCGACCCTTCAGCAGAAAACGAGTGGTCAAAGTTCGCGGTAAACTTTCCGAGCACGACTCGCTGTCGCAGAACTTCACTAGCCTGGATCTTGTTGATCTTCTTCTTCGTCCAATCTGTCGATATTGTAGGATTCCTTGGACGTGGTAGCAATGCAGTAGCGGCAGGTACGGCCCAGCTCGATGGGAGGAAGGAAGGCATTCACGAACTTCGTGCACCGACAGGCATCATAGTCATGTCTCAGATACCATGACCATAACAACAACCTATTTTGCCTTCCCCCTTGATCTCCTCCCCACAACGGTACGTGTCAGGTTTCAGTTCTCTGAATGAAGACTCCACCTCACTGGACGCCACGGCAAAGTAGGCTCGCCGGGCTCGAGCGCAGCGCCGCCGGCTTCTATCCAAGGCGGATGATCGACGTGAGACCATCACCTTCGCGGTTAGAGTCGCGGCACTGGGAAGGAGGTTACTTCCGCTCTCGTACACACGCCGCACGACGACACCTCCCAAATGGCTTGCTAAAAGTGGCGTCGTGCTGCGTTGCAAAGTCAAACACTGCCATCGCTCGCCGGTAGGTGGAGAGCGAGGTGGGTTAGGAGTGAGACTTTGTCGTGGAGCCATCTCCATCAGGGCAAGGGTGTCAAACGCATGAGTAGCAGGAGGTAAGGTAGGTCAACAGTGTCGATCTCGTTGATACTGGTCTTTTCTTCGCCCTGGTGTTGCATCTCTTCCCTTTTCTACGTCCCATACCGTGCAAATCGTTCGTTTCAGTATTCCTGCAACGCGGCATCCTTCCGAATACATCCTTCTTTCGTTGCGTGTGAAAATACAACGAGTCATTGCTGGTTCGAGCGACAACGAGAGAGACGAATCCTTCGACATATACAGACTCTCCGCGCAATGGCACTGGCAATGTCTGGCTCAAGACCCGGCTACCTAGACAACCTCTACGCCTCTCGCCCACCACACCACAAGAACCCCAGCCTCAGCTCCTCCGCCAGCACCAGCTCACTACGCTCCGCTACATCCCCACTCGAACATCGAGCCGTCCAACCCAGTCCTCGCCCGCTTTCTCCCGCCCTCGAAGAAGACCAAGATGATGCCGGCTCCGTCAGATCACTGCGCCTGACGCTGAGTCCGCGCGGCAAGCTACGCAGCCTTCTCAACCGACGAACATATCCGCAAGTCAAAGAGACTACGGTGGAGTACCAGACAGACGCGGCACAGAATCGTGCGGCGACCAGGAGGCCATCATTGCCAAAACTGCAGACGGCGTTTTCGGGAACGGAGAAGAAGGCGCATCGACGGCAGTCAAAACCGCTTCCTGCGCCTCCGAAACCGCAGGCTGAGGAGTTGTCGTGTAAGCAGTGGTGAGTTGCTGTCTCTCTCTCGCTCCTTGTATCTTATGGCTGATTGCGGTGTAGCTACTACTTCCACGCCCGGAATTGCAAAGGCTATGTACTCGGTGGCTCGCATGGCGATGCTTGTGATAATTGTTCTGTAAGTACCCGGCTTGTGAACTCGCGACACTCAACTCAGCTAACTCATGTTGAAGCAAGCTGGCTTCTTCGGAGCACCGTGACCGCATCACTATCATTGGAATTCTTGCGAAGCGTTGAATTTTGTGAGCGGCTACTTGGAAGGTTTTGATGATGTTACGTGTTCGAATGTTGGGATGGGTATAGGGCGTTTGGTTGATCTGGAACGTTACGACGAGACATGGGATGGTGTGAGCGCTGTGCGGCACTGATATGTGTACAATGGTGCCGTTGGAGAATGGGATGCGCACTTAAGGCGACCTGCCGCGGACGACAGCGATTCGAAGACAGAGTAAAAGCGTTGCGTTGTACCATAGGAATACAGAGCTGAATATCGCTTCCTGATGGAGCTTCGAAGCAACACTCGTAATCATCCTAATCCGCCAGCTGCTCAAAGAATCGTTTAAGCCCACCGACTTTCTCCTTCCCTGGCTCATCATGCCAGCTCCTTTCATTCCGTTGACCATGGCCCAACTTCAGCTTGCGTGAGAAGCGCCATACGAGCACACCCACCCCTCCCTCCCTTCGCCGCGCAGACCTCGCCCGTATCTCGCGTGCTTTGCGCTCCAGCCAGACCCTCAGACCCTCTTTCATCTGCTCTCTTTCGACCTTCCTCTTCCGCTCTACCAGCGCCCCTGCCACCCCACTGCCCCAGACAATCTCGCCAGACTGACGATCGTATCCGCAGCATTCGCGCGGAAAGATGCCTGCGCCGACAAGGCTTTTCAGCGGCGGCCTTCTGGTTAGGTACCGTGACAGTTTGATGCAGAGCATCGAGTAATGCAGCTGGCGAGCCGTGACATGCGTCCTGCTCAGATATATAGCGGCGACAGGCGGCTGTAATCTATGAAGCGGAGGACGGCGCGGGAGGAAGTACTGCACACGATCCTGGGCGCATTTGAGATGGAGACGGTGGAGCAAAGGGTCGAAGGATAGTTGACGGAGGTGATGAGATGTCTACGAGCTATCAGTGCCGCTGTCGTGGGCTAGATCAGGGCTGTATGAGATGCGGATGCCTACACGGGATGTTGAGAGGAGGTCGGGCCAGTCTAGGTATTGTAGGACGTGTAGTAACAGCTCGTCTGGGAGATAATTGAAGGGTCGCCGGACTTGAGCGTCAACGGTTTGTTGGTCCATTGCAGCTGGTCGTGAGTGTTGTTCATGGAATGGACAGGATGGAACGTCCAAGTAGAGTCGTCCAATTGACGCTCGGGCCAAGTTCGTGAGATCGACTTCGGATTAAATGGACTTCGAACGCCTCCTGTTGCAGATATGCTTCAGATGTTTGACTTCAGGAGCAAAGTGAGCCAGGAAACTCCCAACATTAGATTCACCTGACCATTCGAGACCGGGCAGGATCTGGATACCCGGCACGTGGGCTCTGGAAGGCGACGAAGGATGCCACAGTGGAGAGTGGTGCCCTCAGCACACGCATACGCCCGAGCAAATAGCTCAATCAGGGAAAGACATCTCTTGGCCCGGTGTGAGTGACTAAGGACGATTTTCGGCATGGGCTGTCTGTCGGGGGACCTCTGTTAGGTGCAGTTTCCGCAGCGATGGACCACGGCGACCATGAGTTTGCTCGATCGCTTGCAGACATCCGCAGTGACACGACCGTGATCACCCTGCCACCTTCAAGGTCGAGTTGCACAGCATATCTGCGGGGGAGCTGTTCGCCATGGACGGAAGATCAGAGTCGAACAAGTCTGGGAAGGAGCTCGCTTTCCCAGGCCCCCTTGGTCTGAATATCGAACATTGTACGACAAGCGGTATCTCCTCCTCCTTTGTCTGGCAGAGGACGATTGTTCGGCACTCATGGATAGAAACAGCGGACAAGCCTGTCCTCTGCAGAGCTACCCAATGGTTAAGGCTAGGAGCTCATGCAGCACCTCCGACGAGCCTCGAGTGCTCTTATTGGTGGCATGCACGACTTGCCAGCACATCCAATCGTAGCAGGATGCACTGGCGGAGTAGCCAATGGACTCACTCATCACGATAAGATCACCTGGGTGTCTGGGGTGCGTGGAGACCTCAGCAGCTGCCTTCACAGCGTCTTCACGTCCCACCGGACAACGTGACTACTCGTTCACATGACTAGAGGTTTGTGCTGCTACACGTTTGGCGCTTCGCAGTCACATGACGTGCCGTGAGCGTTAATCCAACGTCGTCGCAAACCGGGCAGAGATTTCACTCCCCTCATCTCCACAATGAAATGGTTATTGACCACCCAATGACAAAATTACAATATCTGAGCTTTCTGAGAGGCTGAACCGGGGAATACAGCTTGGTTTTGCATGCGTAATGAGCGGCTGCGGATGTTGGTGGTGCAGCAGGAGAGGTGGCTGCGAAAATCGACGTCAGGGCTCGTTCCCAACCACCTCCTGCGGGCTCGAAGCACGCTCAATCTATCAGCAAGCGGTGACTGGCGGCCAAGCAGTGTCATCACGCGTTGCCTTAGCAGGGAGGCGGACCTGGACGCTTGATTTGCGAGTGCGCGAGATTGATTCGCCCGTTTGAGTGCATGGAGAGGGAAGGCCGGCACATGCGCGGGAAGAGCAATTCTATGCATGCCATATGTACACCGAGGCAGCAAACCATGCCCTTCCAGACCCGACAAAAGCGAATGAGGAACCAGCAGTGGCAGACCGGTGAAGGTACGACTACTGGAGTATTGTTTGCCAGCCAATGTAAGCTGTGGCGGACATCCACAGTCCGGCCAGATACGCATGCTAATAACGAGTTCCCGGAGCTTACAGAGGAGTCTTTCGTGACCCACCAAAGCGAGTCTGCCACGTCACAGAGCGGAGAAAGTCTGATTGAACCTAGTGGGAAGAATAATGCTCGGCCCAGGGCTCCTCGAGGCACGCCCGGATCCAGCTCTCTGATTAACTCCAACCGGATGGCAACTCGGACGCATCATGCTTGCTAGACGTATTGACTAGACTGTCTATTCGTCGCCGGTTCGTCCCTCTGCAGGACGACAGCGGTACTAGATCAGCTGAGCCGTGGTGAGCGAGCATTCGGAGGAGCGAACATGCAGGGTGAGGCCACCTTCACCCATCCGCCACGCCGTTGACGGCAGTTTGGACGGGCTCGACTGGGTTGCTCCTCGCATTGCAGAGATCTGCGATAAGATGACTGGCTGATGAAGGCTGGAACGCTCTGGCATGGCAGGCATTCTGTGCAGCCAAGGCAGACCCCGGGGTGCACGGGTGCTGTTCGCAGAGTGCTCGTGCTCGGAGGCAGTTGCTGGGATGCAGCAATCGGACCTATGGCAACCCTCCATCGGCAGAGCGGGCAGATGACAAAAAGCTGCACCGGTTGGGACGTGTGCGATCACTGATCGCTGCCAAGGAGAAAGTTACAGCATTTGGGAAGGGCACACTATACCTGAGGCAGGAGTGTTCTGCTGTGGGCTCGTCCGTCTCCAGTAGGCGGGTGCAGCCGGCGCACTGCATTGCGTGAACTATTCGGTCAGGGGAGCGCACTGTCTCAATGGACGGACGCTGCGAGCCTGTCATGCCGTGCAAGAGAGCACTGCAGACCGTGCGCAGCTAGCCGAGAAGCACGTGATCTTCAAAACATTCACGCACCCTCACAACACTCCTACCATTGAGGGCCTAAGGACAGCCTTTGAGCTACTATCCTGGTCGGAGTGGAGACACGGGAAGAGAGTAACATGAGCAACATACGAGAAACGAGAAACGAGAGGCCGAGACGAAGCCACGACGACGTTGATCACGTCGGAGGATGAGACTGATGCGTAGGCCCACCCCCGACAGCGACGCTAGGGAGGCATCACAGCTGCCGTCTGTGGTCGACTAGCTCGTCATGGCGGTCCCTCGCAAGCTCCGCGCGATGCCGTTGGTTCGATCGAAGCGAGGTATGGCCACGTCGGATGCGTTGGGGACCGTCTGGACCAGGAGCAATCTAATGATGGTGGGAGGGAGTTCAGGAGGAGCAAGAGCTTCGTCGCCAGCGCGAAAAGCATAAATACCGCCCTGTCACACCGGTGGAAGCACTCCTGAGCCGTCAACATCGTCCTTTGACTCCTCCGACCACAAGCGACAGGCTCTCAGGACATCTCTTCCTGTCAGTATCCTCCCTGTCTTCTCATACCTCCTCAGTTTGTCTCACCTGCCTGCCCAAGGCTCACCTTGGCACATGCCCGTTGACGCAGACGTTGCTCACCTATCGATGTTGACGAGAAACAATCAAGAAGGCTGACAGCAATGCTCAGGTATCGACCACTTGAACCGACTCTTAGAAGCCAATTAAACTCCACAACCAGGTAGGTTATTCATGAAACACACGCTTCGCACGACTTCGCTAACCTGTTCCGCTTTCAGACAACATGTGCTACTACGAGCAATACCGTTTCGAATGCGGCGACTGGAAATGGGGCAACTTCAAGCGCCACTGCCAGTCCGAGTACCGCATGGGCGAAACTTGCGGCATGAAACTCATTCTCCACACTCTGCCGGTTCCAAACAAGTGCCAGTGGTGCGAGAAGATTGACAAGAAGACCCGCCGCTACGAGAAGACCCGAGCAGATTACGGCCGCTGGTATCAGGACCCAAGCCGTCAGGCCTCGGCGGCTAAGGCACTCGAGGACATGCACGCGCTTGCCGGCGAGATCAAGACGATTCAGGCCGAGAGGCAATCGAGGATGCAGAACGTCGGCAATGTTCGCCGCGCTGCTCCTCAGTCGAGGGCTGCCGCGCAGGCCTGACTGTCGAAGGAGGTTGACGTTGAAACGTAAGAGGTTGATGGGAAAATTTGTTCCTGCACAGGAGGACTCAAGAATGCAATCACGGCCATTGTTTTTCGGTTTGCTCGGTTTGTCCGATTAGCTTGATGATGAATTTACGACATTTGTTTTCTCCTTGACGCTGACTGAAGCTTTCACTACTGCAATGCATCTGTTGACATCCGTTTGACGTTGATCGATCCGGCCAATCCCAGCCTCAGGCGAGACGCCACGGCAAAGTGCACTTCAGCACCCGCTGAGATTGATCAAATCCGTCTTCTAAGCGCACGAGAGTATGCTTCTTGGACTAAAAGAAAGTTTGATGTCGTTGCAAGAACGGTTTTGAATCCGCACTGAGATGCGTCGACGTAGCCTCGCCGTCGTCAGACTGTAAGACTTGCAAGTCCACGAGCAACATAAAGCTTGACAGTCCTATGAACGGATTTTCCCACTTTCGCGCATTCCTCAACACGCACGAAAAGATGCAGGATCGATACAAGAGCTGGAAACATCGATTCTTAAGACACAGTGCGAGTCGAATCGTGTTAACGCTCGACAGCACGATCAGTGTCCGCTATCCTATCGACGATACCACACGACAGCCTGTTACTCCGAAGAGCGAGAACAAGACGATCAAATGCTTGTGTACAACCCGCATTTGAGCCTCCTACTGGCGTCGGTTGCTACCTATCCCGGTTCTCAAGTGGCTGTCAAGCCACCATCGCTCGCGCAACATGGGCCGAGCCAGTCGATCAGGGCGACAGACCAAGCCATACCACCCCATATTGATCTCAGTGTCACATCAGACATGCTCGGAAACAGCCTAGAACGCGGGGCTGAACCCGGTGTGAACGCAGGTCTATTTGGGGCTGTACCGGGTCCATCGAGCACGAGAGGTGATAGACGGGAAAAGGCAGGGCTCAAATATATCTTGAAACCCTGGGCGACCCCGTCAAAATGGTAGACATGCTCATGATGAAGGGAAGAGGACCATCGAAGGAATTGCATGCGGACAAAGAGAAACATTGTCGCTGGAAATGCCCTCTAGGGAAGAGGGAAGGGCTGCTGGATGATCGCGATGAGCTCTGCCAGAGTGCTAGTTGTTGATACCGAGAAAGGCCGTCAAGGAGCTTTGTAGGTCAATGAGACGTTTGCAGATAGGGAGATGGTTTCTTGGTTTTGCAATGCGGCTACTCACTGCTATATCGTCATCCAGGAAATTAGTATACCCCATCAGCACCGTTCAGGTGTCCGTACGACCACTCGCCATCACAGCTTGTGCGCACTCGCAAACATCTCTTGTTTGTCTTCGATGTGCTGGCAGAACGCTAGACGGACCAGTGGGCGGGAGGAGTTGAAGGTCAAGTTGAAGTCGTCGATGACTATCGATGCCAATCGACATATTTCGCTCAGCCCTCCAACAGATTGTCAACGATCTTATCTTTTCTTCAACTCCCAAGATCGCATGTGATCAGAACGAGTGTGCATCCGCTTCGGGTTCGATAGTCGCCTCCTTTGGTTCTCCGGGTCGCACACCGGCCGCATGCGCATTGTGTACAAGAGCACAACATGCAAGACATCCACGTGGTCACTCCAGCTCGTCCGAGACCTCGCGTGTTTTCGTCGCAGTGGAAAAATAGTCCAATGACCATTCGACCTTCTTTCCAGGCGGCGCCATGATTGCGAGCTTCTCCCGGTCCCCGTCGACTGTTCTGCTGGCTCCGGAGGCTCTAGTGAATAGTGGTTCCCCGTCCAGTACCATGGCTATGTCCGTGCTTGACTTCACTTCATAAGTAGGGCGACTTCACTTCACTCTTCCAGCAGTCTTCTTCTCACATTGTCACCATGGCTTTTCTTAGCTCTAGCCAACGATTCGTTGGCCATTCGAGTGAGGTGACAATGTCTGTAACTTACAGCTCACACGGCAAACTTCTCTCGATATCCCTTCCATCACACAACGAAGCGACATTGCTGCACCTCAGCATCGAGCTCCTCATGGATCTTGCATCGCGCGAGCGTACTTTCGACATGGCAGACGACACGACGACAGGTTCGTAATTCGGTACTCAGCCGTCCTCGCCGTCAAAAGATCGATTGCTGATGAGAGATCGCCGAACAGAGAATCCGCCGGCTATAAGGACCGCCAACAGCACAGCCCAGGCCACCCCCCGGGCGCTAAATTCGATTCGCAATCTAGCCCCAGGTCGCGAGCGCGAGGCATCTCGGACCGTATATAACGAGCTCCAGCTCCCGTACCAACACGATGGGTTCGCACAGTATTTTTACCGCAGCATGCAGCTATCCGAATTCGCCTCCGGCGCTCTGTTCGCCGTAGGGCTGTTCAGTTCCGGCGTGTATCGACCGGAAGTTATCAAGGCGCAGTTCAGCTTCTCGTCGAATGTTATGATCACGACGATGATGGCGGCGTCTGCTGCCTCGGCGTAAGTACATCGGTGTTCGGGAAAATCATGCATTCTGTGTTGCAGTGCTAATCTAGCGGGTATAGTATCGTTATAGATCTCGCCGATCGCTTTGGCATTATGAAAAAGAAGCATTCGCAGCCCTCCAGTCTCGGCTTCTTCTCGTTCGATAGCAACTTAATCGGTGGACTTCTGATCGGTCTTGGGATGGCGACGACAGGCAGTTGTCCTGGCACATCTTTCGCCCAGGTGGGAGCGGGCAACATAAACGGTGTTCTCGTCGTCATTGGTGGCTTGCTAGGCGCAATCACTTTTGTCAGGCTGCAGGACAGTCTCACGCGAGCACGAGCGCAGAAAGAGACGCAGACCGCTCCTCAAGATCCGCCAAATCCAACGCTCTCGAAAAGCCAGTCAAAAACGCCGCTTGACATTGCCACCGCCTTAGGCATTCCACCGATGGTCCTGCTCCTCATCTGGGTGCCCATGTGCCTTGCGGTCATGCGAATCGCTTTCGCAAGAGATCGATCGCAAGCTCTGTCAAACCCTGGCATACTACCTCCAGCGTAAGTCAAACTGACGTGTGAAAGAGTTGTCCGAGAGAACCCCAAGGTCGCAAGCCCACGCCGTGTTGCGGGACTTTTTCATCTTTTTCCAACTCTCGAGACACCTGCTGACCCCTCTGCCCATTAGGTACGGCGGACTCTTCATTGGCCTTGCGCAATTTGCCACCGTCTCCTTCGCAGGCCATGCGCTCGGAGCTTCAAGCGGATACGAGCATGTTGCGCGATGGTTGCAAAGCAAAGTGACTTCGAAGCCGTCGAACGGCGAGGGTGGCCAACCCCTCTTGACTGGCTCCGTGATATTCTCCATCGGTATCGTGTGTTCTGCGGCGATGCAGAACTACATCTTCAACGGTGTGAAACCCTTCGCCAACAACGGGATCCAGTTCCCGAGCAACTTGGTGGCACTCCAAATGGTGGCTGGCGGCTGGGCCATGGTGCTGGGCAGCCGTGTAGCTCGAGGCTGCACTTCTGGACACGGCATAAGCGGGCTGTCAAAATTCTCCTTGCCGAGCTTGGTAACCACAGCGTCAATGTTCGGGATGGGCATCGCCTCGACTGCAATGCTGAGACATTGAGATTGGAGAAAATACTCCTCTTCCATGATCCATGAAATGTTCGCGATTAGCGTTGGAGTTGTGGCGTTGCAGTGCTGCTGTGTTTCTTGTCATACCCTCCGCTACACCTTCCTGCCCACATTCTACTCCCACATGCGGGCCGTTGCATGTTCAAGTAGCCCATTGGCACGTCTTCCATATCAGTCTTGTCGTCTCAAAGCTCTCACAGGTTCAGAAAGGTGTCGTACGATAGCGGCGTACCGTTCGGCTGAAGGCCTCCCATCGGCTGCTGCAAAAGATCGTCCATCCAAGATATGTCAATCTGTGTGAAGTCTTCGTGTGTCTCTCCATCCGCACCTCCGTTCATTGGCGTCTCCAGTATGGGCTCGCTCGGTAGCGGAGCAGCCATGGTGTCCACAGGACGCTGGAGCACTTCCTTCGCGTACGTTCGAACCTGGCTGAGACCCAGCTGAGCAAGTGGCCACACCCGGCCGAGTGCTTTCAGAACGCCAATCATGAGCATCACGCGCTCTCGGTGCTGCGAGATGCAGTGCGATGCGTGGAGGGAGCAGATGCTGAGTTGCACGAGAGAGCCCATTATCAAGCCACAAGCGAGGAATGGCGTGTGGTCGTGATTAGATCGTAAAGCGGCGAGATCGGACAGGCCTTGTGAGGCGGCGGTGACTTTCATGAGATGGTTATGTTGGCTGAATGTCGGCGCAAGAGGTCTCGACCATGGACAGCATGTTGCTTCTGCCGTCAGCGGATGGATAGAGCGCAGGTTACTTCGAGGAAGGTGGAGCATGATTGTGGCGTTGTTGATGATGAGATGAGCTTGAAACATCAGCTCATCCGGCTCACCCGCATTCACTGTACGAGCTATGTCAGCTTTGCAGGGAGGCAAATGGTATTTCCAGCCCGCCAGAGCGTTGTCGACTGCTGTGAATTCATCCTTCTCCACGTCGGGATCTTCGGCTATGGCAAGTACCCGAGCGAGTATCCGTACGGCTTCTGTGCGGTAGCAGTATGATGAGAAGTTGATGTCCTCGTCTTCGAACACCCTGTTGTCGAATTGAGAGAGTGTGGGCGCCGTTGGGAATCCAGTACCAGCAAGAAAGACAGGGTCCTCACACGGCAGTCCAGCCTTCAGTTCCACTGTGTTACAGCGAAACCAGGATCGCTGCTGAAGCGCAGCAAACATTCCGTCGATGAAGAACAATTCCCACCAAGTTCTTCGAAAGCTCTCTTCTAGCATTGCATTTCCCTCGCCGTGCTGCGTAGCAAAGCCATAGCGATTCATTCCCAATACATTCGCCAAATCCACTGCGTTCGAAAGGTAAGACTGCGCCTCCGCCTGTTCGTTGATACTATGCAACGCGATGGCGAACAGCAGCAGTCCTTGCACCCGATAAGGCGTCCACGTGAGATCCTGCTTCAGAGCATAGATAGCATCATGTTTGTACTGCTCGGAGCCCATATTTGCGGCCAGAATGCTGCCAATGAAGCGAACAACCGCACGTAAGCTGTCCGGGAGGGGTAGCGAGCAGTACGTAAGTTTCGGTACCAGGATGGGGTGAGCATGGTGAAACTTGGCGAAATACAGCTCGATCAGTGTAGATTCGTGGTCGCCGATTTGTACGGACTGGTCGAGAAGCGGATCAGGTGCTGGTATAGGCTGGGTTAAGGCCTGGGGGCCCAGCCAAGACTGCGCGGTGTAAGGCTGAACAGCAGGCGGCGGCGGGCTTTCAGCAATAGTGCTCGGAACGGCCACACTGATGTTTGAACTGCTCGGTCGTCTTTGCGTTCGTCTGCGTTGGCCACGGCGGGAGGGCATGTAGTGGCAGGAGGACCCCTCAACGGCGCAGCGGCGGCAGACTGGCTTGCCCCCATCGCATTTGAGATGCCTTTGACGACAGGGTCCGCACGCCGCAGCGGAAGGGCGTGTGTTGCTGTCCGTCGGAGGGGCTTGCATCTTCGAGAAGTCTGTCTCCACGAAATGCCCGAGCCACGGACTCCTTTGTGCGTATTCAGATGTCATTTGGGGCGTGTCAAGAGAGGTTGCGTGGAGATGGATGAGCTCGCCGAACTCGAGAATAGGTAGCTCGGATCGCGGGCGCTCTAAAACAGGCTTAGTAGGGCCAGCACGTTATCTGTCGCTGTGGTCGCCTCAGGCCAGCTGTCGCGGAGGCAATTGTTCTGCCCGTGGAACGCCGAGGCAGTGCTTGTGCCCTTGTCCCCAGTGGCGCACTCGGGGAACGGGGAACCTTTGAACCCGTATCCCTCGCAGTCTTCCGGCCAGACTCTGGAGAGTTCAAGTTCAGTGGAAAGGCGTATCTGCTACAGCTGGGGCGTTTCTTCGAAGTTGGTCCAGTCCACAGTCCCTAGGTAGAGGGATAATCGTTGTCTGTAAGCTGATGAATGAGGCGCGCCAGGTTGATCGTTAGTGGTGGCGTGTGTAAAATAAGAACGGTCGGGACGCGAAAGAAGTGAAGTCCGAAACCCGCACGGACCGGCTTGGCTTTATCACGTGATATCAGCTAGCTACCAGAGCATTTAACACCGTACAACTATAGAAGACGAACTATAGAAGACCGGATAAAAGACGAACAATGCGCTATTCGTAAATCAAAGGTCTGCTACTGTTGTATGATTGACAACATCATAATCATTCGATTCAACCGTAGTGGTGGCACGAGTTATACTTGTAAACAATCTGGTTCAAACTCTAGCAACGTCTATGCTTCCTGGGTATCACTCCATCCTTCTCTTTCCCTCCCTCCCGTTATGCAGCATCGTAGTCTTCGTGATCATCATTCATCAGCGTCCTTAGAAACCCATGTCAAAGATGTCATCAACCTTAACCTTCCTCTCTATGAGCAACCCGCTCTACCTCCTAACATACTCCACAAGCTGCTGAACCTTCCCACGCATCTCCTCACTCAGCTGCTCCTCCGGCGGCCCCAGCACCTTCTCAAACACCGGCATCAAGGACTGCGTCAAACGCTGCACTACCTGATTCTGTTGCTGGTAGAGAGTAACAATCATGTCGTACACCGGCTCGTTCTCATCGTAATCCTCCTTCAGCGGCAAGATCTCCGCTAGGCGCGGCAGGACATCCTCAAGTGGAACGTGTTGTGGACTCCTCTTGATCATCCGGCTGACGCAACCAGCGGCATTGTCCAGTAGCCGGGCGTGCGCATCATCAGAGCCGGTCGAAGAGGCATCGAGTAAAGGCTCCAGCTTGCCGAGGATGGTGTTGTAGTTGGACAGCACCTCCTTGTCGTTGGTGCTCTTGGCGCACAGCAATCCGGTGCCAAAGGCAGCGTTGCTCTTCACTTCAGCATCCTCGTCGGAAAGTCTCTTGACGAACACACGCATGATCTTCTGAGTGTACGGCGTGCAAGCCGCGCCCATCGACTGGACACAATCGGCCATTGTGCCGACAGCAGAAGACCGCTCGAATCGCTCCTGCGAAGAAGCGTACTTCATGAGCGGTGTCTCGAAGATAGGCCATAGCTCGCCAGACATCTCTCCGAGTACAGTCGAAAGAGCACCCACGACTTCTAGGGCAGTCTCGATGACAAGCCAGTCGTACTCCGCTGACTCCTCGTCCAGTGGCATCTCCCCATCAAGATCATCCTCGTCCTTTTGACAGGGGTGCTGCTTCTGAAGCAATAGCAGCAGAAGTGCCGTAATTTGTTCAAGCGGTGTCGACGTGGTGGTGCCTTGCTTGGGCGTCAGAATGGCGGGTCCGCAGAGCTTGAGAGTAGCTGCGAGATTGCGATTGATCTCGGTGACGCATGCCCTGAGAATGTGTCAGTTGTGTTCAGACAAATCGAACGTCCAAATGGTTGTAAATGTGTAAGTCTCAGAAACAGCCTCTACGATTGACAGCACCTGCCCTTGGGCATCTGAGTGAGCTGGGTAGCGTAGCATATTCATCACTGACAAGGAGGCAAGGAACGCAAGAAATTGGAGCACATACCGGTCCATCTCCTCTTCCCACAAGGCAAGCGTACCGTTCATCACCACTTCACCCAGCTGTGTTAGATCGGTCCCGGGCGTGACTTGAACAGGTAAGCCGGGCTGCCATTTCTCCATGCCGCCGTCTTCCGCCAGGCCCCAGACGCAGGCATATGCCCTCCACAAGGTACTGATAGCACTGCGTCGCACGCCTTCGAAGGTGTGCTCCAGTAGTGGGGCGGCTATCGCAATCGTCTGCTTCATATGTGGTATGTACTTCGACTTGGTGTGCCTGGAGTGGTGTCAGCAGACGTCTCGAAACGTAAACAACTATGAAAAGGCTAAGAGCGCCGCAAAGTCATCGAACCTTGGCCGCCTCTTGGAGAACCTTTCCGCTCATAAACCCGACTTACGTGAGGACATCACCAACCACCTCAATTGCGATCTCTTTCTCCATGGCGACAGCCGTCACAGCCCCAAGATCGTCCCAATCATCGCTGTCGTCGTCGTCGTCGTCTTCTCCAGCATCCATAAGAGCCTGCGCAACATCGGAGGCATCAGCGTCATCCTCATTCACGCCGTTTGCTCCAGCAACCTTGATCTTCTTGCCGGCAATGGTGACTTCCTGGCCAACGAGGTCAGATGCCTCAGCGCCGAGCTGTACTTCGGAATCGATCTCTTGTTGCTCCAGACACGCAAACAAGCTCTTGACAACACCAGGGAGGAATGTTTCGAATTCCTCCTCATACACACGAGCCAATGTTGACCACAATATGTAGCTTGTCTCTTTCAATCTCTGGTGATCCAAGTGCAGGCCCTCGTCAGATGAGGCCATGAGTGGCTGCACGTATGGCTGGAACTGCTCTGGACCAACAGCAGTTGCGATCTTCCCGAGTGTGTCGACCACAATGCCACGCAGTTCGAGCTCGTCGTTGCTGTCCTTGGCATTTATGTATTTGCCCAGACTCTGCATCGTCTGCTCAAAATACGGCTGGTAGGCCTTTTCAGAAGCAGATGCGATGGACCCTACCGCACTGACTGCCGCCATCTGGATCTTGTGATCCTCGTGCTCGAAGAGCATCGCGAAGCGAGGTACCAGCTCAGTGACATATTTGGCGGCATCCTCCTGATCGAGCCCTTCAATGAGCGAGTCCACGGCCATGCAAGAGCCCTTGACAATGTAAACGTCCAAATCATGCTCTTTCGATGAGGCTGGAGCAGTCCGCATCCCTTGGACTGCCATGTCAAAGTTCTTGACGAGTGCTGGTATCAGGCGAGCGTGCTCCTTGCCCATGTCCTCCGCAAGATCATCAGCCAGTCGTGCGACTGTGTTGAGCGTCGCACTCCGCACGCTGGCTGACGAGTCTTCAAGAAGGTGTAGGATCAGAGGAAGGATCTCTGGAAGCTGTGTAGCAATGAAGTCAGGAGCACCCTCAACGCACATTCCGAGGGCGAGAATGCCACCTCTTCGGTAGGCGGGGTCCTGAGCCTGAACGTAGGGTCCGATCGCCTTGAGAAGCGGTACCACCACCTGTTTTGGTGGAAGACTTTCTGCCAAGATGTCCAGCAGTCCAAGAGCAGATCGAGCTGGCGAAACATCGTCCTCGTCTTCTGGGAGAGCATCGAGCTCTGTAGAGACTTGCAGACACATTGACATCATCTGCTCGCCCACCTTGAGACTCTGCACCTTCATCTTGCGGTAACGCACACTCTGCATGAGGAACGAGAATCCCTGACTTCGGATGTCCTCGTCGATCTCGGATCTTGACGCGACTTGGATAAAGAACTGGATCAAGTCGCCGAAGTGCTGGTTGAGGAAGGCGGATTCGTAGGAGAGCAGCTTGTTGAACACGTCGAAGCACTGCATAGCGCGTACTTCGTCCTCCGCTTCGATGGTAGATTGCAGGACCTTGACCATATGAGGAATGGTGCTCTGGTAGGCTCTGAGACTCTGTTCGTCCTCCTCTGTGTCGAGCACCAGGGCTAGCTCAGACAGAGCCAACATGGTGTTCACCCGCACCTCAGCGGACTCGGGGTCTTGGATGGTGCGGTTGAAGAGGGTCAGCATTTGGCCCATGTTCTCCTGGAACATGTCTGGCATGGCTTCGAGGAGGGTGTACATCATGTATATCCCAACCTCACGGTGCTTCGCCGTGCTGCTCGTGGCGGCCTGCTGTAACACACCCGGCAGCTCTGTCCATTGGCCATCTTCAAGATCAATCTTCGCGATGGCCGCGACCACGCGCGCCTTGCTGTGTCTGGGGAGTGGCTTGTCCTCGTCTATTGTGGATTGCAGGATCGCTTGCCGGAGCTGAGGTTTCTGATCTTCCAGTAGTGAGTTCCAATGCTTCGAGACCAGTTTGCGCGCCTCTACCGCGGCCAGCTGGCGTAGCTCAGGCTGGTCATGATTGCAGATGATCTGTATGAGCGCTGGGATTGCGGAGGGCGATTTGAAGTACGTCTGGTTCAGTTGGCTGGTTGCATTTTTGACAACCTCAGTACTCGGCTCCAGCAACGCCCTCAGCAAGGACAGAAATTGCTCGTCCATATTGTTGAAGTGGAAAATGAGGGTGTCTGTAAGATTTCTACGCGGGTTGGAAAAGCTGTCGCAGATTTAGATTTCCCTGTGAGCTTGGACCAAGCAGAATTTTTGGATCTGCTGCTTTTGCGACCCAACGTCACCTCACTTTGAGCATTCGGCCGCTGCCATATCTTCTTGTCGGTAACCTGCGGGCTCTGAGTAGATCGAAAGTAAGTCCCTTTCTATCCTCCATTTTTGCTCCCGTAAGTCCTTTCCTTGAGAGCATACGCTTTCCACTGCAGGGAGGACTCGGTATTGTTCGTTCGTGGAACGCGGTGAAGTTCTTCCTCGCCACAATGCATTCTGTCATTGGGATGATCATTGGAGCTCTGGTTGTTGCACAGGCCGCAATTGGGTCACAGCAATTGCACACCAGACAGGATGGGATCGCTGAGCTACTCACCGACATCAATCAGATCTCGCAATACTGGGGTAAGAACGCTTCAGCATTCTGCATAAAGGCAGGCTCTAAGTGTCTTTGCAGGTCAAATAGCACCCTATAGAGACAATGCCGACAGCGCCTTTGGCGTCAACAATGTTGGCCTTCCGAATGGCTGTCAGATAGAACAGGCACACAGCCTTCAACGCCACGCGCAACGATTCCCAAGCAGCTACTTCGACGATGGCATTAACGACGAGAAGTTTGCAGCCAAGATTCAAAGACAGACGAGATCAAGCTCGAACTCGTCTTTCACAGGACCACTAGCTTTTCTAAACTCCTACCAGTACCAGGTGGGCGAGTCCTACCTCACAGGCATTGGCGCCAGCACCGAGTTTGAGTCCGGCGTGGCTTTCTGGAACCGCTACGGCCGAACAGTTCTCAATGCTACTGTTGGCCAGCTGCAATACAACGCTTCTTACGAGAACGCAACTGCCCGCCCAAAGCCAGTCTTACGAACGACTAGCCAGTCTCGAATGTGGAACTCCCAAATATCGTGGGCTCTTGGCTTCTTCGGACCATCCTTCTACGAAACGCCCATGCCCGGTCTGGACAACTTTGTCAACGGCTCACTCTTTGATGTGGTGATCATTCCCGAAGGTGGTACTGAAAACAACACCCTCGCGGCGTACGACTCCTGTTTCGAAGACCTCTTCACTCCACTGGGCCTCATCGGCGACGATGATGCGTTCTTGTTCTATGTTCCAATGTACCTGGCCGATGCCACGGAGAGGATGAATCAGTATGCCCCTGCAGGCTTCCAATTCAATGTCAACGACACCTTCGCAATGCAATCGATATGTGCGTACGAGACCGGATACATTGGCAGGAGCGATTTCTGTACGCTCTTCACTGAGGATGAATGGGCTGGCTTCGAGCTTGCTTTGGACGCCGAGTACTACTACGACTACTCCTGGGGCAATCCAACTGGCCGCGCGCAGGGCATAGGATACCTCCAAGAACTCCTCGCTCGCCTCCAAAACGAGTACATCTACAGCAGCAACAGCTCTGTCAACGCCAGTATCACCAAAAACGGAGAGGACTTCCCACTTGGCCGACCATTCTACGCAGACTTCACGCACGACGATATCATCATCTCTGCACTCACCGCCATGAGCTTGGACTACTTCCGCGAGCACCCGGATCTGAATACTTATCCTCCCGACCCGGACCGGCACTTCTTCCTGTCAAAGATCACACCTTTCGGAGGACGTCTTATTACAGAGGTCATCGGCTGTGCGGATCCCAACCCTCTCGAACAGCACAATGCTCGGACACAGTATTATCCAACACAATATGGCTACGACCCTGCCAACGCACCACACAAGTTCATCCGCATGCGTTTGAACAATGGCATCCTGCCTCTTGACACCATCCGAGGTGGACAATGTGCTGGACGGACGGATGGGATGTGTGCGATGGAGGACTTTCTGGCTTCGCAAGCGAAAGCGGAAGAGTTGGCGAACTATCATTTTGCTTGCTTTGCGAACTATACCCTGGACGATCCGTTCAATGGCAACGACTACGACGGGACGGTCAACAGAGATACTGAGGGCATTACGTTGTATAACGGAACGATCACCGCGGAGTATGTTGAGGATGTGTTGTACGGATGAGGTCACGGCGATTGTCAGTGGCAACTACTTCGCACCCAACAGATGCATCTCTCGATTACATACTGGCGACATCTTCAAACAACGTAAAGCATCTTCCCTCGCGTCCAGAGTGAAGTTCGTGCCAGAGAAATGATCGCAGACGCGCCACGGAACAGAACCGCCCTTATTCCGTTCCAGTGTTGCGGGCAACTGCGGGGATGGTGGGGGATGTACCTATCTACATAGGGTTCGCATCGTCTGTCTGCCGAACAACAACGCCACTTTCTCTTACCTGCTCTCGTTGCACGAAGGCGGAACACCACACCGATCACACTGAATCCACCGTCTGGCTACATCACGGACAGTTTCCATCGAGCTTTGCATCATCTCCGTAACTATATCACAACTCGTCTTCTCCACACCTCTTCCATATCCCGTTCACCCTCGCACTTCCGCTTTCTTGCTCTTAACACTTCTGTACCATTGATTCAAAATGCCGCACCGAGAGGACTACACCGAGTTCACGCCCGAACAATACCCTCCGTTCCCAGACAGTCAAGAATTCCCGGGAGTCGAGCTGAAGACCATTTCCCTGCAAAAGCTCCTCGACCATGATTCCACTGAAGAAGACCGAGTATTCGAAGCATGCAAAGGCCGTGGCTTCTTCTACCTTGAGCTTGGTGGGCCGGAGTCCGGCGAAACCATCCTAAAGGGCTCGGAGGAGATTGCACGCGTTGGCGAACGGTTTATGGCTCTACCAAACGAGGAGAAGATGAAGTTCACGCCGAACAAGAAGGAGCTGTTTGGGTACGCTCCCAATCATTCTCGCGGGACTGAACTGCGACAGCTAACACAACCCCAGCTACAAAATGCTCGGCGCAACCAAAGTCGACTCCACCGGCACCCGCGACAGCGCCGAGTTCTTCAACGTCAGCAAGAACGACATGATCGTCCCGGACAACGAAATGGTGCGCCCATGGCCCAAGGAGATCATGGAGAAGAAGTCGCTGTTCGCAGACTACTCTCGCTCCGCGCACGGCATCGGCATGCTCGTGATGGACGTTCTCGCTCGACAGCTCGGCATCGATCCCGAGGAGATCAAGAGCCGGCATAAGATTGAGGAGCGGGCAGGTGATCATGTGAGGCTTACGAGGGGGCCGCCGAGGAAGACGGTGGAGATGCCGGAGATTCAGACGCCTAGTCATACGGACTTTGGGACGTAAGTTACTGTCATCGACTTCTTGAAGACACCTACTGACACAGCATCTAGCATCACCATCCTCATGAACTGGCTTGGAGGCCTCCAAGTCTGGTCCGAGAGCTCCCGCAAAGCCGGTCCGCTCGAGCCCGATGTCCCTGGCGAATGGCTCTGGGTGAAGCCGAAGAAGGGTTGCGCTATTGTGAACCTCGGCGATGCGGCGGTGAAGTTCACAAACGGTGTACTGTGCAGCGGCAGGCATCGTGTCATCCCCTCTCCCGGCGAGCAAGGCAAGTGGCCGAGATACAGCATCGTCTACTTCGTGCGGCCAGTCGACCACTCGAGGTTGAAGACTCTGAAGGGGAAGGGCGTACCGCCGGCTGATGATATGGATGAAGAGGGGGTTGAGGCGAAGGAGTGGATCTTCCAGCAGGCTATGGCGTTGGGAAGTACGCATATTGACCAGAAGAACTGATCTCAGCACGACTGAGCTGTATGTATGCTTGTTGCTCTCTAACGAAATGGAAGATGTTTTGTACCATCATACCTATGGACCTATTTCTCGTACTTGCGATCTCGTGCGATCTCAAGCAATCTGTTGCTAGCCTCGATCAGATAATAGTCGCCGTAGACAAGTCCAGTATCATAGCTCCTGCCATCGCCAGCATTGGGATTGTTGTTTGCTGTACCATGCATGAGGATGCTTTCAAACCCACTCGACACTGTTGTGTTCGCCGGTGTATCGATCTCAGTGACCGCACCAAGCGAAGCGCCAGGCTTGGCCTGGTCAATGTCCTCAAAACCGATCTCGCCTGCGAGAGCCAGTTCTGTAGCACTACGGAGCAGTCTGGTAGCAGCATCGGTGTAGTTTTGCGCCCCTGCCGCTCGACCACAGCTGTCGATCTGCTGTTGCAAGAGCATGAGTCCACTAGCCGCTATCGTAGCAGCAGAGCTGTCTCGAGGCGCCACATTCGGAATGTAAGGAGCATCGAAATCCCAGAACGGCAGACCATCTTGCGGCAGATGCTCGATGAAGTAGTTTGCTGCTCGCATGGCTGTCTCGAGATACGATGGATCTTTCGTCAATGAGTAAATCTCTGCGAAGCCGTAAATTGCCCACGCCTGCCCTCGTGCCCAAGTGCTATTGTCAGAGAGGCCCTGCGCGGTGCGGCAGAGGTACACGTCTCCCGTAGAGCCACTGTAATCGCACACGTGGTAGGAAGAGCCGTCAGGACGGAAGTGGTTGTCTCGAGTGCGATTGGCATGGGATGCTGCAATCTCGCGCAGCCTGTCATTGTGAGTGTACTCGACGGCGGATTGCATCAGTAAGGCAAGATTCATCATGTTGTCGATAATGACAAGGACCGAATCTTCATGGGAGCCACGAGATGAGTAAGAGCTGTTGTCCGTGTCCCAGGATCTAATGACCCCGGCAGTCGGGACAAAGCGAGAGGCCAGATTGTATGACATTTGGCCCAACACGGGCAGCCATCTGGTCTCACGGTTGAAGCGAAGAGCGCTCTGGAACGGTTTGGCGAGGAATCCAATGTCATGCGTGTTTGTCAGATTTCTGTTCGCGATGAGAGGATCTGTCCAGTCCTGAGCAGTAGCTAGCCAGTCCTCCAACGTTGGCTCAGACTTGAATGCTAATTCAGACTGCAGATCTCGCCGGCGATGGTACAATTGCCACAGCGAGTCCGGAAAGAAGCCTGCCGTCCAACCATCGGCTGCGGTGCTGACGTACACTCCCGGTTCGGTATCGCTGGGCGGAGTGTTGTTGTGAGCCCCCTGGGTGTACTGAGGCCAACCATCATCGTCGAAGAGTGTCGGCGGACCTGTCAGCGCGGTCCTCCAGATTCTTGCATGGACGTTCTCATCGTAGATTGGCGACAGTCGGGTGTCGACGCTGCCTGCCGCAAGGTGAAGACCGATCGTCAAGACGAAGAGACGTATTTGGAGCATGGTCATGCGTGTACATTGTTGGAACATTCAGTGGTTCAGCACTTACCATCTTATTATTACTGGAGGTCAGCGCCCTCGTTCTCATCACACCATGTAACGTCCCCCTCGTGGTGACCTCACTGAGGAGTGCATTGGAGCCGGCACAGAGATCTTCGCCAAGGCGTCGGTCTTTGACTTGGTGTTGGTGAAGTGAAGTGATGCCTCGACGTGGTCTCACGCTCTTCATACCATCATGACTTCGCATTCACCGGATAGTACCTCGATCCCTTACCGGCACTATGAGGATCCTGGAGAATGGCCTTTGGAAGAGAATACAGCAGCTTCCCCGTCCCTTGCCCTGCACGCGCCCTCGCCGTGATTTACCGCGCATCGGACGAGCGGTGGGGAGACGCCAGTTCGTGATGGACGCGACATCTGCTGGACTTTGCGTCGCCGCCATCCACACAGTCAGATCCGACCGCTCCATAACCATCGCCCCGTCACCCCGTGGATCCGGAAAGCATGCTCGATCAGCTTGAATGGAAAGTCCATAAAATGGAGGTCCACGATTAAAGACGTTGAGAAGACCAACAACTGGCGGTCATCAGTCAGCAAGCCCCACCGGTGCTAGTCCACAAAGAGGCAGCGGTACTCTGGCAGTTCCTTCCAATCTATCTGTACACCGTCCTTGCCGGAAGCATTCTTGCTGCAGTCCAGCGCAATCCAGAACCACGGGTGTTCTACGTACGCAACGCCAAACATAGGACGCAGTCAGTATGTGCTGAGTCAAAACGCATCGCCTGCCGCCCTGGAGAAGCTCGCATCGTAGACATTAGTCGACTACCTTCCCATTCAAGCCCTTGATCACAAATTATTCCTCCAGGATGAGCACCACCACCACCACCACCACCATGAGCACCAAGAGCTTCCCGTTCATCCTCGTCTCGGGGCCGAAAGTTGATGACCCACGAGCGAGGCGCATCATCCGGAAGCAAGCCATGAAGGATGTCGGCGAGGCCAGGAAGAAACGGGGGAATTATGGCCGCGTCAACATGAGGCAGATGCCTCTGTTCGAGGACACTAATGTCCAAATCCGGCCTGTAGTCAGACCGCACAGCAGTCGCGAAAGCTCCGCGACTCTCGACCTTACTAAGGCCAACTCATCTGATTCGACCAGCGACACCGACCCCACGGTCTACGACGACGAGGCCCTCCGAACAGGATGCAAGGCCGTAAACGTGGCGCTGCTGCATGAGGGTAGCAGTGGCGTGTCTCTCGCTGCAATCAATCTGTTCTCAAACTACGAGACTGCTCGTGCCAAATTCAAGGTCGACCTCGCGGATTTGTCAATCTTGACAAACTTTAATGTCGGCAAGAGCACTATCCCGATCTTGTCGGCGGACCCGACACGGCTGGCCGGTCTCTTGGGACAGCAGCAGTGGTATGCAGTGTTCCATGCCATGGCGTTTCTTGCGACGAGCTAACCCCAGCCCCCAGGTCTTACTTGCAATACGTGCCAAGCATATATGGCACCAGTGAAGTGATAACCGCAGCTACGAACTGTCTACTAGCGAAGGCAAAGACCACCCTCATACCCAACTATTCATGCAAGGAGCTCAATCTGAAGCTGTACGCCAAAGCGCTCCGCAGCCTGCAATCCGCCATCTCCAATGAGGAGACTTGTGGAGAGGCAGATGTACTCTGTGCCACGCAGCTGATGAGTCTGCATGAGGTAAGTCCGCGCCCTTCCAAGTCCTGATCAATCTAATCAATGTACAGCTTCTAGACCCATCCCGAGACACTGCATGGTCCCATCACATTAGCGGGTCTGCTCGCTTAATTAGACATCGCACGCCACATCGCTTCGTGTCGGAGTTTGAGAAAGCCCTGTTTGCAGCTCATATAGGGCCCATTGTGTCGGAGTGTCTTGTCAATAACACGCCATGTTATCTAGAGGGCGAGGAGTGGAGCGCTCTGTACCGTTCGTTGACCCAGGAGTCCGACTTCCTCCATGACCGCAGTGCGTTGACCATCAACGCGCGGCTGATGATGTTTCCTCTGCCCGGCCTTTGGCATGATGTCGGTGAAGCCATCACCGGGCCCGAGTTGTTCAACGACCACGCGCTGTCTCTTCTCGAACAGAGATGTCGCACGGCACATCGGGGCTTCATTGACTGGATGGAAGACTACAAGGCTCACTGCGTTCGACTGTCGCTGGCCTTGCCGCCTCCGAAGGAGCTCGCTTTGCGCAGGGAGCTGTTCGGCAGCGCGCTGGAATGTCTTGCCATCGTCAAGCGGTTATTGGCGGCGGTGTGCGATCAGCAACGAATGTCGCTCGAGAAGGAAACCCAGGCTCTCGCGCATCTGATCTTGGACCTGCAGAAGCAGCCTTCGCCGAAGCACTCGTGGTTGTTCTCGGGTCATGAAGTCGGCGTGGCGTACACGGTCATGCTTACCAAGGCTCAGTGGGAGGAACAGAATGCGTACTCTTCGGACGAGGAAAGAAGAATGGCCGTCAGGATTCGCTATAACGCGTGGTCAAACACTCTCAGGATGACCGGCTGAGGAGAAGCACGCCTGGTTGGATGCACTGCAAACTTCTCGAGCTCTCCGATCCATTACGTCACCTCACACGACTTCAGTCCCTCGCAAGCACCTGTCCAGCCTTCCACAACCCCATAATCGGAATCGAAATCGACCAAGCATACACGCCCGTCCTCGCATACGCCAGCGTATCGCTCTTTACCGCCAAATACAACCCCATGTACAGCGTGCGTGCGGCGAAGAACGACAAAGCCATGGAGTTCATATCTCTCGCCGGCAGTTGCGCGACATTACCCGCCACCTACATCGTATCAGCATTTGAGCGATACACCACTTCAAGATGAGACGTACCATCGCAGCGGCAAAAAGCGGGAACACTTCCATCGAATTCAAATGCGCTCCTCGTGCTCTCGCCAGGTGGTTCCACAGGTCCGTGGGCAGCTTGGTCTTCCAGGTTTCGAGGTTGGTGCGTGGCATGGCGGTGGAGATCTGGCCGCGGGTTGCTGCCATTAAGCGGACGAGGCAGTCTGTTGTTGCTGGAGGTCAGAGTTACACTTGGGTTTTGGAGGGCGTTGGAAGAGTTACGTACAGCTATGCGGGACGATGCCGAGCATGAAGGCGGCTGGAATGGATTGGAGGGAGTAGTTGTATGGTTGTTGGGTGGGAGATGCCATGTTTGATGTTTGTGTTGGGTATTTCAGCAGTGGATACAGGGGATTGCTGTGTATTTCTCGAGACACTGGATGATGAACGAGCAGATAGATCGCGGCTTTCTCAGTTATATATCTACACGGAGATCCATAACGTTATGCCTCACAACTCGGAGCGTTATTGCTCTTGCCTGTGCAGAGCTTTTGCCCGATTAGGAAGTCATTGCCATTTTGAGAAACTCGTCCGGCGAGTCATGGTCGGGCAGGACCGGAGTGCGACGCTTCACCATCGGGATTGACGGGTGAAGGCTACTCAGATATCTCATGGTCTCAACATGGGCAGTATGAGAGCTTGATGAAAGGATGCAAATCTAAGTGGAAGTAGACGGCCTCGCGGGCGTGCGGATCTGGACCCTTTTGGATACATTTGCATCTCCGAAGAAAGCTCGTAGAAGATAACTCTGCTTCTATACATGCCATAGAGTTCGAACCTGGGTAAAGCCGAGTGAGGATATCTTGACGCAAAACTTCCGCCTACCACCCTCCCACCTCCTTACACCGCACCCAGAGCCCGCCCTTCGGCTTCGACGTTATCCCACCCTTAATCTCCGGCTCATTGTCAATAAACGGACTCCCCTCTTCAAAAGTAGTCTCGAACCTGCCCACCCAAGCAGCAAGAAGACACTCAAACTCCGCTTGTGCGAACTTCTGCCCAATACACGAGCGCGGCCCATGAAGGAACGTCATCATAGCGAAATTCGACTCTGCGCCGCCCTTGTTGTTCGCCTTCCCATCGGCATCGAGCCATCTTTCAGGCTTGAAGTCGAGAGCGTCTTCGCCCCAGAGTTGTTTGGAGGTGTTGGTCGCACAGGGGGCGAGGATGATAGTCGTGTCCTTGGGTATGAACTGGCCGCCTATGCTCGTGTCGCGGTCTGCAACTCGCAATGTCAGGCTGACCGGCGCGCAAAGACGGAGCGTCTCTGTGCAGACAGCGCGGAGGTAGTTGCAGTTGTCCAACTCTGCAGCCGTGAGGTCTTCGTCAGGGCTGGGGAGCTTAGACCGAACTTCCTGTCGCAGCTTCTCCTGCGCTTCTGGGTTCTTGCATAGAAGGTACAGCGCCCACTGCATTGCTGTTGCGGTGGTTTCGTGACCGGCGATGAGGAACGTCATCATCTGGTTGACTAGCTCTTCGTCGGTGAAGCCGCCGGACTCAAGGGCCACGCTGATAATATCAAGACCTGTCTCTTCTTTCTCTGCCAGCTTGGCGCGCTTGCTGGCGATCAGATCCCGGCAAACTTGCTTAATGTACTGTGATGCTCCATCGATGGTATTGTTCCGCTTTATCGGCAGCCGCGTAAGAATTTGCGGCGGAACGAACGCACCAAGGATCTAGAGGACGATGCTCGCCCTACTGGGACTCAAGATATTGCGGTAGGTGTTGTTGAGTTCATTGTTCTCGTCGTGGAGCGAGTCGAAGTCCTGTCCCATACCTGAGAGTCCGATGATATCCAGGGTGGCTCGGGAAGAGAAATTGCCAACCTCAAGAACGCCTGGTGCGTGTTGAGGTGCATCTGCTGCCGCCTTCTCGCTATCCTCAGACTTCGACTTTTCGGAATGCGGCACTGTCGACTTGGAGGCTTCAGCTACGCACTCCGTCATCTCCCGCGACTTGCTCCAGAACGAAGGGTACAGATTCTTGATGTGGCGGAACGCGAATGCAGGCATGAGGTTCTTCCGCTGCATCTTGTGTTCATCTCCCTCCGCCAGCAAGATGCCTACGCCTAGTATGCGGCCTAGGTTGTGGCGGAACTGCCTTGGCTTCACAAAGTCGTAGTTCTTCGTCACCAGCACTTCTCCAAGTTGTTTGGGTCCGGTTACTAGCACTCGATCCTGGAACCAATTGCTGTAGCGCAACAAGCCCTCGTTGGGCACGGTATCGTTCCATTTTCTCATGGGTATGCCGGACGCTTCTCGCATGATCTGCTTTGTCTGGCCTGTAAAGAATGCATTGTCCGGTGGCGTTGGTAGGTGGCGAAGCGGGCTGAGGAATTTTGGATACACCACGACATACCAGAACGCATAGGCCGTGAACGATGCTGAGAATAAGATCACCGTCGTGAGAATGGTTCCAATAGGATATGGCGAGAATCTCTGCAGGATGTAAGCGAGCACGGCAGAGCCGCCGAGTAGCTGGAGGTAGGGTGCCATCGAGTACTGTGGGAAGCAGTCGAGAGCCTTGAGTCGAGCGAGCGGTGGGATATATACAGAAGGCCCTACAGCGTGTCGTGTATGGAAACTTGTCCTCTGGAGGAAACCACTGCGACCTGGAGCCTTCAATGACGCCGCCGCTGGAGCGGATCGGGGTGGTTACAGGATACGCCGGTCCGCGTGTCTCGAGAACTCTGACATCTGATTCGTCGAGTCGTAGCATTTCTTTGCGACGGCCACCACTCCACCTCTTGCTCCTGCTCTTACTGCAGGAGGATGGGGAGTACTATCGTCGTTTATCAGGCTGTTCATGGGCAGCAAAGCGGCTTGCAAGCCTCATTTGTCACTGACGCTGCCGTGCGCTTTCACATGATTGCAGTCTTTTCCCGGACAGCGGGAGGTCGAACCGCTGACGCTTCAATGTCTTCGAGTCGCGTGCATGGAGCGTGGCCGCTACGAATACAAGGTCATGTTGAAAGCGGATGAGAACATGTGTTCAAGATACGCGTCGTCTTCGAGTACATCGACGCGCCGTGCGGTGGATGATATATTGGTATAACTAGCAGAGCGGCCTCTAGCCGGGCTATGTCGGTGGCATTTCCTGGACCGACTCGACATCAGTGGCCGTCAGATCAGTGTGTTTAAGGTGGGTCGCGTTAGGTATGTCCCCAATGTCCAATGCATATGCCTTCAGCATGACGCAGCTTTGGCGAGGCACGTTTGTTTGCCTGGCGCAGTAAGTGTGGCTTTCATCCATTCACGAGACGATATGACCGCTTGTGCAAGCAAGCATTTGACGCGGCTTAATATCTAAGGCAACCGGCTTTTGGCACGCGATTTGTTTGTCCCACACCATTTCAACAAAGATCTTGCGCCTGGCGGGCGGACAAAAACCATTCGAACTTCAAGCACCAACTGTGGACCGCCAAACACCCCGATTGCCACCTCCATCTGGTCTCAAGATCCTCCTCGAGACTCGGCGCCGCTACCTGACAACTGCATCCTCACCATGTCGACAGGGCCGCCGGATCAGGGTGGTCCCCCTAAGAAACCCCGGGAAGGGACGGCGAAGCAGGAATCGCAGCAGGTGCTGACTAACGACGACGGCACACAGCTGAACGTAGTAGATGGCTGGGAGCAGATGAAGATCAAGACGCAAAAGTGCAAACTATGTGAAGAACGAATTCGGAAGTGGAGCTGGCGGTGCAAAAAGTGCTTGCGCCACATCTGTTCGGAATGCCTCGACAGCAACTCAACGAGAAGCGACTACCAGAAGGCTGCCTCGCGAGACCATGTCGAAGTGCTCTGCTGGTGCGACCCCAGGTTCGGCCTCTCGCAGACGAACCCTGCGTTTTCCAATATGCAGGCCTCCCAGCCGCCGCCACCCAAGAGATTCGAAGAGGAGGCTCGCGCACGTGAAGCGCAGAAGCTTGCTGCTGCTACGAGGGAAGCTAGAACAAAGGGGATCACAAAGCCGAAGCCAAAAAAGAAAGCTGCAAAGGAATTACCCGAGTCCGCCGCCGTCCCCTCTCCCTCAGAGACGGCTGGCAAGCCGGAAGATGACTTCGTACCGTCAACGAAAGCCGAAAACGATGGACCAGGTCAACGCGCGCCCCGCAAGCGCAAGCTGGCAACGCGTCAGCCAGTACGGGGCGGCACCGACGAGACTCCCGGAGAAGAAGCAACGCCACGTAAGAAACCAAAGGTGGATCATCAGCAGCAGGACACGACTTCAGCGATCAGCACAGTCTCGCATGCAGCCCCAGGGTATGATATCACAACTGTCAACGGAACTCACCCGACAGCAGACGACTTTCACATCACTATCCTTGGTGCCGGGTTTGTCGGCCTCTTTGTCGCTCGACAACTCGCCCTCGAGGCCAAGAAGGCAGGGGCAGCCTACAACATTACCGTAGTTGACGTCCAGTCAGCTGTCTGTCAGGCGGCATCGGCCCATTGCGACGGGATTCTGAGTACTGAAGACGTGCCTGAAGCGTGGCACTCGCTTGCTCAAAAAGCTAAAGAGGCCTGGCTGGGTATACTCGCCTTGCCAAATGCACACCAAAAGCTAGACTTCAGTGCCAAAACATCATTCATCGTCTACGAAGATGGTCTGTACGATCGAGAGGACCTTCCGTCCTGGTTCACCGGTGGCGAGGATGTATACCTGCAGGCGAGTCAAGGCTCGCTTGGGCGTCTGTAAGTAGTGAACGCCTTATCTCATGTTGGGTGTCAGCTAACAGAAGGGCAGTGATTCGACCAAACTCGCTTCGTGGCTCCTTGCCGAGTGCCAGAACCTCGACGTCTCGTTCCGCTTCAACCATACGATCGCAAATACCAGTTTCGACGATTATTCGAAGCTGACCGGCATACATCTCCAGGACTATAGCAAGGAAGGCAGCTTCGAGGCACTCTCGTGTTCAAACCTGATCCTGGCAGCCGGTCCCTTCACGACTTACATCTTCGACCAACTTTTCGCCAACCAGGTAGTCTCGATCGACAACAACATACGCGCCGCTCACTGGTTCACGATATCTGCAACCATCGAGTCTGCCATCGACGACGTCGCGCTACGCCTTCCCAAAGCAGCCGCGACCGAAAGGAAACTCCAAGATCAGATCACCATGGTCGCTCGTCCCACAGCCAATACCGTCAAAGTCACAGGCTTCGGCGCTGCCGTGAGCAAAGTCAGACTCCCACCGGAACAAGCCCTCCAAGCTCGCGCAGCAAAGACCAACGAGCTGAGAGCTCTGACGGCACCATACCTCAACCGCGAAGGCCTCAATCTCAAGGACAAGAAGCAGGTTCAGGCTGCAGGTCGTTCTGAGCTTAGCACTGCGGACGGAGACGCGCCTATCATCGATCGAGTACCGGCTTCTGCTCTAGGCATCTCGACCTCGAATGGTGCGGATGGGTACTCGAACGGGGTGTGGTTGTGCTATGGATTTGGACGGCACGGGACGTTGCTCGCACCTGGGGCTGCTCGTGTACTTGCTTCGAAGATGTTCGGCGGTGGTGAAGAGATGGACGGGTTCGGTCTTCCGGCGTACGAAGTGCCCGAAGCACAGGTGCATAGCAAGGGAAAGGGAAAGGCGAAGGCTGTGTGATAGAGGGTGTACTGCGATGGTGTCTGGAATGGCATCATGTCGAAGGGATTTGCGTTCTAAGGGAAGCGATGGAGTATTGTGAAATGATTCCATAGGCTCTGAATATCTTCCTTTGATTGCAACATACCTGTTGGCTGCCAGCAGAATCTCGTGCATGTGATCGTCCCACTAAGGTAGGGGCCGCTTTTTCAAGCAAGCTGACTCTGCCTCCAACACAGCACTTTTAACGCCTTTCTACTTCTACACGTAACCGTTCCTTGACTCGAGTTTGGAGATCTCCATAACATGCGAGGTGCATGATGAACAAAGGGCTAAGTCACGTAGGGCCTTCCACCCAAGTCATCTCGTCTACCACCCGCACAGCTGGGCTATAGTTCGTCGACCGACGACTCAAAATGGCCGCAGTCCAGGACCTCACCGGTACGGAAGTGCCGTCGCATCGAGCATGCGCAAATTGTCGCGGGCAAAAAGTTCGATGCGTTTTAGACACCGCCGACTCGGAGGCCTGCCAGCGATGCGCCAGGGCGGGACGGACGTGTGTCTTCACACCGTTGCAGAAGAGAAGGCAGAGGAAACGTACAGACACGCGCGTCTCAGAATTAGAGCGGGATATGAGGGCGATGAGAGCGGCGCTGCAGGCAAAAGAGAAGGAAGCCAAGTCTGCGGGTCAAAACAATGCTACGAGGAATGTTGGACTGTCGCCTCGGCCATTTGGCCTGTGGTTTGAAGAGAATTCGCTGCAGGCACCTGTCAGGGCAGGCGAGTACGGTCAGAGTAGTGTGGCTCAGGCGAGTTCGGGTGTACAACCACAGGGCAATCTCTCGAGGCAACATGGAGGGCCGACGTTGTGGCCTTCTCGATTTGCGAACCAGCCGTCAGAGACGAAGGATGTAGTTCAAACCGGTCTGATATCGATGGCCACCGCGAGACAGCTCTTTGAATCGTATCGCACCGATCTGTGTCCTATCTATCCCATTGTCGTCATACCGGAGTCAACTACAGCTGATGAATTACGGAAGACGAAGCCTGCACTGTTTTTGGCAATCATCGCGGCTGCTGCTGGCAAAGAGAACTCTGAGCTCTCTGCAGTGCTGGACAAGGAAGTATTGCACATGTATGCTGAGAGGCACGTTGTTCAGTGCGAGAAGAGCCTGGAGCTCGTTCAGGCACTTCTGATCAGCGCGGTGTGGTACCATCCGCCGACGAGGTTCGGCCAGTTGAAGTACTACGAATACATTCATATGGCTGCGACGATGGCCTTGGACATCGGCATCGGGACACGACCTGTTCCGCATCGCAATCTTTTCGGAAACAAGCCCTCAAGGCAGGGTCGCGTTCATCATCTTGAGGACGCTTCTAACCCTGACCTGTCGATGACACCGCGTTCGAGAGGTACGAGTCCAGATACTGCGAGTCTGGAGAGCCGGAGGACATACCTCGCCTGCTACCTCGTCTGCGGCAGCGTCTCGATGAGCTTGAGGAGGCCGAACATGCTCCGGGTCTCTAGCTATATCCGAGACTGCCTCGATTACCTTGAACGATCCTCAGACTCTGTGCCTTCGGATCGAACGCTGGCTGCTTGGGTGAGGTTGAACATTATCGCCGAAGAGATCTGTACTTCGTTCTCGTACGACGATCCGGGAGACATTGCCTCGATCACTGAGCTGCGCACGCAGATGATGTTGAAAGACTTCGAGAAACGGCTCACCGACTGGTATTCCACCACGCCTGATTCGTGCCTATCTCCCCCTGTAACCATGATGTTCTACAGCATCCGCATCTACCTCCATGAAGTGGCCTTACACGTGGATCATTCACCTGAAGATTTCAAAGCGCCGTACCAAATGGGACCAGTCCATCAATGGGATCGGAGAGACGACGCATCCTCAATCCCGACAAAGGTCCTCGCAACAGCAGTAGCTGACTGCGTGTCAAGCGCTCACAGTCTGATGAACACATTTACCAGCATGCCTCCGGAGCAAGGCCGAGCATTGCCGGTGTTCATCTACGTCCGCATCTCGTTCGCCGCATTCATCCTTGCGAAGTTGTGTCTTTCTACCGCTCATCCTGGCTCTCAGATCGGCAGGGTTATTGACAAGAGCAGCTTGAAGGTCGACGCGGTTATGAACAAGGCTATTGTACAGGTCAAATCTATCGTAGGATCGGCTCAGCGGAGAGTACCTGCGATCTTTCTTGCTCTACTTTTGAAGCTGAGGCAGTGGTGCTTGAATCCGCAGATGCTTGAGGGCCAGCAAGACGGTACGGGGCGGCCTGCTATTGATATCGCCCATGGGACACAGTCGGCTCCAATGAACACAGACAAGTCGCGAGCGCAGAGCAGTACCGCTGCCTTCAGGGTCACTGAACACGTGAGCAGCGAGGAAACCTCGCCAGAAGACGATCCTGAGGTCTACGACAATATCAGCGCATACGTAGCGAAGACGACGGCAGCACTAGACCACGGCGAAGAGAACGGATTGACGCCAGACGAAGGTGCCCAGATGTCGAACTTCGACTCGTATCAGCCAGTGCCATACCCCTACCCGAACAACCAAATGCAGCTGGACAACGACTTCTTACAGATGTGGGGTGATATGAACGCGCTGTCGCAGGGTGGTTTGACTGGGCTGGAGGACTGGTCTACGATGCCCCTGGACATGATGGGGATGCCAGAATCTTTCGATTGGCAGATGAGTGCCGCAGGGGATGGGAATGCGCCGACATGAAGGGCATTTCATCGTGAGGGTTACCTGTGAAACCCACTGGGTTGAACTGGCGGCCATCAGTGAGCTTGATCGATTGCGGAGGCGGCCTAATTTGTGCTAATGGGCACCCTGTACCACTGGAAAGTGATGGAAATTCACAGCAGCGCCAGGCGAGTCATTGTCTTCCAGGCGTGACAAACAAGAGTCTACCGAAGCCTAGGACAGCAGCATCCCCGTCGACCCTGCTTGCATCGAGTATGACAAGAGAGACTCTGAGCAAAGGCTTGATCAATTTGATGTCCGTAACGAAGACCACGATGCATCGTTCCCACTCATTGGAATTGCAGGCAGCCAATTCTGCGTGGCAGTCGAGTGAGCTGCCCGCCATTCCATTCAGTGCTGAAAAGACAAGTGAAGTACGTTGCAGAGGAATGTCAGAATGATGCGGCGTTTAACAGATGGAGGAGGTGCGGTTGACTGAGCTCGTTTTTGCCCATATTCGTCCAGCGTTGACGTGGAGGCCTGCTGCGACTTCCATGCCTCGACTCAACATTCTGCTCCGTCTTTCTGTCTTGCTTACGCCTTCTCTCTCTTCCTCTACCGTTCGCTCTTTGGTCATTCCTTCATTTGTGTTCGTTGTCTCTTGGGCTGTCCTTCATTTGGCAAAGTCGCTCTCTTCTTGGTTCCTCTCAACCGCAATTGCAGTCACTTCCGGTCTTTACCGTCTCTCCGTCCAACAGCTCACCATGCGGTCCTTCCACGCCATCACGACCTTTGCAGGGGTAGCAAGCGCTCAATACCAGCTCCAAAGCACGTTCGCCGGCGAGACCTTCTTCGAGAACTTCAACTTCTGGAACTCCTGGGACCCGACCTACGGCTTCGTCCAGTATGTCTCCCAGGAAGCCGCACAAGGCTTTGGTATGATCAACGTCACCAACACTTCAGCGACTTGGGGTGTCGACACCACTCAGATCTTCGACCCGACATCACCGCTCGGAAGGCCTTCGATTCGCATCACTACGCTCGAGAGCTGGACGCATGGCCTGTTCATTGCTGATTTGGCGCATGTGCCTGCCAACCAATGTGGAACTTGGCCAGCGTTCTGGGCGTTGGGCTCTGGGATGTGGCCGGAGAGTGGTGAGTATTGCCTTGGATGTGGGGTTTCAGAGGGCTGACTGAAGCCGAAGGCGAGATCGACATCATTGAGTATACCAACAATGTACCGAACAACCTCATGGCATTGCACACTACCCCAGGATGCTCCATCGCCGGCGCAGGACAGACAGGCACTTTGATATCCGCCGATTGCGGTGTAGGTGACCACCCTTCATCCGAACTTCACCTACTGACAGTTCCAAAAAGATCGAAGGTGGCATCACTGGCTGTACAGTCGTCCAGACCTCAGCCAACAACTCCGGAGACAGCTTCAATGCCAACGGAGGAGGTGTCTACGCGATGGAATGGACATCCAGAGCCATCCGTGTATGGTTCTTCCCGCGTGAGGCCATTCCTGCTTCGATTGTCGCCGGCACGCCTGTGGTTGAGGATTTTGGCTTGCCCGCCGCGAACTTCCAGGGCAGCTGCGCGCTCGACCAGCACTTTTACAACATGTCGCTAGTCTTCAACATTGACTTTTGCGGCCAGTATGCTGGGAATGTGTGGCAGGCGAATGGGTGTCCGATGCTGGATCCTGATGATGTACGTACCATTGCCCGTTGCAAAGCATCAAAGCCGACCATGCTAACAGGCGATCCAGGGCTGGGCGAGCTGCAACATGTTCGTAGCAAGCAGCCCGCAATCCTTCGTCAATTCCTACTGGGAGGTGAACTACCTCAAGGTGTTCCAAACCACGACATTCGCCACCCCTCGGCCGACTACGTCCCTCTCTTCGGGCACGCCAGCAATCAGTACTGGATCTGGTACCACTGCGTTGTCGAATGCCCAAGGTCGGAGCAGCACTGCGACCATGTCTTTGGCGCCGGTTGTTCCGAGCATTGCACCCGCTTCTTCGACGACTCTTAGCCTGGCTCCCAGCGTGCGGTCGTCTCTGTCGTCACGCCGCAATTCACCGAATGCAAGTCCAGAGAGCCTTGTGCCAACCTTGGCAACTACTCCTCCGACCACGGCTAGTCAAAGCATTGCCAGTCCGACGATTGCCACACCGACCACCGGCTTCAGCACCACGGCGACCCCTGCGGCCCCGGAGCCCATAGCCAGTCCTCCAACGCCAACCGCCGAAGCCACGACAGCCTCCAGCCCTTTGACGATTCCAACTACCCCTCTGTCGACCACCGAAGGCACCACCGCGTCAATCTCTTGCAGTGGCAACCTCTGCGTCAGCTACGCATACACGAGTGTGGTGGTAGTCCAGACCGTTACCGTGGGTGCGGAGCAGTTGGCGTTGGACTAATGATAGTTAAGGATCGAGATATGAAGCAGACCTTTTGGCCTTGTTTACATAAGTATGGGGCAACATCATGGTGTCTGTTTGAATAATATGAGCGATGTGGTTTTGGAACTTTGGAGGTGAAAATGTAGGAGCTGTAATGTTTAATGATCACTCGGATCCTCTGCCTCTCTGTCCCCGAATCTGCAATCTCCGCCCATGCTCAAACCTGCTCATGAGCGCTCACGTTGCGAGTATATGTACTCGAAGCCTTTACTGCTCGACAGTCCTGTTGATTTCATACTCTGATCTTTTTGTCGACAATGACAAGTCGTTGGCCAGATATTGAGGCATTCACGCGCCCGTCTTGGTCCCTTCTATTGACGACGGACGCTCCATCAACACTATCAACCAGCTCAGGCTCGATGTGACTGTCCGCTCATCGACTGGACAGCGCGACTTGAATATGAAGTTCAGAACTCTGAAGGTAAGGAGTTTCGACCAACCTGGAGCCCTACAACGTGACTTAACAGGATCGCTTCCGTTGAAGCCGACAACCGACTCGCCGGATACACAAGATTAGCAACACGAGGCTGACCAAAACGCAGACCTGGAGAAGTCTGGCTTGGAATTCGGATTGGGTTGAAGGAGAGATTGAGGTGGCGTTCTGGAGGCGAACTCAAGAGACAAGCGAAATGAAGATCACCTAACGGCCAAGCCCAAGGCTGTTCGACTTCCTCTGGCTGTGGCTGACACCGTTGCAACCATGAGACCACACTGCAGGTTCGAGGACGCCTTGCTTCGTGCCACATGTGCAAGACATTGTTTGGATCTCAGCTTTGCAGCCCAGGACCTGTTTCTTCTCCAGCAAGGAGCAAGCCTCTACATCCAGGTCTCCAGCACGACGGCGCAAGCTGTTGGATTGTTCAGCCCTGTACAATGGCCAGCGGACATTCGGGCCGCTCAGAGATTGGAGGAGGTAGGCGAACACGAAGCAATAATCTGACCTGCAACAATCTTCCGCGGGCTTCTGCGTGCGCTGGAACCGGGGCGAGGCTGTGTGCTGCGTTGCGGACACATCACCACCGATGGACTCCTCGACCACGTGTTGTGATATGGGGATCGCCCATGCGGCGAAAGTAGGCACATTGGAAGCAGGCAAAGTGGACCTCAAATACCGGTTCCGGGTCAACGAGATGCTCGTTTGGAACCCATCAGATCTCCTCGGAACAAATTCTTGGACAGATAGAAACGAACACTGCTGGAGACGAGTCCGTTCAGTACACCGCGCTGCCGCGCTTCCGGGATGGAAGCCATGGCCGTTCCACAACAGAACATCAGTATCACAGCTTGTGGAGAAGACACGAGTAGGAAGCGTCGCCAAGTGGGTGACGAGTCCGTCATTGTGGGCTTGTATGTGATGAGAAGCTTGGAGAACACGCCTGGCTGCTAACTTCGTCGATGTGTTCGTCCATCGATTGCGGACCACAACTGATGTGTGTTCCTGACGATGATGATGGCCGAGTTGCAATGTCGACACTTGATGTCAGCCTTTGATTGAGTGTGCCTGAGGAGCTTGTCGCCGGCTCGTCAGGGCGTTTCTTGACGTTACAGTTGGCGGATCAATTCGTGCTTATCCTTGCAGTTTGTCCCCTTGCTAATCTCCTTGGAAGTCTAAATGTGAGCGCTGCCCAGAACGCCACAGCCTGCAAGAGGCATCGCGTCCGTCGGCAGCAACCTTGGGAACGTGGGGTCCGACTACAGACGCAGGTCGACGCAGGAACAGCTGTCGCTTGCCGCCGTGCCATCGTCCTCTCGACTCCATCGATTGCGCGCACAACGAATAGCAACGAGCACCGTCGCTCCTTGCAGGTCATCCATCAAGCCTGGGAAGCGGCTTGATGGCGCATCAGCAGTGTAAGACTCTTCTGACAACAATATGGGGCCGTTAGCCCTTCTGGCGACTAGGCTTCATCTAGTGTGCCTCCAGGGGTCGAACGTCTCTCACGGGCCAGCAAGCGACAGACCAACAGGCATGGCGCCGTGAAGGGGCGCTCTTTCATATACATTTTCCTGTTCTCTCTCGCAGCAGACCTGCTCACGCTCTCTCCGTTCTTATCTCTGCTTTCAGCATTATCTTGCACAGCGTCAGGCTTCACTCGTTACGAGCCTGATTGCCATCCGTACAAGAGAACTACAGTCCTTCCTTATCGATTAATAGTATTTATTCTTTCTGATATTGGTTAATTGCGACGCCATGAAGACCACATCCTGGTCGCTCGCTTTTGCGGCGGGCGCTGCGGCAACCGCACCTCCTACCTACGGCGACGACAACTCCGCTCCCCCAGCCTACGGATGGAGCTCTGAAGCCGCACCGGAGTCGTCGAGCGCGCCGGCTGCGTACTCGTCCATTTACGCCTCGAGCAGTGCCGGAGCCTACTCTTCTTCGGCGGTCCCATCAGTCTACCCATCCAGCTCGTCCGGATATGCCGTGTCGTCTTCCGCCTCCGCCTCCTTCTCGGGCCCGGCTTGCACCACAACATACACCAGCACCTGCGAAGAGACGTCGACGTTGATCTACCGCAGCTCGACGGAATATGAGCCATACAAGGTCACCCACACTTTGACCACAACGATGGAGGGAGAGTGCCCGTCTTCGATGCCCGTGTACGGGTCTTCCTCGGCGGGTGCGATCTCTTCGTCCGAGTCGGTTCCAGTCTACCCTGCGTCCTCTTCGGCGACTGCTGTCTACCCGTCAGGCTCCGCTCCAGCTTCGCCTGAGAGCTCCTTGGTGCCTAGCGAATACTCGTCGATGGTCGTCCCAGTTTCGCCTGAATCTTCTTCGCCAGCTGGCTACCCGAGCGGTGGCCACCCAAGCATGGTCGTGGTTACGAACACGGTCACGAACACGAAATACGTCTGCCCGTGCGAGACCACCCCAGAGCCAACCCGCACTCCAGGTGAGGTCTACGTTACCTCGTTCACCACGGAGTACGAGACCACTTGCCCTGGAGGCGATGGCGAGACTGCCACTTTCACCTACGGCGACTGGACTTCGATCTACACCAAGTACAGCATGACCACGTACACCGACACGATCACGTCGACTGTCACCGAGCCAGAGTACCCGGCTTCGTCGGGCCCCGCTGTCTACCCGAGCGGTTCTTCTGGATCCCCAGAGGTGCCCTCCGCTTCCGGCCCTGCGGCTTACCCAAGCGCAAGCGGCTCTTCTGGAGCACCTGCGTCTTCGGAGGGCTGGGGCTACCCTGGAGCTTCGTCTTCGGCGTCTGGACCTGCTGGATACCCAAGTGCAAGCGGTTCGTCGTCTGCCTCTGCTCCAGGAGACTACGGCAGTGTCTCTGAGTCTGCATCTGCCTCGCTTCCACCTTACCCCTATGGCTCGTCGTCGTCGTCTGGCGTCGCTTACCCAACTGGCACAAGTTATTCTTCTTCGTCCTACTCTCTGATCCCCACTGGCAGCTCCAGCTCAGCTGCGCCAACCGGTACGGGTGCTTGCGTTCCTTGCGAGGGCCAGCCCGGCAACGACCCAGAGAAGTGGTGCGGCTACGACATCAACGACAACTGGTACGCTGTGACCCCCAAGACCTGCAGGACTGTCGAGTACTTCTGGACCATCAAGAACGAGACCATCTCTCCTGACGGTGTCCCACGTATGGGTCTCGTAATCGAAGGCGGCATGCCCGGCCCACTCATCGAAGCCAACTGGGGTGACGAGGTCATTGTCCACCTTACCAACGGCCTCGACATTGAGGGCTTGAACGGCACTTCGCTCCATTTCCACGGTATCCGCCAGAACCACACCAACGAGATGGACGGTGTGTCTTCCATCACTCAGTGCCCGATCGCCCCCGGCCACAGCATGACCTACAAGTGGACTGCAACCAGCTACGGTACCTCGTGGTGGCACTCGCACTACGCCCTTCAGCTCTACGAGGGTATCTGGGGTCCCATGATCATCCACGGCCCGGCCTCTGCTGAGTACGATGACGAGCAGTTTGTTGCCCTTCAGGACTGGAACCACATCCCTGTTGACACCCTCTTCAAGCCATCTGAGATCATCACCAGCCCGTCCAGCGGCCCGCAGACTTTGGACACTGGTCTCATCAACGGTATGAACGTCTGGGAAGGTGCTGGCAAGCGCTTCGAAATGACCGTTCAGTCCGGTAAGAGCTACCGCCTGCGCCTTCTCAACAGCGCCATCCAGTCGACCTTCGTCTTCTACGTTGACCAGCACGAGCTTGAGGTCATTGCTATGGATTTGGTCCCGATCACTCCATACAGCACCAACATGGTCGTCATCAACATCGGTCAGCGTTACGACTTGATCCTCAAAGCCAACCAGCCATCTGCCGACTACTGGATGCGCTCCGACAACCAGCAGCCATGCGGTCAGCTCAAGAACCTCGACATCAAGGGTATCGTCCACTACGCCGATGGCCCGATGGCCGAGCCCACCTCGGAGGGCTACGGATACGCGCCCACCTGCCTTGACGAGCCACTCGACAAGCTCGTGCCCATCGTCCCATGGGACGCCGGTGCGGTCGACCAGACCATCAGCGAGGCCGCTGTCATCGGCCCGTACCCAGGCACCAACCTCTTCAAGTGGACTCTCTCCGGCACGACCTTCTTCTCCGAGTGGGAGCACCCAACCCTCAAGCAGATCTACGAAGACGGCACCGTCCCCGACACCTCCGGCAACCTCGCCATCGAGGTACCAGAGCTCCACGAATGGGTCTACATCATCATCCAGACGCCCATCCCGTTGCCCCACCCCATCCATCTTCACGGCCACGACTTCCTGATCCTCGCGCAAGGTCTCGGCCAGTACTCCGACTCCGTCGCTCTTAACCTCAAGAGCCCGCCGCGTCGTGACACTGCCGTCATGCCTGCTGACCCTACCCAGGGCCAGCCAGGTTACCTTGTCCTGGCTTTCCAGACGTCCAACCCGGGTGTTTGGCTCCTGCATTGCCACATTGGCTGGGTATGTACATCCCTTCACACATCTACCGAACGTACACAAGCTAATAGTTCTACAGCACAACGCCATGGGCTTCGCGCTCCAGATCATCGAGAACCTCGAGGGCATCGCCGACACCATCAAGTACGGCGGCCAGATCGAAGACACCTGCTCCGCCTGGTCCGAGTACGCCGCCGCGTACAACATCGTCACCGAGGACTCCGGCGTCTAAGCAGGTCACTCACGAACGATCGGAAAGCTTCATGCCAACCCCAGCTTCTCTGTTCAAATCTCTTTGGCTCAAATGTACAGTCTCGAGGGCCTTTTGCTGGATCTCTAATCTAGGCAGCAATCAGCCTTAATGAATTGCTTGCTCATGAAGCATGTATAGGGCAGTTGTTGTTATTATCGGAAAATCAATGTCGCAAACTTAATTCACTTCTTGTTCATCGTTTGCGAAATATGCTGCTCTTGAAGTGTGTCACTCGACGGTAAGTGGAGTTGCATTCGACGGTCGTTGTTTGGACTTGCACGGAGGTACTGCGTCTGCAAAGTGCAATGCCAATGACCAACAAGACCGAGTGCCTATGAAGAGTCCGCAGTCGAGCAATTCACCTGTCAATTGATATTGATCAGTCTGGAAAGCGCAGTCTCATCGTAGAAGTGCCTCGAGTAACGCCAGTCTGACCTGACCTCGCATTCTCTTATGGGATTTCTGTAGTGGAGATAGGGCACAGTGGTAACACGAGCGATGATTGCACTACATGGGACGACGGTGGAAAATGTATCTATCTCAGCGCCTTCAGCTAGGGTAGTGAAGGTAGGGCAGGAGCTGGGCTGAAAGGGCTGAAGTGGCCTTCATATATCGGTATTGCTCTCATGATCGAATGGTCGTCCCTTCGCACAGACTACAGTAAAGCTACAGTGCAACCTTCCTCCTGCCCAGGTCGTCTCCAACACCATGCCATCGTACAAAGCCACCCACATACCCTATGGTTTGACAGACCCTTCGAAACGAACGATCGTCAACCCCGGCATCAAAGACGAAGTCGAGTTCCTCGAATACGGCATCGAAACAGGCGGATCGCACTTCACCGCCAGAGCCCTCGTCAAACCCGATGGAGGTCCGTGACCACAGCACCCACACACCTTTGCTACCGCACATCGAAGTTGACCATGAACAGGCGTGCCAATACACCGCCACTATGGCTACGGCGAGACCTTCATGACCCAACAAGGCATCCTCGGCGCTGTCGGGCACAACGGCACGAAGCCCATGCTGCTCAATCCAGAGAATAAAGAGACGTACAGAGTGCAGCCGGGCGAGTGGCATCGCTTCTTCAATCCATCGAAGACTGAGAGTATTGTGTTTGATGGCAAGGTCGAGCCGGCGCATCAGAGGTTCGAGATAAATCTGCACATCTTTTATGGCTTGGTGAATGATGGCCATGGGACACCTGAGGGCTTCCCGGACTTGTGGCATCTCCTGATGCTGACGTCTATGGCGGAAATTGGCTATCAGGGTTTTGGAGGTTGGGTGATGGGCATGGTTGCTGGAGTCGTTGGGTTCATTGCCAGAGTGACTGGTGAGGAGGAGAGACTGACGGTGAAGTACTACGGCCGGCCGATCACAGATGAGGAGAAGCGAAAGTGGAAGGTCGAGTAGCTGCCGACGAATGTAATGGAGTCGAATCATGTCGGACCAAGCCTGACCACGCTGCGGGTGGTCGATCGCTTCTTCGAAATCGTCTGTGGCTCCGTGAACGACATGATGGCTTTGAAAACGATCGTTGCCTCCTCGACCTTGGAAGAAGCTGGATCCGAAGGCGACAATATGGACTGGGCTGTCTCTGCCAGAAAGCCCAGGGTCATGCCTGATTCGCAAGAAAGCTTTGCGGACGGTCGTTCTGGTTCTTCGAGTTTCTCGAGTTCGTCAAGGTCGTCAAGTCGACACCCAGACATTGAGGCCTCTATAGTCGACTTGTCTTCGTCTGATTGAGCCTTTGGAGGCTTCGCCAGAAACGCTTGCATCCCCATCAGCGGCGGCTGCGTCACGAAAAGGTCCTCGTATTGAAGAGTGCCGGCATCAGCCGACGTGGTCTTGTCGCTCGCCGTAGTACTGCCGTTCGGCCATGAATCGCCAGACTTCTGCGCGAGAGATCCCAGCCCACCTCTCAAGCCTTCGTTGATCGATCTGGCACGCACTCGTCTGTTGTGTCGAGCATCGGGAGCGATGCGGCGTGCTGCTTCCGGCGTAAGGCTCACTGTGATCCAACGACCAAGATGGATTCCGTTACCGTCGCCGATCTCAAGACCAGGTAGCTTCAATGGCAGAAGTTGGTACTTGGAACCTGGCCTACTCCATTGACCATACGTAAAGAAGTGCAGGCGCAGCTGTGGTGACTGATGGATCGTAGCATCCCACTTGCGGCTGGTGCGGCGGAGGACCAGGACATCAGAGGTCTGCAAATGCTGCATTATCAATTCCAGAAGTTCAGTCGTCTCGAACACTTTCGTCACTGCGCACTCTGGAGAGGTGCAGGAATGCTGTTCCATCGGGATCGGAGCAGGGTCGATTGTGTTTTGATCAGTGACTGAACTGTTCGTGCGGTATCGCTGTAGTCGTTCGTCGGGAGCAGGAAGCCAGCGCGATCCATCTCTACTGAGTACCGCAGTTGGCCGTTCTGATGTTGTGCTTGAAGCTGCTGCTGGAGGCCTATCTGTGTCTGAGAATCGTCTCGCGCGGTCGCGCGCCACAGCTGCTTGTGCCGTGGTTCTGTATGTGAAGGCCGTGCCCAAGCGAGACCACATCGGCATGAGGCTCGTAGTATTGGTGTCGTTGCCATTGGCTGCTTCCCTTGAAGGAGGAATTTCACCCGCCGGCCCTGTCGCCATGGCGCCTGCGGTTGAAAGAATGGATAGTTGACCTTGCGCGCAATTTCTGACTGAATCGAAAGACTGTTCCGGTTCGAATATTGCTGTTCGAATGCCGCAGTTCACGTATCAATGTTCTTGTTCGTTCGGTACAAACAGAAGAACGATCTTGAAGTTGTCAAGCGTTGTCCTCAAGTGTGAGCTTTTCGCTTATTTAGCGCAAACCTTAATGCGCCCATGCTTTCACATGCATTATCTTTCACTCTTCACATCTCACTGCCACACGCACTTCACAGATTGCCAATAACGTATTTCTAACTCGTGGTTTCATGTTTCGTTTAGATGATCAAAGCTATTGAAGCAAGTAGGTGTGCTTCGTGTGACGCAGAAAAACGCGCACGAGCACCTCCCAGCCACTCCAGCCTCGTTCAACGAGTGGGTGGCAGGCGTCGCCCGGCCATGCATATTCCAACAGAACAAAAGAACATGAGCTGCTACGATGGCTTCTGAGTTTTAGCTTTCAACAACAGCATTGTGTCTATCTCATTGTCGCACTCAAGACCCATTCCTGGCTCATCTCCACCTCGAGCCCTCCAAAAAGGCACGTCGATCATCACCACCCACCTACATCGTCGAGGTCTCAGAGACAGGACGACTGCTTGCTCGGACCATTCTACGACGACAACAACCGACGAACAACTCGCACGACAGGAATCGGGACATCCCACGTACACTGACGATCGATTAGCTCTCGAGCTTCACCCACCAACACAACAAACAGCTTACGAGCTCCAACCATCCCCACACAACGACAAGATGCAGCGCAACATTGTCATCTTCCTAATCATCATCATCCTCTTCATCGTCCTAGCATTAATCGGCGTTGGAATCTGGTGGCTACAGAACGGCTTCAACAGAGGGCGAGGGGGCGCTTCATCGACAAGCGGCGACGAAGCGTAGAAAGCTACAACAAGACAGCGGAGGATGAGAGGGACACGTATTGTTGAGGCCGGCAGCGACCATGGAGACCATCCATAATTATTGTGTGCGTGGTCACGGCGCATGGTGATGGTCATGGCCATAGGAAGATTGGAAAGCTCATGAGCATTGTTCAGCGGCATAGCGAAGGAAGCATTGGGAGCGCAGCATAGCGAGGGCGCATGGGATTGATCGATACCACGCAGCGAGCATGAGCCGCTGGCATACGAATGGAACGAATGTACATGTACATACATAGCATCAAGCAGGCCCGCGAAGAACCAGCTTCGCACGAGGTGTCAAACCATTACTTCTGACTCGCCTTTTCTCACCATCCACTCCATCTCTTTCGCCTGCTCAGGAGTAACTAGCGCTTCGAATCTGTCTCGCTTCATGAAATCATGATCTGAGAACTCGAATCCAGGCACGACCGTCTCTGATATCAACAACCCATCGCTGCTCCCTCCGCCATCCTCATCCGGCAGTAGGAAGCTCGCCTACCCTTCATATCAGCTCAGATCGTCTACCAATACCATTCTCTTCAAACCCACCTTATACTTCCCCCCCTCAACAACCCACTGCAACCTCTCCCCGCTCTCCACGTCCTGCCCAACCACAAAAGTCTCCACCCTCGCCTTCCCCGTCCACTTCAACCCCTCCTCCACCTCATCCCCATCATCCGCCCCCGCAGCAACCTCATCCGCATGAATTAAAACATACCTCCCCCTGCCCCGATGCAGCGTATGCACCGTCCTCGCCTTATTCCGATGGAAATGCCCCAACGGACTCTTCGGCGTGAGGTAGTAGAAGATCGTCGTGCTGGCGCTGCGGGACTCGACGAGTTTCGATCGGGGGTCGGAGGCGAAGGGGTTCGGGATGCGGAGGGTGTCGCGGTCGGTTTCGGCGAAGTAGCCGCCTTCGGGGTGCGGTTGGAGGGAGAGGTGGGTGATGAGGGATTGGGAGGTGGGGGATTCGGAATTGGAGGTGTTGGTGGGTTCGAAGGACAGGGTGAGAGGTGGGAGGGAGGGGGAGATTGAGGATGACATGGTTCTTGGTGTGGTTTGTGTGGTTGGTAGTGGTCTGGAGCGGGAGGATGTAGAGAATGATGGTTTGTAATGTGGAAGTTGAAGCTACCTTATACTAACCTTCCTACTACGTGGGCGAAGCCTCTGGATTAGCAGCCATTGCTTGTCCGGGAAACCGAAGCTGAAGCGATGGAAGTCAATCACAGGTGTCAAGTCCATCTCCACGGCGTGGATCTGAATGTGGATGCTGGTGAAGATCCGGTCGGCGCCGCCGAGCACGTCGACATCACTTGGACCCAGCCCTGGAGTGGTCTACTTCTGGAGGTACATTGAACCAGACTCGACTTCAACACATTCTCAATGATCCTCCAGCCGTGGCGATATCGTTCAAGCTAAGTATACATCGCAAGCATTGTGCTTCGGACATGTTAAGCCAGCAAGGTGTCATCTCATCTCGTCCTCCATCATCAGCAATCATCAGCCAGTCATACCTCCATGAAGCAAAACAGTGCGTTCACCCAGCTCACGCCTTCTCGGCCTCCTGCTCACCATCCTCGTCGACCTCCTTCTCGATGTTCTCGGCGTCGCCCATGGCCACATCCTTCTCCTCGGCTGTGGAAGACTTGCAGAACTCCTTGTGAAGCTTGTAGTGCTGCTTCTGACACTCCTTGCCACAGTACCGCGAGAACTTGCACCTCCCACACGCCGACAGCGCAGACTCAGTTCCGGCTTCACCGTGCTTGCACCCACATCCAGCGCAGCGATCCATGCCGAATGCTCCTTTCGCCGCCAACGCCTTGTCCATTGCCACGACAGCCTTGACATCCCAGCGACGGGCGTCCTTACGCTTCGGGACGCCGAAAAAGCCACCGATAGGGACGTTCATCATGATGAAGCCGCCAGCGGTTGGCTCCTTGGGCTGCTGGTGCTTCGTATCGCCGTCGATGAAGGTGTGCGGCTCGCCTGACTTGTACAGCGTGCTCGGTGGTCCGACGAGGGCTGCCTCCATCTGTTCATCTGACCCGGGTGGGAGCTGGTTGCGGGTGTAGGTCTTCTTGATCAACTCACGGATGTCCGGGCGAAACTTGCAGCCCAGAGTCATGGCGCAGGCGGCGAGGATGAGACACTTGTATCCTTGGCCGTAGTAGCCGTCTTTGCCGCTGAGCATGGCCTGCTTGTGCTTGGTGAAGTACTCCTCGAGCGGTCCATTGTCGAGATATTCGCGCACCTTGTCGGGATGGGAGCATCTGCCTGCCCCGAGAGCATAGTTGAATTCGATCTCGTCCTGGTTTCCCTTGGACTTCATGTCTGGAAATAAAACAACCTTCTTGCCTTCGGCAACCGCGGCGTCTGCATCACGCTTCTCGAGTGCAGTGAGGCCCACCTCGCTGGCTAGGTCACTCGCGATGTCTGCGTCTTGATCAGACATGAAGCTGAGAGTAAAGTCAGCAGCCACTCAGCAAGGACGAGGGAGGATGTCCTACAGTCCATATCCCCAGGCACCCATTGTGACAGCCGGTTGAGCTGGCGATGTTCAGATGAGTCTGAGTGAGTTGTGGTGTGGTGTTGGACTGCGGATGATGAGCAGGAAGAGTGAAGTGAAGTGAAGGAAATGTGAAAGGAGATTAGATGATGTGAAGTCGTGTTTGCATGCACCTTCCCGATGAAAGGCCCACCTTCCATACGCTACCTGCACACGCCCGCGTCGCGGTGTCAGGTGACAGATCATTTTCGGACAGATCTCAAAACCACACTCGAGGCGCTGATGATACCAGATTGTGTATTACGTCGTCACCGGCACCGGCGCCTCGTCCATGGTATAATACTCCCTCGCCGCAAATCGCATCATTTCCGCCCCTATATCAAAAACCGAGATGACGTTCTTCATCCAAACATCTCCCAAGATCGTCAAGCCCCCGTTGTTGGACTGCACGCCGCTGATACACACATCCTGCGCGCTCGGTATGATCATGTCTGCTCCATTGACGTAGAAGATCTTCTTCTCCACGCTCACGCCAAAGACGGGCGGCTGGGCGTTGCAGTCGACGTACCATGCGCCATAATCCTCATCGAACCGGCCTGGCGGATCGAAAGCTAGGTTGACGCCTTCAGCAACGGCAGGCGGTGCGTAGACGAGCGAAGTTCCTGAATCGATTATGACGCTGCCTGCTTCGATGATTGGTGTCTTTCTGGGGTTGTTGGTTCCTTGGACGTCGAATTGCGCACTGTCGAAGGCAGAGAAAGCGAAGCCGTCAGACTCAATAGTATAGAACTCGTACGCTGGCGTTCTGGTGCCGATGAAGAAGCCGACGCTTTCGATGGGTGTGCTGACCCAGTATGGCGAATGCGGGATATCCGGAATACCACCCAAAGCAAGCAGGCCGCCGTTGTTTGGGTCTCGGTCGATTGCAAGAGCAAAGATGGGTGCAATGAGTGACTGGTTGTACATGTTGACGAACAGAGGATTGTAGAGGAGTGTGCCCCCTCGACGGTCTTGAGTCGGGTCTTCGCCTTGGTAGGCAGACGTGAGAGTGCCATATGCGAAGCCAATGAGTCCAGACGAGTAGCCATCACCGAACCACGCAGCATAGTCGACTGTACCAAACTTCTGCCGTGGTACAGTGATCCCACCCAGGCTGAAAGTGTCGTAACCCATGTCACCATTCAGGTACTTCTCCATCGGCGTACGTAATGTTGAAGTTCTCGTTCGGTACGCGTTGATAGTTGCTCGACAAAGACGGATTGTATGCTGGCCCGAAGTAGCATTCCCCTTGATCTCGTGGGTCGCCAGTGTAGGGATCGTAGCACTCAAAGGTTGGAACCACGAGCCAAGGGTCACTGCTGCCAGTGTCGACCACCACTTCGAACTCCTGTCCACCGACCGTCACAGGCGCAAGGAACACCTGCCCGGCTTCGACAGACGTCAGCTGCGCCTGACCAGTCTGCGGAAACGTTAGTCAGGGTCTCGACGTGCGCGACACTTATACTTCTCACCCCTAGCCTACCACCACCCGCATCTGCAAGTTTCCGGCCTCTCATGGCTTGAACATATGTCGAACTCAGTGACTTCGCATTGCCTCTTTTCAAGGGTACAACGTGCTCCGCAACCTTCAAATCCGACATTGGTTGCGGGTTCTTTGGAAGCGGTATCCTGCTGACGGTGAAGCCATTGCCATGGAAAGGAAGTACCGGATCGTATTTCAGCGCTGTCGTTGCTCCGAGGAGGAACAAAATCGTCGCTACCGCCATTGTCGTCGTTCGAAGTTGTCAGCCTTGGCCGCGATAGCTCTGGCAGACGGAGGAACAGTAATCGGAAGCAGTGGCTCCGAATGAACAAGATGTCGCACTGCTTTGACAAGCGACCTGAAAGTATCCTGAATGCTCAACATTGGTGTGCGGTAACGACTGACTGGACGCTGAAGGACATGCTGTTATGGTTCTTTGATGGTAACAGTTGAATCGCACTCGTTGATAGTATCGGCGTGAGCTTCGATGTTCTTCCAGATGAGCTTGTTGACGCGCAGGTATTGCTGCATGCCTCAGCGCAGCAAAGTGGAATGAGACGTGCCGCTCTCTGGAATGCGGCTCCCGGCAAGATCTAGATTGTCATTCAGCGACGGACAACATTCAGCCATCTCATCATCTCAATTGTCTTGCTCTCGTCCATTCTTTTGTCCGAGGGCCAATGTTCTTCGTGTAGATCAAGTCGGACATTCTCTCGTGCGTCCGCCATGCCGGCCTCGATAACCGTTCTCTCGTCGTCTGTCAGCTGGTCGTACTCGCCCTCCACCAACACCTTTCGACCGAAGCCAAAAGATCTGGAGGCTGCGTTCTTCCTTTGTCGCACAAAACTGGCTCGTAAGTGATGCGCCAGTTCCTTAGCTTGGCTGGCGAGTGGCGTATCTTCGGTGGCGGCGATGTAGAACGAGGGCAGGCGTAGGCCCATCTTCTTGCCTGGGAACCTGCGCGATGCTCTGCGTCTTGCTGGTGGTGGAATCGACTCATCGGAAGTACCGAAGAACTCTTCGCCGTTCGCATCTGTGGCAGTCTCGTCAAAGATAGCCTCATCCAGCTCCGACATACTGAGGTAGTCAAGGTCATCTTGGGCCATGCCTGAATGACCAGCTGGTGCATCTGTCCCAGCAGAACGAAAGAAGAGCATTGGCGAGGCGAATGGGTCAAAGTAATGGCTGGGCTTCGCGAAGATTTTGGCTCGGAGAAGTCGCAAGTCTTTGAATGACGAAGTAGAGGCTTCTGCGACCGCTAGTGAATCATACGTATTGGTAGAGGCCCTCTTCGGCGTTTGTTGCTTTTCGTCGAAGGCCAGCCAGTCGACGATAGGGTGGCTTACTGCAGCAGCAACCACGCCTGGCTGACCGAGATGACACTCCGTAAGAGCAAGCGCTATCGCAAGCCCACCTCCAAATAGCTCGCCGTGCACAGCGACCCTTCCTATGCTCTCAGAGCGGCCATGTCGCGAGATGGATCGCTTAGGAAGCAGATTTTCCAGAACCCAGTCGTAACCGGCCAGCACGTCATGGAGAGGCGTTGGGAACTGGTGACTTCGGCCGGAACGGTAATTGATCCTTACTGTCGGAAGATCTAAGCCTGCGCGTAGGTGATTGCAGATAGACTCATCCCGCTCCTCGTTCAGCGTGGGTAGTCCAGAAGGCAAATGCAACAGAACAGTAGACGCTCCATGTCGATGCTCGGTAACCCTTAACGGATGCCATACACTATCGTACGTTAGATCTCGATAATCAAGCTCAAGTGTAGGAGGCACTAACTCAAGTGTGATGCTTCCATTGCTATGACAAGGCACAGTGATCTGTTCGGAAGGTGAACGTGTCGAGTATTGCAGGCTTCGCAGCGGCAACACGAAGGAAAATCTACATCGTGAACTTGCGAGCCGTAGCCCTGCGTAGAGCATACCTTACCCTGTGATATACCAGATTGTTGGCAACTCGAGGTTTTGGGGACGAAAAAGGGGGTGTCGCAATCGGAGTAGAAGACGTTAAGCGGCCGAGGTTCGCACGAAGGTTGGTCACGAGCGCCAGGCGACGTAGTAGAGGAAGCCCAGTGGCAGTCTCCGCAGTCTAGACTATAACGAGAGTGTACTCAGAAGCGTTTAGGTAGGAGTTTGCTCATCGGAGAAGAGGCGAGGAACAGGCGGATAGCATAATTCTCCAAGATAGTAGGAACAGCATCGCCTAGCAGGAGTCTTCATAGCAGGCGATAGTGTCACGGAGAAGCCAGAACCTGACTGCCACTTGTTCTGCTACGTCGCCTGGCGCTGTGTCGGCTCAAGAGCAAGAAACCTCGAAAAAACTAAACATATTGCTCAGATCACGGCATTTTTTGTATTGGTTGATTCAGAAATTGCTTCAAGTGGACCAAATCTTCGTATTGGCTGCAAAGCGGGCTGCATCACAGAAAGCTAAAAGGCGAACGATATGCATTATCATTATCTCCGTAGCCCACTCATCTCTCACGCTCACAACGCGATCGCCAGCAACCCAACCATCCCACCAAGAACCAAGAAGCAGGCGCTCGGTACATCGGACCGACTGAACATATGTCTTGCAAGACCCGAAGGACCTGCCGCTCCCGAGGAAGACGCAGCCATCGACGACGATGATGAAGCACCAGCAGCAGCCGTCCCCGATGTTGCGCCGGCAAGCGTCGTTGCGCTGGCATGAGCTTGCACCGATTTCTCCATGGATGTGAACATCGAGTCCGCTTCGTCAGACTGGCTGGCGTAGACGGAGAGCAGAGTCTGTTTTGTGATCGTGGACGAGTCTACGCTGGTGGTCGATTCGCCTTGAGATTGGAAGTAGACGACCTGGTAGTAGGTGAAGGTGGTGTACTGGAGTATGGTCAGCGGAAGTCCTGTCCTGTTAACCAGGCGAGATCAGTATTGCGCATACCCAGATATGGGGATAGGCACTGGAACCGACGGCACCAGAGCTTGAAGCGTAGCTGGACCCAGAAGCCGGGGCTGCGGAGGAGACGTTCACAGTGCCCGTGCTAAAGCACAGATGGGTGAAAGGGTCAGCAAGTGTCTCTGAACTGCGAACAGCGGGTAGAGGGTCTCAGAGCGCGGCAAGGTGTTTCGATCCTGTCTCGGAGAACCCTTCTACCCACCAGCACTTACTAGAAAACGCCGGTCTTATTGGAACCTTGTGTCAGCTAGGCTATGGGATCAAGAGCTGAAGAGGTACCACATACCTGCGTTTCGGTAATAAAGACAGAACCCAAAGCTGGCTCTACCTCCCCTCCGCGGTCGCCGAAGCAGCAAGTCCCCTCTCCGTTTGGACATTTGCCTGGGCAAAAGGGTTAGCGAATGTCCCAGACACGGTAGGGGTTTGCCCATGGGTTTCATACCGCAATAATGGTCGGCGTCGCAATAATGGCCATCACTGACGACGTGTTAATTGGCGAGCGTCTTGTGTGGAGGTAGTAAAGGACTTACGAGCAGCATTGCGATCCGTCCTGAAGCACCGAAGGGTAAAAGGGTCAGCAAGTGTCTCGAAGGCGAGGAAGGGTTCAAAGGGTCTCAGAGCGCCACTTGCAGTGCGGTCGTGCTTTGGAGAAGGCTTTTACCCAGGAATACTCACGACGGGGTAGCAGCCTGGCAAAGGGGTTAGCGAGTGTCTCAGACATGATAGTGTTTTGCGTACCGCCTGGTTGGCAGCAGCCGGTGCCTTCAGGGCAGCTGTATGGTTGTCAGACGTGAGTCTCCCGCGTCAGGTTTCTGAGACACCCACTTGTAGTTCCCCGTGCAGCACGTGCTCTGTGAGGTGGTTAGCAACACGATGAACCGTCAGCTCGTCAATACTAACATCTTCGGGAGCACAGCTGCCATATCCACAGCACTGGAAAGCAGAGCTGTCAGTACTCTTCGCTTGGGAGTCGACCTGATGGCTCGGTACATGTATGCAGTACCTGATTGCCTTCGTCACAGCACCCGTTCCCTGGTGGTGTTAGCATCACTGTATGTAAATGTCCTAGAGCCCAACCTACCACAAGGAGCCGTTCCATCACAACTATCGCGTCCAAAGATGTGCCGTCCAAGTAACGAGGGGGCCTGAATCGACTCGTTCGCAGCCATGTGTTTCGCCGGGTACACCAGGAGGCTACCTCTCACGGCTTCGAGCGCCGCCAGAAGCAGGAAGAAAACGAGCATGGTAGAGCGTGCCATATTGATCGCGGTACAGAGACGAGATGGACTTACTGCGGAGGGAAGCGAGCGTCGACGCCGCCGTCAGGTTATCTACAGGAGAAGAAACCTCTTCGCGGTCGCGATGCAGCAATGCCTCGCCAGCCTTGTCGAACAGCGCCAGGCCATGAAGAAGCCCGGTCCAGTTTCGGAACGAGTGAAGATTGGTAAAGGAGCAAGCCTCGCGAGACAATCGCCTTGGCATGCAAGCCGTCTGCGGCTCCAACCCAATTGGAAGGAAGACTTGTTGCGGGAAGGAAAAGCGTTAGAGACTGCCGCGAGCTAATATGCTAGATCGACAGCCAGCTGAAATTAGTTCTTTGGATTGAGCCTCCACGAAGTTGCGATTCATGCGTCTGGACTTTACTGGCAGCTCAGCCGCAGCGGCTATCTTTGGGGGCCAGCATTCAAGAGTCGGTTCTGTGCGACCTCGATGGCTCAGTTTGCGGGAAGATGACTCCGTGCGATTTCGGAGCATAACGATGCCGTCGACAAACATGCCAGGGAACATCATCCGCGATCTCCCCAAGGTACCCAACATATCATAGGGCATTAGGAGGTACTGCGACGACGCAGATCACAAGGCTACCGCAAGCAGGCCAGTCAACGCAGCTCCCACGACCAACCACAGCCCTCCCGCATCAATCCAACCACCTGCACTGCTCAAGCCTTGCGGTAGGTTCCTCGGCGCACCTCCGGTAGAAGAGGCTGAAGCGCTCATGGCCGTCTGCGAGGGCAGATCCGGCATCGAATAGCTCGCCATCCTGCTAGCCTCGCGCTGGACGCGGCTCTCCGAAGACGTAAACTGCGCTTGTGCGTCCTCTCGGTCTGAGGCATAGACGCTGATGACGGTGGTGGTTGTGGTAGTGGTGCTGGTCTGCGGTGTATCAGGCGGGCGGCTTGAATGTGTCTTGTGAAACTTGGTCACTTACAAATGTAGGAGCTTCCTGCGTCGTGATGGATATCCAGACGAGGTAGTAGTACGTCTGCGAAGCATGTCAGCAGTTCACTTTCCAACAGAGTCCGCCCAACAGATGCACTCACAAATGTGGTGTAGTAGTAGTGATACTGATAGCCAATGTACGACGACGATTCCTGGGCTTCCGACGATGAAGCCGGACTACCACCGGCAGAAGAAGAAGGCGCCGGCGGAAGCGACATCGATGGAATCGTGTAAGAGTACGAATAATCCTCGTACGACTGGTTCGGTCCGTCGCAACACCACTCGTAGTCGCAGTTCTGCTGCGTACAAGTATTTCCGGAGTCACAGTGGCCGCCGTCGCTAGAATCGCAGGGTCAGTACTCAATGCTGCAAACGACCATATCTGGCTCTGGAAGTAATCGCTCCATACCCGCAACAATCCCCATCCTCAGGCGCACAGCTGAAGCCGCAGCAATAATACCCAGCCTCGCAAGCATGCGTCTCGCAGCATGTCTCGCCTTCAGAATCAGCATAGCAGCCAACACCGCAGCAATCGTATCCAGGTACGCAGGAGTGGGTGTCGCAGCAAGTGTCGACGGCAGCGGCGCAGAGTCCGATGCCACAGCACTGCGAATCAGCGCAGCAGTAGTTACCGTCCGAACACATGGGACCTGGAGTGCAAGTCTGTCGTGAGATGAGGATCTCTCTTTCGAAGATGTGATTGAAGGACGACATCCCAATGGTGGTGTTCTTGCTGCTGTGGGTGTAGATGGCTTGCGGCAGATTTTTGGCGACTGTGAAACGCAGCGCGGCGATGGAGAAGGCGACCAGAAGGGTGTACATGATTGCGAAGACACTCTGGATCGAAAGGATGAAGGAGCGCTGGACAGAGAGCGAGGCGGAGCGTGCGAACCTACCAGAGACGCGGTCCAACGCCCTATATCCTTTCGCGATCCCTCTTTGAAGGACTTCGGCATGACCTACCGCCAAGTAAAACAATTCTCCGACAGAGAGACGAGGTATAGATAGAGTGGTCGCTACAGCAGTCGTGACCATGAAGACACACAAGCTCTCATGTCAAGTCACAACCCAAGGCGAGAGCCGATACTCGGCATGCAGCAAGGCTACGACCTGCTTACCCTGTACAGTACAGCAGCATGTCCATGCAACACAGGCACGGAACAGCCAGTGGTGCCAGATATTAGCATCTCCTGATGTCAAAATCCTCCGACTGCAGGCGTGGCGTGATGTTGTTCAATTAGCGCCTTATGTCGGTCCAGGATAGTTTAAGCGACCTTGTGCGTGCGCTTAACAAAGCTGCAACCTCGGTCTGCCATTTTGTAGTGAGCAGCGAGAACAGCTGGCGATGCGGTCGAAAGAAGAAGCACACGTGAGAGCGGGCCGAGAGCCGTCCGTATTCACGTGCTGTCGGGCGACCCGGTAAAATTTCGGCGCTTTCACACTGGAAACATCGCGACGACAGGCGATTCGAACAGCGCCGGGCACACAATATTTGGCACAATAGCCTTCGATCCGCAACACATTAAGGATGCCAGCCGTTCATCCACTCCTCAACTGCTCCCTCAACCCCCTATTCCCAACACCAAGCGTAGCCTCCCTGACCTCCCTCTCCGCCTCCCTGGCCTCACGCTTCGCCCATCTCCCTTCCTTCTCAGCTTTCCTCCTATCCTCTTCAACCTTCTTCTCCCGCTCCGCAAGTGCCTTTTCTCGCCGCTTACGCTCATCGTCGCGCTTCTTCTCGGCTTCGGCGTCGATTTCGCCGGCCTCTGCATTGGTTGGGGCAGGAGGGAGGCTGGAGATGTGCTTGCTGATTATCGGAACACGGGCGGCGGCGGGGAGGGAGATAAAGTGCAGGTGACTGAGGAGTTGATTCGGAAGAACGTCCAAGCCAGTATCGCGGTTGAGCGTGCGAGGCGGCAGAGAAGACAGCAGATTGACCAAGTCAGCCTTGCGAGCGCTTTCGGGAAGTTTGAGGCGGGCAATATGGTCGCGATAGAGCTTCTCTCTCTCCTTGTCGCCGAGCTTCCTCTCGTTCATGACGGCTTCTTTTCGATATTTCCGCTTGAACTCGGGCCAGTATAGCTTCGGTGTGGCTTTCTCGGCCAGGAAAGCGAGGTACGGTATCCGGGGGTCCAGCTGCTCAGCTTTGGCGCGTTCTTCCTTTAAGCGTGCGGCAGTCTCTTTGACCCACTCTTCCCAAACAGCTTTTCGTGTGCGTGTGTTGGGAAGAAGGGTGTAGCGGTCGTCGTAGAGTATGTCTTCGTTGTTCAAGAGTTTGTCCCAAGGGGCAAAGGGAGAGATCTTGTGCTCGTCAAGCATCTCACGGAAGAGAAGCACAGCCTCTTCGTCCGAAGCGCCGTCTTCGTCGGCCTCGTCGTACTCTTCCTCATAGTCCGCTGCGTCGTCATCATCACCTCCATCCTGGTTTGGACCCAGGTCTTGGTCCTCTTCCATGGCCGCGAGCTGCCACGCAATGTCATCTTCTCCAAATTCAACAGGTCCACCTTCATGCTTCTGATCGGCACCATCCATATGGGCTGTCGCAGCAGTCTCCTTTCCTCCTTCATCGTCGTCTTCGAACTCCGAGTCCGTGACCTCAACCTCCCCGTACGAACTGTCACTGCCATACCCTGCCTCTGCTCCTCCTTCCACCGTCTTCGGCTGCAGCCCCTCGACACCTTTCACAGCGTCCTTAGCATCCTTTTCCTCTGCATGCTCAGCTTCTGCTGCCATCTCCGCCATCAGCGCCTCCTCGTCCTCCCTCTGCAAGCTCTCGCTTCGTCTTCTTCGCGCCCTATTATGCGAATCCTGCGCATTCCTTCCCTCGTCCTCCCTACCAGCTACGGCTTTCTCTGGCTGCCGCATAGCTTTCAACTGCTCCTCCGCCCATTTCGCATTCTCCAATTTCTCTGCCTCCAACGTCTGTCCCTGCTCATGCTCTCGCACGGCATCTTTCAAATGCGCAGGAGTGCGCCACAAGCTCTCCCTCGTGTCCTTGTTGTGGACAAAGTAGCGTCCATACTTCGTCTTCACCAGCACCCAAGGCTCATGGCCGGGCAGAGGATGCGCAGACTTGGGCCGGTCTTTAGCATGTCGTGGGTCGTTGCGGTGATCTCGCCGTGGCTGTGTTGCTTGCGGCCCACGGGGAGCGTTGAAAGGCGAGTTTGACATGCCCTGCCCTGTTGCGCTTCCAGGTGAGGGAGATGTAGCACCGTAGCCATATTGCTCTGTCGTATTGTCCTCGTCGTCGAAGTTGAGTGGGACGAAGTCGTCCTCTTTGGCCATATTTTCGGGTGGCGAAGGCTTGAGGCGCTTGTTTGGTGACTCCATCGTGTTCGACTTGTGGTATAGTGAGGATCGCGATGCTCTCTTCGCTGTCACATGAAAGTATCGGAGTTCACTTAGGGTTAAGTAACCCTGGTCCTGGTGATGCGCATGCGCCGTCCAACGTCGCGTCTTGAGCTGCCTGAGAGCTTCATCGACAGTGACTTCTTACCTTGACTTCTCACATCTTCTCCGATCAACCTCAATATATCCTCTCCAACCTCCAACACCTTCCACAAATACCGCCACAATGTCACGAAGATACGATAGGTGCGAACAGGCTGATATGCGACATCACCAAGCAATGGAAGGCTAACAGGAAGATACAGTCGCACGACCATCTTCTCCCCCGAAGGCCGCCTCTACCAAGTCGAATATGCCCTCGAAGCCATCTCACACGCCGGCACTGCTCTGGGAATCCTAGCCACCGATGGCATCGTCCTCGCCGCCGAGCGCAAAGTCACCAGCAAACTGCTCGAGCAAGACACCAGCGCCGAGAAGCTCTACATCCTGAACGAGTACGACATCGTATGATCTTATCATTTGAAGGGTATACGTACTGACACGATGGCAAAGCAACATGATCTGCGCAGTAGCCGGCATGACCGCCGACGCCAACATCCTCATCAACTACGCCCGGACCCAAGCCCAACGCTACCTCCTCACCTACAACAACGACATCCCCTGCGAGCAGCTCGTCCGCCGACTCTGCGATCTCAAGCAAGGCTACACCCAGCACGGTGGTCTGCGGCCCTTCGGTGTCTCATTCATCTACGCCGGCTTCGACAACCAGCGCCAATTCCAGCTCTACCAGTCAAATCCTTCCGGAAACTACGGCGGTTGGAAGGCAACGAGTGTGGGAGCGAACAATGCGAGCGCACAGAGTTTGCTGAAGCAAGATTACAACGAGGAGTGTTCGTTGAAGGAGGCATGTGAGTTGGCGGTTAAGGTGCTGAGCAAGACGATGGACTCAACCAAGCTGTCGAGTGAGAAGATCGAGTTTGCTACGGTGGGACGGACGAAGAGTGGCACGGTGTATCATCATCTATGGGCGGCGGAAGAGATCGATGCGCTGCTCAAGGAGCACGGTTTAGCAAAGAAGGATAGTGAGGGTGTAGAGGAGAGCTGGAAGCCGGGCGAGTCGGTTTAAGATGTCTTTGAGTGACGAGGTGTCAAGAGTGTACCATAGAGCATTTGACTGCATCAGCGCGGCGTATGAGATGGGTCGGCCGCACCGTGCTGGTACCGATCAGCATGAAATACAATCGCCGGGTTGAGAGGGCTACAAAACCTTTCGTGAGTCCTTCATCTTCTTGCCTCTACTTGCTTCTGAAGACGCACGTGAAGATCCGGAGATTGCGATGACGTCGATCTCATGTGACCGAATGCCCAAACAGTTGGTCAATTCAAAATATTACCGTTCACGTACTCCCCTTTTCGCACGACTTCACCTCAACCGTCACATCAACAGCCAGCTTGGGTCTGCAAATTTTCCCTTCACGACACCTACTTCATAAGACGGTTGTCAACCTTCAAGCCATCTTCTGGAGCCTTCGCCTTCTATCCCCTCACACATAACAACAGCAGCACCACGGTCAAGATGTCCGGCCACGCCCACAACAAGCGCCCGGACAAGCAGCAACAACCGCTGCCACCGTCGCCGTGCACGCCGACGCCTGGTGAGCTCCTCCAGCGGAAGCGTAAGCGTCTGGAAGAAGTCAAGGACCAGCTCGAGCAGAACAAGCGCCAGGCCACTCGCCGCTCTCTAGGAGCCCTCGACAGCCTCCAACCTCCGCCACGCGCTCAGGGGCACGGGCATGGTCATCCACGACAGCAACAGCGCCCTCACGCGAAGCTCCCGACCGCCCACCCACCACAGGTCAACCCACCCCAGCAGCTCATGCCACCGCCAGTCGTTCCAGCCCAGACGATATGGGAAGGCGATACTGACACTCTGTGGCGCCTGACAGAGGGAGACAAGATGACCCTCAGCATCACCCTCCTGCCGCCGTCGCTGAACCCAAAAGACGTCGACCTGCACTCCAAGTCCGCCACCAAGACTCTCAAGTTCAACTTCGAAACAACCTGCAAGGAGCCCATGACTTTGTTCAGTACCACCAGCCCGGCCGAGACATGCCTGTACATCAAGCTATTCATGCACGAGACCCACCTCGTCACCGAACGCCGTGAGCCCGGTCTCGTGCGGATGGAAGGGCAGGCGTTGGACAAGATGTGGGACTACGTGCGCAAGAACGACTCCGTGGAGGGCCCGCGTGGTAGACCCGGCGGAGCGGAATACCTTCCGGCCGGTGGCAAAGGCTGGGTGGTCGTGGCGCCGTACGTCGCGGAGGCGACCAACCTTCCAGGGGTCTCTTACTCGATCATCGCTGTGCTTGTCCCTGGCGATCCGAACGTGAGATGGTTCTACACTCCCTACCGCGTCTCCGACGTCCTCAGGTACCTCATCAGCAGGCCGACACCCGGTCTGCAGATCGCGCGCGAGTTGCCGCCGGGCAGCAGGTCGCAGAGGTCGCTGTATGTGTGGGTGAAGGAGTGTTTCAAACCGGCGATGGAGTTTCCCGACGCAGATGTTTTCGTCAATGCGAAGAAGATTACCGATTACTGTGCGCCGATCGTCGACCCGGACAATGCGCTGAAGAGGCTTGAGAAGCGTGAGGCTTGGACTGGTGCAAGAGGGTACCACCGGGATGGAGGTGTGAAGGGCAAGGACGAGGAGGTGTGCCCGAGTGATGACCGGTATCTAGTGGAGCTTCAGCCGGCGGAGCGAGAGATTGCTGAGAAGGTGAGTCGCGGATATAGTGACAAGTGCAAAGAGGAGGGAGCTGGTTCGTTATGCTGACACGTGCAATAGGTCGGCCTAAAGTGCGCAGAGTACTTACTCGTCAAGCGCGAGTTCTTCAGTGCCTTCTACCAAGAGATCTACCGCAGCGACAGGCCCATCTCTCGTGGCGTGACGAACGACAACGCCAACGGCCCGCACACCGAAGCTCCTGCTCGCGCACGCGCCCCCGACAACACGGAAGACGACGCAGTGGTCGACCGCCCAGCCACCTCGACCGCAACAAACCCGTTCCAACCCCTTCCTCCTGCCACGCCGAAGGCGAAGCCAAACCCCAAGCCCAAGCCCTTCGCCAACGCTTCCGCCACCCCAGCCGCAACAACCCCAGGCACCTTCCAACTCCGCCGCACCGCCCGCCCAGCAGCTCCCCTCCGCAATCGCGAAGACACGCCCCAGCGCATCGGCGAAGGCAGCGAGCGCGCTCACAGCCCGTCCGTCGCTTCCACCAGCAACCGTCCCACACCTACCCCCGGCTCGCCGATCGACAACACCCCAGGCACTCGCACGCAGGCCTTGAGTGGACGCGCAGATGGCCGTGGCGGAGTGAAGCGCGGGTGGAAGAAGAATGTGCGTACGGATCATGCGCATCAGGTGTGGATGGGGGATCATTACAAGTGGAAGGCGACGAGGGCAAAGTTGCTGATAATTGGGTGGAAGGAGATGTGAGTACCATTTTCTTTCATTTCTTTTGCACTTTAGGCAGGGAGGTTGGTGGGCGGGCGGACGGCATGGCAGCGCGGTGTGGTGGTTAAGGTTTAATGACTTTGACTAACTTTGATATCGCAGGGGCTTCCTCGACGAGAGCTGGTACGTCCACTGGATCAAGAAGGGTGGCGTTTTCGAAGGCGAGTTGGGAGGAGATGCGAGGGAGTAGGGGTGCTGCAGCGAGGACGAATACGACAGAACAGGACGACAGTACAAAGGTAAGCGAGTGCGTTTCTTCGTCATGGAGTTGTTGGGAAAGGCTTGTTCGGCGTTAGGCGTGGCATGGCATGGCACGGCAGCAGTCGGACAGGAAAGGCGTTTGTGGAGGCTTTCTTGATGGGGACATATGGGTGCTGGGATGGGACTTGTTCATGCTGGTATGCTGGAGTGGGAGTTGTTCATGCTGGCATGCTGGGATGGTGATTGTTCATGGGATACCGTTATGTGGGCGCCTGGAGTTCATAGAAATCAGCCATGAGCCGAATCAAGCGGTTGAATCACATCTACGAAACAACGACTCCCGACCAAAATAACGGGACAGGTGTCAACATTTCAATACATCTGCCTTGAACGACATGAAGACAGCTTTATGCAAACATACTGGGGCGGAATCGTGTTGCCTGATCAATAAGTCCCTAAGGCCAGGTGGCAGTTCGTGATGGATGTGTACTTATCAGGCTTGAAAACGATGCAGGTCCTTCGACAATCCAATCCTTCTCTGTATCGTAATTTCATAAAGTCTTTCACATCACCCATCAACCGTCATGGCCTCGTTCATCCATCCTCATGACTTCGAGCTCATCACAGCGCCTGACCCAGAAGAAGTCTGGATCTCGGAGCTGCCAACAGAGACATCCACCCATCGCCCTGCATCACCGACCGCATCAATCAAGAGCCTCTTCGAGAACGTACCAAACAGCAGAAACGAAACGCCGCTTTCCCAATGTCTCGCAAAAGCAATAGTCCTGTCAATTCTGCCCCTCATGCTAGCCTGGACGACTTTCTCGACGATCATAACGCTCAATCACATCGCCTTCAAGAACGATCGATCCATTTCCGATGATAAGGTCCTGGAGCAGGTGGCTGCGTTTGTGTTGGAGGACATCGAGAAGTGTCGCCAACGGCTTCGGAGGATCGATGAGAGGATGCCGGAGATAGTGATGAGGTCGGTAATAGACTGTTTTCCCAATATCCAAAGCGACACTAAGCTGACTAGAGCCATCTCGTGTAGGCGTCAAGAGCAGCTCAATGCCTTCATGATCTGGTTGAGAAGTGCATTTGACAGAACCCATACCCCTGCAAGCTCACCAGAATTGAAAGAGAAGGTGGCATCGGTCTCCAAGTTCGCCGCTGTGAAATCCATCATCGGTCTGTTGGTCCTCGCATCCTGGATCGCGCCGTGGGCGGGTTGGTGGTGGGTTGCGTTCGGGTACCTGCTCAAGCAGGAGATATCGAGAAGGATCGCAGGCCGTTCGGAGTAGCCGAAGAAATGGCAAAGTGGGATCGCCAGAGGAATGAGATGCTGCTGGACATGAAAGACGCCACGAGCGGTAATGGCAATATGTAAACCGGGTATCTCTAGAAGGTCGTAAAGAATGTTGCACCGAACACTGATGCTGTGCAGCTCAAAAGCAGTGCCCGCAATGAGAATTCTGCTGCTCAGATCTCCCTCCAAGTCATCCCTTCTCGCTCGTGGTACGGGGTGGGCGCCGCATTTGAGTCTCCAAACGGATCGTCGTCCCCGTCATTGTCGTCTCTTGATGACGAAGCCGTGGGCATGCTTGGTGGTGGCGGTGGTGGCATAGCAATGTTACCAGGTCGTGGAGGCTTAGCAGGTGGCGTGTCATCAAGCTTCAATCCAGCAAGCTGTTGCTGTGTGTTTGAAGCTGAAGACCCAGGAGCCTTCGGTGCTGAATGCTCTGCTTCCTCCCACGCATCGCTATCGCTATCATCGTCAATGCTACGGTCGGTAATCTCGTACGCCGTCAAAGCCTTAACAAGCTCGTCGTTGGCATTGACGAGACTGCCGATCCAGTCATCCGACTCAACGTTTTGAATGTAGTACAAAATCCTGCCTCGCAGGTTCTTACAGGCTTCGAACCGTCGGACGCATTCGGCGTTCTGCGACACTCGTTCGTTCTCACGGTTGATCAGTTGTAGACCGTTGAGCAGGTTAGTGGAGGCGATCGATGCTTGAGCTATCGCAGTCGTCATGCTGTCTTTCTCCTTGGCGAGACTGAACGGTTTGCCGGCTCCAGTCTTTTTAGTCTTGGATAGCTTCGACGTGAATCCAGAAGATGAAGTGGAGCTGAGCGATACAGGGTTGTTGGCGCTGGACGAAGCTCGAGAGCGGTGACCTAGTGGAGTCTGCTGTCTAGGCGTCTCGCTGTCCGAATCGAAGCGCTCCGTCTCCTGAAGCACTTTCTGCCGGGCAGCCTGCGGACGTGAGGTTTTGGGTAGGTCCTTGTAAAGGCTGGCGATGCGTTCAAGGCCAGCGACGTTCTTGTAGGCGTTGGCCCACTGCACGAAAAGCACTCCACACTTCTCTCGAACTTGTGGGTCGACCGCATCATCTCGAGGGAGCAAGCGTAGTCGCTCGAGCAATGGCTCGTCGGCGAAAGTTCGTTGGAAGCGCGATCCAGCATTCTGTATCAGGCCATCGAGGATCACGAGAGCTCTGATCTGTCTGTGCGTGTTCCCATACTTGCTGGAATAGCATTAGCGATGCATCAGTCCGCAGTTCAAGGTAGTTTCCTACAGCTTCTTGCGTAGTGCTCGTGCCGCTTCCGTCGGGCCTGAGGACTGAATGCGTATCACTTCTACCAGATCCGGGATGCCGCTCGAGTCGTCTTCCTCGACCGCCTCGCTCGCCATCCGTTCAATCTGGACCGTAACGGCCGTGAAAGGCTTTTTCTGTATGTCAAGATAATGTTAGTCTAGACATTGTTGGACGTCTCATGGGCGAGCCCCGGCCAGTCGTCCGGCTGACGGTCTCTTGACGACGCTGCGCTTACGTGGTTGTTGCTGAACATGTTGGCGGTGATGTCCTTCAAGTCTGATATCGTGAGATCGTTTATGCAAAGGTTAATCGTTCTGAATAAAGTATGATAGACTGCCTTGAATAGCTTAGATATAGGTGGTGGTGGTGGTGGTGGTGGAGGTGGAGCTGCGCAAGGATCGCAGAGCGCACAGCGAGGCAGGGCCGAGGCAGGTGTGCCGGACGGACCGCCGGTGAATGCTTCTCTCCTCTTCTCTTCTGCAGGCCGGCGATACCCTTCTTCACGAGGAAATGTCGCGACTCCGAGATAGAACGTGTTGCGGTCAAAGACACGAGTAGTGTCAATCTCTCTGGCAGGAGCTTGCAGTAAGAAGCGCCAACGGCAACCGGGCGGAGCTTCTTTGCAAGATGCTAGCCCGGAGAAGGTGTGATATGCTCTTGATAGGCTTCGTGCGCAATGAGCGCGTGTGGTGTTGAGAGTCAAGTATGCTGCTTGGAAGAAGGCGAGACGACATCTTATAGGCGAAGGCAAGGCTACCACCCAACTCTATTACGACTTCAGTCTTAGCTCTCACGTGTACCATGACCTTACAACGCGTTCAACGCTGCGCAACGGCACGACCGTGGTAAGGCTACAGCTGAAGAACCTTGCAGGCCTCCTCTGCGACGTGGCACTGCCGTGATGCCCACCTGGACAGGGTGGAACGAGCAGGCGGTGCGACAGAAGCCAGCCAATACCGACTCTTTGACCTCTGCAGCAGTGTTCGTCCTGCCCTTTGCGCCATATAGACACAGCCGCTGACACATGCCAGTCCAGTACCTACGATGGGTTTTACAGCAATCAATGCGTCACGAGCCGGCAACATTGGTCCCCAGAGCACCAGTCAGACGCAAGCAATCACAGATGATGCGGGATCTTCGGAACGCAAGACCATGCCATCAATCGCGGAATACCTTGGTCGAGGAGATACTTCGGATCCCCCAGTCACTCAAGCCCTTCGTGGAGCAGGCGCAAAGAAGGCCAGCGGCCGAGGCAGGAAGCGAGCTGGCACCGCCAACACCTCATCCACGAGGAAGCGGCGCAAGGTCAGCGATGTATCAGAGAGGATGGCGGTAACGAAGCCGGTGGAGAAGCAGGCAAAGACAAAGGCGAGCATGAAAGCCGATACTGCCTCTTCGAGTGTCCAATCTGAAGTTGAAGTGACGACGCATTTACCCCCGGGAACACCTGACGAGAGTATAGGGCATGACTCCGGCCTGCCAATCTCAGTCTTTGCTCCTCCGACCTCCATGAGCAGCCATCAGCATTCCACCCAGCAGACCTCCATCAACGCTTTGAAATCAATACAAGGCCGTACAAAGACGATCTATCGACGCACGCAGACCCTAGCTGAAGCTCAGGCCAGCCTCACCTATGCGGAGCCGTGGATGAAGCAGCAAGATGCTGCGCACTCTGGAGAAGTAAACAAAGCTTCGACGCGGGTCTTACGGCCACGAAAGGAGAAGCCGGCGGAAGAAGAGGTCGTCTGGAATGAAGAAGAGCCAATTGCACCGAAACGCAAGGACCAGTTGAACAACAGCGATAGCGATGCTACGTCATTCCATACAGCTGCAACCCAAACAAAAGCAGCTGCTCAACGACAACCGTCTTGTAGCTCCGAGACCTTCTTTGAGGACGACGACGATATGTCTGATGCATTGATCGTGGCTGATCGAGCCGAAAAAGCGGCAACACCACTTTTTAGGATCACCAAGGACGGCAATGAGACGCAGACACCGACTCAGTTTGCTTCTGACGCGCCAGCAGCACCTACGACTGCGGAGCAGCAAGCCAAGACCCGCGAGAGCACTCCAATCTTGACCGCCGATGAGGAGTTTGTACCACTGGATGATCAACTTGTGATGCAATCTGAAGGCACGATCGCCTCTGACCACGCAGACGAAGAGCCAGCACCTCCACGCTCTCCCACTCCCCCTACTCGCGAGAGAAGGTTCAACATGCGCGAAGTCGATCACAACGAAGATTACGACGGCGGGTTGCTGTCTGATGGCGAACGAGAAGTCCTCAGTAAGACCACACAAGACTCAGCAGCTATTGTTTTTGACAAAGCATTCGCTAATTGTGAACAGCAAAGCTCAGATCCTCAGCACTGCAACAAGGACCAAAGCCAATGGTTCGCCTTCCTTTCCCAAATCCAGTCCTCGACCGCTCACCTATCTGGGGCGCGACGAACACAACAACACTCCGCACCTGCTTTCGCATTGGTGAAGCGCTGAAGGAGGGCTGTCAGGCTGTGCGATCGAACAGAAGCGTCATACTCGAGCTCTACGCTCGTGTCACGGCATCCTGGCGTGAGCCGGTCCCGTCGAGGAAGCAACACTTCATGTTCAAAGACTTGTATCACGACAGGCCACCCCATCTCGAGGGGACGTACGAGCTTTGGGGCCAGAGTCAGCTATGGGATATAGATGGCCAATCTTTCCTTCAGGCTGCGAAGAAGAAGGGTGGTGTGATGTGCAGAGTCGTGGCGAGAATGAAGAGGGTCGAGACGAAGTGGAGGCTTGAGATACTCAGCTTTTGGGAGGCCGGCTGGGACGATGTTGAGCTTGCTGGAGAGATCTTTGCGAAGGTCTACGAGTTCCCGAGGGACTGAAGGGATGAGATATGAGACGAGGTGCTTGGAAGGGAGACGAGGCTTGCTTGGCACTGTGAAGCTGTCTCAATCTGCTGCTGACCATTTAGCTGTCTTTGATGTTGCTCTGGTTGCTCGCCATATACCTGCATGAAAGACTGCTGAATGCTGAATATCAGCTGGCGTTCAAGTACATATCTGTATATCTATATGAAGACGATAGCTAAAGAAGCTCTGTTCAACATGTTCCCCATTGGCTGTGACCTTCACGTGGAGGGGCAGCAGGAAGCTCGAGCATCGTCCGTATCACGGACGACTTACAAGCATTCCATATGTAACACCACAATAGCAATTGTACACGATGATAAGCGGCGTACACTGCTGGACAGTGCATCGAGACTGCCGCGTCCCTTGACAATACGTCCACGCACAGATACGCCCCTCCCAACGCGATCGACCACCACCACTGTACGACCTCACGATGTCCGCGACAACAGCATCCTTCCCTCTGCCCTCCTCTGATCCCAACAAGACGCCCTCTAAGACGCGCTCCTTCTCCGATCCACCCACCGCAGCCACCCCATCCGGCGCACCTTCAACTTTAGCACCCTCCCCGACCTTCCTGGAGAAGCGAGGCCCGTCCCAGCAGCATAGCAAAGACGACCATGCCCTCCCTCCCACAACCCCGAAAGCCTCCCGCCCTTCGCGGCGCCCGGACTTCCTGTCGCGCGGACTGTCGCTGCAGATGCCCCCAGGCGGCAGTACCTTCTCCTCGGGCTCAATGCCCTCCCCCTCGCACTTCCCCAGACCTGCGGATGTACCACTCTCGCCGCAATTGAATCGAGATAGCGTGTACATGCAACAGCAGCAGTCGGAGTCACCTAGCGCAAATGCCAGTCTCTCCGCTTCACCGGCGACATCTCTGCCCCGACATTCACGTGGATTGGATTTCTCTCGAGCTTGCACCAATCTGCATCACTCGACACTCGCGGAGCAGAGCTCACCTGATTCGAGTCCAGTGATTTTGCAGAGGGGGATGATGATACCAGGCAGCAATCAAGGTGTGAACGGGAGGAAAGGCAGCATGAGCAGCATGATGCTGGATTCGCCGAATGTTAACGGGATGGGGAGCATGCCGTGGGGCTCACAGGTCCCTGAACGAAGTGCTGTGAGCAGTTCGGTGGGAAGCGTGAACATGCTGGCTAGCGACAGTGAGAGTAGTGGGAGTGATGACGATGCGAGCATGGGTGGGGATGACCAAGACGACCCCATATTCACCACACCGCAGGTGCACAAGCTGCAGAACCCCAACGCGCCGACGCCTTTCGCTGGGTCGGCGACACCGGGCGCGGGACAGATGTGGGGTGGTGGCAGTCATCCATTCTCGCCTGCGCAGGCGTCGCTGATGAGGACGATACGGAAGTCGAGGCTGCCGAAGAATGGCAAGAGGGGGAGGAAGAGCTCCAGCGCGAGCGCGAGTGGGAGCGGATACTCTTCTCTGGCATCACCACGGACGACATCTCCACCGCCTATGCGAAGTATTGAGTCAGCTGCGAACGGAGGCTACTTCAATTATGCGACAGCTGCTAGGAGTAGACGGGAGAGCTTGGCTTTGGGTACCGACGGGCTCAATATCTCGAGTGGGAACGATAGCGGCGACGAGGCGTCTGGGACTGCACCATCGACGCCAGCAGTCGTCAGGAGAGCGGTCACCAGGCGTGGGAACCTCCTGCCGAAGACGAAAGGCTTCGCCCGCATCCGTGCTGCTTTACTGGAGGAGGCTGCGCCAGTGGATACAGAGGTCCGCCGCGAAGCTGAGACTATTCGTCAAGTGCGCGAACGAGACGGCAGCATCGATGATCTCGACCTCAATTACGACGGCCGCCAAACCGCTACCGCTCAGTCTTCGCCTTCGTTGCTTCCAGCCGTACCTGAAGCCATTCAAGAAGACTTCGAGAACAATCTGGATGGCGACAACAGCGCCAGCTCCGGCAACGCGAAAGGCCTGGGTATGAACTTCGCCACCCACGCCAATCGCAACTCTGGTGGCCTCAAATACTGGAACCGCTTCGACCCCTCCCTGCAACGTACTCCACCTCCACCAGTCTCCTTCACCCGCGCCGGCAGCAGCACCATGTCCGACATCAACATGGACAGCGAACCCAACAACACCAATACGCCCCTCTGGCGCCGCCCACGCGCCCGCTCGTCAGCCTCCGATGCCTCAGAAGCTTTGGTACCAAACAGCTCTGGCATGCAAGCAGCCGGCGTCAACGACGACATGCACATCAAGAAGTTCAAGCGCCGTCGTGAAGATGACTTCGACATCGCCACCATCAAACGCCGCGCCGTATCACCAGGAATGAGCGCACAGAACTCGCCTGTGCTGCAGACGCATTCGCCGTCGCAGAAGGATGGTGGGATGGCGTGGGGCATGCCGCCGGAGCGGAAGGAGAAGGAGCCTTCGAATACTATGATGCCTTCGCAGCAGAGCAGTAGGCATGGGAGTGGCGGGAGTAGTGTCTCGTTGCCTGGTGGCGTGGCGGGAACGGGCAAGAAGTTGGGACTGCAGGGGATGAATGACACGAATGACGGGTTGATGAATATGACCATTGATTGAGTGGTCTGGTTTTGGATTTGTACACTAAGCGATGGCGCTTTGGAGCAAGAGGCCGTACACGGACATGCAGAGGTCACGGAAACCTTATCTTGGCCGGACAGCAGTGGCACCGGCACTACTGCTAAGGATATGACGAATGAAGTGCCACGATGGCGCCTCGGAGCCCTCATGAAACTCCTTTCGATTCCAGGCTCAGGTCATGACTCCACTCCCAGCCAAGGTAGCTCTCTCATTCCACCCATCCCCAATGAACTTTCACATGATCGTGCACGGGATACAGCAGATCTCGCAGTCGCTACCTCCACATCAGCGTTTCTTCTCTTAGTACCCCAAGTCATGGGCGTGCTTACCAGTTAGGTCCACAGGGGATGTCGATGCATGGTCGCGGGCCTGGCTTCTTGATGACGGGCTCAACTGCTGGGGCAGTTGCTGGTTGCTGGTGGTTGTGCTGACTCATATTGGCCTGAGGAGGGGGTTAGTATGGCTGTGGAGCTTGTGAGGAAGCTGTGCTCGGACGCTCACTAGGTTGTCTTGAATGAGGTTGTGGTCTTTAGAGTAGAGGCAAGAAAGCGCCTTCTGCTTTGAGGTTAGCTTGTGAGCATGTGAATATATGTTGAAACTTCTTACTATCGGCTGTTTGATTTTGGAAAGATTGATAGTAGATGGGAGTGGAAGAGTGAATGGTTTCGATCGATTCGAGAAGGCTATGCTTGCTATATACTGCAATGAACAGGAACCGCCATTGAATGCACCTGCCTTGGCATGTGAAACTCGGGAAGGCAGGATGACGCAGCAGCTTTCGCGTCTTCGGTCGCATGTCGAAGGGCGCTACGATTCATCTTTTCATCTGGTCACGCATTGGAGTAGTCCAGTACCATCAGACGGTGGAAGAGTAGGTACAAGAAAAAGAATGAATACATCTGCCTTGGCGATACAAGAACGCCGCGGAAAGTGGCGAGGTGACGCAGCCGGGCAGCGCAGCAAGCGCCTTCAAGCTTTGACTAGAATAGAAACCTGGACGACATCTCTTGAATCCGGCTTCCATCCTGCAGACAGCACAATTACGAAGCATCTACGACCTCACGAACAAACATTCTACGACGCACGACTGTCGAAAAACCAACACTGCGCACGCTCGAATCGGCCACCGACACAACACTCACAATGCCTCCCTCAACCACCTCCGCGACATCCTCGGGCTCTTCAGCACCATCGATAACGAAAGGCCCAGTCGCGAAACCACCTGTCAAGCTGCCCTGCTGGTGTGGCGACGACTGCCAATGCTGCATCATTCCTTGCACGATAATGTGAGGGTACGACGACCGCTGAACGACGATGCGACGCCACGGACGATTGGAGGGAGGAAGATGATATACCACAGAGCGACGACAGCGACGACGTGAGGGAGGGGAGAAGTTGGATCAGTCACGACTGCACGATGTTTGATATTGGGGGCGTTGGACTAGCTTTGGAGTTGGGTATTGGATGTTGGAGAGCGGTGGAAGATGGATTGATGGCATGTACATACGCGGAAATGCTGTGTCTGCTCTTCTTGTACAAAAATACCTTCGCCGTACCTGCTGTTGCGGCTTGTCTTCGCCACGGCTCCCTAGGAAGAAGCATCCGTATGTGCGAGCAGAGAACGTCAGGTCCCTGGGCCCATGTCGAGTTCCTCAAAGGCTAGCAGGAGAAAGAAAAGCTTTCAGGAGTCTGATGTGTGAGCACATGGTTGATTCGATCCTTGTACACTTTTGTGCTCTTCTCGATGACTAGCAGAGGTGCGAAAAGGTTCTGGTACTAATCTAGTGTCTGCAGGAACCAGTTCGATTCGAGAGAACGGCAAGTTTGATGGCACGAGGTCACACTGGCCACCACGAAAGAGTCTACTGCTGAGCATCAGACGACGGCCTCCAGCCCGTGTTTTCGTTCTTCGCGATCGCTAGTAAGCTTCGGAATGAAGTATACGGCATAGTGGCCGAATATGCCGAAGCCAGAGTGGTCTATCGCTTCTACGGATTATATAACAGCGTAGAGCAGAAGACGGATAAGACTCCAAGGTCGACTACGATTTTAGGCGCCCGCCTCGTCGACAAGCAGATGAGCAAAGAGTTCTCCGAGATACTCGAAGGCGTCATACCGCTCCAGATCGTCCTCGACATGGCTAGCACGGGACGCCACCCATCACCGAAGCTGTTGTATAGCATTCGCAACTTCCCGTACTTCAGTAACCTTCAGAACATCGAAGTCCAGCTCGGCATAGACCGGTCTAGTCTGACACTCTTCAGCCTGGTGGAATGGGCACATGCCTTCACGATGGAGCGCGGTCTCGCCGACAGGGAAAGTGAAGAGTCTGAAGACGAGGAGTTCGTGGCCATCGGGCGTAACGGGATTGAGGGTGCTAAGCCAGCGCACCTGCAATTGTTCGGCGCTCCTCGACGGCGCTCCTCGAAGGTCGGGATAAGATTAAAAGCATAGAACAGTCGGTATACTGGCCTCAACAAACTTCCAATTGTGGAGCAGGGGTATCACATGCAACCTGAGTGAAGGGTTGGTCGGCCGTCTGGCCAAGGATGTCGGGGCGGTACTTGGTGAAGCGGTTGTACTACAACGCTTCTCCGTACTGCATGAGGTACTGGTGCCGCCGAACTGAAGGTTGCGGATTGTCTGCCTGGGGCTGTCACGGAGGTTCTCAGCGTCGGCGACCATGCGGTGAATAGGAGCTGGACCGGCGGATTGCTCAGTCATGGAGGTGGTGGTGGCTCGTCGAGCTCCATGTCCGAAGACTTGTAGTCCTCTGGGTCGAAGGGCATTTTGTCGGCCTCGCCACGCTGTCCCGCCTCGTACGCAACTACCTCCAGCATACCTTCGACAGCGGGACGACCAAGACACCGTCATCAATCGCAGAGCGTTTCGCCCAAAAAAGCCGATGGAACCTAAGGAGTGTGGAGGTCATGAAAGGGAAGGTCAGAGTGGTTTGAACAGCTTCCATTTCGTACAAGAAGGCCACCCCGAATCCTCCCCGCGGCTAATGTTGCAACCGGCTAGCCCGTGAGGGCGGCCAGGAAGCTCAAGCCAGCGGTTTGAGTAAGGGGTGCCTGGTAGGTATGTCGTTGTAGGTACAGAGAAAACAAAACGCCATCATCCCATCGTCCCATCATCCCATCATCCCATGCTCATTCCCAACCCCCAAAAAACAAAGCTCCCGCATTCCAAAGCAAAAGGGGGTATCATAGGACATCGTAGTCCGCAAAATCAAACGCCCTCCTTCATCCATCTCAACCCAAAAATCGTTCCAACGCCGCCGCTGCCATAACCATACTAATGTCTGCTGCGAGGCTTTCTCGCCGAAGCCATTCGTCTCTTGAACCGCTCGTTCTCCGCCTGGATGTCATCTTGCGCTTCGAGAAGCTGCGCGGCTTGGACCTGGAGGCTCGCGATAGTACCTTCGAGCGTGAGGCCGCTGTCCTGGCGCGCTTCTCCGAGCGGCGTAGTGGGCGGCCTGACCCTGGGAGCCGCGTAGTGGTCTGTTGCTGCGGTGGAGAGCTTGACGATGCTCTGTGGTGAGGAGCGCTCGGCGCCGGCGCGTTTGCCGCCTCTCGGATAAGCGGGCGTGGGTGATATGCTCATGTGGTCGCTCTCGTGGGCTGATGGCGTCTCGGAGAAGCGGCGCTCCAGCTCAGCCAACCTCTTCTCAGCCTCGTCCTTCGCTCTCTCCGCAGCCCATCGTTCGTCCTTGTCATGCTCCATCGCTGTCTTGCAACCACTGAGCTCCTCTTCCAATGCAACACGAGACTCCTTAAGCTCATCGCAATCCATTGTCAGATCCTCCAACTTCACCTTCGCCGTCGCATAGTCCGTTATCAGCCCAGCCAATCTCTTCTCTGCCTCCTCCTTCGCTCGTTCAGCAGCCCACTTTTCCTCTCGAAGATCGTTGATGTAGACCTTATCCTGTGTCATTGTCTTCTTGCAACCGTTGAGCTCCTCTTCCAACGCTCCATGAGCCTCCTTAAGCTCATCGTAATCCATCGTCAGATCCTCCATCTTCTCCTTGGTCGTCTCAAACTCCGTCGTCAATTCAGCCGTCTTCTTCTCAGCCTCTTCCTTTGCTCTCTCAGCAGCCCACTTTTCGTCACGAAGATCGTTGATGTAGACCTTATCCTGTTCCATCGTCTTCTTGCACCCGCTAAGCTCCTCTTCCAACGCACCACGAGCCTCCTTAAGCTCATCGTAGTCCATTGCCATATCCATCATCTCTCCCCTCAGCTGCTCCGCATAGTTCTCAGCCTCTTGCTGGCTGTTCTCGGCGAGGTATATCTGCCATCGAGCGTCCCGTCGAGCCTCTTGAATCTCGTCTTGACCATTCTTAATGATACGGTCGGATTCCACGGAAGCCTCTGCAGCTTCGGTGCGGGCGATCCCAGTCTGTGTGCGAGCTTCTTCGGCCTCGGTGCGGGCATCCATGACTTCGTTGCGTGCCTCTTCGACGACCTCTTCAAGCTCCTGGATCTTGAGCTGCAGGTTTGCTTCCTAGAGAGCAGATAGGTCAGCAAGTGTCTCCGCGTTACAAACGATGTGCAGAACATCCCAGAGCGTCGGATAGAGGGCGATCGTGTCTCGGAGAACTTACAATCACCGCCTTGCACCTGAAGTTGTACATGGACTTCTCTTGCCAGATTTGGATCTGGTTTTGCATGTGTTCCAGTTCTTCAGCCTTCAGCTTGCGCTCTTCCTTGAACTGCAGGCGCGAGTCGGTGTAGTCGCTCTTCTCCTGCTCGATGGCCTTCTCCAGGCCACCAATGCGACTGATCTGCTCATTTCGCTCGGTCTCGAGCTCGGAGATTTTTGTCTACATGAAAATGTTAGCCAACGTCCCCGAAATCGCTACAGGCAAATAACACAACGAAGCACTTCATAGCACTTGATGCTGTCTCGGAGAACGCTTCAACTCACCTTCAGGCTCTCAACGGCCCCCGCGCCTTCATCATGCGCCTTCTCTATGACCGCGAAATCCTCCTAAAGGATCGAAATATTAGTAAACGTCTCGAAAAAGCGATCGAAGTGAAAACATGTCAAAGCACTCCATAGCACCTGATACTGCCGCGGAGAAGACGTGTCGGCGCGACTTACCTTAAGGTTCTCAATAGCCTTGATGTGCGCCTCCCGCTCATTGTCGAGTTCCTGCTTAAGGCGCTCGGTGTCCTGGGTTGCCTCCTTCATCTCCTGTACGTGCTTTGCGGTATCTGCTTCGCGCTCCTCTTTCAAGTATCTATTCTCCGCCCTCAGCTGGTCCATCATCTTCTTGTGTGCCTCCCGCTGGTCCTCAAGCTGCATTTCAAGTCGCTCGGCAACTTCAATTGCTTGTTGCTTCTCTTGCGCGCGCTCTTCGGTGTCTGCTTCGCGCTCGGCTTTGTAGCGGTCGTTTTCGGCTCTCAGCTCGTCGATGACCTTCTTGTGTGTCTCTCGCTCTTCTTCGAGCTCCTTTCTTAACTGTTCCGTAGCTTCAATGGCCTCCCTCTTCTCCTGTGCTCGTTTCGCAACGTCTGCGTCGAGTTTGGTTTGGCAGCGATCAATCTCTTGCTTGAGATCTTCGACGACTCTGGCGAGTTGTTCGCGGTCTTGGTCCTTCTCTTCGATGGTTTTCTGTAGTTCTTCTTCGTTCATGGATGCACGTGACTTGCTCTCTGCCAACGCCTTCTCAACGGCTTGGATTCTCGTCTCCACGATGTCGAGCGCTGATGGCGACTTGCGCTGTTGCTCGTCGGTGTCTGAATGAGTCTTCGTGAGCGAGGCGATGTCTGCTGCTGGCTGAAGCTCTGGCTCTTCTGTGATGGTGTCGCGCGATGCTGGTCGACCGGCGCTTGCTGCAGTGGTGGTGCGCTTAGTGGTGGTCTTGGTTGTGGAGGTGGGCGATGGGCGCGCTTTGGCTGTACTCATTGGAGTCTTGCGCGAGGAGGAGGTGGAGGTGGTGGTGGTGCTGGCCGGGCGCTTGTTCTCCACGCGGCGAACTGGCGGCTTGCCGATGGTCGTGGTGCGATCCATCTCTTCTCTCTTTTGGAGAGGGCGGGAGGGGGCTGGCGGTGGTGGTGGTGCTGTTGGTTTATTTGTACTTGATCTGATGGACGTGGATGTTAGCTTGCTCGCGTCTTGCGTTTTGCGGCGCTCCATAACGATGGACGATGGAAGTCAGGATTCATTAAAGTATCTCACAGTTGATTGATGGCTTTTTTTGCTTCTGACTGTCGCGTTCAACTGTATGCAAGTACGTGTCGATCAGATGGAAGCTCACGCGAGCTGTTTGTTGTCTTATGGCGAGGGGCAATGCGGCTCTGCGGAAATACCCGCCACGAGTCATGTAAGGCTTCTCCGATATCGAGACGTGAGCAAAACATATCGTCAACCCTCCCGGCAGGCGATCGTTTCTTGGAGAACGTGGACTCCTTCCCATTCCCACGAACATTTCTCCAAGACCCAAGCGACGAGAATACACAGTAGTGATGTCGGATAGCAGACCATCAGCTCACGGAAGACAGGTAACAGTCGAAGTACTTGTGCATGGCTCTCCCGCACACGAATACGAGCAAAGCCCCTCAGCACACTCATCGTCTGTGCAAGTCCCTTCGGAGAAAGCGCAAACATAAGAAGCCGTTTCGACTACATCCTTCTGTTGGTAGGACACCCACATGCATGCTCCGTTGTCCCCAGATCCGCGACACAGCAGACACACAAAATTCGTGGAATGCCGCTCCTTCAGATCAAAGGCAAGTGCCTCGGACGAGAGGCAACATGTCAGGCAGTGAGTGCTCGACGCCCAGGTCTTTCACATCGTTGAGCTTTCCTCATTAAACGTGGACATCCCTGGCGACTGCTTCGTGTACATCAGTGTCATTTCTTTCAGTTGTTTCCATCACTTCGACCCTTCTCCGCTCCTCATTCACAAACCGCTCGCAATGCCAGAACCACTTTGACCGGATACCTCTCTGGTGTACAAGCACCGCACACCCTCACAAACTCCAAGCCCACTCAAGCTACAATTCAGCGTCCGGAATGGCCAGCTCTGTGGATCAGTCGTCTTCGACCGACTGGATCCTGCCATCGATGCCACCTTATGCTCACCAACCAGGGATTCAATTTGTCGGCACCGAATGGATTCTACCATCAATGCCACCTTATATTCATGTTTATGTTCATGTCCGGCTGGGGCTCCTGGATCTTCCTCTGGAGATTCAGCTGCTCATCTACCAGTACTGCTTTTTGGACCACGTAGTCTGGGCGAAAAGTTCGTGGCAACCCGTCAAACACTCCGCTGGATTGCTCCAGACTTGCCATCACATCCGCAACGAAGCAACAAAATACATGTTCGCAGGCGCAACATTGGGCCTGAACATCTCCAGATCCAACAACCGTCAAGGCCTGGTCCCATACGACCATTTCCTCTTGAACGGTGCTTCTTACGATCAGATATGCGCAACGCCCCAGGAGTATTTGCACCGCTTCGAGAAGGTATAGCACCCTTCACGGCCTTCATGCGAATGCTTGCTAAATACGTCTCAGATTGTCCTTAGGGTCCCTCGGCCGAGCGATCAGCACATGGTTGACCATTGGTATGCCGTGTGGCCCGTCATCTACAGAATCAGCTTGGCCATCCTCCCTTTCCAGACTTTGTCCATCAAGTTGTGCGTCGGCCGCCTGTCGACCATCCTCATGGACAAAATACCTCGTTTCCACGACCGACCCGGGAAGATGCCCTGGCTGAGGAGGACTATCTACTACGATCTCGAGGGTGTGATACAGGCGCCAGAACTTTACACCAGTAGCGCCTACAAAGCCAAGGCTCGGCAAAGGATCAAGCGCTTTCGCGAGGTGCAGAATCGGGCGCAACTACAGTGGGAAAACATTTTGACCATCATCGAAGAGCTCCAGAACACGACAAGGCAGAAGCTGTCTCGAAACGTGACTCAGTGGAAGAGCGGGACACGGACCGTCCGCGTCAGTAATGCGCGGACGTTGGAAGAGATTATCAATCGGGCAAGGACAATTGCAAACGACGATGACACGGGTCCGGATATGTGGTTTCACTGCTATGGACGTGGCGGCGCTTTGATCTACCATCCGGAATAGCGACTATTGCTTGGAGTGGGAGCGGCTGGAGTGGTGGCTTCTCCAGCATTCATTTCAGCTGTCGTGGCGATTCCGGAAGTCGCATTGGGTGGAAAGGAGATCGGGAATGGGTTCGAGCATGCGGAGCGATACAGAGCATATGGTACTTTTTTTCTGATGTGCAACATCATTGATGGTGCACTGTTAAGCGAGCAAGCATACGTGCGATCCGAGTTTGAGGGTGGAGTTGGGAGCGAGGCTCAGATGGATTGAAAAGTGGTGTATGTATGTTTGACGTTGCATCTCTTATCCACAGCACCGATCTGCCTTCGCGGAAGATGCAGCCACTGCATTGCATTTTCGCTATAATTCAACAGCATCCCATCCCATGCACCATTGAACCGATCGTCTACCTTCACCCTCCCCCGCCCAGCAAGCTCTTCCAACCACAGGGACCTACTTCCTCACCTTCATCATCTCCAACCCGTCCTCCTCCCCAAAATCATGCCCATCAAAATCGAAATCCGCCAGCTCCTGGAACGGCAGCCCAAACTCCCCTCCCAAACCCATCCCATCTCCCATGTCCAAACACAACGGCTCCACCGCATCTACATCCCCCTTCTGGCCCAACAGACTCGGACTGCAGTTCTTACTCGTCGGCTGCGAATTGAACGTCAAGCTCGTCTCGCTCGGTATGCGACTCTCGTACGTCAAGGTCGAACTCAGCGTCATGCTCCCAAACGAAGCGTAGGTGGGATCGAAGATCGGCCGGCTTGTCGCGCTGTTCTCGTGCACGCGAGTGGTGTGTCGTCGGAGATCCTTGGGATAGCGGAAGCCTTTCTGACACAGAGGGCAGATGTGGCGGTTGGTGTAGCTCGGCTGGTGGGCTTGGGCGTGCTTGTTGCGTTCGCTGGCACGGTCGAAGAGTTTTGGACAGTACTGGCAAGGGTAGCCGCCGGTCACTTTCTCTAGACGAGGGCGCTTGCGGTTGGTGCTCGCAGAAGCTAAGGATTGGGTGTCGACATCGATGTCCGGTGCCCAAGAGATGGTGCGAGGATGCTCTCTCTCAGTCGCCTGCAGAACAAATGGTATGGTGGGCTGTGTGGTCTTGTAGATCACCATGCTGCGATTGCGGCTTCGAGGTGGTCCAAGGCTGGCGTGTCCGAGGTGCATTACCTGGGCAGAAGCGTGAACGAAGCGGCGCTCGTGGCGGGAGAGGGAATCGGTGGTGAGGGTGGTCTGGTCCGGGGAGAGGATGAAGTCGTCCAGCTGGCGCCGCATACGGACGTAGAAGTCGCCGGAGTCTTCTTCGCCCGTCCAGGAGCAATCGCTGTCGTCTGCTTTGCTTTCTTGCTGCATTGTGAAGCCTGGCTTGTCGCATCGTGCCGGCGGTGCCAGAGCCCATGTATTGTTTTCCTGACGCTCGACATGTCCAAGAGTCGTGTGTCTTTGCGGCACCTGGAGACTACTGGCCAGTGCATCATACACCGCTCGCATCGAGAAGATCCCAAGGTCTCCTACTTGAATGGTCGTGGTCTCGTCCGGCATGGGCTGAGTCGGGATTGGAGCCGCCATTTTCAAGTTTTTGTGGGACAAAGTACGACGGGACAATGGCTCGGGAACGTAAGAGGAAAACTTACTGTGGTGGATCAGAAAACACGAGATGCGGCTTACTATGTAAATTCATCCCCACGGGGAGAAGAGATGTAGCCGGCAGGCCGCCAATATGAAGACACGGGAGGCGCAGGGCGCGCGTGTGATCAGGCTCGTCAGGTCAGCTGGCTGCGCTCGCACGCTGGCGCGTTCGTGCAGCAATCCCAACAGTCGCATCTTCTCACCAACTCTTCCAATGACTTTGACCAGTCTGTGGACGTCATTATATTTGTCCAGCGAAATGCAATGCGGATTGAAGCCGTGCGAATGTCGCTGGCAAAAACAAGAAGCGCTCGGACCTTCCCAATTCGGTCGAAGTGAATACAGCTCAGGGGCCAATTTTTCTCCCTTCATCATCTCTTTAGGACCAGTGACCAGGCTGGATGGACTTTCAGCTCAGAGCACTTTCGACGGTCTGCAGACGCTAGGCCTTTTGCTGTCTCTGGTCTAACAATGGCCGTTGCAACGGGATCCCCCATAGTCCTCAGACATGCGAGGAGTGTGTCCCGGACAAGGCAGGATTTGTCAATACATGCTGCTGATAGTTAACAGCAGTGTGAAAAGCGGCCACCGCTGTGAAGAGGAAGTAAGGGCCCACGGTCCGCGCCGCGGTTAAGTCAGACCAGAAGCGTTGAAGACGATGGACCACGATCACTTTTGCGTATAATGCCCATTGAAGAGTGAGCGGTTCGCGTCCCCAGCGGCCTTGCACCGGCTCCCGCGGTGTCTCGATTATTGTTGACGCATACTGGAAGACACTTCGTTTCGACTCGAAGAAGCCTAGAGATTGTGATACTCAGGCGGACGGGAATGGAGCAGCACGACCAAGTCTCTCATCAACGCCCAAAAGCGGACGATAGGACGACAGGACGACATACGAAGTCCACGACAGTTGAGATTGCAGAGATCACGGTCTTTTATGAACACACAAATGCGGCTTCAATGGAGGCGTGTCGCAAAGTTTGACGGCATTGTTGCACAGAAATACTGACATTGCAACGCTTTGGTAAGCTGCTTTTCGAACATGGCCTTTTTCCATTTCCTTGCGCTATGCCCGACCTACATTTCATTCCTCGGATCTTCCAATATTCGGCCATTCTACTTCGATCCCACGGCGATTGTTGACCATCGAGGGCCGAAATGTCTCGGCGCCCAGCCAGACCTCGCCAGGAACAGCAGGTGGACAAGCTCTTCTCCGCATACACATGCAAGTTATGACATCGAGAGATAAATTCCAATGCGGGACACAACGATTGACAAGGCCGACGTAGTGGAAGGCTGCACTGCAACGTTCCGCCCTTCCAAGTTGTCGTACATTTCTCAACGTTGTGCTACCTCTTTTCCTGCAGGTACACAAGTTGAAGGGCTTGACAACATCTCGTGCTTGAAAACAGTTTTCTCGCAGAGTCCGCAACAACGATACAATGGTGAAGTCTTTGTTGATCGCGGGACTGTTGGCTACAGGCCTGGAAGCTTGCCAGCGGAAACGGACTTTCAACCACCATGATGGAAAAGCTAAACGTACTCTCACGCCGCGAGCACCATTGTCGGCGGATGAATCGTTGATCATCAGCTCATTCGACGCTAATAGCATTGATGACTGGTCCTACTACTACACTCATGGCCTTCACTTGGCGGGCACAAACAGAAGCCAGGCCCAGTGGACAGCTGATCGCTGGAGCGAGGCAGGCTTCAATACCAGACTTGACACCTACAACGTGTTTCTCGACTACCCGATCAACAAGTCGATGGTCATGACTTACGGCAACGGCAGCGTCTACAGACCTTCGTTGGAGGAAGACGTACTGCCAGAGGATCCTACAACCGGATATCCGAATCGTACACCTACTTTCCATGGCTACTCCGCCAGCGGTGCTGCAAGTGGAAAGCTCGTGTATGTCGGTTTGGGACAACAGGATGATTTCCAGAGATTGAGTACGAGTTCCCTTTCTTTGTTAGGGGCTTGCTGCTAACTTCTTCTCCAGTCGACCTAGGAGTTCCACTCGAAGGCAATATCGCCATTGCTCGCTACGGAGGTCCCTTCCGAGGGCTCAAGGTCAAGAACTCGCAAGCCCACGGCATGCTCGGTTGTATCATCTTCACCGACCCTGATGACGACGGCAACATAACTGTGGCAAATGGCTACGCTGCTTATCCCGACGGCCCTGCCAGGAACCCTACCAGCGTTCAGCGAGGCAGCGTGCAGTTCTTGTCAACCTACCCTGGCGACCCAACGACACCAGGCTATCCCTCAATCGACAACCCAGTCCGTGCGGATCGATCTTCTGTAGTGCCGCAAATTCCTTCTATTCCCCTCTCGTACCAAGATGCCCAGCCAATCTTGCAAGCTATGGACGGCTTCGGCACACCTGGCAAACAGGTCGGCAGGGAGAATTGGGTTGGAGCGTTGAACGCTTCTTACTCCACTGGCCCAAGCGACGCCACCATTGACATGAGCAACTACATGCGAGATACTTACACTGATCTCTGGAATGCCATTGGCGTAATCAACGGAACGAATGCTGACGAAACGATTGTGATTGGTAACCACCGCGACGCCTGGATTGTCGGAGGAGCTGCCGATCCTAACAGCGGCACTGCTATCATCGTGGAGCTGGGCAAAGTAATGGGAAGACTGATGCAGAATGGCTGGCAACCAAAGCGAAACATCGTCCTCTGCTCATGGGATGGAGAGGAGTATGGTCTCGTTGGCAGCACCGAGTGGGTGGAGCAATACATCCCCTGGTTGACCGGGACGGCAATGACATACCTGAACATCGATGTCGGCGCCAGCGGGCCGCATCCGAGTATCTCTGCCACACCAGAGCTCCATCAGGTGGCTGTGGAGCAAATGCATAAGGTCATGTGGGAGAGCCTGCGAGGGAACAGGACGATGTACGTTCTCCTCGCGGTCATGGTCTATTGATCTATGGCTAATGTCCAGTAGGTACGATGTCTGGCTCGAAGATACTGAAGGCGAAGTCGGAGTGCTAGGCAGTGGTAGCGACTAGTAAGTACTGATCGGTAGAAGGGTTCTCCGAGACACGATCGAACCACCCTGCCGCGCTCTGAGACCCTATGCCCGCTATTCGCAGTTTAGAGACACTTGCTGACCCTTTTACCCATCTGTGCTTTAGCACCGCCTTTCTGCACAAAGGAATGGCATCCGTAAGTCACCTGCTCTCCTCTTAGTCCAGGCTCTCCGCTGACCTGATTGTGATTACAGATGGACATGGGCTCCGACGGCGACGTCGATGCTGGTGACCCGATCTACCACTACCATTCAAACTATGATAGCTACCACTGGATGGCCAACTTCGGCGACCCAGGCTTCCTCACACACAAGAACATGGGCCAGTACCTCGGACTTGTGGCCTACCACCTTATAAGCGAAGAGTTCGTCCCGCTCCATCCGCTCAACTACGCCACGCAAATGGACCTCTATTACCAGGACCTCCGCGATGTCATTGGCAATGCTTCGCAAGATGTCGATACGAGCGAGTTGCGTGATGCGATCGATACCTTCCGCTCGCAAGCGGAGCAGGCTCAAGCGCTGGTGCAGCAGGCGATGAGCAGTGGTGATGCTGACTTGACAAAGGTTGTGAACGACAAGTATCGTGACTTCCAGAGAGGTTTTACGAGCCAGGGTGGGCTGCCCAATAGGGAGTTCTACCAGCATGTCGTGTTTGCGCCGGGGTTGGATACCGGTAAGTTTTGCGTGCTTTGTTGTGGTACATGACGGAACTGACAGTCTGTAGGATATGCGCCAGTGACATTCCCAGGTATCACTGAGTCAGTCGAGGCTGGTAACTTTACTCTTGCAGAAGACTGGGTTGGGAGAACCTCGAGGGCCATTCGTGTTGCTGGCAATATATTGAAGACGTGAGCCTTGATGAGCTCGGTGTTTCCCGAGATCAATACGTAGTTGTTGACTCCCACGAAGGTCAATGAAGCCGATGCAGTGAAGGACGATGATCATGATAATGAATAGCGGAGGTCTGCGCAAGAGGTTTTTGGTTGCAAAGCACATCACAGTCAAGGAGTGTCCTAAACTACCGACGCTTTCGAAAGCATTGCCTTGTCACAGCTGCTCCTACTAAGTCCTTCCTTCCATTACACCCAACACACGGCCGAAGATCAGCCCTTTGAATTGTGCTTGACCATCTTACAAGATGATCGGAACGTTGCCAAGGCAGACTTGGATGCTCTGAGCACGTGTTAGTATCTCTATCAGCGATGAGGTGCATTGAGACTTACGTTGTTGGCATTGCAGCAGACCTGAGTCTGAGTGTTGCTGCAGTCGGAATCTAGACACCACGTCGTGAGTATGGTTGATTCATGCTGAGACACACCACGAGGAAGACGAACCTGTGAGCTTGCAGGTGACATATTTTCCAAAGGAGTCGGTGTCGCAGCAGAAGCCCCTGTTGTTCTGGCCGCAGCCGTTGGTCTGCTTGTTTCCTCCGTTGCCCTTCTTGCCACCCTTGCCACCTTTGTCGCCGCCATTGCCATTGCCCTTGTTGGCCTCTGGCTCCGCAGCTGGTGCAGCGATGACGCTGGTCGCGAGGACCGCGATAACGGTGAGGTACTTGGCGTAATGCATCTTGATGGGTGGTTTGATCTGATGAGAAGGTTTGACTTGAGTGAAGGTCTTCAACGATTGAAGTGATGTCTCTGGCTGATGGGTTGAAAGACTTCAGGATGGAAGGGCAATCGTCTGCTCTTTTATACCTCGTCCTGCTTCATCCCTCGCCTCGTCTCGCTCTCATGATCTCTCCTTCCGGCCGTCGAACGGCAGACTCGAATATTGCAATACTCGTCTCCTCACGAGTGGCTTGCGACCTCAGCGAATGGTGGGTCGAGCCGTCGAGCCTTCCATGCAGCAATTGTTATGGTACCCAATTGATATCAACTTCGTGTTCACCGGCTGGGCATATTCTCGCATCCAGCACTGCAGCAAGTCTCGCTCGGGTGATGTGCTGCTAGCGCCACCCATGCGTTGGGGAAGGACACGGCAGGGCGGGTAGCGTCGATCATCCCCATGGGGAGGTACGGGGAGAAAAGCAGCCTGTAAGAACTGTCGCTAACGCCGCTTAGTAGCCGTCCTGGGACGGAGAAATGGTGCGGAGTGCAGATGGGGTTGTGCCGTGGTGTTCAAAATAGCTTGGACTGGCGATCAACGGCTGGCAGTCTCTCTCAAGCTTGATGCGACAGGGTTCTCCAGCTTATGATCGGCGCCTTGGCGAGCTGTCAGAAACAACCCTATTTGCTTGTCGTTTTGCCTGTGGCATCTTCCGTCCTGAAAGCGATTGATGTGCCGACGTATATATGCAGAACCATCGTCAGAAGCCTTCTCCGCAATTTGACGAACGGCAAAGTGTCTTCGTGGGCTTGTCCAGTCTTTGGAACACGTGGGCGATTTGAGAGCAGGGCATAAGGCCCAAAGTACCAGTGCGAATGGGAACCCAAGAATAGGTTGCCTGTCAAGAGCAAATGGACGAAGAGCGATCGGCGACAGGGGAGAGGACCAGCAAGCCGGTCACCAACCGTCAGAAATCCCGTTTCCCCATCATTTGTTATTCATCCTGGTCAAGTGCATTTCGATCGCCAGAGGAAACCTGGGCCCAAGTGACGTCCTATCCTGTCCGGTCAGAAGAGCCTCTGTCATGTCGGAAATCCCCATGCTGTTCTCGATGCACGCGTACGCTCTCGCCCCGCCTTACGTACTGAATATTAGGATGGGAAGACAAGGCTGTCCACAACAGCCCAAAAAGGACCATGCCAACTTACCGTTTCAGGACCTGGTAGCAGTCCCACATGTCCGAGGAGGCCCACTGAGTGGTGTGACGACGGACGCCATGCCGAGATCATTCGAATCGTCTGGGGGGGCAGCCAGCCACGTAAGTCAAGACATGCAGCAACTCAATGTTGGACTCATTACTGGAGAAGCTCCAGCGCACTTCAAATGGTCCTTGGACTTGTGCACATGCTGATGATTGCCAATAGAAGACGGGTAGCCACACGGGGACGCTGCTCCTGAAGTGCATCGTGAAAACGGTGAATTCCGTCAGCCTACGCGAGAGCTCCTGCTGTATGCGAGGTCAGAGCCCTAAGCAAAGGTTCCGGACGCGGCTGTCCCAGCTTCAAACGGTCGAGGCGGGCGGGAGACAGGATGAGCTGGGACGCCATGCAGATGCCCCATGCTTGAGGCGAGCCTTTGAGCTGCACGTCTGGCCATGCTCTCCGCGATCGTTCCAAGATATTGTGCACATTTGCGAAGACCAGGTACTCGACCTCCGATTTCCGATCGGCCCAACAGCCAAAGCTGGAACCATTGGTAGGACGAACGTGTTTTCGTGGCTCCACTTGTGACTTTTGCGAGGCTGCCTTGGTCTCATGACTGATCTCTATGGCTTCGCTTCGAGAGTGTGTGCTGATGGCGGCGGCGACGTGGCTGCCAGGTGCTCGGGCCCAGACGTTCTTCAACCAGCCAAGATGCAGTCTTTTCCAAGTGTCATAGTACTGCTTTCGAGTTGTCTGGCACACTTTCAAACCAAAGTGCTCAGTTGCAGAAACTCGTGCGCCACCCAATTGTTTTACAATTGATCCAGCAAGTCCGAGATGAGGAGCGTTTGCTTCTTCGGCATGGTACTTCAGAGTCACGAGAATCTTTCTGTCGGCCTCTCGTGGTCCAAGGAGTGTTGATGAGCCAGTGAAGAGGCAAAAGAGCGCGGGCCATGCACTCGAAGAACCCCCTTCCCGTCTGATTGAAACAATAGATAGTTGATCTGGCTAGGGAATACAATGGATAGCTGCCAGATGAACGGTCGATTCAGCAAGTCAAGGCGGCCAGCTCCCTTTCAAAGCCAGACTGATATCGGTACTGGGAGATTACACACCGTAGCCTCTGCTTTGAGACTGCAACTGCGGTCATTCCATAATCTTCCTAGAGATGATATGAGCCAACGAGAGGAACATGGGCAACCACGTCCCTGGTGCCAATCGCGGTTCAAGGCGGTTCTGTTCGATGAGATGTCGTTGTCGTCGGTCGAAGATAAGGTATCGTAGTCTCCGGGACGGCTGCTCCCGCCCATGCCGATGCCGACGGCCGACGACTAGCGCATCTAGACGACGATGTAGGCCAAGCGTGAAGACGAACGCGAAGGTGTAAGCTGCTCGAATCGTGGTACCGTCAGAGACACACTTGCTGGATGGACAGGAAGGGGTTTGTGGACGGATAGAAACCGGCGAATTCAACGGTGCACGCCGGCACAACACCCCCTCGATGCGCGAACCAGGAGGACATCCCCGGCCACCGACCGCACGACGAGGGTACTCCGACAGCTACAGAGCGGTACAACGAAAGGTGCTGCTCTGATAGAGCAATCACCACTTCAGCATGTCGCGCCAGCTACCGCATGGCCCGCCGAACGGGTACCGCCATCCGAGCAACAACTCAACCCCCTCCCTCGCGCATAGCGGCAGCAACTCCCAGCTCGCAGGCCCACCCCCGACTTCTCAGAACCGAGTAGTGTCGCGAGCGGAGAAGTTCGAGGATGAGAAGCGGCGCATCGTCGAATCCTGCTTCTCAAAGCTTGATCAGAGTGGGCAGCTGGCCGAGTCCTACATTACCCACATCCGCGTGCAGGAGGATGGCCAGCACCCTTCGAGTCCACCTCCACCGGACAGTGCGCCTGATTCCAAGAAACCACGCCTGATAATCATCGCGGTACGCTCGACGGGAAGGGTGCGCATGCACAAGGCGCGAGAGAACAATAATGGCAGCTTCAGCATTGGCAAGACGTGGAACTTGGAGGAGCTGTCCGCCATCGAGTCTTACTCGAGTAACCCGAATCCACCTCAGAGCGAGAAGGAAGCGCAACACAGAGCATGGGCGGGTGCGGTAGGCTTCGTGGTCACCATCACAAAGCCATACTACTGGCAGGCAGGGACGGCAAAGGAGAAGGAGTTCTTCATTGCGAGCACAGTTAAGATCTACCGCAAGTACACCAAGGGTCAGATTCCGGAATTGAGAGGGTTCGACGAGAACCAAAAGGCGCAAATGCTGGGTTCAATGCCAGGACAGCAGCAACCGCCACAGGGTCCGCCTCCGATGGGCACACAGCCGCAGCCGCCTCCAGAGGATCTCGAACCACCAGTGCCGCCGCAGCCACCTTTCGCACATAGACCGCAAAGTCGAGAAGACAGCCGGTACCGCGGCAGTCCTGGTCCACCTCCTAGTATGAGCGATCGGGGCGGGAGTGGTCCGAACAGCAGGCAGGAATCACCAGCACCATACGGTCAGGCTCTAGCTTCACCTCCGCCCATTCCAAAACCATTCGCGAGTAGCGAAAATCTGCGCTCCAACAGTCGAGAGCCGTATCGGGATCCTCAAAGAGATCTGAGGCCCGGAACATCGCCTGGACCTGGTGGGTATCAGCGCACGCCTCCACCCAATGTGGCTCAAATGCCACGAGCACCGAGCGCACAGTCGTCGAACTCATATATGAGATCAGACAGTCCAGCCAATTTGTCCGTTGCCTCTTCTCGAGGGGATATGCCCAGAAGCCTGCAGCCGGGACCAGTAAGTCCGCGAAAGCCCAGCTATCAGTCCATGGAGAGTGTGACCTCGGATCGCCAAAATCGCGCCAAATCACCGCCTCCGCCCGCAAATGTCAATGGTGGTACGTCGGGTCCTGGCCTGTTCCAGTCCACAAGACAACGATGGCAGGGTCAACAGCCACCGCCCGACCATTACCAGCGGGAACAACAGCCGCCTCAACAAGCGCCTCAGCAAACGCCCCAACTCCCACCACTGGAGACCACCCGTTCCAACACAAGCCAAAAGAGCCAACAACAACAGTCGGCATCAACAGACCGTGCCCCGAAGACGACCGAGAGCGACATGTCATCGCCAGCTATGGGTACGGAAGATGCTGCGGCCTTTGCGGCCATAGGAGGCTTTATGGGTCCAGAGCACTCGGTCGCTGCCGCACCGCCAGCTCAGCCGGTAGCTGCTGTAGATGAGACAACGTCCCCGCCAACACCTGAGAGGTCACAGAAAAGACAGCCCGTAGAAACCCCACATGACGAAGATATGAAGCCTGCACCGTTGTCATCGCGGAACTTCTCAGGACCAACCCCACGGCCGTTTGGTCAAGCTGTGGATGGAGGGAGTGCTTATGCCACGCCAAAAGAGTCCGCAGTCCCTGCTGCACAGAACGGACCGCTTCCTGCTGCACAGGTACGATCGTCATCACCTCCAGCTACTACAAAGTCACCGGATTCCAATCTCGCCATACCTGCTTCCTCCCAACAGTCTCAGTCTCCAGCAGGCCCATCACCTCAGCCCACTCCTGCGGCAGAGACTCCTACGGCAGCCGAGGAGCCTAGATCAGAAGAAGATGCCGAGCCGGAAGAGGAGTATCGACCTGGTCTGGGACCGATGATCAAAAAGAAGGCTGTCGCAGGTCGCTTCTTGCGCGCGGCAAACGCAGCAAATGCATTCAAGCCCCGGCCTGGTGGTGCGGCCGAGAAGATTCTGAAGGCGAAGGCTGAACGTGAGGCTGGTTCGCCTGGCGTGGCAGAGCCGGATGGCATCACAGGAGTCGTACCTAGGCCAGCGCCCGCACCTGCAGCGAAGGAGGCGCCACCGGCTGAGCAGCCCGCTGGGGATGATCTTGCTGTCAAGCCACCGGATGCGGGGAAAGAAAACGAGAGGCAGACTTCTGGTCCGCCACCGAAGGTGGAGGTCTCAAGTCCAATGTCTCCTGCCCGAGGCTATTCTGCTGAGCAGGCTGGGTTCGGTGGCATGGATGGACAAGGCGTGCAGCTCGCGGATGAGCCTGTTCAGCATCTTTCTACTCCAGACCAGCAAACGCAGTCGGAGCAAGAAGAGCGCGAGAGGATCGAGCAAAGAGAAGTCCGCCAACCGCAGGTCAAGGTCAAGCGGCGGAGTGCGATGCAGGAGCAATATCTGGCAGAGCTCGGTATTGACCGATCATTGCTTGCGGACCGAGGACTGGAGTTCGAGACACTGCTCACCGACTTTGGCTGGAATGATGCAGCCCTCTCATCCAAAGCATTAGGTGACATGGAGCACAACCTTCGCCGAGAGCAGGCACGGTTAGAAGCCGGTGCCTGGCTTTCTTCTCCTTCACAGGAAACACAGCTGCGAGAGGAGAGGGAGAAGCAAGTGGCAGCGCTGCTGGACAAAGCCATTCAAGAATGCGACGAAATGGATGGTCTATTGACTATCTATGGCGTTGAGCTTAGTACGCTCAATGATGATATCTCGTACATTGAAGCGCAGAGCCAGGGTTTGCAGGTGCAAGCTGCTAACCAGAGGACGCTCCACACGGAGCTAAGTCAGCTTGTTGGAACACTGAGCCTGGGAAGGGACGTCTTTGAGCCACTTCGACATGCCGAGCTTGGAAGCGACCGGGGTGTCGATGAAGCAGAGCGAGGGCTGGTTAGGCTATACGAAGCCCTGGTGAAGATCGATCCGAGCATACGGCAGGCTGCGAACGGCGCGCGGCCAAAGAGCCGCGGCGACATGAATGAGGGCAGCGAGGTGGCAGGCATGAAGGCCGTGAGGCAGAAACGAGAAGAGTATGGCCGCGAGAGCGACCGCTTCTGCCAGAGGGTGATGCAGCATCTTGACTCGACCTTCAACGCTTCGTTTACCGGCGTCAAGAGCAAGGCTTTGCTGCCCGTCCAGAGTAATCCTGGCATGATGAAGCTGAATCCGGACGCTTTCACTGAGGCCAGGAAAGAGCTATGGATGTACTCGCCGTTGGTGCTTTTCACGAAGGAGCTCAACAGACCAGCGTGGCAGACGATGATGCGCATGTACTACGGCAGCGCGAAGACGCTGTACGCTGATGCTTTTGGCCAGAACGTAGCGTACTGGAAACGCTGCCTCCGCAAGCCGACGGGTGAGGAGGCCGAGCTGCTTTTCACCGCCGTCGAGAGGGAAGACGCAGCCGCCGGCAGTGGTGCGCTGAGCTCTGCTCGCAAGATGACCGTGAAGCGTAGCCAAACCCTCGCGAAAACGCTTCGCAGCGCAAGTGGAGAGAAGAGCGGCAATGCGGACTCTCGTAACACCGGAAGTATGTCGCATTCCGAAGTCTTCTCAGGCGCCGTCGATGAGATGGCTGTGCTGCTTTCGTTCGAGCAGAACTTCGTGGTCGACTTTTTCCATGCTACGAGCTTGGAGACGGCAGACTTCATGGATGTTGTTTCTCGAACGCCTGTCCAGCAGCGGTATGGCACAAATCTGGCGCAGCAGAAACCACTTGATCCGGACCGTGAGATGGCTCGGCTGGTCACTGGAACCATGAGCGAAGTGTTCGGCTTCTTCACCAACGAGCTGTCCAGTCTAGTCGAGTGGTGCGTTAGTGCGGACCCTATCCAAGGTGTAGGCGTTATGGCCTGTCTCACACGACATTCGTTCTTCCTGCAAGATACAAGCCAGGAGTTCCTGATCCAGCTTCTCGACACCCTCAAAGGCCGACTAATGAGCCTCTTCGGCAAGTTCGTCGACGAGCAGGTCCGCGCCATCGAAGACACCAAAGTGAAGATCAAGAAGCGCAAAGGCGTCATCGGCTTCATGAAGACATTCCCACACTTCGCCATGGCCGTCGAGAACACCTTCGCCGCCATCGGCAAAGACGACTACGACCACAACGCCACCTGCATGTACGACACCCGGGTGAAGCTGGACGAAGCGTACGACCGGATCAACCGCGCGATGTTTGATAGTCTCAAAGTCATCGCGAAGGAAAGTCCGGGCGGTGCAGCCGCAGCGCATGGGCAGGCGGGCAAGGCTACGAGCGATGATCCCGAGGATAAAGAGATGTTGAACTATCATGTGCTGATTATTCAAAACATGAACTTTTACATTTCCGAGGTTGAGGATCCGGGACGGGAGAGTAATTTGCCAGAGTGGAAGGGACGGGCGGAGATGGAGAGGGCGGAGGCGATGGAGGCTTATGTTGGGCAGGTCGTTAGGCGGCCGCTTGGGAAGCTTCTGGTGAGTACTACTTCTTCTGCGTCAACGCTCGATGAGCATCAATTGATATTTCTACTTGATAGGACTACCTGGACTCCCTCGACTCAATGAAAGCCTCACACCCGCAGAACCCAAGCTCCGTCACGAGCCGACCAACCTACTCACGCAAAGCAGCCCGCAACGTCCTATCCCAATACGACAGCAAGGAAGTGGCTCGCGGGATCGCCCACTTGCGGGGACGTGTCCAAAAACATTTTGTCCAGGACAATGACGAGCAGCAGAAGTCGAAGGAGCTAGCGATTCTAGTCTGCAAAGAGTGCGAGAGAGCTTACGATCGCACGCTGGACAGGATCGAGGAGATGATTCGAGAACTGTATCCGGTGACGGAAGGGGAGAAGCCTGTGGAGGCGGGGTTCTCGAGGACAGATGTGCAGAGCGGATTCAGCCGGTGAGTGAGGGTGGGCGTGGTGTCTTTGGCATAGCAAGGGTTCGTCTGGCGTTTGGGAGCCGCGAGGCGGTTGGGGATTGGAAAGAGGCACGGCAGCGCTTCGGTTACTATTCATTTCAGCGTATGGGGGTGTACATATGCAGCGTGTACATTCTTGGTCATGAGACGATTGATATTGTCTATGGGTTCGCAGGAATAGGTACGTCTCGTTTCATGATCTCATAGAAGGCAACGGCAGGACCAGCGTTGGTTCGCGTTGCTCGCTTACTTCGCCGTCGTCATCTGGAGGGGCGCGTGTGAGCGGCAGGACATGAGACGAGGGTATGGCGGCATCTTTGCCCAGTGGGTAAGCGCTGCTTGCGTCAGCAGTGGGTTCGAGAATGTCCCTACGACTGTTGGCTCCAAGGCTTCACGGTGTCGATTGATTCCTTGGAGCCTGGGTGCAACAGCTCGATACCGGTCACCATGGTCATGTGCGACACTCCGCCAAGCTGCAAACAGTCTGCACGAAGACGGGTTGTCAGCCGGACCCAAGACGCAAGAGACGACCACACCGGCGAGGCTCGGGAAGAATGAGTCTCCGACCGGTTGGCAAGATCAGCGTCGTCGTGAGGGTGGTCGTTGTCCTTGGCGGGAGTCATTGTGAGCTTTACGAGGCGGAGAGCAGAGCTGAGTCACCGGAGGGAGGATGGATGCATGTACGCTTGTACTTTCTGTGGCCGTTCTCCGGATGAAATGCATGTCAGAAAGGCCGACGAAGATACGAGAGCTCGGATGACTCGAAAACGGCGAGAACGAGCATTGAGGAAGGAGGGGTAGATTCGGCGCGGATGGTCTCGATGATAGTCCGAGTATGTTGTTACTGTATGATCAGCTCATCAGTTGCCGCGCCTTCACGCCCGTCTTCCTTCGTGCAGCAGCCGCAGTGGGCAGCCCTACGCCTTGTCGGCTGAGCGAAAGAACACCTGCTCTGTGCTCAGGCGGGATGCTTGGAGCAACTTTCATGACGTGCGTTTAACACGTATGCCAGAAAGCTTGCTAATATTGTTACCGGAACACCTTGCTCACAGGGCGATCGAGTACTCGACGGCTCCAGCTTCCTTCGCGAACCGGTAAACCAGAACCAACCCACCAGATCACGCACACCGGCGATGGTGGGGCCAAATGAGATGATTGCCAGACTTGGCGCTGCACGCCGGTGACTGTAAGTTGTTCCTCGTCATCGCGGCAACTCAGATATTCGCAATGCTTGCGCAAGCGATCCGTCCAATGCGGATTGGCGCTCGCTTTGCCAGAACAACCGCCGGTGTACTGCTCTGCGCGTGTCCGTCTCTCGACGACGCGAAAAATTGACCGAACGGCGGCGCAGTAAGCCTCCGGCTCGTGCACGCTCAAAATTTAGTGTAGGCGATGCAGGCAACGGTCGAGTAGAGCCAATCAAAAAGACGCTTGCCCAACGCACCCTGCACAGCTCAAACGGCTTTCCAGGCAGTGTTCGAGAGCAGAGCTCACATTGACTCCTCTGTTAGCGCGCAAAGCTCTCCAACAATGCCTGCCTGGGCTGGCGACACAAGCTCTGGTGGTGGTCGCTGCCTTGGCCTTGGTGGGTTCTCTCCGCCTGCGAGGTGTCTAGGTCGGGCGTAGCGCTGCCTAAGGGCTCCAACAGTTCTGCCTTCTGGTGTGAACTGCCACGGGGCGTAGATATAAGGTATAAGTTGGCTTCGCCTTCCCATTCTTTCTTCCTCCCAATCACATACCACTCTGTCTGTTATTCGCCGCCTTGCACAAGCTTGCAGGTGTTGCTACCCAAAGCCAACTCCGCTCACCAATACCATCAGACTCGAGTAGCCGCGTTGGAGCGCTACGTCGAGTACATCTGCACGTTCTCACCAATCGACGCACTGCCGTCGCCCGGATACTTCAGCAAATACGCCCAACAGCCAGCCACCATGCCTTCTTCGCAAGGCAGACAGACCGCGACGCCCGTCATCGTCGAGGTTAGGCCCTCCAACGTGGGCAGCTCGAACGTTGCACCAGCGACCCCGCCCGAGTCGCCCAACACCAAGAAAGCACGCTTCGCATCCACTGTCGTCAACGGTACATCCAGGCCGCTGACGCCCACCGAAGCCTGGTCGCTATACCACTTTGAGACTCACGCACAGAAATGCGCCGACTGCCACGACCCAGCTCGCGCTCTTGCAAAAGGTCAACGGCTATGCGACGCCGGACACGCTCTTGCGCGGGACGTCGCAGAGCACGTCTACCACCAGTCCGGAGAGATCTACAGCAAAGGCGAGGATGACCACAAGCCCGTCCGGGTCGAGATCCACCCTGGGTACAAACATGCCCGGAGTCTGCTACAGGCCATAGACCGGGCACTGAGGTCCAGGAGTCGAAAGGTGCCGATCGTCAGCTATGACCGGAGCTATCCCGTCTCACCCAGACGACGTTCTTCTCCAGACCGACGAGAGGAGAGGCGAGAAGATAGGCGAGAGGAGAAGAGAGAAGACAGGCGAGAGCGAGAACGGAAGTATGAAAACGACAAGTACGAAAAGGTCACCGTCGAGCCCGCCAGTTCAGTCTCCCGCCGCAAGTCTTCGCATAAATCCAAGCGGTACAGCACAGTTGTGGTAGATGATGACGTCGAGGTCACATCTTCCCGCCAACCAGAGCCGAAGCCGCAACCGAAGTCAGAGTCCAGGAAGGGTTCTCTGTACGATGCAGAGATCCAGCGACAGAAGAGAGATAAAGGGTATGTCGTTGAGATTCGAGAGCCGTCTTCCAGAGGACGAGAGCGGGAAAGGGAGCGGGAAGAGAGGAGGAAGGATGAGCGGCAGAGGAGCGGGTACTATTACTGATATACGAGGTTGAGTCGCTCATGGAGGATGAGTTACTGTGATCGACTTGATGGAATGTCCAAGGCCTATGAAGGGTATGAGTTGTCTTCTTCCGGCTGATGGCGGTTGTTCTTGCCTCCCGGTATATGGTTAGAGTAGCCAGTAAATGAGCAGATCGCCTCACGGCTTGATCATGACACACATGATGCTCTTCTCACTCACATGATCGAATCGCTTGTAGGATATTTAGTGGAGGCAGAAGAAGAAGGCGAGCCCAACGCGAAGGAGGAAGACGCGAAACTAGCTGCGCATACTCCCGGCACCAAGCCATTTCGAGCCTCAGTAACAGCCGCGTTCGCTGCTCGCCCAAGTCCACACCTCAACCTGATTTCTAACGACATTGAAACCGATGTATCTCAGTTGATCTCGAGTATGCGGATCAGAAGGAGAATACGCAAAAGATGGAAGCAGACTGGAACGAGGTGCGATATCCCCTCAGTTCCCCTCTTACGGTTCAGCTTCGCATCTGCTGCGCGCTCGAGCACATGCGTTCGAACGATTCCTATGAAGACTGATCATCGAACACAGACGGTCCGGATAGCGCATCCTGGACCATCTCCCAATGCTCCTCCCGGCGTTGTGACAGCGTTCGCGTTCGATACTGCTCAAGAACTGCTGTGGACCGGGAATGAATATGTAAGTGAACACCTTCTGTTGCAGAGCTCACGAGGAGCATAACAAATCTATGGAACACTCTTGGGCATTGTAGGAGGTGCAAATAATTCTCTGGCTGACTGTTCAAGGGCCGCGTCACTTCATTCTACGGCCAGGACCTCCAGCGCTACACATCTTATCGAGGTCACAGCAACAGTGCACCCCGAGGAGCACCGGGTAATGCTCACGTGAAGCAGTTCCTGTTCTGCGAGAAAGGAGTGCTTTCGATCTCGTCGAAAAGCATACACCTCTCGAGCCGCACAGGCCTGACGTTATGGCACCTCTCGTCTCCGGACATGGTCGAATTGCGATGCATGAGCTTCTTGAGTTCGAGCAATGCAGAGATCATCGTCGCAGGCTGCCAAAAGCCCATGTACCGTATCGATGTGGACAAGGGCGCGATCACCGACGCGATCGAGCAAAGTGCACCCGTCGCCTTCACCATGATGAGGCGGGCCAGAGATTTGATCTGCGCTTCTTCTCACGATGGCTCCATCCATCTGCTGGACTCGAAGACGCTTTCTGTTGTTAACAGCTGGAAAGCCTACGCGGGCTCGGTGAACGACATGGACGCGAGAGGCGACTATCTCTTAACATGCGGCTGGGCTCAGCAGCAGCATCATGGACTCGGGCTCGAGCGACTTGTCCGCGTCTACGACCTCAAGAACCAGCGATCAGTTGCTCCAGTCACGTTTGGACAAGGAGCTGCATTCGTTCGCATGCATCCCAAGCTGTCATCAACATGCATTGTTATCTCGCAGAGTGGAGCCATTCAGTCCATAGACGTGCAGAATCCGGATGTCCCAATGATGCGATTCGCGCAGACCTTCGAAGCACAAGTGACCGGCCTCGAGCTCGTGCCGTCCGGCAAAGGCTTCGCGATGACGGACAACCACTGCCAGATCACCCTGTGGGGCTCGTCAACGAAAATGCAATTCACCGAGTTCAGTCGTCCTACGGAGTTCGAGGACACGCCGGCATCCACCAAGCACCTGGACTGGTCCACCGCCGATATTCCGCTGAACATGGTCGGTATGCCATACTACAGAGAAGCCCTTTTCTCGGGACTGCCCAACAGCCTGGTTCATGAAGTTGGCGCACCGCCGGCTAAGTGGGACCCTGCTTTTCTGAGCAGTCTTCGAAAGTTCGAACATGGCATGGTTGGACCCAACCCTCGCACTTCTCGGCGCTACGAGGTCCAAAACACACGGTCGATCAATGGCATGCAACACTCGATCATTGCGCCGAAATTCTTGAGCGAGCAGCGGAAGGATGAAGAAGGTCAATACGAAGTCGACAGGAGGCTCAGTGAAGACGTCAACAAGACGTTGGGTATGCTTACACTGACCAGCGGTCCGCCAGTTTACTACCAGCCGCAGAAAATGGCGTACAGCAAATTCGGCGTCGATGACTTCGACTTTCGCTACTTCAACCAGACGAGGTTCTCAGGTCTAGAGATTCACATCGTCAACTCATACGCCAACCCGTTGCTGCAACTCTTCCGCTTTACCAATGTCATCAGAAATCTGGCACTGCAGCATACAGCGCTGGACTGCAGGCTGGAGAACTGCATGCTGTGCGAGACTGGATTCGTGGTGGACATGCTGGAGAAAGCACAGGGTCTGATCTGCCAGGCAACCAACTTCTTCAAAGCGCTCAGCAAGCAAAACAATGCAGCAGGCCTTGCGATCCTGGAGGAGAACACATTCAACACGCAGCTCACCATCATGATGCAAAACCTGACACGGTATCTGCTCCCGACAATGGATGACAACTTTCGTCGCATTGGCGTCAATGCCTCACAACTGCAGCTTGCTCTTGGCACAATTGGACGAGCGTATAGTGTATGTTCGTCCTGCTCGTACGAGGACTACAAGGACCAGGTCTGGTTCAGCCATGACCTGACATACAGCAAACCGGCGAAGCACAATCAGAGAAACGTACGGCACTACTTTTCTCGGCTCTTGAAAGAGTCGGTGGAGCGGTACGAGCAGCACCGAGGGTGGTGCATGCGGTGTCAGAGCTACAAAGCCATACGATCCCGACGTGCACTATTACGGACGCCTTCGGTGCTGTTGATCAATGCTGCTATCCACACGCCGGAAGCGAAGTCATTGTGGTCCACCCCAGGCTTTCTGCCACGAGAGATCGGTATCATCGTGCACGACGACCAATTCTTCTGCTACGAAGGGCAGGACTTGCAATTGCACCTGCAACGCCGGATTTACGACATCACGGTGTACGAGTTGACAGGAATCATCGCGGATGTATCGATGACAGAGTCGCAGCAGTCTCATCTGGTATCAGTGGTCAATGTCAGTGTGGCCGATCCCGAGCCGACGAAGCGAGACAACTGGCACTTGTTCAACGATTTCATGGTGAGGCCCGTATCTGCGCAGGAAGCGCTGTACTTTGACGCTCGATGGAAGCTTCCATCGGTCATCAGCTACCAAGCCAAAGGCGTCTCACACCATCTCGACGAGTCGTGGAAAGATAGGATCGACACGAGCGTACTTTATCGCAGCAGCACGCAGCCAGCCCTCACACCATCATACCAATTCAGGGCCATCTCACCGCTCGAAAGCCTGCCCAACCAAAACACACACTGCGCTATCGACGCCGAATTTGTCCGCCTCCTGCGCGAAGAAATCGAAATGAACGCCGACGGCAAACGCGCCATCACCCGCCCAGCCCGCTCCGGCCTCGCACGTGTCTCCGTCCTCCGAGGCGACGGCCACGAGCAAGAACTCGCCTTCATCGACGACTACATCGCCATCAACGAGCCCGTCGACGACTACCTGACCCAATACTCCGGCCTCAACCCGGGCGACCTCACCATCGGCATCTCCCACTTCACCCTCGTCAGCTTGAAGGAAGTCTACAAGAAACTCTGGGTCCTGCTGAACCTGGGCTGCAAATTCATCGGCCACGGTCTCAGCAGCGATTTCCGCACCATCAATATCCACGTCCCCGAAGCCCAAGTCATAGATACGCAAGACCTCTTCTCGCTCGGCGAGCGCACGCGGCGGAAACTCTCCCTCCGCTTCCTGGCGTGGTTGCTGCTCGGCGAGGATATCCAGCAGAACCTGGTCGCCGGGCACGACAGCATTGAAGACGCGCGCACGGCGCTGAAGTTGTGGCGGAAGTATCTGGAGTATGAGGACGCGGGGTTGGTGGAGAGGATCAAGGATGATATCTACTACCGTGGCAAGGCGTATGATTTCAAAGTGCCTGTTGGGAGGGATGGGAAGAGGATGCCCGAGACGCCGCATGCGAGTGCGCCTGGGACGCCGGAGAGGAAGCCAGTCGGGGTGGCGAGGATTAACACTCCTGCTAGATCTGACTTTGGGAGTCCGTTGAGGTGAGGGGGAACGAGGTGTCGAAGGGTGGGGTGGGCGCTGAAGTAGTGGTAATGACAGCGTACGTTTGTAGTAGAATCAAACGACTCATTCACATGTCGATACAGGTTCGTCTGCCATCACTTCATTCCTTGACTCGCCTTTGTGTTCTACATAAAGAGCCAGCTACACCATAAAGCCATATATACACTCAAGTCTGCGGCCCGGCCTTAATCACCTCATCCGTCGCCTCGTCAGAATACTTCTTGAAATTCTCGTTAAACAGCTCGCCGAGCTTTGTCACTTCCCCGCTGAAGTCTGCGGTTCCGGTCCAGCTCTTCTTCGGATTGAGCAGCTCATCCGGCACGTTCGTGCACGTCTTGGGCACGTTGAGGTTGAATACATCGTAAGTCTCATACTCGACCTTTGCGAGCTCGCCGCTGTGGATGGAGTCGAGGATGGCACGAGTGTACTTCAGGGGGCAGCGCTTGCCGCCAGTGGTGGCGCCAGCGCCGACCCAGCCGGTGTTGAGCAGCCAGGCGTTGGCCTTGTGCTGGTCGATCTTGTCCGCGAGCATCTTGGCGTAGCGCATTGGGTGCAGGGCTAGGAAGGGCTGAGCGAAGCAAGAGGAGAAGGTCGCTTGAGGCTCGGTCACACCGTCCTCGGTACCAGCCATCTTTGAAGTGTAGCCGGAAATGAAGTGGAACATGGTCTGCTCCTTGGTGAGCTTCGAGATAGGTGGGAGCACACCACGAGCATCGCAGGTCAGCAGGATGATATTCGATGGGTGGTTCTGCGACAGGCATGGAATCTTGGTGTTCTCGATGTACTCGATTGGGTAGGCGCAGCGAGTGTTCTCGGTCAGTGTCGCGTCGTCGTAGTCGACAACACGGGTAACTGGGTCGAAGACAGTGTTCTCAAGGATAGAACCGAACTTGATGGCATTGAAGATATCGGGCTCCTTCTCAGCCGAGAGACCAATGCACTTGGCGTAGCAGCCGCCTTCGATGTTAAATACACCCTTGTCACTCCAGCAGTGCTCATCGTCACCAATGAGGGCACGCTTCGGGTCAGCGGAGAGGGTGGTCTTGCCGGTTCCCGAAAGGCCGAAGAAGACTGTCACGTCTCCGTCTTTACCCTCGTTGGCAGAAGAGTGCAGAGTGAGGACGTCGTGCTTGACTGGCATCTCGTAGAAGAGGACAGTGAAGATTCCCTTCTTCATCTCGCCGGCGTATTCAGTACCGAGAATGACCATCTCCTTCTCCGCGAAGTTGATGGCGACCGATGTAGATGAGGTCATACCCATGGTATATCTGTTGGCCGGGAACGCACCGGCATTGTAGATCACGTAGTCAGGATGGAAGCTTTCGAGCTCTTTCCGAGAAGGCCGGATGAGCATGTTGCGCATGAAGAGAGCATGGTAAGCTCGAGCGCAGACCACACGCACGTTGATCCGGTAGCGCTCGTCCCATCCAGCGTAGCCGTCTACGACATAGATGCGGTTCCTCGTGTTCAGGTAGTCAATGGCACGCTCGCGGTTGATACGCCAAACCTGCAATCACATGTCAGCCAATTCTTGCCGAGAAGCAAGTCGGCTATAAGCTTGGCGAGGGATAATCGTATTGCCGACTTCACGTCCAACGAGTGCGGGGCACCACTGAGCCGACGTCGTGAGCCGTTGCTCCTCCGGCAGAGCGCTGGCATGACGTTGGGAGCTCTCCAATGCGCGCGCGCTTTTCGAGCTTCGTGATGATGCACTTGTGGTGCAATGGTATGGGCAGAAGGATGTCTCGTACTCACATCGGTACTCATGGGCTTATTGACCGGTCCCCACCAAACCTCCTTTTCAGAGCTTTCCTCTTGCACAATACGCTTGTCTGACGGTGATCGTCCTGTTTTTGCTCCGGAGTAGGCTGAAAGCGCACCGCTCGAGGTCATGGCAGACCCAGTCTCGTAGACGAGAGCATCTTCGTAGAGGGCAGGGACGGAAGGGTTGGCAATGATCGAGACGCGGTCGTAGTCGATGTGTGCTCGCTCGTGGAGTTCTTCCTCGAGCTCGGTGTGCTCTGGCTGAGGCCTGAATGTCTGTCAGTGGACATGAACGTATGGTTGTGCGGCAGAGGCTGCCTTACTGGACACCCGAAGGGTGAAGAGCGGTCTGTCATAGTCTTAGTATACGGCCTAGCGAAGAGCAGCTCGACATACATACCTTGTTTACAGGCTGGGACACCATCTTCCCTACTTTGAACTGCCGAAGTGAATCCGAGTGGAAGTTGTTGTGGTCCTGCTTCTGAAGCTGGTTCTTCAGGAAATCAGTATCTTCGTAAGGAACGCCGGGAGTGAGGGTCCGTGTCAAGTTGCTGGGGCGAGCGGCCTTTGTATCTGCTCTGCTTTGCTCTGACATCTGTATCCGACGGCCGCGGCAATCGTTGCTCCACAGGCAGGTAGATCGTCTTGTGTATCGGGGAAAGACGGGTTGATTGGTAGGAGGGAGCTGTCAAGCTAGAGGCACGAAAACGAGACGGGCGTGAGCTCCGGCTGTGATTCCAGCACGGTATCACGGTTTTGCTGGAGGCTCTGTCGAGTTGCGGGAACTGTTGGACGCAGGAAGATTTCACAACGATGAACGTGGGAGGCTCCTTTTATACTACACGCTTCGGCGGAAAGGAGGAGGGCGCTGCCATCTGGTCGTAAGACGTAATGTCAAATTCACGTGTTCGTCATCACGACTCAATCTCACATTGCGGGGTGTGGGGAGGCAGAGCGAGCCTTCGGACACCTTCCGATTCTGTGCCTGTGCCCCTTGTCCTTCCACGCCACTCGTCTTGACGTACCGAGCGACAGCAGCTGCATGCTTCTAGGACGAGATGCCGCGGGACGAGATGGTCACCTTGGGACTCGGTGGGCAGGGAGCAAAGCAAGTCGCAGCCATCTATGGGGTTCCCCAGGAGCCGAACCAAGTGCCGGAGCTGCTCTCACATGTTGTGCATTATCACCGGATGAGAACGGCGAAACGCAAGCGAGCACGCGAGGTAAGGCTGCTGCTTGCAAGAGGTAGGGAAAGCTACGTCCAAGGCCAGCTTCATCTACCCGGTCTCCTTCGAACGGCAGCCAGCCTCGCCATTCAGAGCCACAAGATATCCTCGATCATTCATCTTGTCTTTGGTTCAATACTGTCTGCTTCATGTCAGAAGAACAGAACAAGGGATCACTCCGGCACTTCTACAAGCGGTTTGTCATGAGCTCAACGAGCGGCAGTACAGATGAAGAGAATTACTAACTTCGTGTGTGTCAACGGCATGGCGACTGCCTCAGCTCCTGGGATGTCTAGCGATCAACGCAACATTGATCTTCGCGGGCCTAGACCCTTGTAGTGAGAGCATCGAACTCATGGTACGTTGACGAGGATAGGACTCTAGCTTCTGGACATTATCCATGGTCGACCGGAAAACACTCCCGGAATAATGTTGAATGTCTGGCAGGGCAGGCTCGTCGCCTACCAGTCGGAGCAAGACCTCTGTTGCCCCAAGGGCTTCTTGCTCACCAATTGCTGGAAGGTACTATGCATCAACAGGACCCAGGATGCGTGGATCACGTGCAACTGATATGGCCAGCTTTTCCGAGGCTTGGAATCCGTGGACTTTCCCAGAGGCCGCAAAAATGGCCGAGAAGGCAAGGTTCACTCAGAGTGAATTCCATCGTTGCCGGGCTTTACTCCTCGATGTAGCAGGGACATAGTCTCAACTGCGGTCTGCTCAAGTATTTGCTCGTATCAACTTCACTTCGACAGTACCCTCGGACGACGAACTCGATGAGAGCAGTCCCAGCTTCGGACAAGCCGTGGAGAATATTCTGTTGAGGCTTCTCAACTGTATGAGACGGTAGCGGTGTGCATCAGGCCATGCGCAAAAAAAAAGTACAGCCTCAAGCTGAAGCTCAGGTGATCGTCAGCTTCGTGGTTACATTGGTAGGTTCGTGGATTCACTGTCCGTCTATACGAGCGCTCGACGAAAACTTGATCCAAGTCAGCATACTCGTATTGGAATTTAAAAGATTTCTTGGACCGCAATTCATTGCACATCAACAGAACACATCAACTTCTCCGAGAATCGACACCACACAACCCACATCCCCCAACAAAACCACCACCATGCAACTCCTCCTCACCAACCTCGCCCTGACAGCAGCAACCTTCCTCCAAGTCTCCGCCCAAGCCTGCTACCCCAGTTACTGCGGCTGGCAACTCGTCAACAACCAGGGCAAGTATCCCACTAGCCACGTCTTTCCCACCACCTCTCACTGACTCCATCCCAGGCTGGACACAAAGCGAAATCGCCCAACGCACCTGCGGCCGCAGCGACACTTGCGGCGGCCGAGAGTGGAACACTGTCTTCCACTTGGGGCTGGTTGGGGGGTTCAGTGCCGCGGGGTTCTGTAGTAGTGGGTGTTATGATGAAGGGGCGGATGCGCCTTGTGGTGCTGGGGGGGCTTGTCATTGAGCAGGGTTGATGGATTGCGGTCTCGGTTTTGCAGAGATGTTTGGGCATGAGTTGCCGGAGCTGGCGTTGAGAAGGTGAAAATGTGTCTTGCATTGGGAGATACGGGGCTGAGGGCCGGAAATAGATAGATCTCCTGATCCATGGCATGCAGGTGATGTCTCCTGATATTCCTGGCAATCTCGCAAGTCTAAGTTCTTTGAGCTGGAATCCAGGCCTTGCATTTTCTTAAACACATCTGCCCACGTTCGCACAGGTGGCAGGACGTTCACTGGTTTGGGCGCATGATTGAACAGCGCCTTAAGTGTCATAGTGGAACAGGCTAGAGACATCACCGTCTGGCTTCTATCTGTTGGCTGTGTCGAGTGGTCCGATTGTCCACTTCATGCCCCGTCTGGCGTGACGATAGGTCCGCCGTGGAACGATGTCTCGCGTCCATCATGCCATGGCGTGTCCGTACACGAGGTAAGGGGGTAATATACAACGGACGCAGCGCCGTTGCTGCTGGGTGATTGCACCATCGACGCACACCTCCAGACTCCTCGCCAACAGACCACCCAGCCTCAAAGCCTTTCCTCACAATGCCGGTCACTCTCCTTAATAGCATGCTCTTCCTCGCCACCCTCCACTCCGCCCTCGCAAACCCCGAACCAGCCGAAGCAAAACAGTAATCCCCCCTCCCATCCACCATACACGCTACCATCTCACTAACCCCTTCCAAAAGCGCCCTCTACCCCCGCTCCTGGCCCGTCTACTCCTACTCCGCCGATGTCAACTCCATCTACATCGGCGGTGATGTGAGCAGCTACGTCCCTTCCGCTTCGTCCGTGGTTGGGGGATCGTACGATCCTTCCGTCGTGCCGTCGGCGGCGTTGTCCGAGGTCGTTGGAGCCTCATCAGCAGTAGGCGGACAGGTGTACTCGTCCTCGATGCCTGGGTTGTCGTCAATGGCTGCTGGGGTGACTGGATCGGCGAGTGCTGGGCCAGCGCCAACGCCGCGGCCGAGCGGGGGATCAGGTGGCGGTGGCGACGATGGCGGGCAGAATCCGAGGCCGGCACAGCAGCAGCAACAACAAGCCAACAGCAACGACGCCTCCACAAGCGGCGTTCCAAGCCCGGCTGATCTGAACGGCGCGTCGCCTCTTCCTCCTCTAGGCGTGGGCTCGATGGTGGTCCTCGGGGCTTTGGTCGGGGTCGTGGCGGTGGCTCTCTGAGACGGGCGTGGAGTCTGCTCTGCTCGCATGTCGCTGAGAGGCATGCCTGAGGAGCCGGAGTTTGTTCGCATGGCCGGATAGAAATGCTCCGGCAGAGTGCGGTATCTGCCTCTCGTCATCGTGGTACATTGAGGCTGGGTGGGGTGGAAACCAGTGTCGAAGGCGAACATATACGATCGATGTACTTACCACCCCGATACCAAATTATGCGTCTACGCCATCTTCTTGCTCCCGTGGTCCCAGCAGATACCTACGAAAGAGCGACCTACCGTAACTTGACAAAGAGAGGACTGCAGACTCAGCTCACATACTCGAGATCTTCGTATGATACACACCCCTCCCACTTCCCTCAGCGCTCTATATGCAACAAACATCATATGCAGATTTCCGCCGACCTCCAACAGTTCGTCATCAAAACCGCCCAATGCCCTTGCTTCCAAACCCCCCAAAAGCCCCGAGTCCCACAACGCCAACCCAATTCAAACAAAGGAGTTTCTCCAAGAGCGGACGAGTATCCAACCCGACCCCTGACCCAGCCCAAGATGCTGCCAACCATGCTCCGGCGCCGATGCGGAAGGCAGTCCTGTCGGGTTTCTAGATGGCGCGCGTGCGCGGTGTAAATGCTTTTATGCTGGTCGTGTTGTGTGCGTCGTTCGTTCGGCGGTGTAGTGTGCGCGGTGGTGGTGGTGGAGCCGCGCTGCGTTTCCAAACCCATCTCCTTCCTGAAAGAGCGGTGTGGCTCCAGTGTGTGGCACTCGATCGAAGTCGGAGAGCGTGATGCGGCGACATCTTTGGCCATCAAAGCCGGTCCGGAAACTCGGGCGCACGATACTGCTCAGCCCTCGACCCCCTCCTCGAACCCACGCTCACCCCAACCCCAACCCCCCACCCACCCCTCTTCTTCCCATGACGATGTCTCAACCCAGCCCACTAGCCCGAACTAATCACCACCCTCGCGCCCTCCTTCCCCAGCACCCCCCTCTCCTTCTCCTTCCCCTTCGGACTGCGCTCCCTACCCCTCTTCCGCGACAGGAAACCCAACATCCCCGTCCCCTTCTCCTCCCTCCTGGCGCCAGCCTCCTCTTTCGTCGGCGTAACCATCCCTTGGCTCTGATTCGCCATCTCGCTCCAGCTGCCTTGCTCGTTGAGCACGACTTGCACCCCGCCGCCCATCGACGTGCTGCGGGCTGCGCCGCGAGGCCGGTGCGCGCGGGTTTGGGAGTTCGTGGAGGGGAGGGACGCGGTTTCGTCGTAGCGGATTTTGCGGTTGCGGGCGGATTGCGAGGGTTGGCGCGGGCGGGAGGTGGAGCGGCGGGAGGAGGATTTCTCGGGGATGGCGGGGGCGGGTTGCGAGGTGGGTGGGGGAAAGTATTCTTGTGGTTGTTGTTGCTGCTGGGGCTGAGAAGTGGGCATGTTCTCGGTAAGGGCGTTGATGGGCAAAGGTGGTGAGCCGTCGGGTGAGTGGGTGGAGGAGCGGGTTCGTGAGACGTTGGCGGGGGTTTGGGAGCGTGGTGTGGGTATTGAGCGTGCTTGTTCTGGTCGTGGTCGGTGTGGTAGGACGGGTTCCGGCCCCTTTTCGCCTTTTTGCCGTGTCGGTGATGGAACTGTGGCGGCGGATGGCGAGTCTCCTTGGACGACCGGACTTCGTTGTTCCGGTAATATGGTGTAGTTGAACGGCTCAAAGTACTGCTCGATCATCTTGTGCAGCTCCTCCGTCCGGATCTCCTGCTGCGTCGCGTCCTCGCGCAGCTCCGCTCTTGGCTTCTGCTTTCTCGCTCTCGCCTCCAATGGCGCCTCTTCCAGTAGCAGCTCCTCCAGATCATACGTGGCATCAAAGTTCGTCTTCTCGCTCGACGGGCAAAACACAGGCTCCACCTCTTTCCGCTCCAGCGCCTCGAAATCAATCTCCCGAAAGAACGGATTATCCGTAAAACTCTCCCAGCTCGCCGCTCCTATCCGCAGCGTCTTGTTCTTCTCCAACAGCGAACTGATCGCATGCAGACAAGGCATCGACACCGGCGGTGAAGTGACCGGAAACGCCGGATCCGCCTTCACAATCGCCTGCGCCAGGCCATCCTGCGTATTCGACTCAAACGGCCGCTTGTTGTAGATGCACTCGTAGAACGTGACACCCATCGACCACCAATCCACCTCCGACTGATACCCTCTCCCCGTATACACTTCCGGGGCCAGATATGCCAATGTCCCGGATTTGCTCGTCAAGGGTCTGGTCAGGGAGAAATCTGACGCCACGTTGAAGTCCGCCAAGTGGACATGTCCTTCCGCGTCCAACAGCACATTATCCGGCTTCACGTCTCGGTGCACCACCCTCTGCTTGTGGATATAGCGCAGCGCGCACGCCAGCTCGGCCATCCAGAACCGCACCGCCTCTTCCGTAAAGGTCTTGCGTGAGATGTGAAAGCGCAGATCGCCGCCGTTCATGAGATCGACTACCAGATAACTGTACTCATCGTTAGCCCAACCACCCTCCATCCCCTCATTCAACTCAGAGAGTGGACTCACAGATACTCCATATCCTGAAAACTATACCGCAAATTGCACAAAAACGGATGGTTCAAATGCTCCAGCATCTTCCTCTCCCGGATGATATTCCTCACACTCTCGCTGCGCACAATCTCTTCCTTTCGTATGTACTTCAGCGCAAATGTCAAGCCGGTGTCTTTCCGCTCGACGATGCGGACCTTGCCAAAGGCGCCCTTGCCGACGACGCGCAGGAGGCGGAAGTGGTTGAGGTTGACCTCGTCGGTGAGGACGATGGGCTTGCCATTGGAGTTGCCCATTGGTGGTTATGGATGTTGGGGTGTGCCGGGGGGGAGGGGCGGTAATGACTGGATAGTCCTCTTGGGGGAGACTGGGTGCGGACGTTTGATGGGTGGGAAGCTATCTCTGCAGAATCATAGCTGGCGGGCGGTATCGAGCGGAGGGGTTAGAGGGCGTTATCGTCGCCACTACTCCGGCGTTTGCGTTGGCGGATGGGTCGGGTAGGATTTGGTAAGGTGCTGCCGGCGGTACAGAGAAGGTGGGTTGGCGCAGACGTGGTGTAGCACAGGAGGTCGCACAGCAGCAGCCCTGGTCCCGAGCAGTCGGGCGGAGGCAGTTTGAAGGCGGGCAGGTGCACGATCTGGCGGCCAAGAGATGGATGTCAGAGGCTCCGCTGTCTAGCTAGCGATCCAATTCCTACCGACGATCTGGCAAGGAACAGCGAGCGATCGGAGGAGGTGATGATGTTGTGGCTCAAGGAGCTGGATGGTCTGGATTGCGGAGGTACAGAAAGACTTGAGAGCCTCAAAGTATGTAGCAGAACATTCACTCTCTCTCTCCCTCCCGACAAAGACCCGAGGAAAAGACTCGTCCTCCCACGCTCGAGGCGGTGGAGCTGTCGGTGACACACGCAGCAAGGCAAGTCGCCTGAGTCGTGCAACCGTCCACGCTAGAAGGCTCAATCTCCGATGCGCACGTTTCTTCCCTCTCACCCTTCCTGTCCTCCCTGAACCTTCCCTTCCACCAAGGTCCAAGGGCCCCGAAGAGCGACAGAGCCGCGTTTGACGCCCCGTCTGCTCGGGTCACTGCCGTCTCTCCCAAAGGTCCTCCTGCCTCTTCCAGCCTGGCGCCGTATCACCAATTCCTCAGCCAAGGCTCGCCAGTCATGTTTTGGCTACTGTCCCCGCAGAGATCTTCACGGGCGATCAAACACTTTCGCTCGTCATTCGGAGAATCCCATTGCTGAGCCTTCTTGCCTTTCCATCCACATCAAGACCACAGTGCCACGACTCGCAAACACACAAATCGTGCGAAAACAGAGTTCACAAAGTGGAGCCCGCCCTACGCCCCTCCCACGCTTCTCGCACGTGGCCTTTCTGCAAGCCACAAGCCAATCACATCCTTCCATAGAACTACGACTCCAACTTCGAAATTCCATCACTTCTGAATCTCGGCCTCGAAAACAAAAGCCAAAACTTTACCGAAATTAGCTGCTCTGGCGCTGCGAAAGTTGTTCTGGAAGGGCGCCACTCGCTGTTCTGTTCGGAGGAGTATGGTCAGAGTCATGCTAGCGCTCCGTTCCGCTGGGAAAGGTGAGATGAGATGAAACCATGGCACGTGTCGAAACCACGGCTAGCTAGCACTGGTGAGGTGAGGGTATACCGAGGACCGCTATACGGATTTGATGAGCGGAGAACACGAGCAGATGTCGACGAATACAGCGTCAGCACATGTGGGGCGGTGAGAAGCATGAGAAGGACTTCATCATATACCACATCTCCGTAGACCATGCATCTGCTGAGCTTCAAGCTCCCGAGCAAAACAAAAGCCATCCCAGCCCATTCGTCCATCCAATCCAAGCCCCGCTGTGCCATGATCCTCCCGCCATCCGATCGCCGAGCCTACAAACAAGCCCTAGAACCAAAAACCAAAAACCATAACTTTACGCAAAAAGAACCCCCACGAAGCAGCATCAGCGCATCCTAAAACCCAATCTCGCACGTGGCAGCGCAAGCCACCGCACCCTCTTCTCTCCCCTACACTAATTGCCCTGCCTTACCCTCGTCTCGAGGCTGTGAGCATCAGACGAGGAAACCTTCCAGAAAGCGAATAGAACACAACGTACAAGGACGCAAACAAGAGAGGAGAGATTTGTTCCCGCGCTATTGCCCAGGATAGCACAGATGAAGTAGGAGTGGCTCATCAGAGGGATCAATCACACGCGGTCCTGCAAGGCGCACTACACCTCGTCCATGGTACCCGCCGGCTCGTCGTCGTCCTCGTCATCGTCGAAGCTGCCGACGCTGCTCATCTCGTCGCTGTCGTCCGTGTCGTTGCCCGCGTCGTCGATTTGTTCGCGCGTCGCGTATTTGGTTACGTATTCTGCCCCCCATCTCATTAAACCAGGCTCTGCGACAAGGGTGGTCGGGGTATAGTAGTGTGCTCACCCTTGACCTTCGCCTCATATCCCTTGGGTTCTCGCATCATCAACGCGGCTGCCTCGCCGTTGAGCGGGTCGGTAGGGTTGGGGTAGCGCAGGAGTTGGGGCAGGAAGACTTCGAAGATGTTGATCATGTCGTACATGGGCGACCAGGTCTGGTTGATGACGTCGAGGCAGACGCTGCCGGAGCTGCAACACACGCATAAGTCGCTGCGGTGGGAAGTGGCAGGGCTGGACACTTACAGCTCATCGATGTTGGGGTGGAAGATGCGGTTCACGAAACCTATGCTCGGGCTCTTGTATGGATATTGATCGGGCAGCTCGACGTGGATCTTCCAGAGGCCGCCTTCGAAGGGTGCTGCGACTGTGGTCAGCACCATCTTTCACGGAGGGCTCCCAGTGGTGGTAGACGTACTCTCTGTTGGTCCCTTGAAGCGCACGTAGAACTCTTGCCTGATCACCAGTCAGCACCTCTCTCCCCGGTAAGTATACGTATAGTATTTCACATACACTGCATACAACGTCAGCACCATTCATCGCCATACCAAGGGACTTCCAAAGACCTACTATTGTCATTGACCAGAGTAACCTCATAATCACTCATCAACCTGCCCAGTCGTCAGCCAACACCACTCTCAATCCACATCCCATGTCTGCAGCATACATCTTCATCACCTACAGCCCACCGACATGTCAGCATCCTTTCCACATGCTCCTAGAGCATCTGGGGATATACGCACATCCGTCTCAATCCGTCGCTTGGGACTACTCATCGTGCCGCCCGCGTCCGCCGCCGCTCTTCTCGCTGCTTGGGATGTTCACCACCGCCTGGAAGGCTTGCTCTGCTGGCTGATCGGAGGGTGTGCTCGGACGGTTGCGCTCTGTGGTCGTGGGTTGATGCGAGATGTTCGGGGGATGCGATTGGCTTGCTCGACTTCACTTTTGCTTTCACTCTCCCTCCACTCTTTCGGCGGCTTCGGAGAGCAGGTGATCTGTTCTGTTGCTGCTGCGGCTCCGGACACGATGTTTGCTTTGTCCTTCTGAAGTAGGTAAGGTAGTGGCACAGATAGCGGTTACACCAAAGCCTTGATGGTAGGTCTCAACAGGCGAGCAGTTGATCAGGTCAGGAAGCGGGTAGCAGAGGAAGTCGGCAGCTCAGAGGGCGGGTGATCGATCAGGTGGTATGGCAAGTTGACTCAGATGGTGTGGAGGTTATCGGGGGAGCTGATAAGCTGCTTAGGTTGTGAGCTGTCAAACCTGGAAGCCGGCTTGAGGTCCAGTGGTGGCACGCGGTTGCGTATGATGACCTATCGTCCGCATGGGGTGAGCTCCGAGAGCGGCAGGCACGAGCTGGAGCGGGGAGGAAAGTCACGACGTGGTATAAGAGTTCTTCTTTCCTTGCTATGATTGTGGTATACATGCACAGACTGTTTTGATGGCCAGAAGAGCCGGCTCCATGCAAGTATACTCTATAACACCGAAGCGGTGAGGTTGCCATCCTTCGTCCTTTCATTCATCCCATTCCGGCATCGCAATGCCTGGACTGGACCTCGGCGGAGACAGCCGCGTCTTCCAGTATCAACTCCACGACGTATCTCTGTTCACACCTGTTCTTCACGGTAATCGCTATCCCCAGCTTCGCAAGAATGGAAGTCCCTCCTCTCAATCAGTTAAGTGGTCTCATTCTCTCCATCTACATCCGATCCACAACAACGCCGCGCGCACCATGTCGTCTCGCACCCTAACGCGCATCCTCCTCCCTAAAACCAGTATACCACGACAACACCACCTCCAACATGCCGTTCCCCCTCTCGTCTCAACCCGACACTCCTCCCACTCCCCCCTCGCCCCCACAACCACTATCCGCAAAAAAATCACCCTCCCAACCCTCCAATCCCTCCACCGCCGCCGCATCCCCATCACCATGCTCACCGCCCACGACTTCCCCTCCGCCCACGTCGCCGACACCTCGGGCATCGACATGATCCTCGTCGGCGACAGCCTCGCCATGGTCGCGCTGGGCATGGACGACACGTCCGAGATACGGCTGGAGGAGATGATCCTGCACTGTCGCAGCGTCGCGCGCGGAGCCAAAGCGAGTTTCTTGGTTGGGGATCTGCCGATGGGGAGTTATGAGGTCTCGCCTGAGCAGGCGCTGGAGAGCGCGATAAAAGTTGTGAAGGAAGGGCGGATGCAGGCGGTGAAATTGGAAGGTGGTGCGGAGATGGCGCCTGCAATCCGGAAGATCACGACGGCGGGGATTTCGGTGCTGGCACACATCGGACTGACGCCGCAGAGACAAAACGCGCTCGGTGGGTTTCGAGTGCAGGGGAAGAACACCACGGGCGCATTGAAGGTGCTGCGAGATGCTGTTGCTGTGCAAGACGCGGGAGCGTTTGGGGTGGTGCTGGAGGCGGTGCCGGCGGAGGTTGCGGCGTTGGTGACGAGGAAGTTGCGGATCCCGACGATTGGGATTGGAGCCGGGAGTGGGTGTTCTGGGCAGGTGTTGGTGCAGATGGATATGAGTGGGAATTTCCCGCCGGGGAGGTTTTTGCCGAAGTTTGTGAAGAAGTTTGGGGATGTGTGGGGAGAGGCGCAGAGGGCCGCCGAGGCGTATAGGGATGAGGTGAAGGCGGGGACGTACCCGGCGGTGGAGCATACTTATCCTATGCCGAAGGAGGAGTACGAGGAGTTTGAGCGGTTGGTTGAGGAGAGCTTGCCGAAAGCTGGCGAGCAGACATAACATTTGATAGATCCTAAAGCAATTGTTAGCGTGTGCAAAGTATTCGCAAAAGGTACATCTACCCTCTTGTTTAACACCAGGCGGGCTGGCCAGATATATCAGTCAGTGCTGCTGTCCTGTCAACAGGCTGCCACCGCTACCCTTGCTGTATACTTCAGCCATGGCCGAGAGAGCACGTCCTGCAGCCCTCCGTACCTCGACGGCGGCTCAACAAGCCCTGAAGTCGCACGAGCAGTGCCATACCGCAAGAAGCCTCAGAACGCACCCGGTGCCATCTGCTCTCTTACTCCATACGTCGACCGCTAGTCCCTCGCCCACCAGACCAACCAACCGTCCCTCGACCGACGCCACCACCTCTCATCCAAAAGCCTGCGTAACGCTATAACTAACCACCAACTCATCGCCCGTCTTGAAACACTAATTCCACGTCAGCACATCCCCTCACAAAAACCGAAGAACTCAACTCGCCCGCCACAAATTCCCAACCCCCTCATCCAACCCAGGAGCAAACACCGAATTCACATAACAGAAAACCCCCTCATGGTCCTTCAGTCCCAGCCGTCGTCGGAGGAATCGCACGATATACTCAAACCGCTGTCCGGTACCGCAGTTGAAGACCGGGGGTTTGAGGGCGCGGGTCGAGGGGAGGGGGGAGAGGCGGACTTTGACTGTTCTCTTCACTTAGCTTGTGTGGACGAAGGAGAGTAAGGACAGAGCTGGTGGAGAAGGGGAAGCGGAGTTGGGCCGGTCGAGCGCTGGTGGCTGAGTTGGGTGTGGTGATGGAATAACGTAGCGTACCTTTCCCCTTCACCTGCCCATCCGCCCCGCGGACCTCACCCGCCGTTTCCAACGCCGCATGTGCGTCCTTAGGTAGATGTTCCAGAATCACCGAGGCGGCCATGGTCATCGGCAAGTCTGCTGTTTCTTCATCGTCGCCTGATGTGCCGGCGTCTGGTGGCGAGGGGTTGGGTGGTGAGGAGGCCATGTTTGGTACTGTTTGTTGAGTCGGGGGAGAGGATTGTGAATGGGGAGTCGGGGACTTGGGCTTTCTCGATAGGTCGAAACGTTTTTGTGGGTGCGTTGTTGGAGTGTAAGGCAAATCGAGGAGTATTGTGTTGGAGTGGAGTTCGAACAAGGCAGCTACATGTACATACGAGGTGAAGTGAATGCAGCTCACAAGCTACATGTATGCACACCCTTCTCATTCAACTCCACCACCATCACTTCGCCGACCATATTGAAGGCAGACACAGCACAGGCACAGTCATCGATTCTCATTTCGCCTTGCTCAAAGTATATACACTTATCAAAAATCCCTGCCTGCGTACAAATGCTCCATCGCTTTCAAAACAACACCAGCCAGCCAACCCAAAACAACAACAAACAAACGCATTAACAGCGCCAACGCTCCCTCCCCTCCCTAAACCTTCATGCCGCTCGTATGATCAATGCCTCTAAAAGCGTGCCAAACCATTTGCCGCCCCAACGAGATGCCGCTTCGCGTGCCGGGAGTATCGTGATGCAGATGAGCGAAAACAAAGCAAAGTGCAAAAGTCCATATCGTATGCTGCGCTAGTCGGTCGTATGATGTGAGGCCAGACTACGCTGACTGCGGCACCTTGTGCGGACGCTTGAGCTGGACGAGCAGGTCGTCGAGTTCTTTCCAGTTGTCCTGGGTCATGGCGAATTTGCGGTGTTTGCGGGAGAGGACGTGCTGTAGTACGATCAGTATAAGGCTTGCCGTCTGAATGTTGATTGCGTAACTTACATCGTCAAAGTCGTCAAACTTGTCACGGCAGTTCTCGCAGTACCCAGGTTTCGCCTCCTTCAGCACAGGCTTGCGCTTCTTTGGCGCCGGTGGCTTGCGGTGGGGTGGGCGAGGGATATCGTAGGTATCCTCTTCATCCTCGTGCAGAACACCAAGAGTCTCTTGGGCCTTGCGCTTGGCTGCGCGTGGTGGCGGATTGTTGTCGTCGTTGATGGCGGCTCGGACGTCGTTCATGTACGAGGATGGCATGCTGTGGTTCGAAGGCACGTTGGTGTTGCGCTCCAGCATCTGACGCCTCAGAGCTGACACTTCCTTGCTGTCTCCGACACGCCTGTGCATGCCTGGCGCAGTCGACGATATGGCGGCAGACGAGATGGCCTGTGACCGGATGGCTGAAGTCACGTTCGACTGCTGCATGCCCGAAGCCATGGGCTCGCCACCGATCATGCGCGGCAGACCACGAAGGCTTTGCTGAGCACTGCCGAACAGCACTGGCATGCCCTCTGCTGAAGACTGGCGCTGTGTAGGCAGTCTCTTAGGGGGCTCCAGCGGCTTGGCCATGTTGCCCACGGGTGGCTGGGCAAGCTTTCGAGGCGAACGTCTGAGGTTGCCCTCACGTTCTGCAAGAGGGCGCGGGGGAGGAGCAAGATGCGATGCACCGCGAGTCCTTCTTTGTGCAGCGAGCTCCTGCTCAGCTTTGGCATTCGCCGCGGCTTCGCGCTCCATCTGCTGCAGCTTCTTTGTATGTGCAGGGTCCTCGATGAACGGGCAGCGACCAGCAGGCGTGAGACGGAATTGCGGCCACTTGCCATCTTCCTTGCTGGTGGGTTTAGGATAGTCCCGAACCATGACCGGCTTCGTCTTCTCGTCCATATCGTGAATGTAGATGTAGCAGCCTTTGAAGGACACCATATCCTGTGCGGCAACAGTCATGTCGCGATCAGCAGGGCCGTTGATCTTCTCGTTACGCAGCAGCTGCTCCAGGTCGACCTCCTTCGAAGGCTTGCTGGCAGTCTTGTGGACGGTAGCATGATTGCGTATGTCTTGGGTGGTGCCATTGTCGACATTGTCGGGCTCCAGAATGGTCTTCATGATGCGTGTAAACTTTTCCACTGCCCATATCTTGATACCAAGCTCGCGCGCACGAGACAGTATGTCAGTACTGGAAGCTTGTGCTCTTCGTGGGTCGACATCATGTGCCCGATGCAAACCCTGACTCTGAGCGCGTCGCTGCAGGTTAGCGTCCAGTAGGTTTGTCGCTCTTCGTTGGTCGTGGCCTGGTACGGGGTGTTGTGCAGGCCTCATCGCGTTGTCCGGGAAGTTTTCTTCTTCATTCGGGCTCGTGCTGGTAAGCTCCGGTGGTATTGGACGCGTCGTGATGACATGTGTGACGGCCCTCGAGAAGAACTTCTCGTCCCGTGCTCCAAGATGCTGAAGAGGGCGTAGAGTCCGTTGTCGAACCTCATCAGAGGGAGTGTCGAAGTAGAAGACGAAGCTGGGAAACTGCTTCTTGTAGTGTCGCTTCCATTGACGGACGGTCTCGACATTCTCCGCACTGGGCCCACGCTGAGGCTCTAGACGCTGCTGAGGAGCAGTCTTCTTCCCGCGTGCGGAGGCGAGCTTCCTCTCAAAGGCTGTAGGCGGTGCATTGGATGTCCGCTTCATGAAAGGCTCTTCCAACTTGTTTTGAGCACCCACAGCCACGAACTGTCGCTTCTTCGGGTCCACATTCTCCACGTCATCGTGTGGAACTTCAATTATCTGCTTCTTGGACGGAGGCTGTCCAGATATCGCATCGCGGTGGTCGCCAGCTTGAGCTCGCGTGCGTTTCCCGCTGGCGGTGATGGTCCGGAAAGGCGAGTTGACCGCGTTGGGCACGTTGGCCAGAGGCTCCCGTCTGCCTGCCATGGCGAGAGAGTCGAGGTGAGGTCGGAGTATGGATGGTGTTGCCATATATCAATACTCGTGAATGGCAGCGAGACAAGCGAATGCCTCGAGGTGAGGTTGGCGGGGCAGGCGCGCGTGCAGCAGAGGTGACGCGCTCAAGACGGACAACGGGGTGCCATTGGGACAGAAGACGACGCAGCAGCAAGATATGGGGGAGTAGCAGCAGCAGTGAGAGGGAGGAGGAGCGGAGTTGTTGTTGTATGGCGGGTGCTGGAGGTGGTGGTTGGAGTCCAAGCGTGTTTGTGTACTGGCTAGTCTGCTTTAGTTCAGTCCCCATGCCACCTGCCTCTTCCCACGACGACCGCCTTCAATTTACCCTCCGACCTCGAAAGAATGGCAGGTCATATCAACGAAATCATCCTACTTCCGGATGGCTGAACAGAAGTCTGAACCATTGTTTCGATCGTTGCGACATTCAAGGTGCATCCAACCTCATGTTAAGACGAGACGATGGCGGTTCGCGAAGTCGCTCCAACCTCTCTTCTTCACCTCTTAACATTTTCATGATCTATACTACCACATACGCTATCGCAAGCTAATGGTCGGAAGAACACCAACCTTTCCTTGGGTGTGTCTACAATGGCGGGCGTTCTATGCCCCTTCACCAAGCCTTCCGTCGTTGCTAGCATTCGACGCGACCGTGAAGACTCGTTCGACAGAGGCTAAGTACATCTCCGTGATCCCGTCTCAGCGCTATGCTCTTCAACCACCGCTCGTGACTCTCTACCACAGATCTATAGCATCGAGTACGCTTTCCATCTTCCTCCTCCACGAAACGCGCTCTGTCACGACAGCACGTGCTGCGGGGTCTTCTTGCTCAGCTCGTCGTTCGATGCAGGTACTGCTCGATTGCCCCACCTTGGGCGGCAAGCAGTAGATCTCGGATGGTCTCGAACGAACCTGGACTGCGGGTTCCTTCATAGCTGGCCAAGCTTCTCTTCTTCGTCCTTTCTTCTACTTCGCATCCATCGAGGGGACCAACTTCATCTCTGTTACCAAAGCTCTCTAATTCACAATGGCTCATAGAGGTGGACGTGGCGGCGGACATGGCGGTGGTGGGGGCGGACATGGCGGTGGTGGGGGTGGACACGGCGGTGGTGGAGGTGGAGGCGGAGGACGTCACGGGGGAGGCGGAGGCGGAGGAGGAGGAGGAGGTGGACACCGAGGTGATGGCCCGGGCAGGCGTAGCCCGAGTGAGTCAGACTGCTGCCATTCACATACTGAAGCTAACTCGTCCAGGCCCGCAACGTCAAAGGAGTAGAGATGGACCGGGAGGCGGTCATCGAGGTGGCGGGGGCGGAGGACGTGGTGGAGGCCATCATGGCGGAGGAGGAGGAGGAGGAGGAGGAGGAGGAAGTGGTTTCGACATGGGAAGCTTGGGCCGCATGGCTCAGTCCGGCATGGGGTCAATGGGGGGCATGGGTGCCATGGCCGGAGGAAGCGGTGTCGCCAGTGCAATGAGTGGCATGGGCGGCATGATGGGCTCCAAAGACGACAATGATCGCGACGTGAGTGGCGCTCGCCGTGCTGTCAAGGGCGATGCTGGACTTGCGAACCCGCCTCCGCCAGTCGGGAAGCAGAAGAAGAAGTCTTTGCTCATCGGCATCAACTACGTCGGCTCTAAGCATGCTCTTGCTGGTTGTCAGCAGGACGTGGAGGTGTGTCTTGTCGAATCTTCCCTTCCTCTAAGAACAGAGCTGACTTCTTCACAAGAACATCCACGAATTCCTCACCTCCCAAGGCTATCCCACCGACCAAAAGAGCCAAGTCATCATGCGCGACGACGAGCACACCGACCGCAACGGCCGCTTCTGGCCCACCGGCGCCAACATTCTCGCCGCCATGCAATGGCTCGTCTCCGAACCCGGCACCTGCAACTTCCTCCACTACTCCGGCCACGGTGGCCAAATCGCCGACACCGACGGCAACCGCGTCAGCGGCTTCGACAGCACTATAGTCCCCTACGACTACGAGAGCAAAGGCCAGATCCCCTCCGGCATCCTGCACAAGACGCTCGTCAGCCATCTTCCCCCGAAGTCCACCCTCTTCATGATCTTCGACTGCTGCCACTCCGGCTCCGCCGCCGAGCTGCCCTACATCTACCGCGCCGACGAAGACGGCAACATCAGCATGATGGACAACCTGAAAGCCGGCATGCGTCTCGTCGGCGCCGCCAACAACCTCATCCAAGGCGGCTTCTCCGCTGCTGCCGTCCCTGAAGCCCGCAACTTGCTCGCCGGCGCGCAGAGTTTCTTCAAGGGGATGTCGCATCAAGGCGGCGAAGACGAGGATGGCCTCGCAGCGCAGGACTTCGCGGAGCAGTATGAGCATGAGAAGAAGAAGAATGTGTGGATGTACAGCGGTTGTGAGGACGACCAGACGAGCGCGGATGCGACGATCAAGGGCAGTCATGTGGGCGCGATGAGCTATGCTTTCTTGGAGACGATGAAGAAGCATGGGCCGAAGCAGAGTTATATTGATGTCTTGGCGAACACGCGGGCGGTGTTGCAGGGCAAGTATACGCAGGTGCCGCAGTTGAGTGTTGGGTATGAGCAGGATTTGAATTATGAGATTCATATATGATGGACGCGGTTGGACGATGGGCTGAAGTGAGAGTGGGTATATAGAAGCGCGGTTATGCTTCATGCTGCATTTACGACCTCATGGCTTCTATCTCATCTACATTCTTAACCGCAGTGCTTGTCAGCACTTCCACCTTCTCCTTTCCTATTCGTACGGAGTCCTCGATCCGTATGCCCAGGCCACGGAAGTGCGCTGGCCACCGCTCGTCGTCTACTGGAACATAGATGCCTGGCTCGATCGTAATGCAGTGGTTCTCCTTCAGCTTGTCTGTCCTTGGGTAGCCGGGAGCATCGTGCACGTCCAATCCAATGTAGTGGCCAACATGATGCGGGAACAGCGTGTCCAGACATCCAGCCTTGGAAGTGTCGAAGCCCAGATCTTTCAATCCGCTTCTCAGCCCGTCCTCAGCGACTTTGTGGAGCCTATCGAGTGTCATGTCTGCATCTTCTCTGCAGAGACTGACACACGACTTCTGCACGGCTAAGATCATGCTGTACATATCCCTCTGTGCGGCCGTAAACTTGCCGTTGACCGGCCAGGTCCTTGTGATGTCGCTGATGTAGTCTCCGTACTCGCCTCCCGCATCCACTAGAACCATGTCGCCGTCTCGCAACTCGGCGTCGTTGCGAACGTAGTGGATGCTCAAGGCGTTCGTTCCTCCTGCAACAACCGGGACGTAGGCTTCGCCGTCCAGTCCCTGCGATTTAAAGCCATATGCAAGATCAGTCCATAGCTGTTTCTCGGTCTTATAGCCCTTCTTCATGGCCTCTGTGAACACAGCTCCAGAGATGCTTCCCGCCCTCCGCATGCAGTCCAACTCCGCCTCCGACTTCGTCACCCGCACCTCGTTCATCAGCGGACGGAGCGATTTGACAGTAGCGTTCTTCAGGAGCTTCGCGAATCCATCGATATTCGTAGATGACCCGGCGAAGAAGCGCGACAAGGCATTCTTCTTGACCAACGAGCCTATGTCGGTGTATACTTCCTTCGCTTCATGTACAATCTTGGGCAGACTCTGACTGATGTTGTTGATATCTCCTGCTTCATCCGCATTGAACACGTCCTCCGCCGCCTGTACTCCTGATCGTGCGCCGTCCCATAGCTCCGCTTGGGCGTCTTTCGGTCGGACGAAGAGGTGGAAGGTGTATTCGACGTCTGTATCACCTTTCTCTATTGCTGTATTAGCTATTGGGACTTCTTCGTGGTGAGGAGTAGGCGACGCACCTACCGATCACTGCTACTGCTTCTGGCTCGTTGAATCCTGGTTGTTGTCAGCTTGTGCCTCATCAACGATAGCGATTGTGCGTGTATACCGGTTAGATAGAAGAAGTTGGGCTCCTGGTGGTACTCGTAGAACACAGGCCCAGATCGATATTTTAACTCGTTGGCGGCCAGTACAGCAATGCTGTTTCGTGAAAGCCTCTGCGCGAGCGCTGCGCGTCGGTGGTGGTATTCGAGGGCGGAGATGCCGGGGGTGACTGTTGGGCATCAGCATTGAGTATTCGTGGATTCTTGTTGTTCAGCTCACGCTCTCCGGGCTTGATGATGTGTGGATGGGTTTCATGCAGCGGCTGTCCGAACTGCAGGTCTGCGGCGGGCACTGAGGCGTACGCGCGCTTAGAAATACGACATGGTCTGCTTCTGAAGGTTGGTATAGGTCGCGACACTGCCCGTAATGGCAGCAATGCGCTTCGTCTCATTCTTACTGTATGCTGAAAGTCGAGTAGAGTTCGTCTTTCACATGCATCTCATTCACCGCGCTAGTCGAGCCGGAGCTCGGCCCGCTACCGCAGCTCTAGCGGCCTTCCATGTTGCACAAGAGAACGCAACGAGAGTCTGCCTGCTGTGTGACTCCTTGACCACCACTGATGAAGTGCTGCCCGCCTCTGAAGGGTTCCTGCTCCCTCTTCGCCTACCCTTCGCAGCTGTCACGAGCTACAAAGCTTTCAAAGACAACCAAGATGGCCGCCTCAACATCCACGGCCAACCAGAACGACTTCGAGTCCTTCCACGCTCACCTCAAAGGATCAAAGAGAGTAGTCGCACTTCTAGGAGCCGGTCTATCTGCCTCGTCAGGTCTACCCACCTTCCGCGGCGCAGGTGGACTATGGCGAACCCACGTCTCGACCGACCTCGCCACACCCGAAGCATTCGCAGAGCACCCAGGCCTGGTGTGGCAGTTCTACAACTACCGCCGACACATGTCTCTCTCGGTTGAGCCCAATCCAGCTCATCACGCTCTGGCCAGGCTGTCGAAAAAGATGCCAGACTTCATCACGCTGTCCCAGAACGTGGACGGCCTAAGTCAACGCGCCAATCACCCTCCGGAACAGCTTCAACTCCTCCACGGCACTCTGTTCGAATTGAAGTGCGCCAGCAGGTCCTGCGAATACCGCGAGACCAACTTCACGGACCCTGTGGTCCCAGCTCTAGCCATCCCGACCGACGGGGTCGACCCAACATCGACCGAAGCTCGCAAGTCAGCCAACAGCCAACTCGAAGCACAAGCACAAGGCAAAGACCTCGACATCTCCGACGAGAAAGTCCCGCTTCCATTTCTCACAACCTACGACCTCCCACACTGCCCGAAGTGCAAGAAGAACCTCCTGCGGCCCGGGGTGGTCTGGTTCGGTGAATCGCTTCCGGGAGACGTTCTTGGAAAAGTGCACGACTACCTGAACCAGCCGGAGAAGATCGATCTGATCATGGTGATTGGTACAAGTGCGAAGGTGTATCCGGCTGCTGGCTACATCCCTCAGGCTAGAGCTAAGGGTGCTAGAGTCTGCGTCGTGAACATGGATGCGAACGATGCTCCGCCGGGTGGATGGAAAGAGGGCGACTGGTTGTTTGCTGGAGATGCGGCGGTACTGGTGCCGGAGTTGTTGAAGCCGATTATTGGGGACGTCAGGGCGAAGGCTTGAGGCTCCGTTCACGACCCAGCACAACTTTAGAGAGCGGCCCGTTGGCGCACGACTGCGTTCACGACGCCGACGACCAAATCAGCACTCCAGATCCCGACGGCACAGTTTAACGAATGCGACGACGTATGATCGATGGACCCAGCACTCTCCTTTTGGCAGGCACCGAACACTTCAGCAAAGGACGATTTATCCAGCGATGTTTGGTCAATGTCATTCATTCGAGATACTTCTAATCATACATCTGCTGGCAGAAACATTGGTGCGGGACGTACTCTTAAGGCCATGGCGGCACGAGGGTATCAGTACAGCTTCACCATGCCACCAATGCTTCGACCTTCGGAGATGAGCGCTATGGTTGATGGGGCACAGGTTGGTAGCACCTGTAACCTCCCATCAAATGAGGCTAGTGAGAGGGCATTACTGGTCAGCATCTGAGGAAGGACAGTACCAGTACGTAGAAATCTTTCTAAACCAACTTCGTCTCTTCCGGCATACGGCGCTGTGAGCAGAATAGGATAAGGCTTGTGATAGTCTCCCGAGCATTGATGTTACTGTAACTCTGATCACCGCTCCGCATGCTTTAGAATTGGCAGAGGAGTGATGGGTCGTAGTGAGTGATATGATTACAGTAGGCCATCACTTCTAGTGTTGTGCTCCAGTCTCGCGCCCTCCTGTCGTGAACTCAATGTCTTGCCGGTCTTGTCCTGCATGAGTTCGCTTCCTCACCCCCTTTCCCCCCAACGACAAGTTCCTCGGCCATAGACCACTTACTTCCCTTGCCCTGCTTTGACGGTAAGCACACATGCCGAGATTTCTTCGATGGCCGCTAACCATGGTTGATGCTCTCCCTTAGTTTATCCTTCCAGCTCTACCCGTCCTCCTTTGGTGGTTTGCAGCCCACGCAGTCGTCTTTTGGACCACTTTCGTTGTGTTCGTGGTAGCGAACTCGATCGAGATGACGGATGTCACGAGTGAAGGCGTGTTTGATGGTGTCGTCGTTACTCACTTCAGCCTCCCTGGTCCGGTAGACCTGGGCTACGGCGACCAAGAACTTGCTTGCTGTTTCGTCTTGGGCGTCGTCCCGGACCTCTTGACAGGTGGAAGTGGTAGCACAGTAGGCGTCAACCATGAGTCGATGCATGCAGGAGTCTGTTGGTAAATCGGTAAGGATGGACTTGGTCGTTGACCAATCTGGAACATCGTGTGCAGGCGACTGGACATGTTCAATGATCGCATCCATGACCAGATTCGCACATGTGCATTCTCCAAGTCGGTCGGCCAGTATGTAGATGTCAGATAGTTCAAGGAAACGTTGGTCCTCCTCAAAGTTTGGGTTGGGTGTACCCCCATACGCCACGGTCAGGTATTTGCTGAAATGTCCGGGATCAACGTCCACGAACTCCACCGGGTTCTGATCCAGGTTCCATGATGTTGAAAGCGCAGACTTGAAGAACGTCGAACGTGCTCGGAAGACTTTGGTGTGGATGATAAATTTGGTACGCTCCTTCCCAACGACGACCTCACTCACTTGCTGATATTCAGTCCTACAGCATATCAAGTCAGCCAATGCATAACACATCATTGCAGTCGACTCACCCATCCTCTTCCATATTTGCTAGTGTTGCTTAGCCAGGATACTTCCTCCAACGGTTCCACGCCCGGTTGTCTCTGTATCGACGGTCAGATGTTCGGATGGCATGATGATAAGGTAGTGTTTCTAGGTGTTGTTAAGCCTCTTGTGTCTGAGGGGAGGAGCAGCGAGGTGACACGGAAGTTGTGATCCTTCAGCTGAGATGTCGAGACTCAGATCACAAACCTCATCAAGTGAAGTAAAATCAATTTCACACGGGATTCACTTGGAAGCAACTCCCCGTTGTGTGAAGCTGAAATATGGCAGACTCTAGTAGTAACTTCACTTGAGTTGATCGAAAGACTCTGACTCACAATGCTACGTACCGGAAGTGCGCCTCCTCAGACGCAGTACTTCTTGAGCACTTCTTGAGCATGCGGATCTCCCTCGTGGTTCTGTACTGCGCTGTCTCTGTCGGGTATCATCTCATCTACCTCGTTCCTAAATGAGGATGCTGTTGTCTCAAGTATGCGAAACCCCGCCCATGTCATTCCTCTCGATGGTAGTCAACGCATGTTTGCCTTTCCTGGTCTGTCTCGTGTGCGTGGGCAAGTCGTTGGCGAACGCCTGTATGAGCGAGAGGATGGCTCACGCACGAGATTTCTTGTCCTTCGCACATATTCCGCACTCACCCGCCAGGCAGAGGTCGTCATGCTGATGGTATCGTGCTTTTGACAAGCGGTGGTGGAATGTCTGGCTCACACTAGCTTTTGGCTCTGCGTTGTCCACCCTCTGCTCGTAGGCTCTGGCAAGGGCTTGAACAAACCTCGTGGTCACTTCGGTTTTGTTCTCTTCCTCCCATATCTCTCCGCACACATCGGTCGCTGAATCATGCACGTATACGTCCATGATGAGACGAAAAAGTGGCGATACCTCGGACAATCCTTCCATCATGGGTTTGACACACTCCCACCCCCGGAAGCTATGTTTTGCTTCCACCTCATCAATGATCTCGTCCATCATTTTGTTGGCAAGCTGACAGTCCCCTAGTCTATCTGCGAGCACCCAGGTACGACCACAGAGCTTGTGGAAGTTGTCATCATAGATCTTCGTGAGGTCAATGCGTTGGTATAAGAAGGCCAGGTAGTTGTCGAAGTGTTTTGGTTCGACATCGATGAGGTCGATCGACTTCTTGTCTCCATTTCAAGCCTTTGATAGTGCGGCTTTGAAGAAGGACGAGCGTCCGCGTACCACGGCTGCGTGAACGTAGAACTTCTCTGCATGTAGTCCGACCAGAACTTCGGCGAACTCCTGGAAGTTGTAGCTGTGCCGATGTTGTCAGCATAAGTATAGGGACCATTCGTGTGCTTGTGCAAACTTACTTCAAACTGCTCTTTTCAATCGGCTTGGGTTCGAGCGGAGGCTCACCAGTGCCAACGGCTTTGACGGTGGGATCCTGGCGGTGCTCCATGTTGCCCTGGCTTGCTGCAGGACGTGAGAAGGACAGCAAGAGAAGGCTTGTGAACGGGAGAAATGGATCAGTGGAGTTTGTAATGGATAAGAAGTATTCGGTAGGGAATTTCGATCACATGGGCTGATGACGCAAGCATGTCAAGTGAAAATCCGTTCAATTGAAAGTGAGCTTACGACTCGAATCGATCCCGGTGTGGAAGCTGATGTGAAGATAGAACAGGTGACGAAGGGTGTGATGTGAGCTACGAAGTTCTTGGTATTGGTGCACGAGAGTGACGAGACTGGAGACATCCATGTGAAAGCAAGTACTTCACCACTTTGCCTGTAAAGAGCAAGCATGGGTGTGTTTTCACTTGACGAAAGACGAAGATACGATGATTCAGTGTTTGTGGGAGAATGAGGGTTTCGGTTGAAAAACTTCACTTACGCTTGCGCTTTTTACCGGCAGCCGCCGCGGGTTGTGGTCGAGGCTGCATCTTGGGCGTGGTTGTGGAGTGGTGAGTTTCTTGGTGATCTGCGCTTGGAGAGGTTGTTGAGCTGGGTGAGAAGATCCGAGTGAGGTGCTCTGATAAGCTGTTGATGTTTTCAAGTTTCTGATCGGGAGAAGGGCCAGAAGGTGTGAGCAGAGATATAAACGTTGAGGTCCGGCGTATTGAGCAAGGCAGCAACAAAACAGTGACCTTTCTTGCCGACGTCGACAATGGCATTGATCTCCCGACTCCCTTTATAAGGTTGTCCTTTATCCGCATGGACAAAGTATTGTTCTTGTCGAGGAGATCTAGGGAGACACACTGATCAGCAATGGTGACAACAATGCGCGTTTGTGGTAGGGCAGCAGAACATGCTCGCATCAGCTAAGCCTCCAGCTGGCATCTGGTCCAAGCGTGAGGCATTTCAGAAGCATGTTACTTAATTAGGCTCGCGAACAAGAGAGGGTAACACTCAGGCATTGTCTTGCCCCTCAAGGGTGCAATCTCTTTGTCGTATTTTTTTTGGTGCTACGTAGCCGCTCGACAGCATCAAGACCGCCTTCACACCTCCCAAACTTAGGTCAAGCTGTCAGCGCGAGCGGGTAGCTTGGCGTGTAGCTTCTCTTGACAGACCTGCGTGCGCAAGCGGAATGCTTCACTTCGGTCGAGTAGCGTCTTCGCAAGCAGGAAACCTGTCATTGTGCTGGTGGTAGTAGCACTTAGGTTTCTCGCTGGCGCAGGTTGAGAGCTCTTTCCACAGTCCGTTCGCAACATTGCCCGCGCGGGCAATTCTTACAAACTCCTTCACAACCGCGGCCAAGAACTCCTTGGGAAGCACATTGTCTTCCTCGAGGTTGTCGATTGAGACCTCAGAAATTTCCCGCACGTAGAAATCAATCATAAGCCGCTGTAGAGGCGAGTGGGCTGAACTAGAGAGCATCGCCAGTCTCACAAGCCCTCTATTGGGTACCTGATGCTCCTGATCGCTGAACTGTATGATTCCGTCGATGGCCGCGTTCGCTGCATCTAGGTCACCGAATCGGTCCGCCATTGAGTAGAGACGGATGTACTCTAGAAAGGGTTTTTGAGGATCGATCGCTCTCAGACCACCTCCATACACTAGCTTCAAGTAGGTGTTGAAGGTATTCGGATCGTCATCCACGAGCTCGATGGCCCTCTTCTCTTCCATCCAGCGTTGCGAGCAAGCCGAGTGGAAGAAAGTCGAGCGTTCGCATATGATGTGCTTGTGGACGACAAATCTTGCTTGCTCAGTGCCGACCAGCACTTCGATGTCGTCGTCCTCGAACTCGGCCCTATCGTTAGGAAGTGTTGGTGTCAGTACAAAGGATTAAGCCAGACAGCAAGGCTTTTACCTTTTGCGCTTCGCAGGACTGCTTGCGGCGTCCGGTTGCTTTGATTCAGGCTCCATGACCTTCCTGCCAGACTGGGTGAGGTTCTGGTTAGGTGTGGCTGTGGTAAGGTGAAGAAACAACACCTGAAGTTTGAGCTGAAGTGGTGTGGTCAAAAGTCTTCGCTTGGCAGCGGAACTTATGAAGACAGGACGTGTGATTTTGAGGCTTGTAATGTCAGAGTTGTGATGTTCATGTCTTCTCCGAACCTCATTCTTCTTCAATCGGTGTCAGCCGTCGCCTCGTCTTCTCCCACAGAGACTTAGGCCGAGCGAGATCATGGCCATCGATCTCAGGCTTTTGTGACAACGTTGCCCAATAGCGGCAATCCATCGCGCAGTAGACTCATCGCTAGGAAGTATAGCAATCATTCTCACAGGAAGACGTTGCTGCTGTGCAAGCCAGTCACGAGAAGAGGTGAAGTCCTCCGCCAAGCGACCACGTGATCGCGCGATTGGGCCTTTCTGTCGGTGTTCGCACCAGAACCCATCACTTCCCTTCCCATCGCACTTCGCAATATGGGACAACTTCGTATACAATTCTCTGGTAACCATCCATATTTTGCCATACGGACGACAACACTGATCTACCCACCGACCATCGACCGGCGTTCTCGCCATCCCATCCCTGAGCCATGCGCGTTTCATCTCACGGGTGGCTTGTCCAGGCACGCGCCTGAGTCTCACCATCTCACCCAAACCAATGGCTCGCCTGCGTTGCTCTTTTTCTAGACCTCTGAGTGTCCGAGCGTCGACTGGCGATCCCTCATGTTGTCCATCTCACCTCCTCCGTGAGTGTCTCTTTCTCTTCCATCTGTCTTGCCTCTCGTTACGTGTGCTGGTCGCACTTCAGCGTCGTTCGTTGCCTACTGTCATTTTCGTATCCCATTCAGCAGCATGTCCATCCCACAAACAGCCTCCAGCGATAGGACTGCCATCGCCATGTCGGACCTGGAGAGTGGCCGCAAAGGTCCCAGCCTGACCGTGGAGTCCGTCGATTCGAGACCCATCCTCGGGAGGCGGAAGACCACGAGTGAGAAAGTGCAGGAAGGTCTGGAGACACCTGAGCCCGGCTACAAAGGACAAGAAGACGGGCTCACAAAGCTGGGCAACTTCTTCTGGCGTATACACAAAGCCTCCATCATCACACGATATGCGCTCTACGTGCTGCCAGTAGCCGCCTTGCTGTCCATACCACTCATTCTCAGCGCCACAGTCTACCACAATGCAAAAGCGGACGGCATTCGACTTCTCGGGCTCTTCATCTGGATCGAGATGATCTGGGTTCTGCTCTGGGTCTGCAAGCTGGTCTCGCAGGTAGCGCCCGTTGTCTTCCAGGCCATCTCCGGAGCCATCAGCACAGGTATCAGGAAGTACACTACTGTGCTAATCGCCCTTGAGATCCCGCTGTCTCTGTTTCTATGGTCCATCTCAGCCTTCGGCAGCTCGACCGTCATCTGCACATTCAACACCCATCCTGGCAACCCGACGAACCACACGTACATCCAAAACCATCCTAGCTGGGAGGACAACTACTACGCTCATTACTGCAGGGAACAAGATGGTGTCCGGCCTTGGCCGTTGATCTTGCGCAGAGTCTTTCTGGCCGGGATCGTGGTGAGCGCGATCTTCCTGGCGGAAAAGACGATTGTACAGTTGATCTCCATCGACTATCACCGCAAGCAATACGATGCGAAGATCAAAGAAAGCAAGAAGGTCATTTGGCTGCTGGATCTGCTCTACGATGCCTCTCGTACCTTGTTTCCGGAGTACTGCAGGGAATTCGAGGAGGAAGACGAGGCGATACAGAGCAACAACCTTGCCGAAGTGCGAAGTCGATTCAACAAGACAGGCATGGGCACGAAAGTCCTCAACAATATGGGTCGCGCTCGAGACAAGGCCACAGCGGCTTTCGGCGCCATGGTCACAGACATCTCCGGCAAGCAAGTATTCAACACAACGTCCGCCCACTCCGTCGTCATCGAAGCGCTCGAGACGGAACGGGCATCCAAGGCTCTGGCTCGACGTCTGTGGCTCTCGTTTGTGGGAGAAGGCCGCGAGCAGCTGTACAAGCACGACCTTGTGGAGGTGCTAGGCGAGCATCGCACCGACGAGGTTGACGAGATCTTCTCCGCTCTGGACCGCGACGGTAATGGTGATGTCTCTCTCGACGAGATGACCATGCTCGTTGTCAGCGTGGGCAAAGACCGCAAGAACCGCGCCACGAGCATGCATGAGATCGGCCAGGCCATTGCTGTGCTCGACCGCCTGCTCTCGGTGGTCGTCCTCGTCGCCATTGCATTTATCTTCGCCGCGTTCTTCAGCCCCGACTTCTCCTCGAAGATCACTTCACTCTGGACTACCTTCACGGGCTTGGCATTCGCCATTGGGGGCACTGTCACTGAGTTTCTTTCATGTTGCATATTCTTGTTCATTAAGCATCCCTACGACGTTGGCGACCGTGTGGACATCAACAACGTCGAGCTGATCGTTGAGCACATCTCTCTGATGTACTCGGTATTCCGACGCGTGGACTCAGACAAGACCGTTCAGATCCCGCATAACATTGCGAACACGCTCTGGGTGGAGAACATCAGCCGCAGCCGATCGATGAAGGAGCGTCTCGTCCTCTCTGTCGCTGCGACCACGAGCAACGAAGATATTCTAGCCCTACGGTCCGAACTGCAGAAGTTCGTCAAATTGGATGAGAATCGACGTGACTTTAGAGAGGAGCTTGATATCGAGCTCATCAGCGTCGGCAACATGCAGAAACTGGACCTTCAGGTGGAGATCAGGCACAAGTCCAACTTCTCCGACGAGCTGTTGCGAAGCACCAGAAGAAACAAATTCATGTGCAAACTCCTGGCAACCATGCGCGAGATCCCCATTGAACCACCAGGCGGCAGCGCTCCGGCTCTCGGCGATCCTTCCAATCCGGCCTACAGCGTCGCCATCTCTGATCAAGAAGCCAGCAGTGCGCGAGCACAGCATGCGGTCGAGGTTGAGGAAAGCCGTCTCTTCCCTAAGGGGGCTGGAGCGGCTTTCTTCGGCGAATCTGTCACGACTGCGTTTGAGAACCCGGCCTCGACTATGATTGCTACCATCACAGGGAGAAGGAATGGTAGCATCAAGGAAGAGGGTGTCAGGCACAGCTCGGAGACGTATAGGAGGTCACAGGATTCAAGGCGGTCTGCTCAGCAGGGTTACGAAGTGTACCAAGTGCGGTCTAGATAGATGATATATATGGGATGAGCTACGCTCTGTACGTTCATGGTTGAAGACGCTTATACGTTGATCCACCTTGCCATCCAAAACTCTGTAATCTGCTTCGCCTCATCCACCAGACCCATGTCCAGCAGTAACTGCGTCGTGCCTCTGACAGCGCTTTCTAGGGCACTCCAGATCCAAGCGTGTGTGTAGCTCGTATGCTCGCCGACAAAGACGGTGTGCTTCTCGGTATGGAAGTAGCTGGGCAAATACAGATCTGTGGATGTCATTAGCACCTCCATTCTCTTCATCTGCGAGAAGGCTGCGAGAAGCTAGCTCACCCTGCTGCCCAACCACAGGCGCACACCACGCCCCAGCCTGATACTCATTGAACTCCCAACAGATACGATCATACTGCCCTGTAAACTCATCTTGCGCTATATCGCCATGCACCTCCACCATCGCCCTCTGCACCATCGCTACATGCTGCTCCTCCGTCAATGCACCCACAGACCTTGCTGGCGTTGTAGACACGTATGAAGCCAACAGTACCCCTGGCCCTGTCGAGTTGATCTCGTACGAAGGGTAGCAAATACTCCCGATCCCAGGGATATCAGTCGATCCGCAGCCGCCGTAAATGGGGTGCTCGAGATGCTCCCAGAAGCGGGATTTGTACATGAGCGCTACTTTGCAGGATTGGTCGTAGTTGAGGTTCGTGATGGCGCGGGTGAGGAGGGAGCTGTAGTCGGGCAGACGCCAGAGGCGGACGCGGCTGAAGGGGGCGGCTACGACGGTGTAGTCGAAGTCCATGGTTTGAGGAGAGGTGGCGAAGAGGTCGTCTTGATTACGGTATTCGATTGTCATTTTCTCGGTGTTCTCGTTCCAGCTCATACCTGTGCGGGTGGGTCAGCCGTCAGCAAACGCTTTCACACACAGACCTTGCCTTCGGCTTACCTTGTACAGTCGTGTCAAAGATGGTACGATTGATCACCTGCGGACCGAACGCAGCAGGTAGCCGTGTAAGACCCATGTCGATCGTCTTCCATTCAGTTGCAGAGAAGTAAGTATTCTCATATCCCCATGACGGCGAGTTGTCCAGGAAGGAGTCCACTTGATCGGTGATGTTCTTGTTCAGCTTCAAGACATAGTTGAGATATCCTGCTTCGGAGAAGTCGAACAATCCTTCATCCACGGCTTTCTTATGAGCACGGTAGATGTTGTGTGCCATCTCGGCGGTGGAGACTTTGCTGCTCCATTCGCTGTAAGCGTCCTCTGCCTCGTATACGGCAGTGGCATTGGAGTAGGTGAGGTTGGCGTTGTCCTGATAGCGAGGTTTTTCGGCATACTCTGTCACTCCTGGGACGGTCCCATCCGGTCGCCTCTTGGACGTGGATGCAGGTGCATTTGCGGAGCTCTGGATCCATTTGATGAAGTTGACGGCATAATCAGGATCGTGCTTGTTCTGCTCGTTCAACACTTCGGCAAGCTGGAAGACCATCCTGTGGTCTTTAATCTCCAGTGCCTCGTTAGTCTCTGGGTAGGTGATGCTGACAGGAAAGCGCATCGGTCCCATCTCCTGATACTGGTACTGGTCAGGTCGGGTCCCGTTGAGATAAGCGGTATGCACACGCCCTCCAATGCGGCCGGAAGCCTCAACGATTTTCCAATCATGGAAGCCAACTGAGTCCAGCAGATGCGAAGTCATCAATCCAGACATACCACCACCAATGATGCCGATGGTTTGAGCCTTGGTCTGTGCGACGAAGACATCGCTGGGCTCCTTTTCCTTTAAATACTCAACGCCGTCGAACCAGGGCCCTTCAGCTTCCATGATATCTGCCGCAGCTGTCCATCTCCGTTGCTTGCGAGATTTGACGGTCACTGGAGCAGAGCGCCCAACCAGAGTTTCTCCAGAAAAGGCATGCAGACATCCTCCCGTGGTAATGTCACTTGGAGGCAACCAGACGAATCTTCTCGGTCGAGATTCTGCGTGCGCAGCGCGGCGCTTGGCCAGTGGATGGTTTCCAACGTGAGTCCTGCCTAGCTCATGATGGCAATCCGCGCTACTAACGACATCGCAGGAGCCATAGTGTATGGACAGCTCGCCGTTCAAGGGGGCGTTGTACGATACTTGGATATTGTGCAAGCCTCCCGCCTCGGCGGTAATATCCTGCTGGAAGCTTACAGTAGTAGCTTGACGAAGAGGATCGCCATGTATGCGGCCAAAAGAAAGCACAGCAAGCAAGAAATGAGAGAGAGGAATGATTGATCGCATCATTGATGTCTTCACTGAGAGATGGGAGAGCTAGGAGAGCACCCTTCGACACAGGCAAGCCTACATAGTACTATACTCACCGTCTGCCTAGTCCGCACCTACGTTTGAATGTAACCGCTGCTGGCGTATGGAGTGAGGTTGCTTTCTGCCATCCATAATAGGCAGTTCGTATGCAGACAGGCGGGCCAAGGCCATGATAATGCGCGGTTATCTTTCGAGGACTGATAGCTCCACCTATCGATGGATGATGGGGCAAGGCCAGCTAGAGCGCTTCTCCGCCTGCGTTTCTCTCCGACTGAACTTCGACGCCGCGGTAGGCATAACGGATCCGTATCGCCGCTGTTGGAGAGGCCCGGCGAGCACCGCTGGACCGAAACTTGTACAAGAGGTGAAGTGTCTCCAGCGGCAGATTCCATGGACTGTTGCTATCGTTGTGCTCGATGAAAAACTTCATCAAGGAGAAAGCGAACGTAAGCACGAGTCTTGATACGTATGTTGGATTGATAAAGTAAGGAGGGTTGAAGTTCAGGTCGTCAGCGAGCATGGACGAGTTGGAGCGGCCCCAGACGATTTTACATACCGTGCACGTGCTAGACTTTTAGTGCACTGCGAAGGCAATTCAATATTTTGCTTGTCAAGGTGATCGAGTCATCAGCTATCAGAAGCAACACATCTTCGTTTTCACAGACACAGACTATACGAGACGGTATACACCACTTCTTCGGACAGCTTAACCAAGTATCACTCCTCAACACGCCAACAAGTGACCCTTCTCAAGCAATCCCTTTGTTACGTTCTGCACCACTTCTTCTTCGCCATGAAGAGCGCTGACCGTGGCGCTGCGCTGAAGCAAAATCCTCAAATGCTGAAATATATGGCGTTACAGTTCCACTCGTTCACGGAGTAGAGCCATTGCCCACCGTCGCGCTATACCCAGTAGCTGTGGTACCCATTAGATACCACGCCACACGATGAACCTTCAGGAGCAGCGCCCGAGTCTCCGAAGATGTTCCAGTTCACTGTAGTGCCAGCGCTCGGGAAGGTAACTACTCGATGTTAGGGTTGAAGCGCAGTGTATGCATGGATGTGGGTCTTACTCACTTGAAGATACTTGCTCCCGGTTGAACAACCCTCCGTGAGTAACGTCAACATAGTCAGCTGGCGGTGTGCCTATAGGTCGATTCGAGTCACTATAGTAGGCAACACCGCTGGATACCGTGCCATCGGAAGCTTGGCAATTCACAAAGACAATGCTATCGATATCTTTTGGATCATATCGAGTTGGCTCTGGGGGCGGCGCAATTTGATCAGGTGGTGGAGGTGGTGGAGGAGGAGTTGGATAGTATCAGCAGATACACACGACGCTAATGGAGAGGTGACTTACAGTTGGTAGTATTGAAGGTTACTGAACCGTCTGGGTTGTTCGCAAAGCTGCCGCCGTAGCACCAGTTGATGAAACCGCCGTCTCCAGCAAGTTTGAACGTGCCAGAGTCGAATACTAGGATTTCGTAGCCCTTGGTTCCTCCGAGGTCCAGATCCAACTGGTAGTGCTCATGCTGCACATCCCCACTAGGAGTGAAGGTGCTTCCTTGGTCATGATATACCAGAACATTCTTCGTCGGGGCCTGACTCATGCTGTTCGCCACCGTACCCTGTGTGAATGCCGCTTCTCTTTCCCAATCGCTATTGGCCAACCCCATGAGCGCAGTATAGACTGTTGGATGTTATTAGCAGCGGTAGGTATATCGTGAAGTATTATTTGTGTTGTGGATCTTACCATCGACTGCAATGCCGATGAGATCGAGCGGGGACTGGCGTTCGATCAATGCCGAAGCGGTGTCGTTCATGGACTGTGTACTGATCGGGTTGCCACCACACATCTGGCACACTGCCACAGTAAGTAGAAGCCAAGATACACGTAGAAACGACATCGTCCTCGGTTGGAGAAGCGGATTGAATGCGTTGAGAGAAATTTGCCAACTGTATCTTGAATTTGAACGATCGAGCATCACCTGGGATGAGCGTGTCTTTATGTCCCTCTTCCCATTCTTGCACAACCCAGCTTGATCAAACCTTGAGGACTACCGGAGTAGTCCTCACCATGTGCTCCAGTCACGCAGAAGTCTTTGTTTGATAACATCTGGCTAAGGAATTGAACACGATGCTGTCTTCTGCCGGAGTATAGCGTCGTTTCAAACCGTCGTCCCGAGTAGCGGATGACAGTGTAATCGTTTCAAAATGTTGTCCCGTGTAGCATGTGACAGTGCAACGGTACCGGTCTAGAACGCTCACATCTCAACAGTGGTGCTTTGCGAGATCAGAACTATACATCACTGATATCGCACTTTCTGAGTTACAAGGTCCGAGTGGCGCTTTGTCCGATGGTATCTCAGTGCACCAGCAGACACTTCGTCTGCTTGTGTGAGTGAAGTGGCTTCTGGAGCGTCTCCTGGTACCTGCTGTCATGGTCGGCTGTTGCGGTCTATTGAAGATAACAGGCTATTACTAAAAAGTTGAAATGACACAGTTTTCGTGCGCCGCAAGAATGAGCACGAACGCGAAACAGAAGATGAGACGATGAAGGAAGCAGGGAGGAGATCATGAAGGGACCAACCGAGCACCATTTGCTCGAGTGCTGAGATATCTGGTGACTGTGTCCAGACTTGAAGACCTCCAGCGGTAGACCAGAGCTCGTCCAAAGCCAGCTCTGTTATACTACTCGTCCTCATCGATGGCAGCACCCGAGAGGTGGAGTGTAAATTGAAGAAGAACACGGGGGTCGTTCGATGAAGTCGTTATTGCCGCTGGACGTCTCCGAACTTTGCCCTCCCGACCTCGCCCCGGCAAACCGGTTCGGCAGAGGACCCGAAATCTACACAAGAGACAGTTCTTGGGGAACCGTATGCCGTCCACCATTGTCGACGACGAGATGGAACCTGCCATTGTCAAGCATCCGGACTAATTTTATCTTCAATTCGGATCGTTAGCCATCTGACGGAACGAAGAGTGACCTTATATATGTCCTGTTCGTGACACCACGGTCGGTCGTGAGCTTTGAGATACCGGCAAGTTGTACGCTATTATTCTTCCCGCAGCTCCCGCATGACCTCTTCTCCTTGTCTGTGCTACAATGCAATTTCATAAGAACGGGTTCTTGGGGTCGGAAGACCCTCTCAAACTCCAATTCGAAGGAGAGGTCGAGCCCGACTTCCAAACCTCATTACCGGACGAAGTCGATGTTCTAATCGTTGGAGCCGGCCCAGCAGGTCAACTACTTGGGGCCCAGCTTGCCCAATTCCCGAACATTACCACACGCATAATAGAGTCCAAGCCCGGACGGCTACAGCAAGGACAAGCAGACGGTCTACAATGTCGGACGATTGAGATATTCGAAGCTTTCGGCTTCTCGGAAAGGGTGCTGAAGGAGGCTTACTGGGTGAATGAGACGACGTTCTGGTCGCCGACGGAGGATGGCAAAGGGCTGAGGAGGAGCGGAAGGATACGAGATACAGAGGAGGGCTTGTCGGAGATGCCTCATGTGATATTGAATCAAGCCAGGCTGCACGACCTTTGGCTTGATGCGATGAAGTGGAGTCCGACAAGGCTAGAGCCTAGCTACAACAGACGACTGCAAGAGCTGGTCGTGCCGGACGATGAGACTGCGCGAGTGGAGGTTGCTGTTGAAAAGGTTGGTCCGGATGGAGAGAGCAAGACAGAGAAGGTCAAGGCGAGATATGTGGTTGGTTGTGACGGAGCAAGAAGTATGGTGAGAAGGTCCTTGGGTCTGGAGATGAAGGGCGACTACGCGAATCAAGCATGGGGTGTTCTTGATGCTCTGGTAGAAACCGATTTCCCGGATCTGCGGCTGAAGACTGCCATCCATTCCGCCAACGAAGGCAGCGTCCTGATAATTCCTAGAGAGGGCGGCTACCTGGCTCGATTCTACATTGAGCTCGACAAGCTCAAGCAGGACGAACGAATATCCACCAAGAACGTCACCGCCGAGATCCTTATCGAGCGCGCGCAACGAATCTTCCAGCCTTACAAGTTTGAAGTTCGACACATCGCATACTGGTCTGTGTACGAGGTCGGCCAGCGGCTTACCGACCACTTCGATGATGTCCCCAAGACGGAGCGAGAGCAACGCAACCCTCGAGTCTTCATCACAGGAGATGCGTGCCATACGCACTCAGCCAAAGCTGGCCAAGGCATGAACGTATCAATGAACGATAGCTACAACTTGGGATGGAAGCTTGCCGCTGTTCTGCACGGTCTCGCCCAGCCACAACTTCTGCATACCTACTCCGAGGAAAGACAAGTTATCGCGGCACGACTGATCGACTTCGATCGCCACATCTCAAAGATGTTCGCGGCAAAGCCTAAGACTATGGCAGATGCGAGCGACGCAGATGCGGTAGATCCCGCCAAGTTTCAAGACTTCTTCACCGGGAAAGGGAAGTTCATGGCAGGTCTGGATACTCGGTATCAGGCGGGCGTACTGACTTCTAGCGACTTGTCGTATCAAAACTTGGCCACCGGATACGAGATAGGCACACGCTTCCAGTCGTGTCAGGTATTGCGACTGGCCGATGCTAAGCCGGTCCACCTTGGCCACGTTATGGATGCCGATGGTTCATGGCGGATTGTGCTCTTTGGAGATAACACTTCCGATCCAACGGACCCATCTTCACCGCTCCGCAAGGTCTGCTCGTTCCTCCTAGATCAATTACTGCCCAGATACACACCGGCAAAAGCAGACATCGACAGCGTCATCGACGTCCGAGCCATACTACAGCAATCGCGGACATCAATCGACATCACAGACATGCCAGAAGTGCTGTTCCCGCACAAGGGCAAATTCCAGATCCAGGATTACGAAAAGGTCTTCACGGACGAGCCGAGCTATAATTTCGGCTTTGGGGATATCTACAATAAACGGGGCATCAACAGGGAGAAGGGGTGCATTGTCGTTGTGAGGCCGGACCAATATGTCAGTGCTGTTTTGCCTTTGGCGGAGGAGGCGGGCGGCATGATGGAGAGGTTCTTTGATGGGTCCATGAAGCCGCAGGGGTTGACTAATGGGATCAATGGGCATTGATCGAGATGCGAGGTTGCATACGCACCCGGGGCGGTCCAATGGTGCGGCCGTCTTTTTCAAGGAGCAAAACTGAATTCACTCGGCGAGCGCATTTATCGGGATAATTCATTGAGCCGTTTGCTTGGACAGACAGCCTGACAGTCTGCAGCAAGCATCTCGGACATCGGATTCTACAGGCCACAGCGGACTTCGAGGGAGCGCTGGCTTGCTTGATTACATCTCAGCAGAATAGTAACTCTATCCAATGGACAATGTCGCGGCCCCGAAATCACGCACATTTCGTCTGCCGGGCCAGCTTGGTTAGTGAACAGTAGTGAAAGCGTACTGCGGTATCTGCGCAACTACGTTAAGCAATTTGTGCGCGGACCTGGTGCTTCAGCCTCACCGCGAGCCCTAAGGACGGTCAAACACATTCCTTCCGTTCGATCAAAGTCCGCTCCATCGGACTTTTCGTACATAAGCTGTAGATTTGTAATTCAGCAGTAGGTGTTTCGTCCTTGTCGTTGCGCTGTTCAATCTTCTTCGCCTCCCACTTCGACCTACCACATCATGACTTCTCTCTACAAACAGAGCGTTCGACCTCTCGAGCGCGGCCTCACCAACCTCTCTGGCCTCTTAAAGGCTGGGGCCAAATTCGCAGACGAGAAAGGCATGTCCCACGAAGAAATGCTGAGTTTCAGACTAGCACCAGACATGCGAGGGTCACTCACCCCTCCGCCATCACCTACCACAAACGAGAACTAACAACTGCAGGCTCCCGTACCAAGTACAATCCTGCTCCAACACCGCAAAATTCTTCTTCACCCGCATCGGAGCCATCGACAACGTCGTCTTCGAAGACAATGAAACGACATTCGAACAGCTGCAGGAGCGAATCACCAAGACCATCGAGCTCATAAGGACAGTGCCTGAAGAGGCCATGGCTGGAAAGGAGACAGAGCCGGTGTTGATGGAGACGGGAATGGGAACATTCAGGTTCGAGAGTGCGCAGAGTTATTGGTCGGATTTTGCGCTGCCGAATGTGCATTTTCATATGTCTTCGGCGTACTGTATTTTGAGGCATCTGGTAAGTTTGATGATGGGCGGTTGCCTTGCTTGAAATAATGCTGACCTGCGTAGGGCGCGCCGATCAGAGCATTCGACTACATTGGAAAGGACGTCTTTGTGAAGGTCTGAGTGCTGGAATGCGTATTGGTGATCCTCTATGGGATGTACGATATGTATAAGAAGTGTCGTCCTGATTGTGACATCGAACGCTTCAAGCTTTCAGAGCCTCTTCAACGTATTTCGCCAAAGCAATCATCTTCTCTTCCTGTAGCCGTCGGCCAACCAGTTGGATGCTGACATGCGCGCCATCGTAGACATCTGGATCATCTGATTGTTGTCAGCGTGACTACACATCATAAACCTGGGAAACGTACAAGTGTCTTGAGTCTTCTGATCCGTCTCATTAATCGCGTTGAAGTCGCTGTACTTTTTATCGACATTCTTATCGACATTGGTGACCGGCAGCACAACAGAAGTATAATCCAACAAGTTCACCCAGACGCTGTAACCGTAATACGTATAGCCGTTCTCCCTCGCCGCCGCGAAGGGAGCCAAAGGAGCAATAACAGCGTCGACAGGCTCGCCAGTACCCGTCAAGTCGGAGGTCGAGTTCCAGTACTCCATATAATCCTTCTGCACCTCGCGCTTCTCGATATTGGCAGCCATGATATCCGAAGCATTCGCTTGAGCATTATCGGTGACCATTGCTTGCGGCGCTTGATCCTCCCCCGATAATGCGAAGCTGTCTCTCAGATCTGCGCCGCCGTCGAAGTCCCAGCATTTGTAGCATACCTCGCACACTTTTGCGTGAGATGGTGTTGGCTTCCAGTCGATCATGGTGTGGCCCTTTTCAGTCAGAACTTGCACCACCTTCTCGACTGCTCGAGCTACGGGTGGATGAGGTGTACACGATCCATCATTTCGGAGGACACCAAAGGTCAAAGGCTTGGAGAAGCGTCTGACTGGGTCAGAGACAGCGAGTTCCGCATCTGTCCGCCAGGGAATCTCATGCACAAGTGGGTCGTGCAGCCATGGCTTGGTCATTAATAGAGCCTGCATAACCAGTTTCAAGCCGTCGGGAGATGTCGCCAAAGGTCCAACCACGGAGAGCACACTATTCTGGCCATCCATACTGTTCGCCATGCCTTCGTAAGGCATTCGTCCGGAGCTAGGTCTGATTCCGAAGAGGCCGTTGAAAGCAGCAGGGATACGAATTGACCCTCCGATGCTGTAAAATGTCAGTCTCTCGGCTGAGCACCAAGGCACAAGAACAGATCCACTTACTCAGTTCCAAAGCCAACCGGACTCCCTCTTATCCCAATCAACGCACCCTCTCCACCAGAACTTCCACCACAGGACAAGTTGCGGTTTTTGGGTCCTCTGGTATATCCAATGATATTGTTGACGGTCTCGCCAGCCATCAGGGTATGAGGTACACTCGTCTTGACGTATAGGATGGCCCCAAGCTGCCTCAGCTCTTTGACCATCTCACTCTCAAACTTCTTCTCTTTGCCTGTCCCTTTCTTACCTTGGAAAGTGCCTATCCAGCCCACGTAGCCCATATGAGTCTCGACGCCCTGATAGGACGGTCAGCCGCCGTTGTTGTTCACGAAGACTCCCACCCATCAAACCTACCTTGACATGGAACTGATCCTTCAGACTGACTGGCAAGCCATGCAGTGGCCCTATGGGCTTCTTGTGCTTCGCATAGTACTGATCCAGCTCTTCCGCATCCTTGATCGCCTGGTCGAAGAAGATCTCGTGCAAGCAGTTCAGCAACTGGTGCGCCAGGGCTGCACGATGGCAAAAAGCTTTCGCGACATCCACGCTCTTCCACGTGCCGCTGCTCGTATGCGCGACAATGCCCACAGCGTCGGTCTCGGTGATCTCGATCTCTTGCCTGGAGAGGAACTGCTGGACGTAGGAACCTGTGACATCGCGTTGCTCCTCAATAGACGGGATCTTCTCGAGACGCCATTCTTTCGGAATGAGGTTCAGGACCGATTCGGCCTTGTCTTTGGCCGTCTTCTTCCAATCGGAGGACATTTTGTCAGGTTGACACGGGAATGAGGAAGGCAAGGAAAGCTGAGAGCGATGTGCGAAATGAAAATTAATCTCGAGACTTGCCTCTACTTCATCATCAAGGTTACTATGGCCCGCTATGAGTTACCGGCTTGGGATGAGATAGGCGGATGGTTCAGCGATGAGCGAACTTCAGATTGCCCACCTGCCCGAATAGGAAGCTGTGGTGGGGCTGAATATGGAAGGTACGAAGAGGGGTGGCTCTTGGCGTATAAATTTCCGTGCACCCATATCGTCCTCGTAGTACTGCCTTGACATGTCTGCATATGAACATGGTGTAAGTGCGCAGCATTCGTTGCCCTCCGAAGCCTAACCGAAGGAAGGATGGTACTCGTCCAGAATCACACCATCAGGCTGTTGGAAGTATAGCCTTCGGACACACACCTGCTAGTTGCTTTCGTGAGGCCGGTATGGTGGACTTTATTGGTCGTGATGCTCAGTCCGTTATTCTGCGAAAACTCGTACAGCCTCCACGACAGCGCTACTTCTTCGACTTCGTGCCAGGGGGGCGTTTGTACTTCCTGGGGTCTTCGTTTTGTCAGCAGCTCCTCCGATGAACATTAGACTCCAATGTATGTGCTCACCCTTTCTGCTCATCCGCATCGGATCCCTCGTGCCCTTGCCTCCTTCCCAGAATCCGCGACCTTTCTTACCAGTGAGGGCTGCATGGCAGGTCGAGCAGTCTTCAGGCCTGTAGTTCTGCTCCCGGGAACCTATGACACAGATTTCATGAGTCAGCTGTCTATCGTCTGCTCGAATGTGAGGCCGCAAATGAGGAGTGCAGCCAACCGAAGCACCGCCGCAGATACATTGGAAGCTGTCACGGGGGTTTGGTTCGCCGGTCAAGCATCACCGGGAGCGGATGAACTTACAGAAGCCACTGCAGAAACGTTAGCGGAGATCCTGGTCATTCCTGGATGCAAGACGGGAAGGACGGCTACGTACCAAAGCATCCTGTTCGCATGTTCGTTCGGATGATCTGACTGCTCGTCGTGGCACCTAGCAGACGTCAGCATCACGAGAACACAATACGAGCCGGAGCAGACTCGGAAAGCCAATCGACCATGAATCGAAATCGGCCAAGGCGAAGATCCGTCGGCAAAAGACGGTCCAGAACAACTTACCGATCGCACGGATAGACTTTCTGGCAACACGAGAATCTGGAGAAGCGTGTCAGCTCAGCGGCGCAAGGTTTCGGCGTACTTTCGGTCAGCCCGTGCGTGGCGTCACGCGCCGGGGAGAAGGTTTGGGCTAGGTGTAAAGCATACCGGAACCATCTGCAAGAGGCAACTTGTTAGTCAAAAGACATCAGACCACGTGTGACGTCGAGGGTTGGCTTACCTGTAACTCTTCCGGTAGTGCGAGCATCTTCCTTGACGAGGTAGCTCTGTGCCAACGGTGATGCCCAGGTTCTCTCTCGCCTTGAGAGCCCGAAAACGTCAGTCGGATGTCAGGGGACGAGACAGAGTGCGGTCAGGAGACGTACCTTTTTCTTTCCTGGTGCTCGCGATGCGCGGACTACGACGCAGGAGGTCAGCAGGCTGCACGTGCTCAGCGGCCTTGTTTCGTAGGACGGGAAACTTACTTGCGGATGCGCTGACTAGCAAGAACTTCACCTCGATGATACGGAAGGCTGCAAGCATCAGCATAGACCACCTTGTACGAGGTCGTTCACATACTCATCTTGCGATGACACTCGCGGCAGACGGCAAAGGCGGCATCACCTCGTACTGCGGCCACGCCAGGTGCAGGGTAGGCGGTAGAGCACTCGGAACATGTTGGGATGAAGTTGCTGTGAATGTTAGCCACCCTTACATCAATGAATGGTTGGTCTCATCTCACCTTGGTAGCATGTCCACCACAGTACACCCATCAAGGTCCAGGTAGCCAGCTCGCACCGAATTGGCATGTATGAGGTCAGCTCGAAACCTCACCGCCAGCACGGTAGCGCATTTCTTGCAAGTCACTTCGCGCATCTTATCGCTCTCAGTAACACTTCGAAGCTTCTCAACGTCCGTCGTGTCCTTGCACCGCTCGCACTTCACGGTGAGATTCAAGGATGTGAGCTCAAGTAATTCGATGCCATGCAGATCGAGTTTCGGAAAAGACAGTAGGATGCCTCGCTCCGCCGGTGCAGCAGCGGGCGCTTGCTCTTCTCCTGGCTTGGCTTCATCGGCTGTACCATCCTCGGTGCCAATGTCGTAGTCAGAGCTTTCTTCACTGTCGAAGTCGTCATCGTCTGAATCGTTTTGCAGGTCCCACTCCGGCGGCCTGGGAATGCGGTGAACGTGCGGCTTTTCAGAGCTTTCAAGGGTTTGCTGGGACGCTTGTGTCTCAGCTGCTGCCTTTGTCTCCTCGAGTACCGCGCGAGCAGGCTGAACGGGCTCTGACACCGGTTTGACTGATGCAGCTGCGGCCATGTCCTTGATATGCAGGGTGAGGTAGTTGACCTGCGGCGTTACGCTTGCGTCTGTCTGCTGCTGCGACCGTTCGCGGAAGGCTCGTTCGACGGCCCTGGCTTCTGCGCTCTGGTTGTCCAGGAGTAGAGACAGAGGTTCCAGCGGGTATCTTTCAGGCACTATGATTCTCATAGTCTTCACAAATTGTAGCGCAAAAGGCCAGGCGGATCGCTTCGGCGAGTCGAGAGGCAGAGTGTATGTCAAGCCATCCGCGGTCTTGGAAAAGGCTGGTACTTTGCTGAATCGAGCCTCGAGCTGCCTGACGCTTGATGCACGCTTGCGCCGCGCATCTTCGAGCTGTGGAACGGTGGGAGCAGCTGGAACAGCATGTATTGGCTTCGGTGGCGCCGACACAGCTTCGGGAGTAGGCTTCGACTCTGTTGTAGTAGGCTTGGCAGTGCGGTTGGAAACCAGCGTGACAGTCTCAGCCACCTTGCCACCAAGAATCGCTTCGAGACGCTGGTCGAGACGGTTGACGAGGGCAAGCAAGGTAGCATTGGGACTTTCCGAAACGAGAGAGTCAAAGCCGCGCTCGATGTTGATCTGAAAGCCTCGCGGTATATCCTTGTTGCGTACTCTGAGAGCCGGTCGTCCAGACGCAGGGTAAGATTGGGGCACAGTCAGTTCACACTCGAGAAGATCTATGTCGTATGGGAAGTCGGGATCAGTAGGTCTTAAGCCAAATGTCAGGGTGGAAGCTTTATCGATTTCTGATGAAGTAGCCTTGAACCGACGCTGGATTTGCGAGACCTGAAAGCTCCTTGGGTCCTCAGCTTGGGCCTTCGGAGTCGGCCTTGCCACAACTCTGGAAGGCGCTGGCTGAGGGGTAGCCTGTGGTGCTTGAGCAGAGGATGATGAGCTGGGAGTCGGCGCTTCAGGCTCCTCCATGGCTTTCGATGCCTCCTGCGTGGCTGTGGTCTCCTGAGCCGGATGGAGGAACCTGCATTTGTCTCCTGCTCTGCATCCTACGTAGAGGTCAACATCATGCTGCCCGCAGTCAATAGAAGGAGAGCGGGAGAAGCAATGGGGCGGCTGAAAGACCGTAGGCTGTTACAAGGACTCTGGAATTTGATGTTCAAGGCCGGTGTAAGGATGGATTTGCCCTCCCATCAACCTACCTGCTTTTGTGTTGTAGAACCTACACACTGGTTTCTTCTTGCTCGCCTTCTTCGCTGCTGCGGGCTCAGTGACCTGGCTGTCGGGAGGGTCTGCCATGATGCAGCAAGAAGATGTGGACTGGGGGAAATAAGAGGTGTCATCAATTGCAGCGATAGGGACGCCAAACGCCTGAGGTCGCGCCTGCCACATTTTGCACCGCCACATTAAACATTCACTTTCACGTGCTATCCAGGATTTCGGCTACTTCCAAGCCAGCATTTTAATCAGGCTCACAAGAGTCTACGATGCCTTCGCCGTACGACGTCCGCTCCTCCGCTCAGGCGGATGCTCAAGAACAGGTACCCATCATCGCCGACAAGTACAGGTACCTCACCCTCCTGACCCTCGCACTCGCAAACTCGCGGTTTCACCCGACACCACGCACCCAACTCCACCACCCGCCGGCTCTCACACCCACAACAGCAAACACGAACGTGGAACCCCTCCACATGGCTTTCACGACTGCTCCAAAGCACGCAATACCCCCGTAGTTCTGGCCACACTGTCCACAAGCTGACGAAACGCTCAACAAAATCTCACCTCACTAAACCACTTCATCCACCGAAACAGGGAACCCGAAGCACTCCTTGCAAGCACAACAACCTGGAAATCTCGCTCACCCCGATTCTCGAACACAAGGAACCCTCCCACGACTCCGAAGTACCACCGCCCACAGGAATGACCTCCGTCCCATCGTCCCTCCACACTCCCAATCTGACTCTCCCACCCACAAGGATCCCCCCGAGCAAATAGGCTCTCCTCGCTTAAACCATCACCCGCGCATGCAGACCATGCTTGCTCCCTGCGCGGCGTTCTGCGGGCGTTGGTGCATCCTGCACGCCGGCTGCAAAGCAAAGCTGCAAGCTGCAAGCCCGACGATCCTGGTGGTCGAGACAAATGTGACCTTGAAATAGCGGTCTGCGTTGTCTTGTGCATGTGATGTTGTGTAGAGGCTACTTTGTAAGATCTGATGACTGACTGCCTGTGTACTGCTTGCTTGAAGGCGGTGGTTATGGCGGATACAGCGGAATTGATCACGACATCAGACTATGAAAGTGAGGGTGAGGGCAGTGAGGTGTTTTGAACCGTTTCAACTTTTTATCAACAGCTTTGGTTTTGGTTACATTTACAATCGGCCAACAGTGAAGCAGCGTACTGCCCACCGTCGCCTCATCGTCTCCTTGCTCTCCTCCTCGAACTGTGCATGCCTCCCTGCCGTGAATGCCACCTCCTCCCTCCCGTAGCAATCACCAGTAAAACGTACACGCTGCGTATATATGTGTCGATGTTGTTACAATCCCCCCCAAACTCTACTCATCGCGGCCGCGTCCAGCGCTAAACCATCGCTTGATGATAAGCAATGTCCAGGTAAGTGAAACGCAGCTCGCAGACTCGTATCGCTAGGAGAAGCCGGCCGTGATGTGAAAAGCAAGTAAAAATAGTTGCGTTGCCGCTGCTGCTGCGCGGAGAAAACATCGGCCGTGAAATGGGTTACGATCCCGTGGCTCTGGGTATCATGCGAAGAGGTTGCCACTTTGTCCCTGTCTCAGAATGATGATGATGTGCAGAAAATGCCGTGCCCTTCCCCTTCCGCGTGGAAAGAACGCCAGTGCTGATGTGTTGCTGGGCCGTGGAAAAACTGCCGTGTGTATAAAGTCAAGTCGCTGGAACGCTGCAAGTGAAACAATGCGTGCTGTCGGTCGGAAAGATGGTGAGTGGTCAAAATGTTGGTGTGGTAATTGGATCACCACCCTTTGGCGTGATACTCCTGGAGACCGGCGTTGAAGAAGTCGTTGCTGAACTTCTTAGGATTCTCCTGTTGGGAGAGAACAGGACCTGGCTCAGGGCGCTGCTTAAGCCGACCCTCGTTCGCAGGTTGCCGTCTCTTCATCGCCGCCAGGTTGCCTGTGCTCCTATGCTGCCGCTCCCAGAGAAGATTCTTCCGCAAAGACTCGGTCAATTCGGTGGAGAGCATGTTGCGCCGGGTAGTACGTGGTGAGAGCGAGAGTGCGGATTGGTGCATGTTGGAGGTGGTCATGATGATAGGCCTGGCCTGTGTCGCAGCATCTTGCGGTGGCATATGTAGTTGCGCAGTTGGCTCAGGTGAGGTGGCGACCGAAGGACCGTTCGGTGTGCTTCGTCGCGAAGTTTGGCGAATTGCGGGTGTTGAGCGCGACGCGGCGTTGGCAAGCGCTCTGGCGCGATCCGGTTCGTGGAGCTGGGTGGTGAGAAGAGAGCGGCGCGAGACGAGGTTCGGTCTCGAATCGACGCGCTGGAAGAATTGGCTCTCGTTCACGGAAGACGGCCCACTATGGTCGTCAGAGTCCTCCCAGTCCGATGAATCGTCGTCATCTTCAATCGCGCTCTCCGAGACCTCCTCATCCTCATCATCCGACTCTTCAAAGACTGGGCTGTGTTCGGCTGCCCTGCCCACCGAGACCTCATCTTTGAACGAGGTCTGCTTCTTGCTGCTGGCGCTGCTAACGTTGCTGCCGCGCTTGAAGCTCTCCGACAACGAGCTCTTGTACATGTGACTCTCGAACGAGCTTTCATCTTCACCGGAGGAAGTTCCAATGGTAAAGACAGGATCCTTCTTCTTCTTCGGTTTCGATGGTTGATAGGTGGGTGATGTTCTGAGGATAGGCGTTGGTTGAGGGGCGAGGCTCGTTTGTGAGCGGTAGGAGGATGGCGCACCACCCGGAACAAATCCACGGACGATGCTGTGCGTACTCATCTCGGTGTTGGAACTACCTTCTGAACCGACGGTTTGCGAGGTGTGGTCATCTTGCGTGTCGACTGTCGACGAAGACGATTCGAGGAGGTTGGCTCGTGATGCGCTGACGGAGGAAGGCTGAGGTGTGGTGTCGTGCGATGGTTCGGTGGTAGTTGGGGTGCTCAGGTGAAGTGTTGGGAAGTCTTGTGACGCCGACATTGAAGATGTCTGTCCCGTCTTCTGGCTCGGCGAGGGCGTCGGCAGTTCGATCGGCTCGATCTCCTGCGTGTCCTCAATGGTCTGTATAATTTTCTGCATCTCACGAGGAGTGATGTGCTTTTCGTGTCGCTGGCCGCATGTGCTGGCACATTTCAGCTCGGGCGGAGAGCTCTTTGGAGGTCCCGATTCCTGCGACGAGAAAGATCCACAACTGGAGCTGAGGGCCGGCAGTGATGAGGCGTCGTCGTCCGCCACTTCGTTCGAGCTTTCCGACGACGACATGGTCTCTGATGCAGCCGTGCGCACCTTCTTGCAGCAGAATGTTTCGCGACTGAACAATCTCCAACTCAAATTCTCCAGACGCTTGCCGTTCTCAATGGTATTTGACGCTTTTGCGAGTAAGCTCCACTATGAAGGGTCAGCATGTGAAATGTTGGTCCGGTTGCGCGCGAAGAAGTGGAGCGTACCATTCCATAAAGGTCTTCCACATGGTCGGTCTGGATGGCATCGCTCAATGTCGACGAGTCCAGTTTGAGGAACGAATACCGGGGGCGGAAAGGCATGGTGGGCAGCAGTCAGTGTCGTTGCGCCAGAGCGCGGAGCGTGACGAAGTGTGTGTCTGCAGAGAAGGCCTGTCGATGGCGATGGGTGAAAGGCGACGATGTAATAGCCGTTTGCGGTCGCCCGCACTAGCGGAATTCGAAGGCTAACGAGACTGACCGAGGCTGATCGTCGGAGTTCTCCTTGTCGCAATGGGGAGGGGGTCTCAGAGCAGCACGCCGTCTGCGAGTGTCGTGGGTAGTGGGTGGATGTTGCAGCGCGAAAGAAGGAGTCGCAAGACCTGTTCTACATAAGAGCAAACGCACGCAGCCAGACCGACTGCACAGGCTTGCACCAGCGCGCATGGGCCTAACCACTAAGCAACACATCGCTCCGGCCGGCACCCACCCCTTGACTTGCCGCATTCTCGATCCCATCCCCTGTCCATCTCTGCGCCACACCCTCGGTCGTGGGGGATCACAGTCGGGTAAGTGGTGCTCGCTGACATGCTATATTCGCCCTCCCGCGTCCTCGTCAGCAGCACCACACAAATAAAACACACACGAGAACTGTCATCTCTGCCTGTGACTGTCACCAGGCCACGCCTCTCCCGCCGCCAGCCAAAAGGAACTCTGCACGGTAAGCTCAGAGTTCGCACGCCTCATCCCCACGGCTTCCGTTTGCGCTCTCAGCGAGCCCATCGGCTTCCCTGCCCACATTTCCGATTGTCCTGTTCTGGGCGTCATACGCGTCGAGGGCACGTGGTCGTCCAAGCGGAGATTTTAGCTTTCTGGATTCTAGGTTTCTATCCGGCAGATTGAAACCGGCGAGACGTCGAGGCAATGCCGGACCAGGAGGCTAGGGAGCAAGCATGACAGGGCAGCAGATTCATGGTCACCGTCCCGACCTCCGCGAGACTCACCGTCTCAATTCTCGACTCGACGCGGACGAAGTAGAAGCATCCCGCGCAGCGACAGCGATAGGAGAGTACCGGTCTAGCCACCTGCTTCTTTCGGTCACAGATGTCGTTTTGTTCTTTTGCTTGATAGGTGGTCACCGGCGCCTATAGCGACCACGCGTGACTGACACATCCCGCCATTGGCCGGCAATGCCACTCACACAGCAAACGACAACACATCAATAATGTCTCATAACGTGGTGATGATAACGAGACCTTCGCGCCACCGTGCCTCCCACAGGATCGCCAGCGTCAAGGTCAAACGTCGCGATTCGGTGGTGGTGTTCGGTGTGTGACATCCTGCGCCACTGTGCAAACGGGTGATGAATGTTGTTAGTTGTTTGTTGGTGCGACTCTTCAGCTCGCATCGCAACGTGCGACGAGGAGCAGGATAGGGCTGGCTACGAGCTGTCGCATTTCAGAGCCGCAAACAGTAGGCAGATGACTCTCGCACTACTGCCAGCGCATCGGGGCGAGGTCATCCGCCTCTCACCGCTCGTAACGTCCTGTCCAATCTCTACACATCCTCTCCTCAGACTTGATGCCTGGTAAGTTCATCTGGGCCTCAGTGCCGACGCGATTCAAAACACTTCCTCATGAATCGCGTTGCCCCGGTTAAATCCAGGAGAAAAAGCTGGAGTCTGTTTGCGGAGAGCCAACGATCGAGGCAATCCCAGATCGCGTAGAGTATCCCTTGCATGTGATCTCCCCCTCCGCTTTTGCAACGGGTCACGAGCCCCCCGGATCCTCTCCCCCCAAGCGAAAGTAGGTCAGCCCAAAGGAACACAAGCCGGCGTCGTGCCTTGCGCCTCTTCCGCCTCCCCCGGGAAAGGAGCGTCGCACTCTAAAATCCGTGGCGTCTTGAGTGCCGCGTTGGTGCCGGCGACCGCTGTCTTCTCGAATGCATCGCTGTGGATGTGGAGTGGTGGTCGCACGGTGCGATACCAAGTGGCTCCACACCTCACATCGACATTCCGGAGAGGATGTGCGCTTACCGTGGTGTCGGGACACGGGGTAAGGTATTTGGAGAAGGGAGGTGTCACCTTGGACCGATTTCTCCAGCGTTGCATTCTGTGACGAAGCGTGTGGCCGTTTGCGATCGATGCTTGCTTTGAGACAGCAGCTGAAGGAGTGTCATTGGGAGCGTGGCTCGCGTGGCAATGGGTCATGTGTTCCGTCCTTCGCGGAATGATTCCAGAGAAATCCCGCCTCGCCGGAAGCAGTTTTTCCTCAGCCACAGAAATCTACGTTGCTCCCGGTGCGACGGTTCTTGGAAACCGGGGCGCTGCTTTAGCCGGGTTAGCCTAATCAGTGGTGGATAAAGATGTCTAGACCGCAAGGTCAACATTTGAAGAAGAGAGACTACACTTATTCGAGATATAGGCGGAAAATAGAATGACAGCACCTTGTCGGTGCCGAGTGAAAGGTGTCTCAAGCTTTGCGGACAACATTCAAATATCCTCAGATTTGTTGAACTGCAGCGATAGGACCGGATCTCCAACGATGATGGCATCAAAGATGCAGCTGGTACGGTCGACTGAGAGTTATTGAGAGAGCTGCTGCGCAGTACCCGGAAGATGAAACGCAGAGGACGAAGTAGATTATCATGATCGTAACATCAGGCATCCTACAAATCCACAGTCCATACCCAAGACCACCAACGCCAGTCTACCCAGTTCATGCCTCATGCCAAACATACACCTCACCACCGCCTCCCATAAACATCATGCTCCTTATACAACCCAACCTTCCCGGGCTTATGCACCCTCCTTTCCGACTCCCCCATCCTCTCAGGCCCCGTGTCCTTCCCATCCAAAATCTTCCTCTCCTGTCCAAACTTCCTAAACATCTCCGCATCATCCTCATCATGCCCGCCCCCATCATGCTTGAACAGCGACAGAATGTCTTGCATACTGAGCTTGCCGACCGCCTTGCCACCCTCGATAGCCGCTTTCGCCAACTCGCGCTTCCGCTCCTGCAGATCTAAAATCCGCGCTTCGACGGTGTCGCGGACAGTGAGACGGTAGACTTTCACGTCCACAGTCTGGTTGAGACGGTGGACGCGGTCGATAGCTTGTTCTTCCACGAACGGGTTCCAGAACGGCTCAAAGATGACGACGCGCGAGGCGGCGGTGAGGTTGAGACCCAAGCTGCCGCATTTCAGGGAGCAGAGCAGGATGCGGCAGTTGGGATCTTTGCGCAGGGCGCTGAGAGAGGCTTCGCGCTCGTCGGGGCGCATGCTGCCGTCGTAGCGGACGTAGCGGAAGTTGCTCTTTTTGAGATGGGGCTCGATGAGGTCGAGCATTGAGGTGAATTGAGAAAAGACGATGGTCTTATGGGAGGGGAGTTCGGCGTGGAGGATGCGTAGCAGGCTGCGGACTTTGGAGGATGGGGCTGCGTCGGACTTGCCGCTGTGCTGGAGGCCGGAGATGATGGGGACGTCGGAGTCGGAGTCTGAATCCTCTTCGTCTTCTTCAGCTTCACTACTGTCTTCATCTTCGTCGAATTCGTGCTTCACGGCGGGCCATCTTTTGGCAGCTCGTGGTGGCGAGTCGTCATCGTCTTCGCTGTCGTCGGCGCTTCTCACGGAGTCAATGGAGTCAAGCGTCTCCCCTCCACCCTCAGCATCCTCGTCGTCGGTGCCGCCAGCTTTGCCAAGATCGATATGTTGCTCAGAGCCGTTCCCAATCCACTCGCCTTCGCCCTCTTCATCGCTATCATCTTGAATGATTCTGCGATTGCGAGCTGGCCTGGGCGCCTTCTCAGCCTTCACCTCCTTTGACTTCTGTTTCTTCGATTTCCTCTTCTTCGCGCCCTGCCTCATAGCCCTCAGGTCCTCCTCGCACTCTGAGCATCGTACCAATCCGTTGCTCTTCTCGGCCGCAGAAAGATCGACCTGGCAGACATCGCACTGCTTGGCCTGGACGCTAACCCCACCCATCAGCGCCGTCAATGCATCCATGTCTCCATCATCCGCCCTGCTGTTCTTCCTAGGTGTCTGGCTCCCACTCATACCAGCCCCAGTCGTCATGGCATCCTTGTCCTTGTTCATGGCCATCTCCACCAGACGCGGATGATTGCACGCCTGCCGCAGTCGAAGCAAAATGACAAGCGCGCCGATGTAGTCGTTCTTGCCCTTCTTCGACATCTCCTGCAGTCGGTCGTCTGCGCGGCTCTGTAAACGCTCGTAGAAGTGCTTCTCAGCCTTGTCGAAGTCGCACTCAACGGTGACCACCTCTCGCTTCACGATCTGCATGCCTCCCTTATTGCCGCCTCCTTCCCCTTCGTCGTTCTTTGACTTCCCGCCGAAGTTGAGAGCCCCTTCCTTCTTCAGAATGTCTTTGGTTCGTCGTTTCATGACGGCTTTCAAGAAGTACTGCAACCTCTTCATCGCCAAGCCACCGCGACCGTTCTTCATCGGCGTTGTGATCCTCTCCTTCCATTCCGGCAGCTCACAGAATGGCTTGATCCTCAGGAACTTGATCAGACTCTGCAGCTCGTCGAGGTTATTCTGCATCGGTGTTCCAGTCAAGCACCATCTGAACCACGAGTTGAGGGCGCATGCAGCCTGCGTAGCTTTGGCATTGCGGTTCTTGATGCTGTGTGCTTCATCGAGGATCATGCGATACCAGTGAACGCCAAAACATCCAACCTTGGTCCCATCAGGTCGATCCATGTTTGAACCAGCATGCTCGGAGGTGAGAGTTTGATAGGTGGTGATGACCACATCGTACTTCTTCAACTGCAAAGCAGACTTGGTGCGTGAAGGGCCGTGGTGGACGAGAACACGAAGAGAGTGACTCTTAGACACTTTTGTCTTGATCTCGTCCTCCCACTGCTTGATCAGCGCCAGAGGTGCGACGACGAGCGTGCATTTGCTGACTTCTTTGCCTGGAAGCTTTTGCTTTGAGTGTTCTGGCTTCGCGTCTGGACCTGGACGTGCGTTGGTCAAGATCAGGGAGATCGACTGCACGGTCTTTCCCAAGCCCATGTCATCTGCTAATATGCCGCCATACGGCAGAACACCGCGTCTCTTTCGCTCGCCAATCTCTTTTTCAATCATCCATGCCACTCCGTCGACCTGATGTGGTAGAAGTTTGACATTCAGGCCCTCCACTGTACCGTCGTCCTCGTCCTCTTCCTCTTCAGCTGCCTCAGTATCCGCCGGCTTCTCCTCATCTTTGACGTCCAGCGCCGCCAGCTTGGCAGACAGACCTTTCGCCTCTTTGACATTGCCCTCATCAAGCGCCTTCTTAGCGCGCTTTCGAAGCCGTGTCTTTGGCTTGTCATCTTCGTCGTCAAATGCGCCCTCGAGTAGATTCTTGATGTTGTCGTTCGCTTGTGACGAGTCGACGTACATGAACGGGTCTGGCTCGCCGAACTTGCGGCTCTCCGCCCGAATCTCAGCATCCGGGTCGAAACTGTCTTCATCGTCATTGTTCGCATCTTTCGTCAGATCCACAACCTGCTTGGGCGGGACGAAAGGCTGGTAGAAAGTGTTTGGGCCGATAGAGGAGAAGGTCGGCGGCTTGCGAGGCTGGACATTCTGCGCAGGCGCATTGGTGGGTTTCGCGATCTGCACTGGATCTGGCTGGAAGCTCCGCTGATATGGCTGGCTTGTATAGGCTTGAGCAGCTGCAAGAGCTGAGTTGTACTGCGGCGCTGGCGCTGGGCAGCGCTGTCCTGGCAGGTAGAACGTGGGCGCGTCCTGCGGAGGTGTAGGCCTCGCTGCGGGTTGCGTCTGGAACGATGCCTCGCTGTGTGACTGAGAGGGTGGCGAGCGCTTTTGAACAGGCTTCGGCTTGGGTATGAAGACGCTTGGGTTTTGCTTGCGCAGCGGGTTTCGGAGAGGGCTCGCTTTGCCAAATTCTGGCTGAGTAGGTGGCTTCGCTTGAGCATCACTATCGGTTTTCGTGCCTTGTTTCGGCGACGGAGACTGCATCTTCGCGCTGATGTTGGCCAGTGGCGGCCTCTCCGACTTCTGCGGTGATAGATACTGTCCTGACGATGTTCTGGATGGGCTCCGTTCTCTGACCATGTTTGGGAGTCGCTGCGCTTTACCAGATCCCACCAAAGTATGTGTGTTGTCGTCGAATGCGAGCGCAGGCGAAGGTATCTCGCGGTTCGTGTTGGCGAAAGTGGTTCGTTCGAAGGTGGGCTTTGTGCGCGAATCGAGCGTGTTGACAGGCCTGAAGCCTTTGCGGCGGCGTGAGGGCTCCAAGTCGACCGCCCTATGATTCGATCTGATGGGTGATGGGTATTGTGTACTCCATGAAACCGACAGCGTATCGTGAATGAGTCTTTGGTCGAATCGTGCCGTGAAGTCGGCTCAAAACAGCCGGTTCCCAGGGTGACATAGGGCTGAAGTTCAGATCACCTCGAAGGCTTGACCACACCTCTACCTTACAGGTAGGAGGTACAATACCTTAGGGATAAGCGGTGCGGTGAGTTTGAATAAAACGTAGTGGGCTACATATGAAGGGTATCAGAACACAACAATGCCATCTCTCGTGGTAGCCATCCATCACAACCATCAATCGCCGAAGCCAACAAGAACATCTTTCCATTTACCTGAAAACCCATGAAGACACCTCATGCATATCCTCCAGGCAACCAAAGTGAGCGGTCTTCAATCATCCATACTTGTCCTCCTGACCACAGCCGTGAAGAAAATGAAGCATCCCCATCAACCATACTCGGCCTTCCGCCATCTCGTTGAGTGTACTAGCCTTGGTTCACCTCCCCATAGCCGTCTCACGCACTGATCGCCGCATAATTCTTCTGTCGCGCTCTGTTGATTGCACCACTCGCCTCCCTCCTTAGCCTGAATGAAGCCAGCTCGCCGTCGAGTGTCACGGCGTCCAGCGGCTCTCTCACGAGACATCCGCCGGCCGCCAGTATTGCTGCTGCCTCTTCGTTCGACGCACGGATTTTCGAGACCAACGTCGAGAGGAAGATTACTGAAGAATCGGACACGTACTCTGGGATGCGGCCTTTGAGGGCGTCCATGGCTGCGACAGGTGTGGTGCACCACTCTTCTGTGCCGGGCGTGAGGCGACGTAACTGATCCTGGGCGGCGGCGTATCCATGAGACGCAATCACCATACTGTAAGGCAGATGGAGAATGGAGGGTTCGCTGGCTCCCTGTGCTATGACAGCAGGGTTTCCCGTGTATCCCGCCAACGCATCCTTAGCGTACTGCAATGCCTTGAACGAAGCTTCCTCATCACCCACAAGTCGCAAAGCAGCCAAGACTTGGTAAGTGCGGCCAATGCCCTGATCTGCCTCCAAAGCTGCAGCCGACATGACTGCATCTTTTGCATCGAGTAGCAGTAACATCTTGACGTGCACCGTGGGCTCGCAGATCCCCTCCCACTCTTCATCTTCGTCCATCCGATCGTGAATCGCCTGCGTCAAGTAAAACAGTACTTCCACCATTCGCATGTGCCACAGCCAGGATCCCATTCCGCAATGAGGAGGAAACATCTGCGCGATGATGCCGTCTTGATCAGAAGTCCCATTTCCGCTCTTATCACCTTGGCAGTGAACGAGGATCGAGCTGATTGCTTGCGGTATGAGTGTGGTCAAAGTAGTTGCTGTGGATGGTGACTTTCCGTTCTGGAAGTGTGAGACTGGCAGCAAGTCGCGCAGGTGAAAGTCGAGACCCAGTGCATTCGAGGCCTGACGAACATGCGCACTGTCGGAGTATGATTTCACGGCGGCTGCGTGTTCGATCACCGTCGTTCTGCAGACCAACAGTTCCTCCATATCTCCAAAACCGTAGTGTGCCTTTACGATCAGCACCGCATTCAGTAGAGGGAGGACTTCGGTGTACCATTTTGGTGAGCCGTAATCTTTTGGGAGGGGTGGCTTCTGGGATCGCGCGGCGGTATTGTCGGAAAGAAAGGCATTCTTCGCAGCGGCAGTCCAGCGAAAGAACGGAGGCGCCGTGGCTCGTAGAACGCGGTGTATGCGTCTTGCATGGTTGTGGAGGCAGAAGGCTGCGGTTGATGTCCGCCCGTGTCTGCCATGGTCGGGGACAGTGGTGTGAAGATGTTTTGGTAAAAGTCCAAGTCAGGAAATTACAGTGCCTTGTGTGTTGCAAAAACAGCTAGCGGGCTGCGGCCTGGCAAGTGAATTCGTTACATCCCCTGCGTCAAAAGATTCACACATCGAGTCTGGCCAATCGACTTGCCGTTGAGATAACGCAGGACTTCGATGATGAAGAGGGGTGAGGAAGATTGAAAAGCTTGGTGTGTTACCTACCAGCAAGTACCCACCCTGTCGAGGGGGGTGGAAGTAAGAATGGCCACTGCTTCCCATGCTCAAGAGCATTGCACTGCTGTATGCAGCCTCTTCGGAACACCAGCTCGATTCATATCATGTCACTCATAAAGCAGCTCCCTCATGCCTTCGCCTTCTCAACAGGATCCTGATCGCTAAACTTCATCGACACCGAATTGACACAGTGCCTCTCGTCCGTCGGTGTGGGATAGCCCTCACCCTTGAACACATGCCCCAGATGCCCTCCACAATTTGTGCAAACAATCTCTATCCTCTCCATGCCGAAAGTCTTATCAGAGTGCCTCGTGACCGCTCCAGGAACGGTGTCGAAGAAGGCAGGCCAGCCGCAACCAGACTTGAACTTCTGGTCTGCGCGGTAGAGCGGCGCATCGCAGGCGGCGCAGTTGTAGGTGCCGGAGGAAGGGTGGTGCTTGTCAAATTCGCCGCTAAACGGTGCTTCGGTGCCCTTTTGTCGGAGGACGCGGAACTGCTCTGTGAGGTTGTAAGCTCATGCATTAATCGTGGCACCCATCAATTTGCCTACCTGGGTTCAAAACGGCTTGCCACTCGCTGTCGCTCTTCTGCACAGGGTGAGACATCTTCCTGGACTCGGCGGTATGAAACAGAGCTCCCAAAAATGGGATCGTTGGCATCGACGATTTCAGAGCGTATGGCCGGACTGCTTGGGTGAGCGGTGATGGAGTCGCTCTGGAAGTGGTGTTACCGAAGGCGTAGAGTGTGCGAATAAAGGTGGGAAGAGAAGGGAAGCGCATTTATGTACACTCTCAGCTGGGCGCAGATGATAAACTATGGTTGATTTGGAAGATGTGGCAAGGAATATGGTATGGAATCTCGTTGTCGTTTCGAGGGCTTCGATGACGCAGGATCCGGTCTCGCTCTCGGATCTTAGCTTGACTTGGCACTCGTCGACTTCACTTCGTTTTTGCTCCACCGTCTGCTTCCATATGTCGTCTATATCATGTCTACTGAGGTCGAAACCGCCCTACCCCTTCTCATTGAGCAGATCAACATGATTCGACATAGATGCCATCAAGAACACCTCCACGCTACCGCCTCTCCGCCATCGCGCCGTAGCGATTAAAGGATAAGAGAATATGCTACCATCGGCATTCTTCAGCCCATGTGGCTTCTTAAAGCTTTCGGATCTGGAAAATGGCCCTTCGGGATTTTATCGTCGAGTTGCGGTGGAAAATGCTTCGGGTCTTCATCCTCAAGTCGCTGTCGAATATCCCTGAATTGCTTTCGAACATCACTGGGCGCCTCCCATTTCACCGGGTTGGCCAGCTGACTGTAATCCGAGTGTGCAGGACGATTAGGCGTAACTATGTCAGTCTGTCCTGGCGCCATTACTATGTCCCGGGTATTGCGTCCCCTGAGGCTAATGCTGTCTCCTGGGCCCGTTTCGGATCTAACGGCAGAAGCCATGGTATTCGGATACCCAACGACATGGTCCCGCGCATATAGATTGAGATTACCTTCTAGTACTTCTGAAGGCCGTCGTCCTGCGAAATCTCCGGCAGCATCTACCAAGCCATCATCCCAGCTGTTGATCATTTCCGCAGGCGCGCTGGCCTTCATTCGATCCTCCTCCCTCTCGGCGTATCCTGCGTCCGGATGCGGAAAATGGTTCGACTGCGAAGCCAATGGTACGGCTCCAGGCGAGCTGCATATCCTGAGGAATTTCACCAAGCATTCATCTTTGATTCGCTGTCCTCTGGACAGTCTCATGGCTATGAACAGGTGCTGCTGATCGAACCGCTCTTTGGTCCAGTCTGGGCGCCAGTCCCGAAACCCAGGGTTCTGACCCTGAACGTGCTTTTGGAGCTGGTCGTTGTATCCTTGAAGGTGCCGTTCCAGGATTTTTCGATGCTCTTCGGCCTTCGCCACAAGCTCGCTTCGTCGAGTAGTTGCTCGAAGAAAGGTGCGATACTCTTTAACAGTCCAGCCTTTTGGGATGTCCTCTTCCCGGATATCCTGGATATGCTCACCCTTGTTGTCACGATTGGATTTGCCCTTTCGTCCATGCTGGACATCGATCTGCGGTTCAGCAGGAGGCAATTCTTGGGATCTATTGCCCGGTTGAGGAGGGAGCACAACCTTGCCGTCAGACCGTCTACCTGCGTTACTATGCCCCGTGCGAGTTCGCATCCCATTCGGGGGTATTGCTCGGGCGGCCGGGGTTTGTTCAATGCCATAGCGTTTGATCTGGCCCTTTCCATCAACGAGCCACTTCCGGATTTGGCCCCTCGAGGTCAAGTATCGCCGGCGCTCAGCCTCGAGGTTGCTGGCGCAATACAGTCGCCGTCGCTCGTAAGGTGAGTTGCCCCGGCTTACGAAGTGCGGACGTCGCTGGTTGCCATTAATTCTGCGCTTCCGCTTCGGAAACTGCAATCGAAATATGGCATTGCACATTGTTCCGTCGTGAAATAGATCGTGTCCTCGGATTCTCGTGAGAAAGGAGGATGTTCTTGCAAAATACTAGCGAGGTGCTTGTAAGGAAGGAAAGAGTGCACACTGTGAGGTAGGCTGTTTGCTGGATACGCGATTGGGCGGTAGGTTGCCTCTTTGTCTGGAGATATGGGCGTTCTTCGAATCCGGTCTTCCTCTTTGTCTTTCTGCTCACCGGCCCAACTGCTATCATTCTACCGAAAGATCGACGTCACGTGACTTTCATTGTCCTCAACTATATTTCAGTTTCGACATTCACCGCGGCTTGCCAAGGCACTAGCGCCGCTGCCATATTCAGAAGCCAGATATGAGCAGGTGAAGTTTTCCATGCGCGACCGCACCACAAAGTACGGACAATACCACACACCCAGACCGTCTGTGGTTGACGGAAGGCCGCGGCGGTGACGGCGGCGATGACACGAATAGCCGCAGCACCGCAGGACCTTGTGGGTACACTGACGCGCCAGTGGATTCACGCGGTATTGCCGGCGTTCATCATTGCAGTCCAGCAGCATGGCGTGGAGTCGGGCCGCTCGACACGGTGCGACACAGAAATGACCCCTCCCTAGTACTGCGAACGGCCAAGATCATGAGCGCAAGAGACAGAGGCAAGACGACAGCAATCCATCGACAGCTCGATCACGCCGCTCGTACTCAGAGTCAGGCTATACCAATTCCACACCGCAGCAGTCACCGCCCCCTCCGTATTCAGGCTTCAGCTACACATCGTCTTACACGCCATCGGACCCCAGCATCAACAGCAATGAAGAAGTCTGGCGGCACATCAGTAAGGCCAGAGACGCTGCCGATCGAAACTTTGATGCCACCGAGTTTCTCAGTCACGCTTTGCAGAGTGAACTCACCGGCACGCAGCTACGACTCAAGTCAGAAGATGCCCGTGTCATCAGCGGTCTGGGCTGTGCGTTGATCGATTATGAGGCCAGACGTGGACTGGATCTCAAGCGCGCCGCGGACCTGTCCGTGACGTTCAATGAGCCTCTACGATCATTGCACAACCACGCCGCCACTTCGCCAAAACTCCTTCCATCAGGTCGCTGGGTCTGTGACCGCAACGAAGATTTCGAGTCGCCAAACAAGCGGGATACCATAACAGCTCTTACTATCGTTGTGTACTGGGATGCTGAAACTGTCCGTGGTCAGTTGCCGCCCACCGTTCCCTCCGATATTTGCTACCATCTCTCGGTCTGTGTACACTGCAAGCGCCACCGTGGCCTCGTCATTGAAATAGAAGACGGAGAAGCAACAATGATTTGTGGTACGTATGATCTGTATCTCCATGCCGCGTCTTGTTGCATAAATGGCCTTTATGCTGACGCCATTCGATCAGGCAATGGATTCAATCCGAGGAGCTCAGTCCTTCCGACCAAGCTGAAGAAGTATCGTAAGAACATCATCTTGCTCCTCGAAGATGGCGTAGACGTCCCCGAGGCTGTCAAAGACCTCAACCTCAAGATCCTCAGGGTCAAAGGGTATGCACGAGCTGCGCATTAACTAATGCCCTGAGTCTGGCGCTTATGCTAATGTTCTCCTGAGTAGATATGACGGCGGCAAAAAATACACCTTTTTCCATGTGAAGAAGCGGAAGACGGTGCAGCACGGCGATCCTCTCCGTGTGGTTCCGGGAAAAATTGCGAAGACTAATGCGAACATCGACATGGTGTACAACATGGTGGCCTTCAGCAAACCGCTTGCTTCGCCACAGCACGTAGCGTCTGCTGTATCGGCTACAACTCCCATACCAGCGGACAGAACTGCACAAACCAGTCCAACTACACCACGGATGCCTTCCGACACATTCGCCTCCTCCCACCCAGCACCAGCTATTCCCACGAACAGTGTCCCAGCCTCCGGCACTGCACAGGCAACAAACACCACCCAAGCGGCGTCATCACCGGCTGGCAATAGCCGTCATACGAAAGCGACCCCGTTGCTTGGCGGTCTGGGTATCAGTTCAACTGCAGATGATGGTGACGCTGGTTTTGCACACGCCGAGCCTGAGATGACCGCCGGCGCCGAAGACTCAAGACCACCAGAAGCCGAGCCTATCCATAACGCTGACAGCGCTTTCGAAGAACAAGAAGAGGATGATGATGACGAGGATGGAGGAGTGCAGTTGCTGATGTGATTGTATGTCTCGCCAGGTTTATTCCATCACGCATTATGACAAGATGGGCGGCCATGCATTGGCTGGAAGCCTGTTTGTTGGAGGTCTATGTCACAAACGTGGGCGCATCGGAGACACTGTGCTTGTGTTGTGTCTGTTGGGCTGCAATACTGTCACGGCGAGCTTGTACTGAGGAACTTCTTGTTGGGATGTGGTATCAGGAGCATGCCTTGTATAGCTGCATGAATTCTTCTACGTTCATGGTCAACGTCATCGCACAAGACCTTTCGACATCGCCTTCTATCATATTGCCGTCTGTGCTGTCATCACCCGCCATCTTCCCCCTCCCCAGATACATGTAGGTGTGAAATCGTCAATGTAGATGACCTCGGTTCCGATCTCGCTTTCGGACATTAGCTCGACTTGGCACTCCTCCACTTCACTTCACTTCGTCTTTGCTCGCCTCTGCTTCTACTGTGTCTACCACGCAAGGACAACACGCCGTATGCATTCTCATGATATCCTCAGATTTATGCATTGGATCGAGAAACCCGGCGGCGGACGCCCATGCTACCGCCTTTCGAAGACAAGACTAGACGCTCTCTCAATACATATGGCTTCTTAAAACTTTCGGATCTTCGCCTTCGGCCGGATCTTCGATTTCCATCGGGTCCTCGCCTTCAATCGGATCGTCGTCCTTGGCCGGGTATCTGCCATTGAGTCTCCTCCGGACATCATTAGTCGGCTGCCATCTCACAGCTTTTGCGAGCTCCTTGTGAGGCTCATAATGAGGACGTTCGACCTGGAGGTTATCCGTCTGCCCAGGAGCCATGACTCTTCCTTGAAGGTCTGCACCGTTCACACTTAAGCTGTCCCCAGGATCTATATCAGGACCAGTCTTAGAAGCAATGGTATCTGGGTACTCAACGACATGGTCCGGGGAATAGAGGTTCAGCCGTCCTTCCGAAGCCTCTGTCGACTTTTTGGCGGCCTTTCCTAGACCATCCTTCCATGTCTTAATAGCTTCCCTAGGGGCGCTGTCTCTCATCTCTTGCTCCAAACTCTCGGCATAACCTGTGTCCTTGTGGGTAAAGTGGTTTGCTTGCGAAGCTAGTGGCTCGGCTCCTACCCAGGCACAAAGTCTCATGCGCACTATCAGGCGTTCCTCTAGCTGACGCAATATCCCCGAGAGACGCATAGCTTCTTCCAAATGGTGGATGTCGAACTCCTCCCTCGTCCATTGCGGATTCCATCCTGAGAGTCCTGGATCCTGGCCCTCGAAATGCCGCCCACGGTTCCCGCGATAGCCTGCGCGATGGCTTTCCATGTCCTTGCGAGCCTTTTCAGCAAGCTCAAGATATCGATCTCGTTGCTTCATAGCATTGAGCATCGTGCGATAGTCATCAGGATCCCAACCATCCGGGACAGACTCGTCTTTGGGATTTTCGGTGTTGTCGCAATGCTCCTGGTCAACATCATTCTCGCCCGCCTGGTAATCCTTAATCCGGCCCCGTCTGTCTACTGTGAATCTGCGGGCCCTGTGACTCAAATAATGCCGGCGTCGAGCCTCGAGCATCTTCCCGCGGTACAGTCGCCGGCCATCAGAAGGCAACTTCCGACCAGAGGCACGACGCAGACGTGGACTATAGCTGGTCATTTTCCGCCTTTGCAAAGGAAAGAAGAAGCGGAATATCGGACAACACATCTCGGCTATCCTCCGTTGGGACACTGTTCTCCAGGAAGCTTTTGTTGGGATCGAATACAAATTGAGCAATGTTTCCAGGGCTCGGTATGTGATGAGTCGTATAATGTTTGTTGGTTATAGAGGACGCCGGTAAGTTGTTTATCGTTTGTTCAAGCTGGATTCGGCATGTGAGGTTTCGTTTCCTTTGTGCTTGTTTCTTGGGCATCTAGCCATTGTCTGACGTCCATCGTCCATCCGACAATAACAAAGACTTTAAACCCTGACCATTTTCCTAGAAATTCTTTTTGAGATGACGGAGAACAGCGGAGCGGGGGCCTCCAAGAACTGAGCGGCTTTCACATGAGATCTCACGTGATCTTGGCGGCGCCCAAGTGAATACAATCACTCATTCTATCAATTCACTTACTCCATATATGCGCCGAGGCGCTAGTGCATTTTAATTAATCACCCAACCTCGAATTCTGCCATGTCTGCCTTCTTCCTGTTTGCGCATCTACACCGGCAAAGATGGGTGGTCTTCCAGATCCGACGCCACGTCTTGACTACGGCGACGACGACGTCAACTATATCACCGGCTCCTCCAAGAAGCGGAAGCCATCTGACCCCGACCGCACCCCACCACGATCACATGCGCCTCCTCAAGCTCCCAAACCATCGCCGTCCCCGATCGATGTCGCCCACATCCCCCGGACTGAACCCACCCAAAGCGGAACCGGTGGTGGCTCACCACGAAGCAGCAAGCCAGCCGTGCAACACAACTACGAAGATGATCGAGCTCGGAGTGTGTTGAAGAAGCGACTTCACGAACTGGCCGATGCTTCGATGGCGAGCCCGTCAGAGGCAGAAACCTTCCTAGAGATCGTCATTGAGAAGTTGAAACCTACCGTGCGTCTCCGATACGCAAACAAGCTTCACGTCAGAGCCGTGAAAGACTTCTTCTTCGACAGTGACAGCAATGAGAAGTTCGTCACAGCACAGGAGGTCAGTGAGGTTCACGCGCAATCGGCGAAAGTGCTCGAAGTGATCTACAACAACTCGAAAAATCTCTTTCACCCTCCGTCGGACTGGAGAAGTGGACGCGACAGGAACTTCAGAAGCACCGACGGCGGGCGGACTCCAAGTCTTGAGATACTCGACGTTGTGCAAGTAGAGGAGGTGAAAGCAGACGGCGGCCCAGATTCTCCGAAGGAATTCGATCGGTCCAACATCACTTGGTACCCTCGTCTACGCACCTACAGCAAGAACCACTGGGCAATCATCTCGAGGTTCAATGATTGTATTGTGACGGTCTTACTTGGTTAATAGCTTGTGCAGCCCCGTGTAGGGAATCTCGGCGCTGATGCTTGTCCATTACAGGTAACGGCTACAATCCCGACAAGGACGACATCCCGAGTAAGGTCAGATCGTCGTCCGTAGAAAGTCGCTACCATATCCTGCTGGCCAAGTGTGGTCGCGAGGTGCCAGACGGTTTGAAGCATCTTGACGCCATCTGGTTGAAAAAGTACGCTCGATCACTTCCACATCTCCATCCTATGCTACCGGTGGTGCTCTTCTGACTAATTCATCGGCGTAGTTCCGACAAGGGCCCGAAGTTTACGATCGTTGACGTGCGGAAGCACGATCATTTTCCTCACACTGCTCTCATTCGTCGCATGGCCGATAGGCCAATCGACCCGTTCACTGCACATGAGACACTGAAGAGAGTTGGCGCGTGGGCTGGAGTTGTACCGGGACCTCTGCCTTCATCGTTGACAGAGGCTTTGAGCAGTTACAGAGTCGACTCAAGCGTCGGAGCTGGTGCCCAACGTGATCGGTCATCGTACGGCGGATGGTCGTATGACTCACCACCCAACGCTCGATCTCCCAACTATCGACCATCAAGATATGATCGATCGGCATACAGTCCACCGCGCTACCCTCAGCCTTCCACCGAACCTGAGCCGCGGACACAGGCGAACACTCAGGCCATGCGCACTTCAAGAATTCAGCAGCGGACGGTGGATGATCTCGACCGGGAAGAGATGCCTGATGGATATCGGCGTTGAACTGCGAGGTTCGCCCGTGCCTTGTAAGGGATTATTTGATGGAGCTATCACACTTTCGAAGGTCACAGCAAGGACGAGGCGCAGTGCTGCTGTGATTGTTTGCGGCGCGAGGCGTGGTGCATGTCAATTGACGACGATGCTGCATGGTGCTTAACGCTTGTTCGTCAGAGGTCACAGCCAGCGAGTGCATGGAAAAGGCTGTGCTTGCATCAGGTTTGTTTGGGCTGCGATGCTGTCAGGGCGAGCATGCATCGGGAACTTTCTTGAAGATGCTATTTGATGGGCACGACCATGCCTTACAATAGACCCAACGCATGCAAGTTCCGAACTTCCACAGGCATCGTTTTGACTACGTGCATACTCAAAATCATCCTGCAAGATCTTTGCAGATCACCTTCCGTCATATTCCTGTCAGCGTTGCCGTCTGCTGCCCTCCAGCCATCTTGCTCCTTCCTAGGTCCCTGCCCTCCCTCTTCCTCGTCTTAACCTTCATCACTCCCGTCCCCAGCTTCTCTTCCTTTCCATCCTTCACACAGACAAACGACGTCGGTGAGAACACGAACGACTCACCAGTAGCAAGATTGACAATCCCATCAAACATCGCCTGCTGCTCCGCCGCAGAAGCAGCAAGACTTGAAGCCGCGCTGAGATGGTCTTTGATGGCTTGAAACCAAGCAGGAGAGGTGAAGCGATGGACCATGGAGACGGAGCAGAGGTCCAGCAAGCTGCCGGAGATCGTGGGCTCTTGGGTGGCGATGACGACTCGCGTGGCGTGGTGGCGTTGCATGCGGATGGTCGTGATCAGATGCTCCGTGAACTTCTCTGCTCCTGCGGAGTTGTTCAGGTACTTGTGTGCCTCATCGAGCGTGATGACCAAGCCATCCTCTGGGCGGTTCTGCTTGAAGAGGCTGAGAGACATGTCGAACAGTGTGCACACTATGGAAGCGTCGATGAATGGGTCGCTCAGATCCACGATCGTCAGGGCGCCCGGAGAGACCTGAAAGATGTCTCTCTTTGGCTTGTGCTTTGGTAGGGCGCTGCTTGAGAGGAAGCTCTTCAGCAGATTGAATCTCAGGTTCAGCAGGTTGCGCTGTGCAGGCATGAAGTCCTCCGCATCCAGCCTCCTCTCCAGATCGGCAAACTTGAACGGCTTGCCTTCAATAGCCATGCGATGGAGAGTGTTATTGATCACAGCGATGTAAAGAGGGACGCCTGTATCTGAGGATTCATTGAAGGCCATCAGCTTGTGCATGCGGCTGATGCTCAGGTGCTCATCCCTGAGCAACAGTCTGTCGACGTTGATGCGACCTCCAACCTGTTTGGCGATCTTTTGGTAGGCTGCGTTGAGTTTGTGGAAGTTGCTCGACGGCACGAGGACGTTGACTTCGACACCGCGACCACACAAACTCGCTACTTCCGCCCCGCTGAGCGCATCGTCATCGTCAAAGTGGAAGGCCACACCAGCGACTGGATTGGCGACAGAGCCGAACTTCTCATCTGGGAACAGGTAGTTCTCAAGGATGCAAGCCAGAGTGAAGCTTCTGCCGCTACCTTGAGAGCCGCACAGGAAGGTCGAATTGGGTGCACGGGTGTTGAGTAGGATGGGTTCCTGCTGGGTAATTCCAGGATGCTCGCCGACATGGAAGCCAAGGAGGCCGTACTGTGAGAGTATGTCCTTGTTGGAGTGCGGATGGGCAGGCTGGTTGCCATGGTTGTTGTCTTCAGTGCTTTCCAAATCGCTTTCACCGCCGCTGCTACTGCTCACACTAGGTTCTGCTGGGCGCGAATCACTGGGAGTGTTGCTGATATGGAGTCGCTTTTCGACAAGCTCTGAAACTTGTTCGACATCCACCTTGCCTCCAGCGTGTCGGACCGCCAGCGAGAACAGCGGTGTCGTTTCAAAAGCGTGCCCGGCTCCGTTGGTAGCGCCAGTGCCGCTGTCGTGCTCCAGATGCTGCAGGTATTTCGCTCTTTCTTTTTCGTAGGTCTCCGCCATGTTCTGTGCTCCGTGGAGATTGATCGTAAGGCGGTTAAAGATCGAGAGAAAGGGTGCATGTCACAAGGATCTTCTCACTGTGAGCGTGAACAGCATGATATAGGTCTTCAGGTTGTTGCTGATCCAGCTTCTGGAGACATGGCTTTGTTGTGTCTCTGCTGTCCTGGATGTAGAAGTCGCTGGTATGACTGCCTTCCGGAAGAGTGAGACCTAGCAAAGACAACGGTGTCTCAGACGCCGCATGTAGTCCAGTTGGCCAGCATGTGCGGGTGCATGCGGCCATCAGGAATAGACAGTGAGCAGGCGGTGATGATCGTGCATAGCTGTACGCAGCATTACCACAATCAGGTGTGCCGTCAGTCGTGTATATTCAGGGTACAGCACCAGGCAGGCTGATCGGTCGCGTGGCGTCGGCCTTTGTATGTGGTTGACAACGTTGATCGAGTGATGGCTGTTCGGGCACGGTTGGACTCGCGATTTATCAGGTCGCTCGTAGGTGAAGCTGCGCGGTGTGAGCGGAGACTTCTGACAGGGAAGTCGTAGTAGCATTGACTAATCTAACATTCGTTACCTCATGATCGCTGCTACTGTCACGTCGTCAGCAGCAGCCACCACGCCAGACACCAGCGATTGGTATTCCTACATGCCTGTTCCAATATCCAATACCATTCCGCCGACTCTGGCACTGAGAACCGGAATGTTGTTACAGTAACGTCATAGCCCATGTCCAACCCATGTCGCCGAGCTCCATAACTTCCGCCCAATGCCCAAGTCTTCATCACTTCTTCGGCAGATCCCTGAACACCCTCTTGAACACCTCGCGACTCTTGTAAAGATTGACCAACCTCAATCTCTCATTGTCCAAATGCGCGGCATCACTTGCTTGCCCGCACGGAAAATGCGCTGCCGGCGCATCGAACTCTTTCTCCAGAAACCTGATAGCAGGGATACTGCCGCCTTCACGGATGTAAAGAGGCTTCTTGCGGTGCGAGGATGCCGATGTGGGCACGCTGGACAAGGAGCTAGACTTGCTGTGGCGCTTGGGTGGCGACCTCTTGTTGGTGATTGCGGCCAGGTCTTCCAGTTTGGCCGTGACCTCTGTCAAGGGCGTGATGTTGAGGTTCGAAGCACCACCGCTGCCGCTGTTGGCAAGGACGTTGGAGGTGGTCGGACTCTTGGCGGAGAAGTAGCTGCCACTTCCATTGGCATGGGTGTCAGGGATGCTGACCTTGGGCGGCAGCGCAGAGCTCCGTCGCCTGGTGTGCTCGATTGGACCCCAGACGTCCATAATTGCTTCCTCAAGCGTCTGATAGATCTCGTTCTGCCAGTCTCCAAGCCACGGCTCAGCTTGGTGGTCGATGGTCACGGTCAGCTTGTTGTTGGATTCAAGTTTGGCGAATTGTGCATGCAAGAAAGAGGTGAACATCTCGCCGATGACAGCTGCCTCCTGGTTGGGAACAAGTCGCATGGAGATTGCTGCTTTGGCGAGGTACGGAATGATGCTGGCGTTCTCTGGTCCTGAAGTATTGAAGCGGTGTATTGTCAAGGTTGCTTCTCTCCAGCGTCTCATCAATGACAGCTTGAGTGCCGCAGGACTGCCGAGGTCGGGGTTGCGATGTACCAAAGCGTTGGCGATGTCCTCGTAGAGATCCTTCTCTTCGGTTCCAAGTGGTAGGACCGAGTCATAGAAACCGGGAATCTTAACCTCGCCATTCTTCCCTGTCAAGGTGCCGAGCAGCATCACCAGATCTTTGAGACTTTCGTCAAGCTCAGCACTTCCATCAACACCAGAGTGCATGTCAGGATGACTACTCTCAATCTGCACTTTCGCATGGATGACTCCTCGCAAGCCGTATGTCAGGCACGGTATCCGGTCGTCGAGCCAGTAGCTATTGGCCAGCAAGATCCAGTTGACGTCGCCGATCTTGTCCTTGTTGTCCCTCACCGCGTCCTCAAACCCTCTGCTGCCACTCTCTTCTTCACCCTCTATCAGGAAGAGGATGTCCGAGCCAAGCGCTTGCTCGCTCATCAGCTCAGCGCAAGCGAAAATGGCTGCCATGATAGGCCCCTTGTTGTCACTCGTGCCTCTGCCATAAAGATAGCCGTCTATGCCTTCCATGGTGAATGGATCCACGATCCACTGTTTAGACTTGTTCGCGGCAGCAACGACATCGTAATGGCCGTAGAACAGAATCTTCTTGCGCTTCTCACGAGTGGCAGGATTGCCTTTGAATCGTGCGAAGATGATAGGGTTGCACCCGTGCTGAGTGGAGAGCATTTCAGTGGTGGCTCCGAAGTTCTTAAAGACGGAGCGCAAATATGAAGCTCCACGGCGGCATTCGAGTGCTGTTTTCGGGTCCGAGGAGACCGTTCGGTAGCTGACGAGCTTGGCCAGTGAGTCAACAAGCTGTTCGTTGGTCGTCTTCATCGTCGAGATTGGAGTGGCAACGCAGTCGCTAACATCCCAGACGGCCAAAGTGCTGTCACTGCCTCCCGTGACGTATATCGCTCTTCGACTGTGCTGTTTGAAAGCACTGGCCAAGATGCGACCTTTGTGAGCGGCCATGCGGAACTGCAGCTGGTACTGTCGATCGAACTTGCGTACGTAGCCAGTGACTGCAGCGCTGAACATGAACCCACCGCCGATGCAGATGGTCAGGACATCGTCTCGGTGTGCTTTCAGGTTGCGAATGAGCTGGCGTGTCTCCAGATCCCAGACATCAATCTCGCCACCAGACCGACCGGAGTACAGGAATGTGCCTTCGACGGAGACCGAGTGGATAGAGTGGCCTTCTTCTCGCCCATCATCCAGCTGGTATAACTCTTCCGGCGCGCCACCATTCTTAGCGTCCAGCTTCCACAGCTTTACTATGCCATCCCCGCCTCCAGTGACCAGAACCTCCTGACCTTGCGCCTCTGGTATGGTCTTGGAGAGGACCATGCAGTAGACATAGCCGTAGTGAGCGAAGTGCTTGACGTTCTGTGTGCCGATCTCGATGATCTGACCGCCTTTAGCATGCTTGGGTACAACATCGGCATCCGCAGGGCGAGGCGTCTTTGCACCGCCCGGGCCGCGGGAGTCAAAGAAATCCTTGGCTCGTGGTCCCGGTGTTTGGCTGGGTTGCTTTGCGCAGTCCTTGCTCCCTTCGTGGTCTTGGGAGCACCATTGGATCGTAGTGTTCTGCGCTCCAAGATAGACCACCCCAAAAGCTTCTGAGTAGGCCACGCAGAAGACATCGCCCACGTCATATGAAGAGTAGAGGCAGGCTTGTCTTGTCAAATCCTCAGTCTTCCACACATTGACGATCCTGTCCCCTCCGCTCGAGAAAAGTAATTCTTGGTCACCGCTTAGACATAACCCCAGCACACTGCCCCTGTGCCCCTCAATCACTGCTTTCCTCTCATACGTCTTCAGGCTGTAGACCAATATTTCCCCGCCATGCGTCCCAGCATATATGCTCTCATCGCTCAATGCCAACGCCAATATCGAGCTATTGTGTCTCAGACGATGCAGCAGCGTCGGCAGCTCTTCACCCTGCTTATCTCCGACATCCTGGCTCGGCTGGCGGGTCAAAAGACCGGGCGTACTAGACACATCGGTCTCTTCATTCTCGCTGCCAGCATAGGGGGTCGGAGGTGCGAGCCCGACCAAATTGCGGAGGCCACGGAGGGACATTGGCGCGGTCTGGTGAATGTTGAGGTATGGGCATGTTTGTCGGAGCCCTTTGGAAGGTTTGGAGGCGTAGAAGTGGCAACGGGCGGTGTGGTGCAAGTGGTTGTGTACCAATGAAGTCGCTTGTGGATGGACTGATCGGGCACGGGCTTCGCTGCCGCTGGCGTGCTTGCACGTCTTGACTTCACCTTCTCCTGGCACGCATGAAAGTAAAAAAAGGTCTCTATACGAGCGAAAACTTAAGACATCAAGGGCAGATACACTGTAGACTCGTCGCTTCGCAACTATTGCATGTTGTCAATATCAGTCCTTCCTCCCCCATCCGCCGCCTCCAGGGGTATTGATCTGTATATACTCCCCAGCTTCCAGACTAGCCACCGCCTTCCCACCAAGATTGATCGGTGTGTGTCCACCGTTCCCATCATGACGGTAAAGCAAATTCAATCCTTTCGCCCCTTCTCCTCCACCTTCCATGCCGTACGGAGCGTACACCCTCCGATCACTCAAGATGGAGAACTTCAGCGGCATTCTCGCTTCCACTTCTCTACTCACACCATCACCGCCCCTCCATTTGCCCTCCCCTCCGCTTCCTTCTCGTATCACAGACTTCCGCACCAGTACCTGCGTCCGCTTCTCAATGATCTCAGGATCGGTCATGCGTGTGTTGGTGCTGTGGACTTGTGCGGCATGCTCGCCGTTCCAGCCTGGCCCAGCACCACAACCACCGCCGATAGCCTCGCCTGAGTTCCAACCTTTCGTAGTCTCGCCCGTGACGGGATCGCGACCACCCATGCCCCAGCCAAAGGAGTTGGCACAGCCCTGGAAAGCGGCACAGACGCCGAAAGCTTTCAAGATGACATCAGTGACACGTTGACTGGCGATGGTTGAGCCACAGATGGCCACGCCGGGGCCTGGGTTCAGGATGCTGTTCTTCGGCACATCGATACTGACCGGCATCAAGCATCCCTCGTTGAGCGGAATGTCAAGATCGATGAGGCAGCGCAAGGTGTAGATCACGGCGCTGTGTGTGATTGAGATGGGCGAGTTGAAGTTGCCCCAGACTTGCGGTCCGGTGCCGGCAAAGTCGAAGTGTGCGTCGCCGGTGATGGGTGAGATGGTGATCTTGACCGTCACCGGCGTGCCGTCGTCGTAGTAGTCAGTGGCTATCAGCGGCGCTGGATTTTTTGCTGCGAACGACTTGAGGAAAGAGCGAACAGCAACCTCAGCAGTCGACTGGATCCCATACATCGCTTCGTGGACAAGCGGCAGAGTGGCCTCCGCACAAAGCTTCGTAAGCAATGTGATGCCTCTTTGGTTGGCACTCATTTGCGCTTTGAGGTCAGACAAATTATCAGCAATTCTTCGGGTCGACGCACAGCCTGGAAACTTGCCAGCGGCATCGAAAGCAGCGCGGACATCGTCCTCAAGGAAGGAACTGTCAGAAGCGATCTTCATCGTGGGCACGATGATACCCTCTTCCCACAGCTCCTTCGACTCTGGCATCATGGATGTGATGCCTTTGCCGCCGATGTCTGTATGGTGACCACGAGATGCAACATAGAATGCGATGCGATCGTCGACGAAGCACGGGGTGACCACAGTCAGGTCGGGGAGATGCGTTCCTCCCCACTCGGGATGGTTCGTCAAAAGCACGTCTCCAGGCTCCAATTGTCCCTCCCAATGGCGATGCTGGGCCTGGATTGCGAACTGCATTGAGCCTAAGTGGATGGGAATGTGTGGTGCATTGGCGACCAGCTTCCCGTCGGGCGAGAAGATGGCGCATGAAAAGTCGAGCCTCTCTCGAATGCTGGAGCTTATGGAGGTACGTTGCAGGGTATTCCCCATCTGCTCAGCGATACTCATGAATCGATGCGCCTATTTATCGTTAGAATCACCCAGCTCATGTCTCTCGAGTCTCGCGGCGGCCACTATGCCAAGGACGAGGTCAAAGACGAATGCCTAGAAGACCGAAGATGCCTTCGAGGTAAATTCGGCCGGGAAGCTCGCGCGGCCCTTGAGCCCGAGACATAGCGGCGGCGTGTGGAGGGGGGTTTGTAGCAGCGGGTACATACCATGATAGATAATTGAACGGGATCCATCGACTTGTCGAAAGTCTTCCTGAGGTCGATAGCCTTAGATCTCTCGAGAACGACATGACTTTGGAGCTTGCAGGCCACCCAAGAGGCTTCCACCAGCAAGGTCTGCGTTTGGTCGATGAGGATTGCTGGGCCCTTGACGGACGAGCCTGCTGCTATGGCCTGCAAGTCGAGGACGTCGACAGAAGTCCATTTGCCGTCAACATACAGCTGTTGGTGATCATTCCCGGAGACGAAAGCTGGCTCTCTTTTCTTCAGAGCCTGCAACTCCTGTGTCAAGTAGTGTGGCTGTGCGAGAGCACCAGATGTGCCCTCACCACGAACCTTCACCGCATCCACAACGATAGGCCTGTCCATCTTGAACGCGAACTCGCGGAGATGCTCCGAAGTGAAAGCAGCGCCATAGTTGCCGTCTGCCGGCTTGAGAATGTCCAGAGTAGTATCGGTGCCGAAGTAGCGCAGGCTCAAGGTCTCTTTGTAAGCGATGGAGTCGGAATCTGAGCCCTGCGCGACGAGTTCATCGCAGACACCTTTTCGTAAACGGGCCAAACGTGTCTGCAGCTGCGGAAGCTGTTCCGTGGACCATACACTAGTGCAGGTTTCTGAGGTCTCGTGTTGCAGCTTCGCCAGCGAGATGCCGTACGCCGATAGGAGGGACGAGTATTTGTGGATTGTAATCCTTTCCATACCTAGCTTGCCGGCTATAGCACAAGCGTGTTGACCGCCAGCACCACCGAAACTGACCAAATCATGCCTTTCGGGTGCGTAGCCTCTAGCCTCTGTTGTGTTCCTGATAGGTCGACTCATAGACTCGTTGGCGACATCAAGAAAACCCAGTGCAAGATCCTCCGGAGAGAGAGTCTGTCCAGTCTGGACTTTGTAGTCATCTGCGCAGTCTTGAAACTTCTTTTGGACCACGTCAACATCCAGTGGCTCATCTGCGTTTTCGCCAAAGATTGCCGGGAAAGAGGACACTACCAGTCGTCCTAGGAATAGGTTGGCATCTGTCACCGTCAGAGGCCCTCCGTTACGATAACACGCAGGTCCAGGATATGCACCTGCGCTCTCTGGCCCCACTACGAGAAGGCCGTTCCTGATGCAAAGGATGGATCCGCCGCCTGCAGCAACTGTACTGATGTTGAGGATTGGAGCAGTGATGTTGCGGTCCGCAATCTTGGTCTCGGTCAGGTAGTCATATGCGCCATCGTATCGGCAAACGTCTGTAGACGTTCCACCCTAAAAAACGATCAGCATGTTCGATTTTCTAATAGCAGAGCGGACGGACGAACCATGTCAAACCCAATCAGAGGTTTCTTGGTCTCTCCATCAAAGCAAGACTGCGCAACACCAACCACGCCTCCTGCGGGTCCACTGAGAAGAGCCTCGTTACCGCCAAAATTCTTCGCCTGTCGCAGGCCTCCATCTGAGCACATGAACTCCACTCTTGCTGGGAGCTTCTCAAATCTGGACTCGAAGTTGTGGACATACTCTCTGATGACCGGCAGAAGGTAGGCTTCAGAGCATACTGCTTGGCCTCTTGAAAGCAGCTTGATCTGCGGACTAAGCTCACTCGACAAGATCACCTTACTGAATCCTACCTCGCGGGCTATGCTAGCCACCTGTCGCTCGTGGTCTGGAAATGCCCAGGCGTGCATCAAACAAACAGCGAGTGTGGTATAGCCATGTTGACGGAGCTCCTCAAGCTGTACTCGTACGGCTTTCGCATCAGGTCGTTTGAGGATGCGCATGACTTCACCGCTTGCAGTTTCGACTACGTCTGGACGCTGCAGCAGCTCCTCATGATCGACGGGGAAAGGGTCGAGATCGTAACCCTCCGGAGTTACCCGCTCGTCGATTTCCACGACGCAGTCGTGCAATGCTTTCGGCTTCTCTACCCGCAGGGAAAACAGCTTTGGCCTCGTCTGGTCGCCAACCATGCAGACATCTCTGAAGCCTGCTTCTCTGTCAGCATCGTGCATGGTCTCCAGCCCATCTTCTCTCACCTTTCGTCGTGGCAAAAGCGAACTTTTCGCCTTTCAGCTCGAGCAGGGCATTTGTTGCTATGGTCGTGCCCACTCGACAAGAAGCTGAATGCTACCGTCAGCACTGAAAATGTGGACATCTCAAGGAGGCCGCATACTTATGCGTGATCCATCAAGCTTCTCGGACAATGCTATCTTTCGCTTCTCGACTCGTTCGAGTATGCGTCGTATGGCTTCCGTTGGCGCGTCTGGGTAATTTTGAGGGTCCTCTGATAGCAGCTTGAAAACGATGTCGTCTTGCCCTTCAATCTGGGCAATAACGTCGCAGAACGTGCCTCCGCGGTCTATGGAAACGCGGATTGCCAAACTTGATTGCCCATCGTTCGTTGAGACCGAGCTCGATTGGTCTTCCATGTAGGGACTCATGATGCTGACCCTCGTGCAACATACCGGGGACGAGCTCTTTCTTTACCTCCGTTGCAGAGAGTGACCGACCTCTGGAACCATCTCGCCGACACGCTCCCGGCTCCCAACGAGTCTGTCCAAGACCCACGTGGTTGATCCACACCATCCTGCGATATCTTGATAGATAGACGTTGATAATTCCGGACCAGAAGACCATTCGTCGGACACGACCCGACAGTATCCCCTATCTAAACTCGCCGACTTTGAGCGTGAACGGCGAAGTTGTTGTATCCTGGGACTGTGAGAAGAATCCGTCACGCTGGCAGTGTAAGTGATCCCATTGACCGGTTCCATCCGAACCACATGATTCATGTGATATCTAAACTTCACTGTATCCGCCCTACTGTCGACCGGTGGCCGACTACCCTTCGAACCACTTCTTGGCCACAATGTCACGACTCATATCACCTTCAGTCGCCGCCATGTTATCTCAGCATCTCATCGTCTCTACCGCGGAGCACGCAATCTCTGGAGCCTCAACAGGCTTGGGAGATAGACACAGCAGCGACCTCAGGTCCGCGTAGCAGATAAAGAGTGCCTGTACTTCCCGTCCTGGATTCCTGCCTTCTCGCAGTGCACTGAAACAATCATGCATTCGTCCACCAAAGACCAGACGAGAGACGATGGCGGCATGGAGATGCAGCCCAGCCCTATCGATGACATGGCCATCAACGAGGTCGACGAAGACCTGAAGCAGGATGAAAAACCAAAGACCAGCAAGCTCAAAGCCATCATCTGGGATACATGGGACAAGTCTCCAGAGGAGCGGAAGACGGTTAACAAGATTGACTGGTGAGCAAAGCCCTTCCGGCCCTCAAGAACTCTGCTAACACTTTTGCCATTCTGCTTGCAGGTTTATAATGACGTACGTCTGCATTGCCTACTTTGTCAAATATCTGTACAGTCTAAACCAACCCTCAGTGTCCAAGGACGAAGCTAACACTAGATACAGGGACCAAGTGAACGTACAAAACGCATATGTGTCCGGTATGCAAGAAGACCTGGCTATGGGAGGGCAGGACTACAACCTCATGCAGACGTTGTTTACGAGCGGGTATGTGGTAGGCAACCTCGCCTCTCAGCTCGTGCTCCTAAAGGTCCGACCTTCTATCTGGCTGCCATCGCTGGAGTTGATCTGGAGTATCCTCGTCATGGGCATGGCGGGCGCTCAAAATACCAACACGATCCTTGTCCTGCGATTTTTCATCGGCCTGCTAGAGGCGTCTGCGTTCCCTGGTATCCTTACACTGCTCGGGAACTGGTACACACCTGCTGAGCTTGGAAAGCGCTCTGTCATCTTCATCTCGACCTCCTCAGCTGGCAGCATGTTCTCTGGCTACCTTCAAGCCGGGCTCTACTCAGGGATGGACGGGGTCCAAGGCCTCGCAGCGTGGCGATGGCTGTTCATATTCGATGGTATCATCGGAATCCCAGTCGCCATATACGGTTTCTTCGCCGTCCCAGACGCTCCTCACAACAGCCGAGCGAAATGGCTCAAACCGCACCAACGCCAGATGGCAATCGAGCGCATGGACAGAGTCGGTCGCCGACCGCCGGCGAAGCTCAGCCTCCAAACTTTCAAAGACGTCCTGTCCCACTGGCCCATCTACCTCTTCCCAATCGCCTTCGCGTGCCATGTCCTCGCTATCCGGATCTACAGCTACTTCCTCGTCTACCTCGAAGACACCGGCCGGTGGTCGGTGGAAGCCGTCAACAGTATTCCATCGGGAGGCTTCGCTTTCCAGATCGTCATCGGCTTGGTGTATGCTTGGGTCAGCGACTACTACAAGACCCGCGTTCCCGTCATTTGCGCGGCTTGTGGTGTGGCGATGATTGGAACAATCATCCTTTCTGTCTACCCGGAACACAACCTCGCGGCTATGATGGCTGGTTGGATCCTGACGTATGGGGAGACGGGTGCTGGCGCTTTGATCATGACGCAGGTCAATGAGGTGAGCGATGTGCTTCTCTGCTTTACGGAAGACACTGCTAACCCTTGGACCAGGTCTGCAGTTTCTCGTCCGAGCATCGGGTGATAACTATTGGTTGGACGGAGGCGTTCTCATACGCAATGAGTGCCTGGGTGATCCTGTTCGCCTACCCGTCAGGACAAGCGCCGCACTTTGACTACGGTTTCGAGCTGGCGACGATGTTCTGGGCGATTGAGATCCTCGCGATTCTTGCCATTGGCTATTGTGCGAAGAAATATCCCATGAAGCTACGAGACTGATAGAAAGAAGCCGCTTGGCCAACGGCATGGAGACCCTTGGAAACCAAGTTCTCCAGTGCGGCAAGCATCCCAAAGCCTCACCAATCATCACCACAGAACTACATATCTTTAGACGTCCTGGAGAGTTCGGCCCAAGTGAGAAGCAAGCAGGTAAGAAGCACAAGATAGTTAGCATCTATCCCTCTACCTACCCCTTCCCCTCCGCCTCCTCCTCCCTCTCCCCCTCCAACCAAATCTCATGCCCATCACCCTCCCTCACAAACCTCCCCGCAACCGCGCCCAACACCGCCACACCAGCCATACCCCACCAAGCCGTCCCCACCACCCCCTTCTCCAATCCAACACCGTACAACCAACCAAACAACACCGGCCCCACCGTCCTCGTCGCCGAGCTCACGGACTGCGCAATCCCGTGCAACGTCCCCAGCACCGAGGGGTGGGGACAGCTGTTATTCACCAGAATAGCAGCAGCAGGGAGTGCGAACGTGCGCGCCATGACTTGCACGCAGAGCACGAGGGTGATGCCGAGCCAGACTAGGAATCCAGTCGCCTGGCCTGGCGGTGGTGTCGAGGAGGGCAGGGCGGAGAGGTAGGGCGCTAGGAAGTAGGAGATTGGGAATAGCAGGATGGAAAGGCGGAAGGAGCGAGTTGTGCCGAGGCGGAAGGAGAGGCGAGGGTAGAGCAGGAGTTGGAGGCTGATGCCAATCACGCCCAGGATGGCAAGAGCGGTTCCGATTGAAGGTGGCGGGAGGGCGAGGCCGCCGGTGAAGACGAAGGGGAGGTGGGGGTGGTAGTTCTTGGGGACAGTTTTGAGGGCCTCGCTCGGTCCTGTAGCGGGATGGGCGGATCGTGGTCGATGCTGGCTGCTGGCTGGGTCGTACCGCGGTGTGGAGAGGAAGACGAACCAGAGGTTGTTGAAGGTGCCAACGTGGCATGCCATGAGACCATGAGAGACGAGGGTGAACAGCACATTCGACGTCCAGATCCTTCGGAAAGGCAGCTTCCGTCGGACTGCAGGCTCCTTCGCTGTTGGCGTAGCCGCGCTCATCTCGAGATCCTCCTCTCCGCCATCCTCTCGATCAACCACCGGACGATACTCCTGCCTCGCCTTCCTCCTAAAAACCACCCTCCCAACCCACCGACTATACGTCAACCCCCAATCCACTCTCCCCCTCCTCCCCTCGAGCGTCTCCTCCAACCCAAAAACCAACGCCAACGCACTCAACCCCAGAAAAAGCGCATTAACCACATTCGGCAGCGCATAAGGCCACCTCCGCAACCACCCCACCCCCTCAAAAACCCCGGGCCAGCTCCCCACCGGATCCGCCAACAGCCCCCCCAGCAACGGCCCAATAATCACCCCAACATTAAACGTCATTGGCATCAACAAAAACGCCCGGCTTTGAAACCTCTTCTCCCGAATAATCTCACTAATCATCGTCCTCATCACCCCAATGTTCCCATTCAATGCCCCGCCCACCGCGCGCCAGACCACCGCTTGCGCGAAACTGCCGCTAAAACCGAACCCCAAGCTCCCTATAGCAGTCCCCAGGAGCCCGATAAGGATAACACGTTTCCGTCCAAACCACTCCGAATCCGCCGCCCGTCCCCACAGCATGGCCGTCAAGAACTGCGCACCTGTGAACGCGGCAGCGAGAATCCCGGCTTGCTTCGCTACTGTGCCGTCAGAGGGGGTAGAGCCGTCGGCGAGGGGGAAGGATTTGAGCTGGTAGAACATGTAGCTTTGTAAGGACGTTTGGGTTAGGGGTTCCGAGAGGCGGGCAAGGGTGAGGATGGTGAGTTGGCTTTTGCGGGGGAGGTCGGACCAGGAGACTTGTTTTGCTGTTGGGGAGCGGGGCGGCGGTGGAGGTTCGCTGTCGTCGCCGAAGCTGGTGTGGCTTGTGGGGCGGGTTAAGGGGGGAAGGGTGAGGAGGGTGTGGTGTTCTTCACGATGAGACGGGAGGTTAGAGAGGGTGGAGTCGGTGTCGTAGCCTGCGTCTTCGTGGTCCTCGTGATATTCGTAGTCTTCCTTGGAATACTTGCTGACGCCATGCTTGCGCCGTTCCCACCGTTCAAGCTCAACATCAGCATACTTCCGTCCTTCGTCAAAACTCCCGCCACCCGAGCCTCCGAAGAGGGTAGTCGCTGTACTATCTACATCTTCCGAAAACGCCGTACTCTGCGAGAACGTGTGTCTGTGAGTACTTTGCTCGTCGGTGTTCATCCAGTCCCCTTACCGACTGCTCGGGCGTAAGCCGTTGGATTTTTGGTAGCGATGTCGGCGAGCGTTCCAGCAACGAGATTGTTGGTGCAAGTCGAGCTTTTCCCACATGCACAGCTCGTGTGGTTGGAAAACGTGGATTGAAGGAATGAAGCTAGTAATGTTAATGCGGAAGGAAGAGAAGTGAATGTTCAGTTGACGGGCTGGGAGAGATTCTGACTTCGTAGAAAGTATCTGCGTTAACCGCAGCAGATGCTGCAGGCCCACATCTGCATGCAACCTCAACGGCGTGCGGAGGCCGACATAGCCGATGTCGTCTAAGAACGCCAACTACCTTATGCGAGAAACAGACTGAGATGCTTGACAGCAATACATGGCGTTGTGCAGGTGCTGTTCAGTATCGTGGATCATACAAGAGCTCTACATACCATACAGTACGTCACCCTGCACCGCCGCTATGCAGCAACAAGCCAGCATCAAGTCATGCATCCATCTAATACTCGTTCTCATCACTTCCCGCGACGATGACATTGTTGACCTTCAGCACCATGCGACATAGCTGTGTAGCGAGGAGTAGTTGCTGTCGCTTTGAGATGAGCGGGTCGATGACGAAGTGCTCTTTCATGTCTGTGAAATCGTTAGCAGCCATCACCATCACATATCAAGCCAAGTAAGGAGATTAGCTCACCATTCGAACCCGTCTGCATGCAATCGATCCCCAACCTCCCCCTCTTCTCGCCCTTACTCTGCCTCATCTTCAACTCCGCCAGACTCTCGATGGGACTCAACCCACTGTTCTCCGCCAGCGCCATCGGTACGGCGTCCAAGGCCTCCGAGAACGCGCGCATCGAGTACTGCTCCAGCCCTGGCTCCTCGAACGACGCCTGCTCGACTGCCATCGAACACGCAATCTCCGCCGCTCCTCCACCATACACAATGCGGTTGTCCTTGACCAGATTGCGGACGACGCAAAGAGCATCGTGGAGCGACCGCTTCGCCTCGTCGATGAGCATCTTGTTGCCGCCGCGGATGAATGCCGTCACGGCACGGGAGTTGGGGATGTCTTCAATGACGAGCATCTTCTCGCGCGTCGTACCGAAAGACATCTCACGCACCACACCCGCCTTGCCTAGCTTCTCCGCCTTGAGGTCTTCGAAGCGAGGGACGATGCGGCCGTTGGTTGCGATGGCGATGAGCTCGATTTCCGGGCCACCAACCCATCGCACGGCCGGAAGTTCGTTTGTGAGGAGAAGGTGGTTCGCTTCGTCGTCGAAACCCCATTGGCAGATGACCACGTTGGCGCCGGTGTCTTTGATTTGCTGGATCATCTCGGTGAACTTGGCCTGCTCGTACTTCTGCAACTCCTTGAACTCCGCGACGGTGGTGATGTCAAGCTTGTGCTTGGTCTTGGGTTTTGGTGGTTCGAAAGCGCAGGTGAGGATGGCGAGTTTGGCGTCCTTGACTTCGGACGGCATTTGTGGATGTGAGAAGTCCTTGTCCACGATCACACCCTTAACCAGGACTGTGTCTTGTAACGAGCCGCCGACCTTGCCGTCCACCTTGATGAGCTCGAAGTCGACGTCTTTCCTCTCCAAGTCGGCGACGGATAGCACAGCGTCCACAGCAATGTTCGCGAATTGATCATGTGCTTTCGAGACAATTTTCGAGCCCAGCGCGGTCTTGGCGACCTTGACGAGGTTATCCGTGTTGTCTCGCGAGAAGGGCATGACATCTGAGATGCGATCCAGCTCGTTGACTGCCACCTCACAGGCCGCATCATAGCCGTCCGCTATCCTGATCGGATGGATGCCCTTGTCAATGAGCTCGCTCGCCCTTTCCAGCAACGCGCCCGCCAGCACCACCACACCCGTCGTGCCATCTCCAATCTCTGCATCTTGACTCTGGCTTAAGCTCACCAACAACTTCGCAATGTGGTTGGTGATCTCCATCTGGCTCATGATGGTCGCGCCATCGTTGGTGACGGTGATGTCGCCATCAGGTGATATCAAAATCTTGTCCAGACCTCTGGGTCCGAGTGAGGTCTTGACGATGGACGAGACGGTCCGGGCAGCGAGGATGTGGTTCTTGATGGCTTCGATGCCATGAGTGCGCTTCTTCTTGCCCTGATCGCGGACGATGATGAAGGGGCGGCCTTGTTCGTCCTTGGCTATCTGGGCTGTTATACATCACATTAGCTAGGATCCTGGGAAGGTGTGGTGACTTGTGATACATACCGTTGCTGAGGTCGAGATCTGTTTCATTCAAATCACATCAGCCTTCACTCCGTTTGCAGTGACGTGTTCACATGCACCTTCACTTACTCATCTGTCCGGCCATCTTTGCTTTGTTTCTGCTTCTTCGTCTTCTTCCTCCAACCTCACTGCTCCCTCACCAGGCAGCTCACTGTTCTTCTTTCTTCCCTCGCACCTTCCAAGTTCGGCGGGCTTCACAAGATGCTTCGTCGTCTCGTGACCGGTGCCGGCGGAGTCCAAGCAAGCGGCGGTGTGGGAAGATCGAGGTATGTTTTCTTCGTTTGCGACCTGTCTCTTCCTCTCTTCAAAAATTCGAGGTATCAAATCGCGTTTGAGCGCACGGACCACCAGCTCCGACGCGCTTTCGAGCTCACACCTCAAACGCCGACGTCGACCTCGACCAACCATTCCATTGACCAGCCTCTCACCTTTTACGACACACCGCTGACCCCATTGCTGCAGTGGCGCACCGCGTGCGACCTCTACAAGTCAGTCACCGAGTCCGTCGGCCGAGGAGATGCCTCTTAAGTACCTCCACTGTCACAGAAGCGCACCATGAAATGGTGAGTCGCAAGGCGCAAGCTAACATCCACGACAGCCCCGATCTCTGACGACGAAAGCGACGGTCCCGACGCGATCCCAGCCAAGGGCAAGATTCCTACCAAGGCCGATGTAGCAGCTGCCGAAGAGGAAGAGGAAGATGACGATGAGGAAGACGCAGACGGCGAGGAGTACAAGGTGGAGAGGATCCTCGGGCACAAGCACATGAAAGGCGTGTTGCATTATCGGATCAAGTGGCTTGGGTACGACGATGAAGCAGATCAGACATGGGAGCCGATCGAGCACCTGTGAGTTCACGCGATCGATTACTTCATCCTGTAGAGAGTCGAGTTGCTGACGCCTCATAGCGACAATGCTATGGGCATTGTTGCGGAGTACCACGACACGATCGGCGGTCCGCCCGCCTCAAGCTCGCAAAAGAAAGGCGGCAAGAGGTCAGCCTCTGCCGCTAATCTCGACTCCCCCGCCGTCAAGCCCTCAGCCAAGAAGAAGGGTCGACAGTCAGAGACCAACGGCGTCACAACCGCGAAGCTGCCCGAAGGCTCGTGGGAAAGCCATGTCCTCCGCGTCCACACCGTCCTGGAGGAATCGAAGCCTTCGACAAAGCCCGCCAAGGGCACCAAAGACATCCGCACGCTCCTCGGCCTGATCGAATGGAACGACGGCACCAAGACCCAGCATCCTCTCGCGGTCCTACGTAGGAAGTGTCCGCAGAAGATGCTGGACTATTACGAGCAGCATCTGTAAGTCTTCACCTGTCTCCCTCCCTGCTTCGACAGCCTACGTTTGTGGTTTGTGCAGATCTCATTCTCGCTCTAGGACCTTCTGAGAAGACTGAAGGCGAAGGACCCCGCACTAATGCACGTTGATAGTGTCTTTCGACCGACGACAGCAACGGATGATGAGGATGCTGATGCTGCTGTTGTGAAGGGGGAGGATCTGTGAAACTTGTCATCGCTTGAGCGGGCATTGGTGAGGTATTTTGCTCTGAGCGCGCTCGAGGTGACTGCCTCCGCCTTTTGTGTAGCTGGGAAGGCGTCGGGGAGTCCAAGAGAGCGATCGTCATGATGGCTGGTATTCAAATGTGTCTTACTACAACGGAAGCGACGTATGAACATTGCTGACACCTTCTCACCTCCCGGCCAAGGGTAGGATGCGTGAGTATTGCCTTCTTTCCTCTCTCTTGTGCTCTTTTCATAACTGACATCCAATACCCCAGTGTCGCGGCCCCTGAGGTGCTGCTCAATGTGCGCCCTGTGAATTCTGCCAGGCTAACGGGCTGGACACACACCCTGCGCAATAAGTACTCGCATCTCTACTGAGCGATACTGGTTGCGTTGCATTGGCCTCCGACATGGGCATACAGGTCCGCGACGTCGGTGGCCGAACCGGGAACATTCAATCGTCTCTTATTATCTCCTCGAACAATACGTGCGATGCGGCCATGGACATGCAGTGGACGGGATGCTGACGGGTGGAGGAAGAGACGACGGCTCAGTGTTGGAGAGGCGTCTGTCTCGGAATGTTTCTCGCTAAGCAGTCAGTACCAACTAACACAGGACTGATCGCCGCATGCTGCTGCTACGCTGCTCGCAGAGCTGCAGTGGTCTCCTAATCTTCTGCCTAGATTGAATTTACTGTTGACAATACTGTGGTCGGGAGCGGAGCTTGGGTGGACGGCCGTGCCTGCTGGCTTATGTGAGCGGTCGGTAGATTTGGTTGAGCGTCTGCGGTGCATATATCCTGACATCAGCCTGCCGTTGTCCACCACTGGTCTCCTATCGCTGCCGTTGGCGTAATGGGAAGCCTCCAAGGTATTGGGGCGTCTCGATCGACGAAAGATATGCTTTCTTTGGGTCATTGCAGCGTTCTTCTTGGTCCAAGGCGATGGCATAGGCCCTAGTGACAAGACATCTGTCGATACTGGTGGTTATCACAACTCTTTATCATGAAAAAAGAACTGGAAAATACGATGGACCGCTCATTTCTACGCAGGATGGGAGGTGTTGTTGACCTGGTTTCCTGGAGTTCCCGACGAGCACACCGAGGTAGCCTGCCGCGGCGAGGTCCATGTACCTATTCAAGGGAGAGTTCCAGGTACGTACCTTCTGGATCGTTCATGTGGATGTTCTGGATTCGCTGACCGTTTGCATCAATAGTTCCATGGCGGCCTAGCTCTCATACTCAACGGACTTGCGCCCATCATATGTGCGTTGGAAGCCTTGGACATTCGCGGCGTTATCGTCGAGATGGATCACAGCAGACGATGGTACCGTACCGATCTCCATGGATCCAGGAGTCTATCGGCTCAAGCTTTGGGAGGGCCTGCTATTCCCGCAACCGAGACGCATCTCGTCCTGAGCACGAGATACCTCCCTCGTGTTGACCACTGCTATCCAATGTTGAGCACCAGAGCCTGGACCGTCGCTCCCAACGCCACGCCTCCCCAGATTCTACCCCGCAAACCTTCTTGCCATTGCGGAGATGTCCTCCTCTAACTTCTCCAACTATCGCAGCTATCATTGGCTGTTCAACTCCTCAGGTATCAGGTCACTCGGCGTGCAGTCCTGGAACCGCTCGCTGCCGTATGCCAAACACGCCGGATCTACTTTGTGACTTGGCGACAAGCTTCCGCCACCCTCTCGTACGCGAGTTTGTCTGCAGCAGTAGGCTTCTGGATTGCCAAACGCAGCCTTTGAAGTTGGACTGTCGCGGCTAACGAAGGCTGTCTTGCTGTCCAAAGGTGCTGATCCCCTCTCTTAGCAGCCGAGGGGAGATGAAGATAAGTACTGGGTGTCTCCTCTGCCACAATTGCTCTCATCCCAGCTTCTGTTTCCCTCAATAGCAAGTCCTCTCCCTTCTCCAGCCTGCTGCTCTTTTAATCTATACAGCAGGATTCATCCCCCTTCACCGCAGTCATGGGGGACGTTGAGAAGCATCAAGCACAACACCTCGAGGAGCTAGAGCGAGTGTCCACCAAGCAAGAAGACTCCCGCAATGGCTCGCTGGACAAGATCCAGACGCACGAGACCTTGGCCGCCGTTGATGTGCACAACAAGCAGGCGTTTAAGGGTGATGACTCTGATGGACGGCTCGGATGGACTGTCCGAAATTGGTTCGCTGCTGCCTTCCTAGCCATGCTGTACACAGGTATGCATTTCGATTAAGGTTAATGGATCAAGACAGATGGCTGACTTGCCATTACCACAGGCTCCCAGATCCTCCTCTACTTCACTGGAGGCTCCTTGTCCTACATCGCCGTAGATGTCGGCGGCGGCGCAGCAGTCGGATGGATCCCAGTCGCCAACACTCTCTCAATCGCTGCCGTGTGTCCTTTCGTCGGATACCTCCAGGATCTCTTCGGAAAGCGCTACATCGCCCTCTTCGGCGCTCTCTGTCTCTGCATCGGCTGTGCAGTCATGGGCACGGCCAACAGCCTCGGAGCAGCTCTAGTTGGACAGGCATTCGCTGGTGCAGGAGCTGGCATCGGTGAACTCACCGGTCTCGCCGGCCTCGCGGAGACGGTGCCAGTCAAGCATAGAGGCTACTCCCTAGCTGTGCTCACCGCCTTCGTCCTCCCCTTCTGCCCTTACGTCCTCTACTCCGAACTCTTCTCCACGCGCTACACCTGGCGCGTTGGGGCCTGGATCTCCCTCGCCTACAACGGTCTCACCGGTCTCGGCCTCCTGCTCACTTACTTCCCGCACGCCCATACTCGATCCGAGGGCATGAGCACCTCGGCCACCATCAAGCGTATCGACTTCGTCGGCGGCCTTGCTTCCATCGCCGGTTTGGTGCTCTTCCTCATCGCCCTCCAAGCAGGCGGCAACACGCACCCATGGAGTTCAGCATATGTCCTCGCTACCTTCCTCATCGGCCTCGCGCTGATTGCGTTCTGGGTCCTTTGGGAGGCCAAGTTTGCCAAACACCCCATGATACCCAGACAGCTATTCAAAGGCCAAAAGGTCGTTGGGCTAGCCTACGGCGTCGCCTTTGTTGCCGGCATGAACTTCTTCTCCCTCCTCAACTTCTGGCCTCTTACGATCAGTCACGTCTACGACCCCGTCCCCGTTCAGATCGGTCTTCGAGGCATCTCCGTCGGCTTCGGTACGGCTGTCGGTGCGATCTTCTGGAACGCTCTCCTCTCGACTTTCCCGGCCCACTGCAAATGGATCCTCTTCATTTCAGCAGGCATCCTCACTGCCTTTGGCGGAGCACTGGCGTCGATGACTCCTAACAACGTCGTTTCCACTGTGGCTATCGGCACCGCCGCGTCTTTCGGTCTAGGTGGTGTCATCGTTCCGGCGGCTACGGTAGCTATGATCGCTGCTCCTGATGCCCTCATCACGACGGCTGCTGCGCTCTCGCTGTCGGTTCGCGCGGTGGGTGGCTCCATCGGATACTCGATCTACTACAACGTCTTCAAGAAGAAGCTCACCGCCAAACTCCCTGCGCTGGTGGGCACTTATGCTGTAGCGGCCGGTCTGAACCCAGAGTCAGCTGTCGACTTTGTCACGGTGTACGCCACGCTGGGCGCTGAAGCGGCGGCGGAGATTCCTGGTGTCACAGCACGGGTGCTGGAGGGTGCGCTGACTGGATCGCAGTGGGCTTATGCTGAGTCGTTGCATTATGTCTGGTAAGCCGCATCGCTCTCCTACCTGACACATGACAAGAAGCTGACAGTGAGGCTGTAGGTACACGAGCATTGCCTTCGGCACTTGCGCCATGATCTTCTCGATCCTCATCGGCAACACCGCACGCTTCCAAACGAACAGAATCGCCGTGGAGCTGTCTTAGTAACGTTGCATTTCGTGCATATCTACTCTATTAATGTAGAAGCTCAAGCAATCGACCATTCATCTGAATCATCGTACTTCATTACCTCGTCACGTTACTCCGCATCCTTCTCCAAATCCAAGAAAACTGGCTTCTCCTTTGACCCCCTCCCCGCCATACCCCAGGCAATCTGATTCGGCATCCTCACCTTATGCCCCAGCTCGTCCGCCCACGCAAACACTAACCCGGGATTCTTCTGGAACCCCCTGCCGACGGTCACCATATCCAGCCCATCCTCCTCCACCAACTTCTGCGCCAGCTTCGCGTTGTCGATCATTCCTACACTGCCGACCTTCATACTATCACCGACAGCTTTCTTGATCTCAATAGCAAAGTCGGCTTGGTACGCCGGCTTAGTGTGCGGATGCTGCAGGGGGTGATTGCCACCTGTGCTGACATCTAAGACGTCCACGCCGGCTTTGGCAAGCAGAGGCGCGAGTTTCAGTGTGTCGGCTTGGGTCCAGGATTCGGGAATCTGGTCTTTGGGCGCTTCTTCAAGCCAGTCGGTGACAGAGATGCGGAGCCAGAGTGGCATGTCCTTGGGCATGATTCCGCGGCACATCTCAACGGTTTCCATCACCAGACGGATGCGGTTGTCGAAGCTACCGCCGTACTTGTCTGTGCGCTGGTTTGAGACCGGGGAGATGAACTCATGGAGCAAGTAGCCGTGAGCGGCGTGGATTTCGATGGCGTTGAAGCCGGCTGTGAGGGCTCGTTTGACAGAGGCGCCGAAAGCGGCTTTGAAGTCGTCGATTTCTTGGAGGGACATGGCGCGTGGGTTGGCGTGGTGTTCGTTCCAGGCGATGGCGGAGGGACCGACGACGTCGTCTGGCCAGCCGTTGAGGTCTTTGCCTGCTACTGCGCCGCTGGATAGCCAGGGGGCGACCTGGAAAGAGAAGCGTCAGTGATGGTTTCTTTCTCGATTTCGCAATTTGGGAAATACTCACAGTCGAAGCTTTCCTGCCAGCATGTCCCAGCTGGATCATAACCTTCTGACTCTGGGAATGCGCAAATTCGCAGAGTTTCTTCAGGTTCTCAATCTGACTGTCCTTCCAAAGACCATTGTCTTCGGGCGTGATCCGTCCATTCGCCGTCACTGCTGTCGCTTCTACGCACGATATGCCAGGACCTCGCTGGATGATGCCACCCATATGCGTCAGGTGCCACATGGTGTAGTGGCCATCCTCAGCGGAATACTGACACAGAGGACTAAGCATGATCCGGTTAGGCATGGTAAGGCCCCGGATCTTAAGGGGGCGGAAGAGCTTGGGGACATTCTGGCCTTCGATGACCTGTGCTGTGCCTGCTGGTGGGTTCTGGGCTGGAGTGAAGTAGGAGATGCCGGGGGCGGGTTTGTTCGCGAATCTGGTTCAGGTCAGTATGCAGCCGTTGATGAGCACCACGAAATGATAGGCGAGCTTACTGTGGCTCGGTTTTGTCCTTGGTATCGTGGTGGATGTTGTGGTGGGAAGAAGATGTGGTGGTTGTTAAAGGAGGCATGTTGTAGTTCTGGGTTATCGTGAAGTGGAGTTCTGGTTGATAGGTAGTCGGGAAGTCAAGTCAATGGATTCCAGGAAGGTGGCGGGTCAGACGCAGTATTTGTACTCACCAATCTTCCTTACGATGGTCTCCTCAAACCACTACGCATTAGTAAGTCGCCTTCAAACATCGTAGTCCCGAAGTTTCAAAGTTTGAAGTCCAGAACCAACGTCATCCGCCCAATGGCTCAACAGCAAGAGCTCCCGCAGCTGCCGGGCGATACCGACATCGCACTCGAAATCTTACTAAGTCTCCTTCAAAGGCATTACAACAACATTGCCTCATGTTTTGTTGCCCGATCACTCCAATGACAAAGCTCTCAGCTCTCGGGAGATCGGGAGTCTCTCGGAGGCGATGACATGGTGTAGGCAAACTCTGCACGAAGGAGACTAGGTCGACAAATCGAACGGGTGCATCACCGTATCATTACATCCTCAACAGGGATACGATCTAGTAACATTGCCTCGCCCGCCATCACACCCTGAACAAAGGCCTCGCCGATAAGCTCATACCCTTCGCCCTCCTCCAACGGCCGAAGTACATAGGGCACATCCGCTCCCAGCACCACGAAGATCAAATCTCCCTCCCTTGTCCCATGCGGCACCAGACCAACATACCCCGTCCCTGAAGCGAAGACCACTCTCCCCCGCGTAGGACCGAGCGTCAACGTCTGAGAGGCACTATGAGACGCATCGTCTGATGTATCCACTTCATGCAGCAGGCTGTTTCGACGCCCTTTCTGCGCGGCGGTGATGTAGTACCCATGCTTGCAGATGGAAATGTCCCGACGCATCGCTTCGAAGGCATCCACGTTCATTGTGCTGCCGGGCGAGCGGGCAATGCGGGTGAAGGCGATTTGCTTCGCTTCTTCCAACCATTTTTTGATCAGGTCGTGTGAGTTTGTGCTTGATGTGTCGGACAGATGTACAGAGCCGACGTCTTGAACCGAGTCGAGTAGTTTGCCACACAAGAGGAGACCGAAGTCTGGTTGCCAGTCGAACGTAGCTAGCTTATCGCCGCCTGCCGCGAAACGGTGGCTCAACCCGAAGACGAGCGGGCGGCAGCTGAGGTTGGTAGTCCAATCCGGCACCCACGAGGGTAGCTTGAGTTTCTGGTTATGTCTGCCAGCACAGGAGAAGAGGATCATAGCCCTGCGTACTTCGCGTAAGTGTGATAACATCTCCAAGCTGGCTGCTCTTCGCCTGGCTTGCATTTCCGTGACCACTCCAACGGTTTGGAGGGCAAAGTCAGTGAAGACTGATTCCGGAGACATGGAGTAGTCGGGATTAATGTCGTGTTTTCCCAGTCCAAGTAGAGCGTAGACTTTGTCGCGAGGATCGGTTGCTCCGAGCCCGCGCGACATCAATAGAAGGTCAAGAAGTTGAGGGTCATCGTCTTCGTCGATCATCGACTCCGGCTCTGAGTATACATGATTGTCGAACTGAGCCTCTATCTGTACTGGTGATATCGGGGTTGCGATGAGTCTTTGGTGGCTAGCACGATACGGCACAGCGATCAGTACCTCTCGAATGTCCTGAAGATATTCGAGCAAGAGTAGTGCTTACCGTAGCCTTATCCGATTTATCCTCGAGAACGGGAGCTCGGAAGCAGAAATCGCTTGATCCAGCTGCCATACCCGCGGCATCGGTCCTTCCAGCAGAGCAACCACGCTCTCCAAATCATCCCAAGTGAGCATCGAAGGGCCGAGCACCAGTTCAACATTGGGGTTCAGCACAACCTCTTGCACCACCCAAGTACGCCAGAACCACGGTCGTCGCAATATCAGCGACAAAGCAGTCCACCGCCTGTGTCCTTGCTTCGGCAGTCCATGGGTCTCGAGGTCCGCTGTACCCAGCCCACTGACCGGCTGATAGCGAGCGATAGAAAGCAGTTGCTTCGCCAACTGCATGCCCGCCCTGCTATCATCGTAGTCTTCACCTAGCCACACAACGACTTTTCTCGCACCCTTGAAGATCTGGCCCATGAGCTGGACTTGCTGATTTCGCTCCTTGATACGCTCTTGACTACAAAGCGAAGGGTAGAAGGGTTAGCGAATGTCTCGCACGTCGTAGGATCTTAGCCAAATACCAAATACACAGCTGATCAATCCAAAGAACCACCGGCTCATAAGCATCGCGAAACCGGTGCAGCGCTTCCAGCAGTGTCGGGGTCACCGCCAGACGCCTTCCATTACACAAGATAGACTTTGTACGGGCATGGTCACCCCATACATACGAGAGCGCATCGTACGGTATCTTCTGAGGTCCGCTTACGAAGGAGTCCAGCAAATTGATGGATATACCTTTATTGCCGGTGCCGGGGAGGATTTGAGCGAGGCGGATACCGGTTTTGAAGCTCTTCAAGAGGCTGTACTTGAAGTCCCCAACCTCGCTCGTGGTGTCGGAGGCGGAGGTCCAGCGGGTGAGATACATTTGGTACGTGCGGTCATCCTTTGCTGTCGGGTTGGTTCATGTTGTTGTCGGCCGACGGGTCTGGTGAAGTCTGTTGTCTATCCCTGGTTCTGCGATGCCACCAGATGGCTACATCAACCATGAAAGAAGAAAGATTCGCATCTTCGCACCATCGAGGCATGGGCTTCCTCCGTCAGCTGCGGCTCGCGATCATGCAACATGATTGGGCAATGATGGTGTGCCGCTAGCTGATGTCCTCTGGCGGTGCTGCGGTAGCTCCTCCGGCATCGTGAGCCGTTGTCGTTATCCTCATCGCGTCGTCAGTGCAAAGCTGACGTTGGGTGTCACGAGAAGTGTGATTGTTGCACCGGAGTTTGGTCGAGATAAGAAGATTCATGTTCAAGGCTCCCAAGATGCCCAACGCCTGTCTACGGTCGCATTGATTGTACCCCAAGTGGCAGCAGCTAACGGACGTTAACGTTGCACAACAAGTGCTCGAGTGCTCGCTGATCGCTCCTGCTCACTGTCAGCATCTATGTCAGCAACAGCGACCCCAGATATGAGTTCAGGTCTCTGTCGACTTAGGACTTAAAAATGCACATTCTGAACGATCTCCTTCGCTTCTCCATCGATCAGTCGAAGACGGTCTTATCCGCCAAGCGGATGGCGCACTGCACAGTAGTTTACGCGAGCGATTGGCCAAGGGGCCTTCAGCTTGTGACAGGCCAAAGGTGGGACATCCTCCTTGCTCCACGACGTTTTGGCATAGCCTTGCAAGTATTCTCTTCTCTTTCATCTCATTTGTAGTCTCCTTCTTCCGTACCATCAACATCTTCTTCAGCATCACATCAAGCAGAAACAATGTTCAAACCCTTCGACCGCGGCGCCAAAACAGCGCCCAGCAGCTACCCTCGAGTCCCCTTCCACCTCTTTCGATGTTTCCAACTCATATCCAGCATAATCGTCGGAGGCATCATGGCATACTTCACTTACCACCTTCGACACGATAATTACAAGGAGCCTTGGACTTTCATCTGGCTGTTCTCCGCGTCCCTCGCATCAATCGCTGCATTGACCGTCACGATATGCCTCCATTGCCTGCTCGGTCTCAATCCAAGACTCAATATTGGCATCAATGCTTTCCTTGCGGCGATATGGGCGCTCAGCTTCGGGCTCCTGACGTGGTACATGACCGATACGTTAGGCGATGCATGCGACACTGAGCATTGGCACGAGGATGTTGGGATTATGGTTTGCAGGATATACAAGGCTTTGTGGACATTCACTTTGGTTGGACTGTACGTTTTGAACATCTCAAGGACCTTGCTGGTGCGTTTCTTCGCTGACCATCATTCGGCTTCCAGTGGAGCAACCCTCGCAGCCCTCTTCCTCGACATCTACGTCCACCGCAAGCAAACAAGCCGCGGCATGTACAAACTCCCAGACCTTGATGCGAAGCGACCGGGGGCCACTCATGGGCCTTATACAGAGACACCGAACAATTACGGTTATGGCGGTCTATCTGCGCCGCGGGAGAGCGAGGTTTGGGAAGAGCCACGAAGGTCTACTGGACCGTATAGCGAGCAAGCGGACACGCTCATCAATGAGAATGCGAGAGACATTTCGGACGATGCGGTTTTTGGACGGTATGATACTGGATATCAAGGCGCTGGCGCGACCGTTTTGCGTTGAGGGGGCGAATTATGGGGGCGGCGTGTTTTAGCGAGGTATGATTGATGATTGAGAAGCGTCATGAGCGTATTGAGCCTACCGAATTTCCATCCAAGGCGTAGCGCCCCGTCTATCTTGCTCGAAGGCAGCGCTCCAATTGCTGTACTCCGGTGTCTGCGCCCTGGCCAAACCACGATTGTAGGCCAACTAACAGCACGACTGCGAGACTAGACTCGCCTTCAGTACCCCGACTCTTGCTTGGCCCTCAACCTCGCTCCGAACACCCACAGAGCCACCGCCGCCGGCATACCAAGACCCAGAATAGAGAACGCGATCGTGCTGTTGCCCCACCCATACCCCATCACGGCGTACATCTTGGGCGCAAACAGCGGGAACGCAAAGGCAGTCAAGCTCCTCAGAAACTGCATAGCCGCCGTCGCAGAGCTCGCATATTCTGGATACGCATCAATAATGTAGGCGTTCAACGGCATTCCAGCGATCTGCGCCCCAAGGCAAAAGACAAAGACTCCCAAATCGACGACGAACCAGAAGACAGGGAAGTGCGCCGCCCAGCCGTAGATTAACAGTCCAGCCGCACCGATGATGGACCCAGGTAGCATGAGCGGGAGATGGAATTCCGGCGCCGTCTCTCCGTTCGCTCGTCTGGTGAGACGTTTGTATACGCGATCCATCAGTGCTCCACCGACCTGCGAGCCAGCGATTTCACCCAAGGCGACGGCGATGTAGTGCAGACCGCTGATCTCGATGGAGGTGTGGAAGCGCTTGATCCACATGTCGGCGAAGGTGGAGAGGACGATGTACAGGACGCCGTAGCTGAATCCACTGAGCAGCGCCATGCACTGGACGGCTGGGTGCGTGGCGAGCAGGCGCAGTGGTCGGGTGAGAGCGCGGAGTAGGACTTCGCGAACTGACTTGGAGCCGTCGAGACGCTCGGCCGCGGTGTAGTAGCGCTGGTCTCCAGTGTCTTTTCTCAGCTTCGCTGCCCGACGACGGAGGATCAGCGGTCCGTACGTTTCGTGGAAGGCGTAGAACGAGAGCATGATCATCACAGCCTGGAAAGCAGACGTCGACCAGAACATCCAGCGCCAGGTTGTGCGTTCCGCCATGAAGCCGCCAATGATGGGTCCGACCGCCGCTCCAAGCAACGGAATCAGCAGGTATATCGCCAACGACTTTCCGCGCTGCTCCGCCGTCCAGACATCGCCCAACACCCCTCCAGAGAGGGAGTAGATCGCACTGGCCCCGAATCCAGCAATGAAACGAGACGCGATCAGCAGTTCCTTAGAATTTGCGAAGCCGCAGACGATGTTGAAGACCAGGAACCAGACATTCGATACATGAAGCAGCGGCTTGCGACCATAGAGCTCCGACAGCGGACCAAGGACGAGTGGACCGAAGGCTGTTGCTAGCATGTAGGCGGACAGAGCCATAACGGCTTCCATGTCCGACATGTGGAGTTCGTGGGAGATGGTTGAGAGGGCAGGGGCCATGATTGTGCTGACCTGGGATGGGCATCAGACGGGGATGGTGGATGGTCGATTGGAGGGGCAACGTACCATGATGCGGTTGAAGGATGTTGCGGCGAGGACGTCGGTAACTGTCCATTTCTTGCTCCTGGACCAGCATCTGGGGAATGTTAGAATAGCAATGAACGAGGTGTGAGCGGTTCTGACCTCGGGTTCTCTGGATCAAATGGCTCGTCGAAGGTCACCAGGAATAGGTCGTCTGCTTTGGTTGGTTCCTTAGTTGCAGGAAGAGCTGCCAGTTCAACGTCTTGTGAAGTTGACCGAGTAATTTGATCAACGGGGTCGTTTGGTAGCTGAATGTCAACAACATTATGGGAGTTTTGCTCCATCGCGTTTGCCGGTCTGGATGTATGGTGAAGGACGATGGTCTTATCAGATGATCCGATTACATTTTATATAAGCGCGCGAACACGCCTCTCCACTTCATCCGATCACATCGAACCACATTTTCAGCAGGCAGCACGGCTAGCACGGCTCCAATCAGTCGGAGAAGACGCGGTGAGTCGCGTAGACTGACGTGCGGAATCAAAGGCAGCAGAACGCTTCGAACGCCGGAACTCCAGCGGCTGAGTTCCGTGATTTCGTCAAGATAGCAAGCATTGCGACACTATCGTGGCCCACGACTGTGTGGTGAAGGGCACTGAGGACGGCGCTATCCTTTGCCGGCTCCGTGTAAGGACTGCACGGTGTCGATATGAATCCAGGAAAGTGCGGCAGTGTCCAACCACGGATCATCGTCCACGGCGGCGCGGGCAATATCACCAGAGAGAATCTCCCGCCAAAAGCATACCATGCCTATCGCTCTGCCCTGCTCGAGGTCCTCCACGAAGCAAACGCGAGGCTTCGCCTTCCCGGTGCCACAGCATTGGACGTAGCTTCCTTCGCTGTCTCATTGCTTGAGAACAACGGGCTGTTCAACTCCGGCCATGGCGCTGTCTACACCACGGCCGGCACTCATGAGTTGGAAGCCTCCATCATGGTGTCGAAAGGCTACCGCAAACGCGGCGTCGGCATCATGAAGGTCACCAGAGCGAAGAATCCTATTCTGGTAGCTCGAGAAATGCTTATCAGAGGCGAAAAGGAAGACGGCGGTGGTGCTCAAGGGCACGTCCAGTTGGCAGGTCCGACCGTCGACCAGCTTGCTATGGACTGGGGACTCCAAATAGTGCGCCCTAGCTACTATTGGACTCGAAGACGATGGGACGAGCACCGTCGTGGGCTGGGGAAGAGCCATGATGGGGAGACGTATCAGCGGCACAAGCGGCAGGTTGATGAGTGTATTGCTGAGAGTAATTATAATGAGGATGCGTTTGACGATCCCACCTGGGACGGTAAAGAGTATCTACCTCAAGGTACTGTCGGGGCTGTTGTGCTGGACAGCTCTGGAACGGTGTGCTGTGCTACTTCGACTGGAGGCTTAACGAACAAGCTACCTGGCCGCATCGGCGATACGCCTACCTTTGGAGCTGGCTTCTGGGCGGAAGAATGGACGTCAGTGCACACTGCCTTTCTACCGCCACCACTTGATACGTTGAGGTCACAATTACCTTCTTCACTGGTTTCCCTCATCATCGACTGTCTGCCCGGACTTTCTGGCTACCTACCTTTACCTCACTCCCCAACAAACGAACGAAAGCAGACCATTCACCAGCCGCGAGCAGTCGCCATGTCAGGTACAGGCAATGGAGACTCCTTCCTCCGGCTATCTGCTGTCCATACCGCCGCAGCAATGGCACGCTTCCAAGGTTCTAATACGCAAACTCATGGCAGCGAGCACTTCCCACTACAATACGCTGTGACCTCGGTCGCAGGTGCGGACGGGATGTTGCAGCAAAGTGCGGAAGACCGATGGCATAAGACTGGAGAGGGCGAGGGAGGCATAATCGGTATTGACTTTGCGGATGGGAAGGGTAGGGTGGTGTATGATTACAACTGCGGAGGAATGTTCCATGCTTGGATCGACGACGATGGGCGGTCAAGGTATCAACTGTTCAGGGATGAGATAGATGTGTGAGGCGACATAACCGCGGGAGATTCACTGGTGGGTTGAGACAAACACACCTCACTGGCTTTACCACTGCGAGCAGTTCACAGCCTTTGTCTCGCGACGAGTTCGTTACAGCCACGCAGCAAGCAGCTATCACAGCAAACGATGCATACACGGCGAGATTGTCACGCTGAAGAGGTAGGTGCAAATCTCACTTGCGTCAAAAGATCCCACACGTTACGAGACCGTCCCATCTCAGCTGCGGCTTCTGTTGTCTGCCTTCTGCGATTGGCCTGAACGACTGCCGGCGGTCATAATGTCAGAACCCTCAGTTCAGCCCGAATCTCCCACATCGTCAGCGTCCCTCGCAATGGGGACAGCCGCGGCTGGTGGCTGGGCCCGGCTCGATCAATATACGAGTATTGCTCAAGGAAGACACAAGACGCAAAACATTCATGAACAGACTTTGCAGCAGCCAGATACCACGCCGAAGTTCAGTATCGTGTGGAGCTCAACAGGTGCCAACTGCTTACCGGTCCTCGCCCTTGTCGTCGAAGGCCTTCTTCAGTGTACTCTGGAGCCTAAAAATCCAATCCTTAAGCGACGTTTCGTTTCTGATGGGCTTCGCCGTCTCGTCCGCGACTTCGGCGCACCTAATGTCAACCCAGATCTGTTTACAAAAGGCAATGTTCTCTGTTCTCTAATGTAAGGTGTTCGACGTCACTTCAGCTCAACCGCCTACTGCTCGCTATGCGACAAGGAGATCAAGCAGGGCGACAAGACGAGGAACCGGTACACAAAAGACGGGTACACGCGCGCCCTTTTGAAATGCTTCCAGGTGGAACGGCGGCAAGCTCGTCGCCAGTTCCTCCCCGCATACCCAAAGGCCTGCGCAAGGTGTCGTTATCATGGGAGAGATGCGAAATGCGATGGGAAGACGCCATGTAACGAGTGTATGAGCAGGCAATATGGCAAGCGTCGCCTCTGCAAATACGGCATCGACTGCGGAACTGTCCTCCGAACTGATGTCTCTGAAGAAGATGGTGTCCCTAAAGACGAGAAGTGCATTCGCTGTCTGAAGTGGGGGGCGAAATGTAATGGGAAGCATCCGTGTGGTGTGTGCGCTCGACGCGGCGATAAATGTGCGTACAAAGAACCCGACTTACCAGCTGACCAAGTATCCATGGATCTTGCAGACGACGACTGGATCGCTTGGGAAGTGTCGCGTGACGAAGCAGATACCTCTTGCTGGGGTTTCGTCGTGGAGGAAGACCGGAGGTCTTGGTTTTCGAAGAGTGAAGCAGAGCGTAAGCGCCTCAACAATGAGGCGGTGTCCAATGGGTTCGATCAGGAACCACTCATTGCCATAGGAGCTCCGGTCGTGGCGTGGGCCTGGAGGTCTGGACCGCAATCTCCGGGTGGGCAACATTCACCACGCCCACAGCCGGTACGCTCACTAAATCCTCCAAGTTCGTATGATGAGGTCGGGCAGAAGAGCAGAATTCGGGTTTGGAAGGGAGGGCCGATGCGAACGTCATGAGTGCAGCCCAAGAAGGAACCTCGTGGCCGAGCGGTGTGATTCTTGCACATTCGATCCCCATCCAGTAGGTTGTGGCCAGTGGTATAAGCCTACCCGTCTCACAGGCCATGGCAAGACGACGGCCCTTCAGCAACCACAAGGCAGATCTACGACTGCAGCAACGAACACGGAGAGTCCTGGGCCAGCATGGAGGAGGGGTGGCGAGCAGCACAGGCGTGCAACCCCAACATGAGTCTGCAAAAGCGTTTGCTGATCGTGATTCCATGAGTGAGTGAGCCCTGCGAGATAGATTGTGTCAATACTGAGTATGCGCGCTACCAACGCCATTCCTCTGCTGTACTTATAAGTTCTGTCCACGATCAGTGTAACTTGTCAATTGCCATATTTCCTCAAAGGTACGACAACATCCAATCTTATCGAACGTTCCAAACAATGCCTGGAGAATACATGAAGCTGTGGCTCGCCGAGAACGAGTTCTTATGCGTGAGAGAGGGGAGAGGGGGCACATTTGCCTTCGGTCCTTCGTTGGAGAATGGTCTTGTAGACATCCACATACCTGAAGGAGGGCTGATAGGCCTCCAGTTCTGCCACACCTGCGTCGGTCTATTTCTGCGACTGGACAAAGACCGCTCGTTCGTCGCTCACATCAATGGCTGGAGCTTAGCTGCACCACCACTCCCACACAACTTCATCGAGGGAGCAGCAGCTGACCGAATGCGCGAGGAAATATTTGGCACACTCCAGATAGAGGCAAAGCAAATGGAGTGGGACATCGCGGATGAGTACTTCGCCGAAACTGTTGTCGTGTGCTGCCCTCACCCAAGATTGGCGTCCGAGGATGGGAAGAAGATGGATGTTGCAGGATCGTATGTCATAAAAGGACTCCGAGACTTCCTCCACGCGCAGGCGGAAACACTGCGCACAGCGGCCGATGAGTGGTATGAGGAGGCCGTTGAAGTAAGTACTACCGATGGCTAGTGGACATGATGCGCCAGCAGCTCGTCCAAGAGGCCGGAGCAAAAGTGGAGAACGAAGACTTGCGCAAAGATGTGGCCAAAGCTGACTGTGAGTTGCAGCGATCGAACCACCTAAGTAGCAGGGCCACCAGCCTCACCCAGAACGCACGTTTTGCGGTCCAAAGACAGCAACATGGCTTCATCATTGAGCACAAGGACGGAGAAGTAGCGGTCGTGAAAGACATCGCGGGCTATCCCATCACAGGTCCGGGAGGTCTCAGGCACGCCGAGGACCATGGCGTTTACTGGCGGAGGGAGTTGGGGTGGGTCGAGGGTTTCATCTCCCAGAAGTGGCAGTTCAGCGATAAAGACGACCAAGATTTTTATGAGTCCAAGAGGCAGGAACTCAGCAGAAAAAACATACCTGTCTGGCAATTGACTGGGCGAACGAGTGATGCTTCAGAGGATTCCATGATTATCGGCCTGAGCGACGATGAAGACCTGAAATGGGAGCCGCGAGGTCAGCAATAGAGCACGGCCATTGATCCTGCTCTCGTGGAAGACTGACCGACCACAGCATGGCACAGCGACTGATCATCAGCCCAAGCTTCTTCAAGATAGGAGGGCATGCCTCCTCCGGTCCATGGATAAGGCCAGTCGAACATGCATCGTCGTGCAAAGCCGGTATCGTGCGGCCACGGACCTGCTGTGCATAGCTTGCTGTAGCACACCGATGGGGCAGGCACCAATTTTGGCAAACACAAAGTATCCAAGTTGTCTTGAAGTAAGTGCCGCTGCGAGTAAGTAGAATTTTGTATCATTTCCTTCACACACTTATCAAGCTGGGTCCAAAGTCACCTACCCTAGATCCCATGGAAGCTTCAGAGGCCCAGAAGAAATCGTTGCACGAGGCAATGGCGGAGCTGTATGAGGACTTTGAAGGCGACGCATTCTTCACCGTGCCAGAGGGGAACGGCAGTACATTCTCTTTCGGCACGAAATTTGACGGCGCCGATGATGCCACTCATCACATCGAAGGATCAACCAAGATAGGCACATTCTTCTGCATCACTTGTGTGAGGTTGTATATCCAGATCGACAGCCGCGGGTGCTTCACGGCCCATATCAATGCCTGGTCGCTTTGCGAGCACATTTTCAACTTTGTCGATGCCGCAGATGGCGAGGTGATTCGAAAGGAGGTCCAAGGACGTCTGCACTATGAGTACAAGACTAGGAATTGGGATTGCGGAGATGACAACTTTGCGAAGCTGGTGGTTGTATGCTCTCCGAGGCCACAGGTGTTTGTTGAAGGTGAAAAGGTGCTTGAAGAAAGCATCAAGTTGGGCGGGTGGAACGTTTTCCTGGGGGTTAGAGACTTCCCTTCCTCAAGGCGAGACAACTCCCATGTCACACTTCTGGTGTTGCACATGGTCTGTTGTATTTGACCATAACATCATTTCACCCTGCGAACAACACATCAATCCTCCCCATTGGCAAGCTCACACTCCCTCAAGAACGTAGCCTCCTACGTGTTGAACCGCACCGGCATGTACATCTTCGCAACCCTCCTCGCCTCGCGCTCGGCAAAAGTACACTCTTCGTCCTCGTCGTATACCTAGTCGAAGACGATCTGACCATCGCCTTTCATCCCAGAGCTGCTGCCCGCCCAGTGCTGGCCTTCCAAGCGCGCAAACTCGCAGATGTCCTTCACGGCATCTTTGTCTCCCGGCCGGCAGCCCTTGACGTCTCCAAAATCCACCCAGAGATTGTAGTATAGCGACCGATCTACGAACATCCTGAACTTCTGCGGGAGCGGGTGGTACATCCTCGTAGTACCCTTGCCATCGCGGAAGACGGGGTCTTGCGACTTGTCGACCTGCCGCTCGAGGCGAACAAGCGGGTGGGTTGGGAACTCCTTGCTCAGATCACCGAAGTCGACGTCTCCAGCAGGCTTACGTAACCGCCTCCAACCAATCCACAACCACAAGTCCAACATGAAGCTCCTTGCCCTCCTCAGCTTGCTTGCCTTCGCCAGCACCACCTTTGCTGCTCCAGTGTCGGAACCGGAGGTACTTTAGTCCATTAACAATCCAAAGCCTGATTTTCTCGATTACAATACTGTGTTCAGCGTTCTCCCTTAGAGCCCAAACAGACTTACGGCGGTGCTTGCACCGGATCCTGTCCGTCCGGCTGCGCTTGCGTGGGCTTCATCGCTGCCAACGGCGGTGTGCCCGGGGTCTGCAAGGGCTAGATGACTTGTTCGGGATCAGAAGGTGGAGAGGCTGACGGGCGATGATGGGTTCTCGCCGCTGATACGGCTCGATTCTGGACTGGACAGTTCGGCGGCAGGGCGATGCTAGAGGGTAGAGATTGCTGTGTTTGGTTTTGACAAGGCCTGTTCGTCAAGAGTACGCAGTCTCGAGCCATCGTAATCGGATCATACGACTTCCAGCTTCTCATCGTGGCCCTATTGCTCAGGCGGAGAAGCGTCGCTATCACAATTGCTGCCATCTTGATTCTTGAACCGCCACCTCCCTTCCTTCTCACCCATACCCCAATAGACGTCTCGGATCAGCAGCCCGCCCAGAATGCCATTGCACAATCTTATACTTCATCAACACACAGCTCTCACTCTCCCGACGCTTTGTTAGCCCGGCCAGTTCCGTAAGTTCCTTTGCACAGCTCACCTTGAATACCATCTCCCCATGTTTCAGCGAGTTCAGATGCTGCTCCAGCGCTGGTGGGAGCAGTTATCCCAATAGTGCGGTTGGCATGGTGAGGGTGGCCAGTGTGTCAGTAGCGGGAGCTGGATGAAACATTAGTCCTCTGGGATTTACTTCTACATTACCGTATCAACACTCCCTTGACCGTCCGAGCTACATGGTAGCCGTATTCTTATCGCACTTGAAATAGCCGCTGGAGAGACATGAACCATGTATTGTCGCTCGCGGCACAACAGCGCTGGTGTCATGATGCAAGGCCACACGGCCATCCAGTCCACCAGTGTGCCAGTATAGCAGCTTTGTTGGATCATGTCCTTCACGGAGCGCGTGTCAACTAGACTCAAGCCACGAGTCTGTCAACAAAGCAAAAGAGATCAGGCGTGTACTCCGGCTGACGAGGTGAGGTCAAAAACTTCTCGCACGGGCCATGTCAACGAGTCCTTCTCGCGTTGCACCAAACCTCAGCCTCGCTGTGGCCGGATGAGATGAGAGTAAAAAGTGTTCTGGACTTTCCTCGCAGACGCGCGATGCCGCTCAGTTGCCTCCTCGACACGGCTCGATATCATGCAGGCCCAATATCTAACTCAAAGGATGCGTTCATCGCGCGCTGGCGGTGACGCAGACATGCAGGTACGCCATACTGCTGCAGCGACGGCGCGGAAGTCCATCCTCATGGCATGCGCGATGTGACAAGGAAAGTACCATCGTAACAGCCTCTTTCATTTGGTCTTCTGGTCTTGATATCGCAGTATAAAGAATAGCCTTTTGGCGCATCCTACACCGCTGTCCAGCATCCTAATTGTAAATACTCTTGCTTCTCGGCTGGTCTACTAGCATTTTTATTGCGATCTTGTACTCTTTCATCGTATCACTGTCATGTCGGGCTTGTTGGAAAGAGCCCGAAGTGTGTTCAAGCGGCGACCCAAGAATGAGGAAGACGACGATGAGAGCCAGTTCGACGACCAGCGAGACGACCGCTTCGACGACGATGAGCGCTTTGACCGGGATGATCGAGGACCCATCTCGCCGGTTGTTGGACCAAATGGTGTCGAGACAACCCGTCCGCAACAACATCATGGCCAACCGCATCACGCCCAGCCGCAGCATCACCCCAACAAGCCCGGACAGCATCATGGCCATCCTCACCAGCCGGCAAACCACCACCCTCCACGCCCACAGACTGGAGACGGACAGCAGCCGCTCCCTCAAGTCCCGGCCACTAGATCTGGCCAGCTTGAGATTGCACTGCACAATAATACCAACTCAAGTACCGTCTATGCTTCCATCAGTGCGTGCCCCTCATCCACCACCACCACCAGCACTAACACCCCCCACCAGCCGGCCAAGCCATCGACCGCAACAACGCCCTCTTCCTCCTCTCCTCCGACGCTGAAACACCCTACTACCCGTCCAGCCCCTCCGCGACCGGCACCAAACTCGCCCAAGACATCTCCATCCAACTCGGTAGACCCGGCAACACCGTCTACGCCACCATCCCGCGCCTCGCAGGCGGACGCATCTGGTTCTCCATCGACCGCCCTCTCGTCTTCGCCCTCAACCCGGGGCCTGGTCTCGTGGAGCCCTCCATTTTCAACAACGCCGATCCGAACCACAGCACCAACTTCGGCTTCGCAGAGTTCACCTTCGTGAGTCATGTCCAAAATACACATTCCGTCCACGAGACACCAGTTCCTATCCTTCTCAAACACATACTAATCGAACGCTCCAATTCTAGAACTCATTCCAAATCTTCGCCAACATCAGCTACGTCGACTTCGTCGGCCTGCCCGTCGCGCTTTCCCTCGAAGACACCAACGGCAGCACGCAGCACGTTTCCGGCATCGGGGCTAACGGGCTCGAGACCATCGCGCAGGGCCTCAGGGCCCAAACAGCCAAAGACGGCCGGCGCTGGAGTTCCTTGATCGTGCCTAGGAATAACGGCCAGACTTTGCGGGTCTTGAGTCCGAATTCCGCTATCCTACTAAATCCGTCATTTTTCCAGACATACTGGACCGACTACGTCAATGCCGTTTATGATCGGTATGCTTCGCAGCGTTTGACAATCGACACGCAAGCCTCGTACGGTAGAGTCAGCGGGCAAGTCGTGAACGGAAACCTGAACTTCGGCGCTGGAGGCACCTTTCCACGCCCAACGGCGGCGGATATCTTCTCCTGTTCCTCCGGACCTTTCGCGACAGGGAGTAACGCAGAGGCTAATGCGATCATCCCCAGGTTGGCGGCAGCGTTCAACAGGAGTACGTTGTTGGTGAGTTCCGAGCAGCCGGATGGGGTGGGGCCTAAGAGGTACTATCGGGAAGCTACTACGAACGTAAGAAACATGCCCTCCTCTCATGCTGACATTGAACGGTTTGGCTGACTGAGTCCAAGCACTACGCCCGCATCGTGCACGCCGCGAACCTAGACGGGCACGGCTACGCCTTCCCCTACGACGACGTGACGCCCACCGGTGGCGTGCCGCAGGAAGGAGCGGTGTTTAGTTATAGTCCGGCGTTGATGACGGTTTCGGTGGGTGGTAGGCACGCTCATGCTTGAGATATGCTGTTTGGTTTGGGCGGGGAAAGGCGTCGGACATTGTTGAGGTGCGGAGGAGATGATACCCTGTGCGAGCACACACGTATATATTTGTATAAGAGGAGAGCCTCCTTTTTCACCTACTTGATTTCTCAAGATGTCCATATGTTTGTGCTTCCTGTAGGAGGTATGCCCTCTTGTGAGAGCGACATCCCTCATCGGCAACTCCCGGCGTTCCCCAGACTCCACCCACTGATCCCTGTCGTGCTCGAGCTCCCATATCTCCTCCATTCCAACCACAATCTGTCCCCCAGTATACCATTCCTCATATCTCAATGCCTCGATAACCCTCACCCACCCAATATGGACATCTACGACCACATCGAAGAATCCGCCCTCTCCCCCTCCGACGACAAACCCTCCACCAACTCCACCGATCCCTCCTCCCAACCGCCAAACCTTCTCCGCAACGATCTCGAATCTGCCATCCGCACCGTCCAGTCCAGCCAATGGGGCAGCACGCTCAACTCCTGGTTCAGCACCGCCCGCCAGCAAGGCACGAGCTTCTACGCCGATTTACAGAAAGAAGCTACTGAAGCGCAGGAGCAAGCGACGAAAGGCTTCTCGAGCCTGAAAGACCAGGTCGCGCAGCGGACGCGGGGGCTAAGTTTGAACGCGCAGCCGGCGCCTGAAGGAGCGGTGCCGGGGGAGGAAGGGGTGCCGTTGGTGAAGGTCGCGAGTGGAGCGGAGGAGAGCGCGGCTGCGGAGGCGCAGGCGCTGGAGAAGGAGGGGGAGAGCCTGCCGGCTGATATTGTCAAGGAGGCGGGGACGTTGGTCGCGAGTCTGCGCTCGACGGCTGCGAGTCGGTTGAAGGATCTGCAGAAGGCGGAGGATGCGGCGGACGAGGCGTTGTTGAAGTTCGGCACGAACGTGAGGAATTTCTTGCGAGATGCTGTGACCATCTCCGCGCCGGAGGAGGGGGAGAAAGGGGACGATGGAGTGAAGAAGGAGGTGTTGTTCGAGACATCGGAGCCCGGGACGGGGAAGAAGATTTTCCATTCGACGAGGTTGGATGCGCAGTTGCATGCGATTCACACTACGCCGGCGTCGTTTACGCAGGATCCGGCGGAGGGTGAGCAATGGGAGCAGCGGAAGGAGGGGTTTGATATTGAGATGAAGACGGAGGAGGTGGCGAGGGATCTGGAGAGGTATGAGGAGTTGAGACGGGCGATGGAGAAGTTGGTGCCGGAGATGGTGGACTATAAGACTTTCTGGATGAGGTACTACTTCCTACGGTCGGCTGTAGAAGAGGAGGAGAGGCGGAGGAGGGAGGTGTTGAAGGGTATGTCTGGTCATCTTATTTTCGATCATGTGTATCTTACTAATTTGTCTATTATAGGCGCCGCTCAAGAAGAAGAAGTCGCATGGGACGACGAAGACGAGGATGAACCAGCAGACGCCTCCACTACGCCATCAGCAGTGAAGAGTAACCACGCAGCTTCAGCGTCCACCTCAACCCTGACACAGCCTGCCAACGACAGCCTGAGGCCTGCGTCGCCACGCCGAAGTCATGAGGATGCTAAGAGTGTTGCTGATTCAGATGCGAGCTACGATATTGTCTCAGGCGCGACGAGCAGAGCAATGGGCAGCCCGAAGGAGGAGAAGAAGGAGGCTGTGAAGGGTGCAGACGAGAGCGATGATGATGACTGGGAGTAAACTGGTTGTTCGTGGGCATGGCGCATGGCGTGCTTGGGGTGGTTTGAATGGGCTTTGTGTATTACTCCTGGTTGATACCTGTTAGCGATGATTCTGTTGGCTACTGAAGTATTCTTCCGACGTCTTGTCTTGCCTTCCATCTCCAGGCGTTCATGTCAATGCGCGACGAATCCTTCGACATGGATCAGAAGCTCCAAGCTTGAGCGCGGCCCGGGGAAGCGAACGGTCTAGGTGCAGCTTCGCCAACCTCCACCATTCGTTGCCGTCTTTGAACCTTCTTGTCTCCTGTACATATTCGCCTCAAAAAAGTGTACAGCACCACCAGAAGAAGCCATCACGGCCTCACCACTCGCTCGCATGTCTTTGCGGAGACGCAACCAGGCTTCAAATGCTCCCACAACGGCGGTAGCACGCGCGGGGACGAGACGAACTCCCAATGGCTTCACCACCATGAGACCAGCAATCCTCCTCCTCGCCCGCCTCCTCCCCATCGCCAGCGCCGCCCCTCTCACTTCTCTTCTCCCCAAACGCTCCCCCATCCACGCCTTCGAAGACGACGTCGACAGCCCCAAAGATGCCTCCGACCCCAACCTCTACCTCTACCTCGCCATCGCCCTCATCCTTGTGCTCCTTGGTGGCGTCTTCGCGGGCCTCACCATCGCGTTGATGGGCCAGGATGAAACGTACCTGCAAGTCATTGCCACGAGCGGGGAGGGCAGCGAGAGGAGATATGCGGAGAAGGTGCTGAAGTTGCTGAAGAGGGGGAAGCATTGGGTGTTGGTGACGCTGCTGTTGAGTAATGTCATTACGAATGAGACGTTGCCGATTGTGTTGGATCGGAGTTTGGGTGGGGGGTGGCCGGCTGTGTTGAGCAGTACAGTGTTGATTGGTATGTGGTTGACTTGTGCTTGGTTGGATGAGAGTATGTGCTAATGCGAGGACAGTCATATTCGGCGAGATTGCTCCACAGTCAGTCTGTGTGCGCTACGGGCTCTCGATCGGAGCGTTCATGGCGCCTTTTGTGCTGGCTCTCATGTGGATCATGTGCCCGGTCGCTTGGCCTACTGCGAAGCTGCTGGACTGGCTGCTTGGTGAAGACCACGGAACCATGTACAAGAAGGCTGGGCTGAAGACTCTGGTCTCCCTTCACAAGTCACTCGGCACTACACCCGGCGAGCGTCTGCTTCAAGATGAAGTGACCATCATCACTTCCGTGCTGGACCTCAAAGACAAGCCAGTTGGCGACATCATGACGCCCATGGGCGACGTTTTCACCATGAGTGCCGACACTGTACTGGACGAGAGCATGATGGACACTATCCTCTCACAAGGCTATTCACGCATTCCAGTCTATGCTCCCGACAACAGTCGCAATTTCATTGGCATGCTCTTGGTCAAGATCCTGATCACGTATGATCCTGAGGATGCAAAGAGAGTTCGTGACTTCAGCCTTGCTACGCTACCGGAAACTGCGCCTTACACGAGCTGCCTAGACATCATCAACTTCTTCCAGGAAGGCAAGAGCCATATGGTGCTGGTCTCGGACTTCCCGGGTGATGACAAGGGAGCACTGGGTGTTGTGACATTGGAGGACGTAATCGAGGAGCTCATTGGTGAAGAGATCATTGACGAAAGTGACGTGTTCATCGATGTGCACAAGGCTATCCGTCGCATGGCTCCGGCACCACGGCAGCGCTTCCTCAAAAATGTGCCCACGGATCAAGCAGTGGTTCGCAGCATTCGTGACGAGAGCAAAGACCACGACAGCGGCGACGAGAACGAGCCACTTCTTCGCAAGGAGACTCCTACATCACGAAAGCCAAGTCTGACGACTACCGGATCTACTACATTCCTCATGCGGAGGAAGAGCAGCAACGCTTCCGACCACACCAAGGACGCCCCGCCCGCAAGAGCCGTGCCTGTGCGATCCACCACAAGCGACATGCGCGAGCACCTCCGCCACCTCGGACCTTCCAACGCCGCCAACAAGCCCAGAACTACGAAGTTTAGCAGCGTCAAGATCAAGCCAGCTGTTGGCACGATCCCGGAGAACCAGCAAACGACTAAGGGTCTTGATGGCTCAGGGACAGCCGACGGTACCGAGCAGAGCAACGGGACTGGCCACCCGCTCCAGCGCAGCATGAGCGTGGACGGTGCTGCCAATGCTGGCGCAGGCGACGAGAACGGCGTACTCCGCTCCGCCGGCAAAGACGCATCGGACGGCACAGCCGCCCTGCCCAAAACCTACGGCACCATGTCCGACGGCCCCGAATCGCCCGCGCGAAAACGCGCCCTCAGCACCGACCGCATGTCCGCCCACGAAGCCAGCCAAGTCGCCGAGCAGAAAGCGCAGTCCCCCCAACCAAAACCCAAGCCCCAGCCAGAAGAACGCACGAACCAGCACCTCAAAGTCCCGCAAAAGGAAGTCGTTGGCGACTCCACCTCTGCGGACGAAGCGCAGGATTTGCTCGGAGATTTTGGCCCCCCGAGCCGGGAGAAGAGTTCGAGACGGCAGGCGCGGAGTGGGAGCATCACGGAGACGACGGTGGATATTGGTGGGATGAAGAAGGTGGTGCTGGAGACTACTAGTAGTAGTAGTGATGAGGAGAAAGGGAACGGTGGTGGGGAGGGAGAGGGGAAGAAAGGGGAGGAAGAGGAGGAAGAGGTGCAGCAGGAGGAGGCGGCGAAGGGGAGTGGGAAGAAAAAGAAGAGCAAGAAGGGGAAGAAGGGGAAGAAGGGGGGTGGGAGTAGTAAGGATAGTTGATTGTGAAGCGTATGGTATGGAAAAGCATGGCTTAGGAGGGTAGGGGGGGGGGATGTGTTGATTGTGTTTGCTAAGAGTATTATACGATCGGAGGTATTACTGTGGGCGGGAGTTCACAGTACGCCTGCTCCCTGCGGACACGTCTTCCTGCGTTTAGTGTGCATATGTCTCTGTAAGTAGTCGTCACCGTTGGACGGAACCTACATGAAGACAGCGAGGTACGTCACGGTGTGCAGGGGTCTTGCTCGACTTCGGAACGCAATTCTAGAGATATATTATACAAGCATTTGAACAGAGTACATTCGGCCATAGATCGCAGAATAATAGGGCATCCCGTCCGCTCTGCCGTACTCAAGCTGCGAATCGGATGATTAGTACTACGGTGGGTGACCACGTGGGAATACCGTCTGCTGAATGTTTTGCAATTTTGCATGGCTATAATCCAGTGAGAGGTGGTCGTGGGATGTCTTTTTGGCCGTGACAGCGTCGATTTTGGCTGGTGGGGGAGTGTTGTGGACTGTTTGCAGCTGTCTTGGCACTTTGGCTTTTGTTTTTGATATAGCGGACGTGACCCAACTCAGGCTCTACCTCCCCAAACTCTATCAAAACCTCAGCCACCAACTCAGTGCAACACCTTGGACGATCTTTCTCCTCGAACTATCCGCTTTCCGAAGAGAAGGCCATAGAATTATCGCACGTCTAGTAGAGTAACATGCGGGCCACCCTCTCAAATCAGCAGCCATCAGTCACCTCACGTGCGATGCCACTACCGAAGCCAATGTGGACTTTGGTTTTTGGACTCGTAGAGCAGCGTCCAGCTCGACACCGGATGCAGGGAGGGGGTATGTATGTCTGCTTGATTGAGTACAGTCAACATGAATTGCTTCACGTACTCTTTGAACGCCACCCAACGCCTGCCTATGCTAGATTCTAGGGACATTTGTCCGTTCAAAACATGGCTCGTCGTGGGTCGCTCAAAAAGGATCTTCCATCTTCACGTCTTTCTCCTTTCCTTTCGGCGCATTTGCATCTACAAAGACCGCAGCTGAAGAGACTGCCTAAATGTTGCTGATAGATGGTAGTGCCGAAGTGCCCCTGCTGCTTCTACACGCAGTCAGAAGTCTGCACGTTACGGCCGTTGAAACTCCAGTGTAGAGGCAATTTTCGGATAGGGTTATCATTTGCGAGGTAAACGGAAGTCCCAGACACGGACGATAGGTCCATGGCCGGCGCAAACAAGTCTCTCAGCATCGAGATCGACCGAGGAGATCCTGTTGCTGAAGACGTTTGCCCCGTTATCTGAGTGCACGCCTTCGTGCATTTCGAAGCCGCTAATGTGAAATTGCTGTTGTGTTCGCCATTCATGTGAACCCGGCACTTGTTCCCAAAATCTGATGGATCCGTCGTAGCTACCAGTGACTATAGTTTTGACCTCGGCGTTGTCACCGAAAACTGCTTGGACCGATCGTATGAGGTTGGTGTGGCCCTCGAGGTAGGCAATTTCCGCGTGTTGATCGACATCGTAAATCTTAGCTGAATTGTCCGTCGAGCCAGATATTATGAAGCGGCCATTATACTGGAGACACGCGACACCAGACTGATGGATGTTGACTCTCTGGAGTATCTCGCCAGTCTGTAGGCTCCAAATGCACATACTGGAATCACCAGATCCAGAGACTAGGACGTTGTCTTTCAGCTTTAGAGCGAGCACGGCCTTGTCGTGACCATCGAAGGTGGCGAGAAGACTGTACTCCTGGTGCCTGTCACCTTCCGCGGGCCGGGCAGCGAATCCAGGAAGGTCAGTGTTGACGTCCAGCGAGTGGCGGTTCCAGAGCTTGATTTTGCCATCTTTGCCACCAGTCACAAGATATCTGTGGTCGAAGTGTAGGCAGAGAACATCACCGACATGAGCCTCGACGATGGTTTTGACCGTTTCCCTCGTGGAGAAGCGCCAGACCATGACATTGCCGTCAGCGTCTCCAACGATAATCACATCCTTGTGCGCGGCGGCATCAAATTGTACGGCTGTGACACTTCCAGTATGTCCACTAAGGGCCGGGTACAGAAGACGCTGAGTTCTAAGATCCCAAACCCGAGCAGTCCGGTCGGCAGAAACAGACACCAGGTAGTCGCCTTGAACAGACACTGCATAAACCATATCCGTGTGGCCATCTTGAGGGTGGTCTGGATGCGGTAGCTGGAGCTGTCGGTGCCCATCGAGATTCCAATTTGTGCTAGACTCTGACATGTTGATGTCAAAGCTGGGTGGAGTTGATAAGTTTGAGATTCTCAGTGCTACATTATTAGATAGCAAAGGACCAGTTACATACTTTATATCAGGCTACTGATCAAAACACGTGGCATAGGGGCCGTTGCTTCTCCGCAGAATCGTCTGCCACTTGTTATGATCAGTAGCTTAAAAACAAGTTTGATACATTACCTGAGGTACCTAGCGTCCAGCTTGATAGCGAACGAGAAAGGCGGTTGGCACTGAGCTGAATCAATGTACTTTTCGTTCTTGCCATTTATTTCAACACCTCCCAACGCCTACGCTAAATTCCGGGGGTATCTGTCAGTTCAAAACATGGCTCGTCGTGGGTCGCTCAAAACGGATCTTCCATCTTCACGTCTTTCACCTTGCCTTTCGCGGCATTCCCGCCTTTCGTGGCAGCAACTTCAGCCCCTTTGGTAGCCATCTCGTCGTTCTCCTTGCCCATCTTCTCTCTGTCGCGCTCATCCATCTCGTCACCGACGAACACGCCCAAGCCCGCGAAAGCTTCGCAAAGCGCCCGGCCCGTGAACGCTCCAACATCATACCCTCCAGCTCCGATCAAGACATCTGCCTTGGTTTCTTGCACACCGGCCCAAACGTAATCGTCTTGCAGAGCATAGTACTTCCTCCCCTCGAAGCTCAACCCTCCAAACGGATCCACAGACGCCTCGGGCTCTTGCTTCTGCTTCGCTCTTAGGCCCTTGATCACCACATTCCCACTCCCATTCGACGCAGACGCCGCCTGCAACTGCCTCTGCCTCTCTGCAGCCGCCGCCCGATCCATCCGCTTCTTCAAATGCACCTGCTGCCCGGCCTTCGCAACACTCTCCGCATCCTGCCCGGACGCCAAACGGTTCAGCACATCACGTCGATTCTCCTCTAACTGCCTCTTCTCCTCCGCATCCTCTCGCCGAGCAGCCTCCCGTCTCGACCTCGCCTGCTCCCGCTCTTCCTTCTGCAGCGCAGCGAAGCTCGCCCGCTCCTGCTCCGCCAACGAAGCATTCTCCGTAATCTCCCGCTCATGCGCGCGCTGATACGCCTTGAACCTCTTCTCCGTCTCCTCAACCTCAAGCTTATTAATCAGGTTGAACGTAATATCCTCCACCTCATTCAAGTAATCGTTGTACGCCCGGAGATCCTCAAACTCCTCCTCCCGCCGGTTGAAGACCGCGCCCACTTTCTTCCGGATGTCGACTTCGCGCTCGACTTGCAGGTCGCTGAAGGTCGGGGTGCGGAACTTGTGCTTGCGGAGGGTTTTGTGGCAGCCGGGGATGGGGCATGGGGCGGGGCCGTGGGAGAAGATGCGGTCGACGCAGGATTCGCAGAATTTGTGGTAGCATTCCGGGTTGATGAGGAAGCGGAGGGTGGGTGTTAGGTAGCGGGAGGACTTGCAGACTGGGCAGATCTCTGGGAAGGTGGTTAGTCGTGGGGTGGTATTGGTGGGTGATCATGACTTACCATCTTGCCCTTCACTGTCTGCTGGTCGTCGGGTGGTGGGCTGGGGTCGCGACTGGGCTTGTCGAGACATGTTCGTCGGGAGGTTGGAGTATAAGAGTGTTCATAGAGGAGTGCCAGACTACTTCGAGGGAGGACTAGACTGCTGGCGAAGCAGCGCAAGACTGCTGGAGGAGAAGGAAGACAAGACCTGCTGTCGGAAAGGGCGAGACTGCTCACGAGGCAGTACAAGACCGCACATGTGTTCGCAAGCGTTGTTCAAGATGTGCGGTTAGTCATCCATAAAGCCTTTGACACGTGACAGACCCAATTAGGCAAGAGAAGTGCGGCGAGCTTCGGGGATTCACTTTTGCTGGACGGTATGAGCGCATGCGACTCCATCTAGCTATTCGTATCTACATCATTCCACCACGCCTCGACCTGCGCACAGTCTCCGTATAGAGCCATCGTAGCTCTCGCATCTCACAACCATCCTCCCACCATCATGTCCCACGAGGGCGGCTCGCATGGCCTCGACCACTCCCGAGACCCTTGTCCGTGGGTCGCATTATCAGATTTCGGAGGCGCGTTCTGTATGGGGGTATGTTGGCTCATCCGTGAGGTGGTCAGAGACAGCTGCTAATGAAGGGACGTGACAGGCAATAGGAGGATCGTTATGGCACGGTATTAAAGGTTTCCGGAACTCTCCCTACAGCGAACGGATGATAGGATGTATGTTGGACCGCAGCCTGAAGCAACAACACAGTTCAAGAGTACAAGCTAATATACGATTGGGTCTGCAGCAATGACAGCAGTCAAAGCCCGCGCCCCCGTCCTCGGCGGCAACTTCGGCGTCTGGGGCGGCATGTTCAGCACATTCGACTGCGCGGTGAAAGGCGTACGGAAGAAGGAAGACCCCTGGAACGCCATCATCGCCGGCTTCTTCACGGGCGGAGCGCTGGCAGTACGAGGAGGACCTCGAGCGATCAGGAACGGTGCGATCGGATGCGCGATATTGCTTGCGGTGATTGAGGGTGTGGGGATTGGTTTCCAGAGGATGATGGCGGAAAATACACGGCTGGAGATGCCGCCGCCTCCGCCGCAGCAGAGCAGTACGGGGAGTGAAGGGAGGCTGGCGCCGGCATGAGAGAGGAGAGAGTGCTTTGGCTGTGCATTTTGCGCGTGGGTTTGCATGGATGGCATAGCGAGGCGCAATGCGGGATGAAATATGGGTTCTACACTCTACTTTCGACAATGTCGTATAGGTCATAACCAAGGAGGCTGTATTGATAGGTGGGGATGTATAGAAGCGGACATACGACTCAAGTTGAATCTGTGTTGCCAAGAAAACGTCCTTTCAGTCAACCTGTTCGAGATAGATTCCGTACAATAGGTTGGCCTGCAATGTCTCACTGCCTCGCAATCCGAACTTCTTGGCCTTGCGAAGACATTGGTTGTGATACGGAGGTAGCCACATTGAATTTTAAAAATGCTTCAAACCCTCAGGGGATAAGAATATTCAAATGCTGTACGTACGGTCTGCCTTCACATTCTACCAACATCAAGCCTAGTCAAGGATAGATTGAGCAAAACATCTACGAAGACGAATTAGGAAGTTGCCACCACTGTCACATGAAAATCTTCCCGGCAACCCCAACCCTAACCCTCGACAACCTCACCTCCATCCCACACCACAACCACAGCACCGCAAAACGATGTCTACCGCTCCCGTGCTCTCAACGCCGGCCGAGAACCTATTCGAGTACACGACGCCCCAGAAGACGACTTCTCGCATATCAGACGAGCAGCTGTACATTCAATATGAGATCCAGCGGACTGTGCGAGAGATTCGCGGACATGGGTGGAAGAGGATCGCTTTGCAGTTTCCGGACGAGATGTTGTGTGATGCGCCGAGGGTGAGCGAGAGGTTGAGTGGAGATTTGAGGAGGTCAAGACGCAGAAATCGGGACAGTGGGAAGCAAGACACAGGCCAGAAGCTGGAGGAAGGATCAGAGGTGGATGCGGTTGTAGACGGAGTGACCAAGGTGGACTTAGCTGTGAATGCCGGTTCAGATGACAAGGAAGGGGACGGAGAGAAGGGCGAGGAGAAGATCACCATCCTAGCGGACACCTCCTACGGCGCCTGCTGCGTGGACGAGATCGCAGCCGAGCATGTCGATGCGGAAGTCGTTGTACATTACGGCCGGACATGTCTTTCGCCCACGGCACGGCTACCGGTCATTTACGTCTTCACCACTCCGTCGCTGGACTTAGATGCGGCTGTCGAGAGTTTCAAGGCAACCTATCCCAGCAAGACGGAAAAAGTATGCCTCATGGCGGACGTCCCGTACTCGCACCACGTACCTCCCCTGGCCGAAGCACTACGAACCGAAGGCTACAGCAACATCTTCGCCACCGAAATCATCCACGACCCAGCATCACTCCTCCCAAATCGCACAATCCCATCGGACGTTCAAACCAACGGCCCAGAGGAACTACAACACCACTCCATCTTCCACATCTCCCACCCCCCAACCTCCCTCCTCCTCGTCCTCACCACGCGCGTCAAAGCCATCCACATCTACCCCACCTCCCTCACCCCACCCGAACGCACCGCCCTCGAACCCGCCACAACCCTCCCCCTCCTCCGCCGCCGCTACGCCCTCCTCACGCGCGTCCCCAGCACCCCGATCCTCGGCATATTGATCAACACCCTCTCCGTCCGCAACTACCTCTCCGCCCTCACGCACTGCAAGGACCTCGCTTCCGCCGCGGGGAAGAAAACGTACACGTTTGTGGTCGGGAAGCTGAACGCAGCGAAACTGGCGAATTTCGCCGAGGTGGGCGTGTGGGTGGTTATTGGCTGTTGGGAGAGCAGTTTAGTGGAGAGTAGGGACTTCTTCGCGCCGGTGGTGACGCCGTTTGAGTTGGAGGTAGCGTTGCGGGGTGATGGGGAGAGGCGGTGGGGTGGGGAGTGGGTGGCGGATTTTGGGGCGTTGCTTGGGCGTGCACAGGCTGATGGTGGGGTTGAGGCGGCGGGTGTGGATAGGGCTGGTGATCAAGGGAATGGTATCGACGACACAACGAACACCCACGACGCCGAGCCGCCGACAGAAGCAGGAACGTCGGAAAACTGGGCCGACGCACCCTCCGACGAAGACGAACCCCCCGACTTCGACCTCCGCACCGGCCGCTACGTCTCCCACACCCGTCCCATGCCTCGCCTTGCCGCCAGGCCGGACCCCACCCTCCCTTCACCCCCCTCCGCCTCAACGCCTCCCACCACCACCTCCGGCAACGCACCCCCCTCCTCCCAATTAGTCCAACGCCCGAAAGCCGCACTCGCATCCATCAACGGCGCGGTATCCCCCGCCGCGGAATTCCTGCGCGAGAAAAGGACGTGGCAGGGTCTGGGCAGTGATTACGAGGTACAGTATGAGCGGGACGAGGAGGGGAGGATACGGGGGGCGGTGATGGAGGAGGGGAGGCGGGGAGTGGCGAGGGGGTATGGTGTTGGTGGGAGGGGGGAGGGGAATTGAATTGAGGTTGTAAAGACTTTTGAGGTTGTAAAAACTTCAAGCTATCTCAAGACGGCACCTTTTTTTGTGGCGTGACCATCACATTCAAACACCGTCGCTGAAGAGGGTTCGTGTTTCTCGTAAGATCATCTCATCGTAATTCGTGCTCGATTAAGGTAGAGACTATCCGTCGCCGTGGATGACGTCCTCCCACATCCACCCATCTCCTTTCCTAAACTCGCATAATCGGCCCTGCTGCGCCGCCAGTATGACCGTCGTAACATGCGCGGCTAGTAACAAGACCGACCGCCGTATCTCGAACCGCAGCAAACCAAGATCCAGCGCCGCAACTGCGAGGAGCGGATACAACAACCACGCATTCGTGACGAATGGCGAGCAAGGCAACGTCAACGACAAGACTTTAGCGACGAAGAGGGCGGTGCGGAAAGCGACATGCGTGAGCGGGTGATGGGTGAGATGGAACAGCCTCGCGGCCAAGGAGTCTGCGGTTGACGGTGGAGGAGGCAGCATGAGCCGCGGACTCTGCTGCGGAGACCGGGCGTCTTTGGGCGTGGGCGGTGGGAGGTCGACGTGCCGTGGTGGCCGTCTAATGACGGTACTACTCTCCATCGACCCCGGAGTTGTAGCGGTAGGGCTACCCCGTCGCAAACCTCCGCTCCCAGGCCGGATGGGCGAAGTAGGCCGGATGTCGTTTTCAGACAGATGTCGAGACAACGATGAGAGGCCTGGTCGGCTGACATACCCCTTGCGACCTTGAGGCGAGGGCCTGTGACGCGGTGAATCGATCGATGAGACGCGGGAGCTTGTGTCTTCGAACATAGTCGGACCCGTCTCGCCTAGGCCAACGCCGCCTTTGATGCTGACGAGGATGTCCTCGGTGCTTGGGCGTTCGTTGGGGTCGACGCTGAGGAGGCGTTTGAGGTAGCGATAGAGCTTCTCTGGTAGATCTGGACGGGAGCGCAGCTCGTCGTCGAAGCCGGGCCATTTGGTGATTTCGGCTCGTAGCTCGTCCATGTCTTCGTTTTCTTCGTTGATGTCGTCGGCGTTGGTGTAGGGGAGGCGGCCGAAGCACATGAAGTAGACTATCATTCCTAGTGAGAAGATGTCGGATTTCGTGGTGAAGTCGCCGAAGCTGCCGTCTGCAGGGTTTTGTTGCAGAACTTCAGGTGCACAGTATGAGATTGTGCCAGTGGCGCCAGTGGAGCCTCGTTTGGCCCCTGCGGCTTGGACTTCACCGAAGTCTGAGATGAGAACGAAGAGGCGAGCGCCATCGCGCTGAATCAGACAGTTCGAGGGCTTGAGATCGCGGTGGATGTAGCCTCTACTATGCAGGTGGTGAAGGCCGGATGTGATGTCCCGGAAGAAGGAGAATATATCGTCGAAGGTGAGCTTGCTAGGGCCGCGCAGTTGTGAGACTGGAGGCTCCAGATCGCCTTTGGAGTGGCGTCTGACTCGTTCCTTGAGCTTCTCCTTGTCGTTGTAATCATCCGAACTCTTCGGCCCCAGTACGTACGAGTGCAGGTCGCCACCATTGCAAAAGTCCTGCAGCATCCACAGACAAGGAATACTGGGCCCGAATGTCGAAGGTTGGTGATCCTCCAGCCAAACCCAGTGGTAGGCCACCAGATTCTTGTGCGGTATCTTTTGCAGGAGCTTCACTTCAACGAGCACTTTCTCCAGCCAGTCGTGGTCGTTGCCGACAGGCACACGTTTGCAGGCGAACTGGCCCAGCGAGACGCGATCCATGACGTGCTCCACCAGAAGTACCACGCCGTTCCCGCCGCGGCCGAGCTCTTGGATCTCGCGGAAGAACTGTCTGAAGTAGCCCGGGCTGAATGCGGAGCTACTGATGCCCTCTCTAGCTGAAGCAGATGGTTCGCTGCCCACAAACTCAGCCCCTGTAGGTGGATCGTGAGCGCCGCTGACATCTCTGGAGCGGCCAGAACGGAGAGCGGGCTGGTAGAAGCGGTTCACGGGGGTCGTCGTCCCAGCCGAGCCGACAGGGGAAGGACGGCGACTGGCGGCCAGCATGTCGAAGTAGTCCGGGTTGATGATGGGCCGCTCGCCATAGCCTGAACCAGGCCGGCCACGGCGGTCAGCAGTCTCGCGGTCGACATCGTCTCGGAATGGGCGATGGCAGTAGGGGCATTCGTTGAGTTCGACGGCATCCTCAGATGTGTTGCGGACGGAGAGCGAGCGGGACTGCGCATCGTAGACCACGACGTCGTTGCCTCGGCGGCTGGAAAGGTGTTGTCAGCGAAGCGCGAGAAAGAGGTATAGGTTATGCTCACAGAACAACCTCACCATTCTGGTAAGGATAAGGGATCAGCGACATCTGCCGGGGTGGCGGCGTATCGGCCATGTGTGCAGCCAGTAGTACATGCTCATGCTCACTGCAGGCGAATCGGCTGAAGATGTTGGAGCCCGAGATTCTTTCCAGCAATCCGTTCACCTTGCTCGGCTTATTGTCCTCGACGTGGCATTGTCAATTCCCATGCGACCAGATGGAAGGCGAAGCTGCGGTGTCACTCAAGGTGCAAGATTGTTCTGCGCAACTCGTCTTCTTCCAATCGTGGTTTCTTCTGCTCACGTGTTTTCGCGTCTGAGTCGCATCATGTGTTCATCCGATGTTTTACCGCAATGGCTGTATCACGTGCTCGCAATACTCTTCAATGTTCATGTTGTTGCAATCAACCTTGGCTGATGTCGACCATGTGTGTATAATTGATTGTGAGAGTGATTGCGTCGCAAAGGGATGCAGAGTTAAGGGTGTTGATTGTGACGAAGGTTGATTGTAGCAGCGCGGGGCCGTTGTTTACTTCCAATTCTCCGAAGCTGCCCTCGAGCCTCTCGACTTCTGCTTCGACATTGCAACATCAAGCAAGAGCAGTACAGCAAGCATTGAAGCACTCATCTGTTCATCGAGCATACCATCCCCCAATAAGCAAGTCTTACCAATCAATTACCCATTAGCAGCCTCACCGCAGCATCATCCAACCCCCTCGACCACACCCTCCTCTCCAAGCCGCACGAGATGGCGGCCACCAATGCATCTCGCGCCCACCTCATCCACACCCTCTCCAACACCCGCCCGCGCTCCAGCTCTCCGCGCACCGACGAGTACGCCACCGCCACTGGCTCCTCTTTCGGCGACGTCCTCCATTCCACCCCCAACGACAACACCGCTACCTCGGCCCAGCAACAGCTGCCGCAACACCCTCACATCCACAACAACTACGACCACTTCCCAGATCAGGCATCGGAGTCGGCCAGCGACGCCAGCGGAGAGTCAACAACGAGCATTGAGCTTGGACGCGCAAAGAAGAGAGGCGCGTCCCTACAGGAAGACTCCAGCATTATGAGCAACTTCCGCTTCGAGAACAACGGCGAGCTGTACTCCTTCGTCGAGACTCCTCCCATCACCCGCCACGTCTCCCCGATCGCACGTCAATTGTCGCGCGACAACAACAACACCCACCAAAACAATGGAAGCCTGAGGCGCCAAGCATCCATCCGCCGTGCAGCCTCCAATGCAGCTCCCAAGAACATCAACCAGCGCTCCCTGTCCGCGGCGTTCCACCAGGCGACCTGCGAAGATGAAGCATCCATCGTCTCCGAGAGCACCCGCGAGCTCACCGCCACCCTCACCGCGCGCACCACTCGCAATACGCGTTTCACAAGCGCGCGTCATCCACCCTCAGGCGCGTATGCTGCTGCGAACGTTGCTGTTAATGACAGCGCCGCCACTGCGCCAGCCCAATTCTCGCGTCATGACTCACAACATACCGCTCAGTCGAACTCCTTCGTCCTGCCTCAGCTGGCGGACATCACCGAGCTAGTGTCCGGCACAGGCAAGAACGGCACACCGAAATCTACCAAGCCGCGCTCCCGCTTCGCATCGGCACCAGCACAGTTGCCAAAGACGCAACCACAGTATGAGCCAGTGGAGGGCATCCAAGTGCCAGAGGAGGAGAAGGCCATCTATGCCTCACTGCAACTGCTTAAGGAGCGCGTTGCACAGTTGGAGACGGAGAAGTCGGAGTCCGCTTTGCGTCAAGAGAAGTTGGAGCAACAGAACGACCAGCTCCGCAACGAATTGGCCGCCTCGTACTACCGCCCGGACAGCGGTCTCGGATCTTCAGACGAGGATGATGCTGCGAAGGGGAAGGTAGAGAACAACCGGCTTCGCGCTGCCTATCGTTCTCTTCAGAATCAACTTAACAAGGCGAATCACAAAGTCGCCGTGGCGGAGCTCACCGTCCAACGCGGTGTCACAGAGCGTGAATTGCTGGAGCATGACATCCAGCGCTTTAACAAAGAGCGCGAGCTGACCGCCAAAAAGACCAGCGGCGCCATTTTTAAGAATGAGGAGCTGAAGGCTGACATCGAGGAGCTGAGGGCGGAGAATGAGGAGTTGCGGAATGCTGGCGATGGACAGCTCAAAGCCGACAACGAGGCACTGCAGGCTGACAATGAGGCGCTCAGCGTTGAAAATCAGAAACTCCAGCAGCAGTATGACACCCTCACTGCCGACAACCATACCCTTCAACAACAAAACAACACTCTTGCCGCCGACAAGGCAGCGCTCCAGCGACAGAACAAAACTCTCCAACAACAAAACAACGCACTCACGGCCAACAACAATGACCTCCAGGAAGAGGTTGATGCCTTCCAGAAGGAGAGCCAAGAACTTCGTCTTCTGATGGAGCAGATGCAGCGCAGCTTTGATGCTGACGTCGCTCAGCGCACGAAGAGAGATGCGCGAATGAAGACCAAGGCAGACTCGATGCCACCGCCGGCCAAGAAGGTTAAGAACGCTTCTCGTCAGGTCTCGCAAGCCGAGGATGTTAAGACCACCCTCCTGCGAGGCGCAGAGGCTCAAAGAGCCTACCAAGCTCCACGTGTCGACCCTGTTCCGAACGAGTCCAATAAGGACGACCTCCAGTCGCTCATCGACCAGGAGGTTCAAAAGCTCCGTGACGCAGCAGGGCCACGTGCGTCCAGAATTACGAGCACTCGTCGGCGCACACCATTGCAGCAGAACGACAACAACAACCACCAGTCTGCCTCGCAGCCTCAGCAGCGCGATGCCAGCATCCAACGCTCTGCTTCCGGCACCAAGCGCACCATCTCCGACCCAACCATGAGCATCGATGGCGATCGCACCCAGTCGACATGCGACATTGACTTTTCTCTCGTGAAGCCATCGAAGCGAGCCTCTCTGCCAGTGCCTGCTAAGCAAGCAGCGCCATCTGGACATGAGGATGTAAGAGATCTTACATTTCTCAGCGTCGACTTCCAAGATGAGCGTCTTGTTAACAGTGTGAGGCAGACCCTTGAGGACGAGCGCAAGGCTAAGCGCCATACCACTCGATCCGCATCGGTGCCTGCCGAAGGCTCGCGTCAAGTGTCCGACGCACTGCCACGCAAGTCGAGCATCAGAGATGTCACTCTGGACTCCGAAGCTGGCAAGGACATCTTCGATCTCATCGACATGCGCAAGACGTCCAAGAACGTCCGCGTACAGTCGCCACACAGCAGTCAGGCCACCGAGCAGCCTGCACAGCAGTCTCCAGACAACACCGCCGACCTCTCCCTCATGAGCGCCGGCAGCAACACCAGCCGTCGCCGCCACCGCCGCGCACAGAGCGCAGAAGACGGCATGACCTCCGCCTTCATCGTGCCGGACATCACCCTCAACAGTACCCTCAACACCACCCTCGACGACCACTCGGGCCTCAACCACGACCCCACCACCTGCACCGCCTGCCCCCAGCGCAGCAGCAACTCCAACAACCCCCCAACTATCCCCACCCCCGTGCCTGTGAACGACCGCACGGAGCAAATCGACGACACCACCCTCGCCACCATCCGCCCCTCCGAGCCCCCACCCCTCGCTCTCGCGAGCGTAATCAAACAATTCGAAGACGAAATCGTCCACCTGAAAAACTCCCTCTCCTCCAAAGAAAAGCTGTATGCAAAACATGACCCCTCGATCGGGAAGCGCAAGCGCATGCAGTTGCAGCAGGGGATACGGGAGGTGCTGGGGCAGATTGAGCGGAGGAGCGATCAGGTCTATAGTTTGTATGATGTTCTTGAGGGGCAGAGGCAGAATGGTGGTGGTGGTGGTACAGCGGGGGAGGGGGAGGGGGAGAGGGGGGTGGAGGAGACGTTGGAGAGTTTGGGGATTGAGGTTGGGGAGGTGAATTGATTGGGAGAGATTTGGGGGGTTGTTTTTGGGATGATGGTCACGAGAGATGGGCTGGGGGTGGTTTTTCTGGGCGGGTTGGTTTATTGTTTTGGTGTTGGTTCGGTATCGTTGTTGTATTCTTGATTGCATTCATCTTGTCCTTATGTCATGTGATCTGGTCGTAAAATCGTGAGATTGAGCTGGGTATCTAAGGCATGCTAATTCCGACACGTGAGAATCCCCCCCTCTTCTCTAGGACACGGTGAGCGTCCGTCACAACCGCACTCCCTGAACCGTGGCATGGCAGCCGCTCCTGCTACAGACGAGACGGAGACGCTCACATCCACTCCTCCCCCTCCCCCTGCGGCCACACCGTAGGCTGAAACGTCCCGAACCCCGTCGCGCCAGGGACAGCAGGATTCGACATGTCTTCCAGCATGCGCTCGAAGTCCATCCAGCTCATGTCGCCATTGCCGACGTCTGGCCAAGAGAGGTTGGAGTTGGGGTTGCTGTTGAGGAGGGGAGGGTCGGAGAAAGGAGGGTCGGAGAAGGACAGGGACAGGTCCATGGGGTTGTTGGGGACGCCGGAGGTGGGCATGTTGCCTGGTCTTGGCTGGAGGGGCGGCGGAATTTGTGGGAGTGGTTGTTGTTGGTGGGTTGTTAGGGTTGGGTCGATGTTTTGGTTTTGGTTTTGGTTTTGGTTTTGGGGGGAGGTGGTGGAGCTGAGGCTGAGGTTCGAGAGCGGGGGAAAACGCATATTACTGTCGTACGCCGGCGTAGTGCTGGAGATGGACAGCGCGCGCCCGTGGTCTCGAAAAGCGGAGGCTTTGCGGTACAGCTTCTCGATGGGTTTCCAGAGCATGCCGGTGCGGGCGTCGGCGACGACGCGGATGTTGCGCGCGTAGGACTGCTCGACGTGCAGCCAGGCTTCGGCGGCGAGGTCGGTGTCGCGGATGCTGCAGAGGCCGGCGAGGGCGACGGCGATGGCGTGCCATTGGACCCAGACGAGCCAGCGGTATTGGGTCGTTTCCGGGTCGGATTGGATGATTTCGCTGTTGCGCAGGCAGTCGACGGCGATTTGGAGCACGTAGGGGCTGTCGATGCGTGGGGTGCCGGAGGATACGTTGTTGTTGTTCAAAGGTCGGACGGCGCGCAGCTTCATGGAGCTGGCCATGGATCTGGAGACTTGCAGCAGGAGGCGTTGCACAGGGTCTTTCTCATCGACGTATCCCCAGTACTTGTCCCGGACGGTTGCTTCGAACTTTTCCGCAACCTCCATTCGTTTCTGCCAGGTCTCGTCCGCGACTTTGTCTGTGGGAATGGTGAGACGGACGGTGGATTCCAGCGCGTCGTAGATGAGCTGGGCATAGCTCATGTCCGTGATAGCTTCGTACTCGGGAATGCTCGTGGAATTCTCGTCAAAGTCCGCGTCGTTGGTGTTCTTCGCTTTGGGAACCGAGCTGCCTGCAATCAGCGGTTCTGTTCCTCGATCCAGCGCAGCGTAGATGTCGAGGAATCGGACAAAGGCCCACAGCCGTCTCCTAATTTCCGTGACGTATGGCGATCGAGGTACGTTTTCGCGGTCGATGCCGATTGACTGTGCGATTCGCACTGCTAAAGCTGTGAGTGTCCAGGCTCTCCGGCTGCCTTCGTACATTCGGATTGCAGCCTATGTTCATTAAGAAAAACCCTTCGATTGCTGGTGGGGATATATCGAGACTTACAATGTAGACGGTAAGAGCTTGAAGAGTCGCAAAATCGTTTGTGACCATCAGATCTGCTTGCGACATTGCCACGTCGACAAGCCGCTTATACAGCTGTAGCTGATCGGGCCTCGACTGGCCAAAGAGCATCTGACATTGGTTCTCGGACATGGTACTCGTGGCGGCGAACCTGTGCGAACGTAGTGAGAACAAGTCAGCAGATGTTCTGGAAAATGAATCGTGAAGGCCGTAAAGGGGCGTTCTGCGCCCAATTAGGACAGTCGAGGGTTAGACACAGATCATATAGCCGGTCTGTAAGCACCAACTAGCCCACACGATCGTAGATGCTCTCTTGCATCGGCTATGAGATCTGTCTCTGTTCGACGAGTGTCAATGAGAGGTGGTTCTGTTCACGTGATACTCACCAGATGGTAGCCTTCAGCAGCTTGTTGCCAGGGGCTGTGTGGTCGTAGCCAAGATACGACTTGCCATCGAGCATGAAAGCTTTCAGAGTGGGTCTGTGGAAGACCTTGGCCAGCCGGTCCACATACTCGCAAAAGACATTGCAGAGGGTAGCCGAGAGCTGAGGACTGGGTTCTACCAGAGCGCCTGGCATCACATAGACCGATCCAGGCGGACACACGATCAGATCAAAGTCTCCAGAAGGTTGTTGACCGCTTGACCCAGAAGGCGAATCTGACGTGTCGAGGTCATCAAGCGGTTCGTCCTCCAGCGCTTCTCTCAGCGCCTGGACTTCAGTGGTGAGTGACGACCAGAAGTTACTGCTCATGTACTTGTCCACAGCGCCCGATGGACGCGCGGGCTGAGCCGAAGTCCCTTCTTCAGGAGGAGCTGGGGCATCGCTAGGTGGCGTCTCCTGCTCCCCAACCTCACCGCTGAGGCTCTCGACCAGACTCTCAAGCTTGGAGATGCGACTCCGTAGTTCTGAATCGACAGCGCGCTTGCCAGCATGTCGCGCCCTCGGTTTTCGCGTGCTCGCGGTGCACTGCAAGCCGGATCGTGTGCACTGGCCGCAGGGGAAGAGGCGATCGCATTTGATTTTCTTTCGCTGGCAAGCCTGGCATGCGAGACGGATATGCTGCTGCTCCGGTGTGCATGTTGACGGCTGTGAGGGGGTGGTGGTAGTCTTCTTCTTGCGGTCCAGGTCGGTCGCAAACCAATTCATATCGTCGCCCATCGCGTCATCGACTGAACGCTGAATCGACCAAGCCGGTCTTTCGGTGTTGCTCTCCCTGGCCTTTGAGTTTTACAGTCCTCCGATCTTGTCCTTTGATATCTTGTGATGAAGTCGGGATTGTCGAAGAAGATTGATATGTTCGTTTGATGCCAGCTGTGACTCGCATCATGGCCAGAAGGGTCGGCGTAGAAGTCACTTCCAATCCTTCCATCGCTCGGCCGGCGCGCTCACTTCACGTCCGAGCCTCCGACCTATTGTTGATCGTCGTCAATACACGTACACTTTGGCTTCTCCATTGTGCTATTGACCATAATCGATAGAGGTGGGAAAACGTCCTTTCTAAAATGAGTCTACGTCTGTGAATACCTCACCCACCCATCCGCCGCCATGCCAGAAGAAGTCGCCCTCGCAACGACCAAGCGCAAGTTCTACAAGGCTCTCGACACCTTCACCACCGACTCTCAAGTCTCCTTGACGCCCTCTACAGCAGATACGACCACTTCAAGCAAGCGGACATTGACCCCAACAGAAGCATTCGACGAAGCCCGCGCGCGAGCAACAAAGCGCCTCCGACACAGCGTCTCCAGCTCTTCACTGCCACAGAAGCTCGATGCCATACCAACACCGGCAAGCAAGAGGATTGACTCGACGAGCAACCCCAGAGAAGCGCCAAATTACTCGCCATGGTCCCATGAGACCTTCCTGGCGCGGTTGAAGACGTTCAGCAGCGTGAGCCTGTGGCATCCCAAGCCGGAAGCGATCAACGAGGTGCAATGGGCGAAGCGAGGATGGCGGTGCGTGGACGTTAACACCGTCGCGTGCAAGGGAGGGTGCGAGAAGAGGGTGGTGGTGAGCTTGGATCATGCTAAGAGGGCTACACAGGACGAGGATGAAGAGGCAGAAGACGATAGTGAGGATGAGGAAGCTTTCGAGCAGGCTCTCACGGAGCGCTATAAGACGATCATCGTCGAAGGACACGCGGCAAATTGTCTATGGGGACAAGCAGGCTGCAAAGACGACATCTACCACCTCCAAGTCATCCGCCCTTCCATCTGGCAGCCAGAGCTCAAGAAGCGGTTCCAGTCCACCCTAAAGATCAGCGCTCAGATCCAGGGCATCAAGCTCCGAACCATCGAGAAAGACGAGACCAAAGTGCTTCCGACGCACCGCCTACTCAAGGATCTACCGCCGGACATCGTACCGTCTGCCAACTCCGTGTCTTCAGAACCAGCACTAACTATCGCCCTCCACGGCTGGCGCGGCGCATACGAAGCCTCCAACGCCCTCCTCCACTGCGACGCCTGCTTCCAGCGCATCGGCCTCTGGATGTACCAGCCCGGCTACCGACCCCGCCGCCACAGCTCCGATGCCGAGGACAGTGAGGACACAGCCTTGATCGATCTAGTCGAAATGCACCGCGACCACTGCCCCTGGCGCAATCCAGCCTCTCAACGAGCTTCAGGCACGTTCAAGGGACAGAACGCGTGCCAGATCTTGCATCGGGTGGTTTCGACGTTCGTCAAGGACTATAGGCGGCGGTCGGGTCAGCAGGGTGGGACGCCGCAGCTTCAGGCTGAGGAGGCGGACGCTACGCCTGGTGGCGAGCAGGACGATGACGAGCCGCCTGTGCTGTCGAAGGAAGAGGTCGCGCGACAGGATAAGGAGAGGGAGTCGCGGCTGCGGAAGATCAAGAATCTGTTCAGTATTAGGCGCAGGACGAAGAGCGTGCCGAAGGCCGCGATCTCATAGCCTTCTCCAGTGTCTTACGCAAGTCATGAGCGTTTGTAGCGTACTAGCGAATACATCTGGAAGCAGTTTAACCGTCCTACCACTGATTCCAGTCTTTGAACTCTTCTCCTCGGCTTCCTCCAGACAGCCTGCCTTAAATTGACCTTACTGGACGTGTGCCTGGCCCACCGCTGGCTAACGCGAGTACATAAGTAGCAAAGACCGAGAACCTGGCTGGAGGAGGGATCGTTTATCATTCATATCATTACCACGCTTCTGTGGAGCGTCCTTCAATGCTTCTACGCCATATCTATACTATAGCCCACCATTTTCCTCTCCTCTCGTGCTTTGCGATGTCGTGAATTTACATGATCACCTCGTTCTGGACGTCCTACGGGCAATATTAGCATCGCATTCATCACTAGAGAGTGAGATATTAGTACTCACCCTCTTCAACTCCTTAAACGGCAAGCACACGCAATTCTGCACGCGCACCTCGTCCGCCACCGCACACTCCTTGCCCAAGATCGTGATACTCTGCACTTTCACGCCGTTCTTCACAATACTGGTATTGTGCTCGCGTACTGGTGTTGGCGTACCCTCGACTCGCGCCCATGCACCGACACGACTGCTCCAGCCGATGATGGAGTAGAGCACGCAAGCATCGTGCCGCACTTCAGCATCCTCGAGCACGATCGACTCCTTGATCCGGACGCCAGCACCGACGACCGCGCGAGGGCCGATACTGACGTTCGGGCCCAGCTTGGCTGTCGGATCCACACGAGCTGTCGGGTGGATGAAGACGGGCGGCAGGATGGTGGCGGAGGGCTTCGCGAGCTCCTCGGACTGCTGCTGGAAGGCTTTGGTGAGGTAGAGGGCGTTGGCCGGGACGGCGGAGCCGGCGGTCTTGATCTGCCGCCAGAAGTCTTTGGTCTCGAGCACGAAGAACTGGCGGCTGTCGGCGAGGTCGGAGAGGATGTCCTGCTCGAGGCGGATGACTTCGTTCTTCTCGCCGTCTTCGTCGTCGTCGTCTTGCGGTGGGAGGTACTGGTTGTCCAGCGCGTCCGAGGAAGGGTAGCTGACTAGCCGTGGCCTGTCCGAGCGACGCTTGATGGCGCTCTTGATGCTAGGAAAGATCGCCTCGGTCGAGAACAAGTACACCCCACAGTTGATCAAGTTCGAGATATGGCTCTCCGGCTTCTCTACATAATGCAACACCCTCTTACTATGCGCATCACTCACAATGCACCCAAAGTTCGTCGCCGCCTCATTCGGCACCCGCGTCCCCAATATCACCGCCTCGGCGTCCCTCTCTTCGAACAGCCGCAGCATCTGCTCCAGCGGGAAGGAGCAGCAGACATCGGCATTGAGGACGAAGAAGCGGTCGGGGCGGCCCTTGAGGATGGGGTCGCGGAAGTGGTAGAGGCCGCCGGCGGTGCCGAGGGCTTGGTACTCGCGCAGGTAGCGGACCGAGATGGACGGGTGCGAGCGCGAGCAGTCTTTGATGAAGTCGCGGAAGACGGACTCGTCGTAGTAGCCGACGATGAAGACTTCGCGGATCTCGGGGAGCTTGGTGATGGCGGCGAAGCAGTGGGAGATGATGGGGTGGCCTGGGTTTTGTCCGTGTTAGCACGGGGTGGTCGCGTAGGGTGTGTAGGTGGCTCACCGGCGACCTCGAAGAGAGGCTACTTGGCGTTAGTGAATGTTGAAGCATGTGAAGTGTGCTCGACTCACCTTTGGGAGGTCAAGAGACAGTGGTCGGAATCTTGTTCCTCTCGATGGTCCGCCAACCTTTTCAATTGGTCAACTTCTTGTACCCTCGAGTCCAACTCATGTCCATACCAATATCACCGCCTTCGTCGTCGGCGACTTGCCCGACTTCCCACGCATTGGCACCTGAAGCGATGCCATATCGACGTCTCAGCGCTGACTCTTTCGACGTGTACTTCCGTCCTTTGGCGTCAATGTCAAACAGATACAAAGACCAATAGCACAGTGCAGCCTCGCGGAAGAAGAGAGCTGTCAACAATTTCTCCCGCCATGTGCAACGTTCTCTCCCACTTTTCGGTGAAGCTAGCGGGCACACAACGTCGATCACGAGGGACCTTGCATTAGCGGGGGACCCTTCCACCACACTTCATCACGTCTTCCTTCTCGTCTGTCCAACTTCATCTCTTCTGTTATTGGGGGTATCTTCTCCATTTCAATGTCATCTCGAGCGGAAGTCGATGTCTGGATGGACGTTTAAGGGAGGCGATTACTATGCTGCTTTTCATGTCTCCGTACCATCATCGGCCGTCGAAGTACCGAGTCTGAAGTTCTGGAAGATGTTGCTTTGGAGAGGACAGTATCGTGGGAATCTGTCTCCCTGTGGGACGAACGGCAGACCGTCCTTGTCGACTCCACTGTGATCAACTCCGTCCCCTGAGCTACTCTATGCTGTGCGATATTGCATAACGCCCAGACATGATCACTCGACGGATAGATCACGTATGAGTGCTGGCCGATGCATTACAAGCTGTGTGAATATATGAGTCCTCCAACATCAAGTCCTCTCATGCTATGCTCAACGCTGACACTGCTCGTTATGCACCTTTGCCGCCCGGAGCCCTGCTCTGTTGCGTCTCCCTTGTCCCTGCGGCCGTTGTCCGCTCTCGTCACAACGTCGTGGGATTTCACAATCTGCGACATGCCTCCCTTTTGCCTCACTGCTCTCGATGCTGGTGTCTTGAGATCCTTGGCGTTGAATGGTGGTGGTGAGGTGAGGTGAAGTCACGAAACCCGTATGTACGAACTCGCTTCACTCGAAATCCACACCATGTCCTGGCTATAAGTAGCCTTTTCCTGTTGTTTGTTCTTCCTCTCGCCATCATGTCCACTGTCTTGTTGGATCTATGAGCCTCGCGTACCATCTCGGAGACCAGAGCCACTCACTTATGCGGGACTTTGTTCGGAAATATCACATGCATTGTTATTCTCGGTGAGTTTCGATTCAGGTCACATGCACTACAGACTATACTGCTTTGACGACGTCACTTCATTGAAGCTCACCCATGACAACTTCACACACGACACGTTTCCTTCTTGTTCAAGACACATCACACTTACCTTGTACTTCACTTGTCTTGCTAACGTGTCGATGGTGCACACAAGGTCTTCCATTAAGAAGGAGCCTGTCGCTGACAGCTTCGACATGAGTGAGAACACCAGCAATCGCTCTGCAACCATGTCTCCTTCAGGACACCGGGAGAACCAGCCCATCTCGGGCAGCACAGTGAGGAATGATGAAGACGTCGACATGCTCAACAACCGGGTGGAAGACGCTGCGGCTCACCAGGATGACAGTTCGACCGGCGGTGAGCACTGCCGTGACTCAAGCAGTGATGCACTTACTGACGTCCCGAAAGCAACCACCTCCGAGACCATCTCCACGAGCTTCGTACAGCCACGCACGCTCATCAGAACCATCGGCAAACTGGAATCTCTCGGAATCGATAAGACACTGCCATCCTTGCCGAAGGTCGTCGTTGTTGGCGATCAGAGCCACGGCAAGAGTTCGGTTATCGAAGCGATCTGCGACATTTCTCTCCCACGCAATTCCGGGACCTGCACTCGCGTTCCTTTCGAGCTCAGGACCTCTACCTCAAACACCGAATGGTCATGCAAAGTGTCTCTTGTGTACAAATACACCCACTCACGCTCGACTAATGATGTGTCTTGGAAGAAGCTCGACACCCCAAACATCGTACCGTTCACTTCCGTGCAGAGTAAAGTCTCTCTGGAGCAAGTGCTGCGTCTCGCACAGGTAGCCATCCTCAGCCCGGACAGAGACGCTGCTGCCATTCTGCAAGCCAACAATCCCGCCCAAGCTACCACTCTCAAGTTCTCATGCAACGTGGTTCGCCTGGAGATCGCTTCGTCAAAGCTGCCAGAGCTGGCTTTGTAAGTCGTGGCACCAGGCGCTTCGGTCCCTCATCATGCTAACCTTAGCGTAGGTACGATCTGCCAGGCGCCATCTCCGTCACGGAGAAGCCTGAGGACCAGTACCTCGTTCGTTTCGTCGACAGGTTGCTTTCAATCTACGTAAGCGCATCCAAGTCGATTGTACTGCTTGCGGCCGCCGCCAATGTCGACGTCAACACTTCGAAGACTTTCGGCATCATCAGAGACCAGGAAGCGGTCAACCGATGCATGGGTGTGATCACCAAGCCTGACTTGATCGATCGCGGCAAAGATACGATGACACGCGTGCGCAATATGCTGGAAGGGAAGACAGACTGGACGCTCGAGCATGGGTGGTACATTACGAAGCAGCCTACGCAGGAAGAGCTTGATGATGGCGACGTCACCCGCGAAAAGACGAAGGAGTCCGAGGAGGCTCTATTCCATCTGCCTATGTGGTCAGACATTGTGAACGCCTGCCCGAGCCGCTTGGGCATCCAAAATTTGCAGAACGCCTTGTCGCAGAAGCTGACCGCCCACATTTTGGCTGATCTGCCAGAGATCAATGCTCGCGTGCAGGGAAAGCTTAACGAGGTTGAAGCCGAGCTTGCTGGTTTCCCAGAGCAGGCGGTGGCACCATCCATGGAAGTTCACCACGAGGCTGACAAGGTCGCGAAGTGCATCGAGACCAATCTCAAAGGAAGTGCTATGTGCAACGACTTCCGCGATGAATACAAATCTATCATCGAGGAGCTCGAGAAGAAGTTCAACGAGGCACGCCCGCAACTGACGATGGCAACACCAGGCTTCAAGGCGCCTCCGATCTGCATCGGTTCTGACGACTCTGATGAGGAGATGTCGGGCACACCTACACCAAGGCATGCGAAGTCGCGGAAGCGCAATGACGGCCGCGGGACTCCGATGCCCATGCGCCCTAGTCAGACGCCGTCAGCTCGCAAGGCTGCCAGACCTGAAACCAACGGTATTGCGAGCAGAACTGCGAACACAGCGGCAAACGCAGCGGCCAACGCAGATACGAATGCACCAGCGGTGTTCGATCTCGCGCAAGTCCGCCAGGCGTACGCATCCGGAAACAACGCTGGCATTCCAGGTGGCATCTCCACGGAAGTTACGGAGGTCCTCTGTCTGAAGTGCTTAGAAGGGACCGCCAGCATCGTGGACGGCAGCCTTCGTCGGATCCAGAAGCACATGGTCGACAGCTTGGCCTCATTCGTCCACACCACCTTGTCCTCGCACGAGGGCACCAAGCTCTTCGGCGAAGCTGAAGGCATAGTCGAGGAGCTGCTGGTAGAGGTGTTTGAAGCCGAGACTGCATCAATCCACAACGACGTCGCTCGCGAACTCTACGCTCCCACGGTAACGGATAAGGAAGGCTTCGAAGTGAAGAAGGAGGCCAAACTCGCCGAGCTTCAGCAAGCCAGGACTTTACGCCGTGTGCGCGAGTTCTTCGATGTTGAGGACTCGAAGCGCGTGAAGCAAACGTCTCCCGAAGAGCGTGAGAGGAAGGCGGAAGATAAGAAGTGGGTCGAAGCGAACTTACCTAAGGACCCGCATCACGAGATGATCAAGGCGATGGTCACTCCGATGGCTTACTACGACATCGCCTGCGCACGCATCACGGACAATCTTCGGATGAAGCTTGAGTATGGGCTGATGCGTCCGCTGCAGCAGGATCTCCGCGCGAAGCTGCTCGAAGGACTTCGTGTCACGGATGCAGCGTATTGTGCTGATCTGCTTGCTGAGGATCCGCGCCGTGAACAGAGGCGTCGGGATCTGTTGGTGGAGAAGGGGAAGTTGGTGCAGGCTCTGGAGGAGCTCGACAACTGTCGCACCACTGCTGAGGTCTGATTGGTGCAACACGTAGACTTGTACAGGAGTGAGAACCGATTGAAGGATGGACTGTATTGGCGAACATTGCAGTGTCTGGAACGAAAGAGCAGGATGTGAACAGGAACGGTAGGTCAACATCAAAGGAAGAAAGCAGAGCATCGCTTCTGTAACACACCGCTGTGGGCGTCAGATTATGACTACTTGTCAGGCTGCATAGTATGGAAACAAGTAGCATCAGAAATTGAAGTCCTCAAAAACCAGCTCCTTCCCCGGGAGCCACTCCAAAAGCTGCTTCCTCAGAGCCAGCGGTGTGCAGAGGTAGTATTTGCTAACATCAAGGTCCAGATCCGATCTCTGCATTCTCCGCGACTGCACCGTGAGGCTCATCCGCTTCAGCTCTTGGACCTCTGCCCACCCTTCTTCGGCATCCGTCACGAAGAGCGAGAGGCTCTGCGACAGCTCAGGATGCTGCTCAAGCGTATCTTTCACCAGTCCAGCATCTAACGTCCGTACCGACCACAGTACCTTCAGCTTACTATAATCGATCGACCACAACGAAGGCAAGATAGGCGTGATCCCCACCCCAGCAGCGACGAAACAAATCCTCTCCTCCCCATTCTGCTGAATCTCAAACTCACCCCCAAACCCCTTCACCCCAACCTCCAGCTCATGCATCCCGCGCTCCCGACTCTCCTTCCCAAGATGCCGGAACAGGTGATCAGTAACAGCTCCCACCTTGCGGATAGTGATTTCAAACTCGTCGTCCTTCAGCCTCCGCACAGGATCCGGCGGCGTTCCTGGTAAGCTGCTCACGGTAAAAGTCCGAACGAAGTCGTCGTTGATGCTCCGCGGGTCGTCGTCGCGCATGTGGCTGTAGCCGTGATCGAGCTGTTTGGAGAGGTCGAGGGTGACGTATTGGCCGGGTCCGTAGGATGCTGCGTTCTCTAGTGCGAAGCGGAAGCGGGAGACTGTTGGGGTGAGTTTGGTCTGGTTTAGTAGTGTTGCTTGTAGGAGAGCGGTGTCTTGGGATGAGGTGGGTGCTTTCTCGCTCGGGAGGTAGCGGACGTTGGGGTTGTAGGGTGAGCGTTCGCCTTCGACGCCTCGGAAGGGGAGGGCGTTGGTGACGAAGCGGGAGGCTGTTATGGTGAGTTTGATTGCGAGATTGGAGCGAGGGAGGAGGGCGGCTGCGTCTTTGCCGACGAGGATGTTGGTGGTTGCTGTGAAGTAGAGCATATCGCCCGTTTCGAAGTCGGGTACGCATACGCCTGCTAGTGGATTGACTTGGAGGTTTCCTAAGGTTTGATAGAGGCGGTTACCAGAGTATTCTGGATACACCAGTGCTGCTCCGGGATCGTCGTTGGATACCACTCGCATGAAACCGGGAGGTCCGCCGCGATGGTTGGTATCCATGTCCTGGTCATGCTGGGAGCTCGAGATGAAGAATAGGTCAGCCTTCTCCAAAAGGTCTAGAGCTTGTTGAGGTAGCTTGAGTGAGTCTGATACCAGCTCTGGCTTGGAGATAGCAGGCACGATATGCTTCTTGTTAAGGTACTTCGGGCAGTTACCGAGACTCTGCTCGATCTTGATGACGAGTTGGACTTCGGCGACATGCTCCTCGTGGTCTGTGGCTTCGTCTTCTCGAATACTGAGAGCACCAGCGACCATCCGACCGTACATCTTAACCCTTTTCCTTGTTTCAAGATCAATCGTCAAACCGCTCACCATCCGCCCTGTGCCCTCCTCCCGAACAACATCACCTTTGGCCTCTTTGCCGACCAGTTCTTCGACGACCGGATCGTGCTTGCCTGTGACAGGCGTTCTGATACCGATGACGCCTTGCCCGACTGGCTGCGCGAAACCTTTGTCGCCGTTGCCCCAGAGGGTGGTCCATGGTCGGCCTTCCTTGTCCAGTGTCCCTATTGCTATGAGCGGTGCTATCTGTAGATGGTTGGCTAGCTGGGGCGAGAGAGCTGGAACAGTTGGGTTGTCGTGGTCCGGTACATGCAATGCTTTCCTCATCTGTTCCTCGCCGTCGTGCCATGGTAGGTCTTGAAGGAAGATGCCGGCCATCGTCGATCTCTCGTATTGGTGACCGAGATTACGACCAAGAGTGTGTGACGTATAGTTTGCTTTGAGAAATGAGATGGTGTAGAGGAGAGTGCTGAGTTCAGCTGAGAAGATGGAACCAAGAGATGGAAGTCAAAACGCCTTACAGAATGCAGTTCTGCTGACGAAGGACTGCTGTTCCGCGCAGTCGACAGTATTTGTCAGATATACTGTTCAGCCCTGCCATATGCTATGCTTCGACAAACCGATGTACACTATGCTATGCGGTGGCCAGCGATGGGAAAGAGGAACAACGATCAACAGGAGAAGTGCTGTTGGAGGAAGACCACCTTCCGTTTTCGGGGGATCAGGACCGAGACGCGAGGAACATCGAGGCATGCGACGTCTTTCCATGTTCCCCCAATGGAACAACTTCACAGCTGCCACAGGACTGACACGGTGGCAATGTTGAGAAACTATTCTGTCGCTTCTAAAGCACATCTTATCCTGGATCGTCACCAATCTTCAACACGACCCGACCAGCTATGTCCCCTTTCTCGAGCTCATGATAGACCGCCGGCAAGTCTCTAAACGGCCTCACATACGTCTTTGGCTTCACTATGCCAGTCCTCACCAGCTCCACCGCTTCCAAACACTCCTTCAGATTGCCCACGAGGTTGCCTTTGATCTTGAGGCCCTTGATCACAATTTCTGACACTGGCGTCTCGATTTTCCCTCCCCCAGGCGGAATGCCAATGCAACACATCGTTCCTTCTATCCTCAACATGGATGCTGCTTGTGTGAAGGCTGATGAGTGACCCGCTGCGACGATCACGACGTCCGCTCCTCCAGTAAGTTTCTGAACCTCTCCTGTAACGTCCTTGGTCTCTCGAAAGTCAAGGAATTGCGCGCCCCAGGACTCCACCAACTCTCGCTTCTGCTTCCCAGAGTCTATGCCGAATACTCTCGCACCTTGGGCAAGGCCATACTGCACAGCATATTGTCCAAGCCCTCCCCCGGCACCGGAGACGACCAACCACTGCCCAGCCTTCAACTCAGCATTCTTCACAGCCTTGTATGCCGTCAGACCAGCACATAAGGTGCAGCTCGTTGCCACGGGATCGACATCGTCGGGCAAAAGCGTCAAATACCCAGCGTCCAGACAACAGTACTCCTGGAATGCCCCGTCTTCGTGGTGCAAATGGTTCGTGGGCTTGAAGCTTCCAACGCCTTGACAGTATTGCTCCTGGCCGGAGAGACAGTATGAGCAGCGTCTGCAGATCCGGCTGGAGAACCGGATGCCAACGAGAGCGCCGATATAGATCGATGGGTCTCGCTCTGGAAGGCCAGTGCCTAGGGCTACGATCCTCCCGACACCTTCGTGGCCACCGATATGTGGTAGCTTGATATTCGTGATGGGCTTGCCGTCTGGGCCTGCTGCAGTACCGGCTCGTGTGTGAAGGTCTGTGGCGAGTCACTTTTAGCCAATGGCCAAAGACTCCAGATTGCAAGGCTGTTGATGGACGTACCACTTTGACACACGCCACAGTAGAGAACTTTGGCAAGTACCTCGTCTGCTCCTGGCTTTTGTACGGGGTAGTCGTCAACGAACTCGACTGGACCGCCGAGCTCACGGACTAGAGCGACCGTCTGCTTGTCGGGGATCGGGAAGGAAGCCATATTCCTGCGTTCTTTCCTTAGGCTTGCAACCGTCTGGTCGAAGAGGCAGATAATCTGAATCCATGTGGCTGTCTCCAATATTTGATGTTAAGTGAAGATACGCCGCAGTACGTACATGCTCTACCTCCCTCACCTACAACTATGCTCGCATGACGAAATGACGAGCTCTGTGCCATCACGCTGTACGGATTTGTATGCCATACATGGAAGCTGATGAGGCTTTGTACACATGTACTCTGCATATGAGCACCTTACCCCGCCGTAGCATGCATCCAAGTACAACAGTGCGGCTGAATATGCTCCGAAGGATGAAGTGCACTAAATCGTTGATTGCGAAGCAACGCCGCTCTTTGCTGTTAGAGATGCCGACGAGATGCCGACGGTTATCAAGTCCTGACGCCACGAAACAGTCGCTCAGAACGCAAGAGAACCGACCATATCAGATATTCCCAATGACAACCATAAACCTCAATCTCCCATCTTTCTCCTTCCTCGCCTTATCTTCACCCTCCACTAGCGCTTCAGCACCATCAGTGTCATCCCCGTCCAACCCATCGTCAAGCATAAGCGTGCTGCTCTTCCAACCCCAGCTCTGGCTGAAATTGAAGCTATCTGGTGCACTTTCGTATACGCTAAGCATGCGCCCTCCTCTGCTGGGTGAGTAGATCTTGAAATATGTCTTGATCGTTGGTCTGGCGTCCACGTAGGGTGGTAGCGTGGGCACGTGAGGCCGTTTCTGCTTCTGTGTTGGGTAGGAGTAGTGTGAGGCAGAGGCGGAGGGGACAGTAGGGCTCTCGAGGTCGGCATCGTCAGTGTCCGAGGATGACACGGATGGGTCGGTGGCCGGAGTGAACATTGTGTCGTTGGTGGTAGTGGACGCTGATGTGCGGTTTGACAACACCTGTGCATCGGCCTGGCGTCCCCGTTGAACCGGACGTGACCCGACGAGAAGATCGTGCATGAGGCTTGGTCGTCCATCCTCCACCAGAGCTGGCTCATCGCCCGCGCTGCCAAGACTGTCCGCTCCGTCCGTATCTGCGCCATCGCTACCAACCGTAGTCCTGCGTCTTGCATCGCGTCTGTCCCGCCTCTCAGACCTCAAGATCATCTCTCGCTCGAGCACACCTATGCGCTCATCTACGCTGCCCTGCGCCAAGCCAGCAGTGTTGGCAATGACTTCTTCAGCATCCCTTTCTTTCGCTCTGTGTAGATATACGCCCAGCTGTTTTGATCGCGTCGATGCGACCTTTTGGATGTAGATGTTCCACAAGCTACCTGCGTAGAAGACAGTTCGCGAGTACACCCTCTTCCTCTCCTTCAGTAGTCTCGGATTTGGGAACGAGGCCGCGAACCGGAAAGGCGGAAAGTGCGTATATCTCACGTCATTCGGGTTGCCAGCGCCTGCTGCGGCGCCGTTCTCTCCCTGTGCTCCTCCAGATCCTCCGTTCGCGCCAGCAGTAGTTCGGGCATTCCGAGGCTGTGCAGTCACAGCGCCGAAATCCGACATCCATTGCACGTCTTCCGGACCGAGCGTTGCAGACAAGCGGCTTGCATGTCGTTGCAGCGTTGTGTTGTTGCTCGTAGCGATGACTGGATCCGCGTTGCCGCCCATGACGATATTGCAATCAGATGTCGGGATCCAGAACTTACGAGGCTTGCCATTAGCGTCCCATGAATCGCTTGCAATATCTTCTTCACCACAAGACTTCGTGGTGGGCTCAGCACGGACAGTGGAAGTAGAGGTTGAGGCAGCTGGTTGCTTGCCTTTCGAGAACGGGTTAGAAGTCTCGGAGGGCGGCGAAGGCGGAAGTGGTGTCGTAATGTTCATGGTGGTGTCACGAGTGGCCTCGGAGTCTGTGTCGTCCGTACATGTGACCGATATCCCGAGGTCCATCTCGCCATCTCGAGCATTGAGGACCTTCTGCCGCAGCTCCATTTGCTGCCATAGTGCATCGCCAACGACTTTTTGGGGTAAGACCGGCAAACCAAGGATATCTCGGGTGTCTTTGATGAACTGCAATTGCTCGAAGTCGAGATGCACGTAATGGATGCCTTCATCCAGCAGGACCAACAACGGCTCGATCTCAGGCAGCGTGTAAAGAGTGACCCAGCGATGTAGATGATCCGGTACCCCTCTGCCACTTCCCATACCATTCTTGCGATATACTCCATCAAAGCGTACCGCCATCAGGCTTGCCGGGTCCGGTGCTTTGAGCACCTTCCTTGTCGTGCCTGGCTCCACTAAGCCAGCATCCAGTGCTTTAGATTTCAAGCGTCGGTCAAGAATTCGCTTAGCGAGGGCCCAGCGATCCCACTCGCCATCGATGAAGAAGCCGTCGCCGCCTACAATCTCGCGGATAATGTCGCCCGGTATACCATCCCAGTAGCGGAGAGGCATGCACCAGCCGTCTCTACACAGCATTGCTTTCGCAGAAGCCAGGATCTTGTCCCCAGCACGGCCATAGTAGTTGCTAGTCACCAGTCGAATTAGCGGTGCAAGCGTGCCAGCAGTCATCTGGCGGAGCATGCTCTCGACAGAAGACTCGATGAGATCTTGCATCTCGAGCCAACACCCGGTCGCGAAGAGACCAACGGCATCGCGACTCTCTTCAGCAGGCTCATTGCAGCCATACAATCGCTTCAACGCAAGCTCAAAGGAGGCTTGCGTGATGGACGGATCGATGTCTTCAGGGTGAACCGTCGTGTCGCGAGCAGAAGACTCCAGCCAGGGCTCGCTTAGGGCACTTCGGAAGAAGGGCGCTCGATCAAGGATAAGGCGATGGAGTTTGTACTCCTGGCCAAATGCGTGGACGGTGATATCGGAATGTCGGCCTTCGAGTAGACCTCGACTGTAGAGATGCGATGGCAGGTTGGCCGAATCAGCGGATTGGAGGCTACGGTTGTAGGTTGAGATTGGCCTGGTTTCCTGGTAAGATGGGGTGCGGGAAGCGCTGGGTGAGGTAGCGGCTTGGACGGCAAAGAGGCGACTGAGGGTCGTAAGGGTAGTGGACCCTTCACGATTGTGGCGAGCGTGGGATGAAGTCGGGGGTGAGTTTGGATCGTCGGCGTCCTTCTCTACTTGGGGAAGATGTCGACTGCTGGTGCTGAGGTCGTGCACATCGCTTTCGTTGTACCTCTGACCTGCTTGCTGCGAAGAAGTTGCGAGGGTTGATAAGGCTGGTTGGGACATTGGTACGCTTTCTTGGCTCGGCGGACTGAACGCAAGTGTCGGAGGCCTTGCTACCTGTTCATCCTGTCGTGGTTCTGGCGAACTTTGCCGCCCTGAGCCCCCAAATATGGACGCTGCACCGCCCGAGTAGAGTGCTCGTGGTAGGCTGGTCGTCCTACTTGGCCTGGGCCGGGGACGTGGCACAGATGATTGCGGTGAAGCTCCGGTCCTTGCGTTGTAGAATCCCCAAGTTGAAGAGGACGAGGGCGTCTCAGGATTGGTGTCATCGTGATTCTCCATGATTGCAGACAAATTGAAGAGGAGAGTTCTGTCCAGGGCCTTCTACATTGCAAGAGCACGTAGATGTGTATCAGCAGGTTCAGATAGCGGGGGAAGGTCGAGGTGTGGCTGCAGCGTCATCCGCCCGAACCTGCCAGCATGTTTCACTGCTCACGGTGCCATCTCCGTACGAGAACGTCTTGTGATTAGAACACGATGGGCCTAGATCTCTTCGTATGTGCAAGTTGCAGTGTACATGTAGTCGCAACATGGGTTGAAGATGTGACGTCGGCTCGCTGACTAACCAGCTAACCAAATTTGATTAGCAGCCGTTCTGAGAGTCGATGACTTTCACATGTGATTATATGTTCTAAGTGCTACTCTTCGCTCGACCAGCAAGCAATGGCATCGCCCTTCACCATCTCGCCATTGCGATCCCGACTCGTACTAAAGGCAAGCAGCCTCATCTCCCAAGATGCCTTCGTCTGCCGTCGATGCCTCCACCAGCAGGCGAAGGCGAACACCCGCTCGACATCGACGAAACGATCGCCTTTCCTAGACGCCTTCAAACAAGCACGGCAACCGCAGCTACGGCATCAGTCTTCCGCCGCATCTCCATCATCGCAAAGCGCCACCTCTCCCCTTGGCGCGCTGTCCCAGCGCATCACTCAGTCCTCTTCAAGCTCAAGGGGACATTCCGCCTCAGGCTCCTCCTTCCCGGACGTATCAAGCAAGAGCGTCGCCTACTTCCTTCTGGCATCAGCCACCAGCGTCTTCGGCATCGTCGTCTTTGGTGGATTGACTCGCCTCACCGAATCCGGACTCAGCATCACCGAATGGCGTCCGGTTACTGGCTCTCTACCACCCCGGGATGAGACAGCATGGGAGGAGGAATTCGCACGTTATAAGCTCAGTCCGGAGTTCAGGATGCTGAACTCTCGCATGGGGTTGGAGGATTTCAAGCAGATATATTGGATGGAGTGGACACATCGGCTTTGGGGGAGAGTGGTAGGAGTGACATTTCTGGTGCCGACTCTGTATTTCGTGCTGCGGAGACGGGTGAGTAGAGGGATGGCGGGGAGGTTATTGGCAATATGCGGTTTGATTGGGTTTCAGGGAGCTCTGGGCTGGTGGATGGTAAAGAGTGGGCTAAAGGATGATCTCTTCGACAAGGGGCAGCAGCCAAGAGTCAGCCAATACAGGTTGGCCGCACACTTGGGGACGGCATTCCTGGCCTACCTGGCTATGGTATGGAACGGGCTGGCGATTTTGAAGGAGCATCGACTTGTCAGAAACCCTGCAGAAGGCAGCAAGTTGCTCCAGCAGCTTCAGCGTCCCGAGTTGAGGTCGTTCAAGCGTGCGGTTGCCGCGCTGAGCGTGCTAACCTTCGTGACCGCCATGTCTGGTGCTCTGGTGGCCGGACTGGACGCGGGCTTGATATACAACGACTTCCCCTGGATGGGCCAAGGTCTCTTACCACCAAAGCGAGAGATGTTTGATCCGTTTTACTCTCACACTCCGGATCAAAAGGATCTGGTGTGGCGAAACATGCTCGAGAACCCTGTCCTTGTCCAACTAGACCACCGGATTCTGGCCACTACCACCTTTACAGCGATCGTTGCACTTTGGGCATACTCTCGCTTCAATCCTCGTGTACGAGCGACGATGCCGAAATCGGCGAGCAAGGGCATGCTAGGAGTGGTGCATCTGGTCAGCTTGCAGGTTGTGCTAGGGATAAGCACACTTTGGTATCTGGTCCCAACACCTGTGGCTGCCGCCCACCAAGCAGGGGCATTGGCGCTACTAACAGGCGTCACGCTGCTTGCGAGTAGAGTGAGGGTTTCGAAGAGGAGTCTCATGCTTGTGCAAAAGGCGCTGGAGCGGCAGGCCAAGGTGAAGGGTTCGGGGACGATGCAGAAGCATTGGTCACCCGTAGTATAGCTCAGTGTAGATATGTACGATACCACTCTACTTCTTCCAGCTACCGACCTGTGTCATCGGCCTGTTTGGATCTTGCACGTACATTCTCACATTCCGTTCCTTCCCAAAGCGGCAATGTGGCAATTCTTCTCGGTGAAACCATTTCGCCGGCGCCTTCGTCATTTCCACTGACAAACTTCACGTTCTTCCAGCCGCTCATGACTCTGCGATTCCACGACCTTCACTCCTGCCTCTTCTAATATTGAGGTAGCTGCACAAAATTCTCTACTCTTCGCGCACCCCCACAGAATCGCACACAACAGCATCATGGCGACCATGACACAACCAGCCGCCGCAAATGGCTCCCAACAACCCCTCTATACCTGCAACACATGCGGAGTGGCCTTCCGGACTGGCGAATTGCAGAGAACACACATGCAATCGGACTGGCACCGGTACAATCTCAAGCGCCGTGTTGCACAGCTACCCCCTCTCACGGCAGAAGCGTTCTCAGAAAGAGTTATCGCGAATAAGGCGACGGCTGCTGCGACGGCGGCAAGAGCAAGATTCGAGAAAAGATGCGAGGCTTGTGAGAAGACGTTCTACTCTGAAGGAGCCCACTCGAACCATCTCGGGAGTCAGAAGCACCGGATATTGGCGGCGAGATGGAACGCGGGAGGGACCGGCACAGAGACTGAAAGTCTGGTCGACTCAACATTCTCGCTTGGCGAGCCTATGGAGGCGCAGAGCACGACGACGGAGAGTACTGTAAATGGTGAGGCAAACGGCGTCGTGGATGAGGATGCTGAGGAGGAGTTTGAGAATGTGGTGGACAAGATTCGGACCACTGGTTTAGAGGACGCATCACCACAAGATCCGCTTTCGGCACGACCTGGACGCCCGACGCCTACCACTGCACAGGTTGAGCGCGATCATCCAATGTCGCCGGAGAAGACCATGGATGGAGAAGAGTACGACCATAAGGCGGATGTTAAACAGTGTCTGTTCTGCAACTACGACTCGCCGACCCTTGACCTCAACATCAATCACATGGGAAAACAGCATGGCTTCTTCATACCAGAGCGAGAGTTCTTGGTGGACTTGGAGGGATTAGTCAATTATCTTTCGGAGACTATCCAGGTGCTAAACACATGTTTGTTCTGTCACAAGACACTGCATTCCGCGCACGGCATCCAGACCCATATGCGAGATAGAGGACACTGCATGATCGCATATGCGACAGAAGACGAGCAGATGGATGTGGGCGAGTTCTACGACTTCCGGTCAACTTACAGTGACGAAGAGATCGAGGAGGAAGATGAAGAGGTTGATGGCGGCGTGAAGCTCGGAGTCAAGCGAGCAACCAAGACTACGGTGCAGAACGGTGATGGCCAAGATGTGGACATGGACGGAGATGAGGAAGGTTGGGAAAGCGACAGCACCTTATCATCTGTGCCGACCGATGAAATCACTTCTGTGCCCATTGAGAACAAGGACCACAAGTACGCCAAACTTGACCTCCACCGCCATCACTCGCACAGCGATCCGCGGCCGCATAAGAACACCGACGGCTTCCACTCGCACGCCCACCACACGCCCACTGCAGTCTACCATGACGACTACGAGCTGCATTTGCCATCCGGACGTACCGCTGGCCACAGAGCTCTACGCACCTACTACCGCCAAAACCTTCGCAACTACCCCACGCCCGAAGAGCGAGAGCAGCAGCGCCTTCTCACCGAGTCAGACGAGCGACACGTCTCTGATGATGAGAACGACGCTGCAAGCGAAACGACCGAGACTGGTCGCGGACGGCAAGTTGTCACTCGCGCTAACGGCGGCCTGGGCATGATCGGCGTCAGCGACGCGAAGAAGCGAGAGGTGCGCGCGGTGGAGAAGAGGGATCAGAAGCGTGCCCAGCGTGCGGAGAACAGGTATCGCGCAGGCAATGAGCGGAGGCACAACTTCCAGAAGCACTTCCGGGACCCATTGCTGCAGTAGAAGCGCTGCTGCGAAAATGGGGAAGGTTTGTATTGCTGCGAGCGTTCGATATCTGCTTGCTTCGGTCTTTGGAAGCTGACCGATCGAGCGCGCAAATAGCAGAGCAATATCATGATTACAGCAAGACAGTGGAAGAAACCCTACATTCTCTGATGACAGAGACGCACGAAAGGACTGACTACAAGTGATACAGCATATCCTCCGTGCTGTGTATCGCCTTACAACCGGTCCTAAATCAATCGTGAATGAGGAGGGTCTGACGCTGCATCTTCGAGACGACCACGGATGCAGTGATTGAATACCTTCTTACACTCAAGAATGCCGTTCCAGACGGCTCAGTTGCTGTTGTGTGACGATCAGCACGTCGCACAAGGCAGCAAACAATGTCGACATATGGCATACTTTCGAGTCTGCTGGAACGTTGAGCAAACGTTTTATCGTGAGTTATACGCGAGGCTGCCCGACTCAGTCTTTTCAACGACTCATCTCGGGTTCTTACTTGCTTGTGATCAACCTATACTCACATGAATCCCTTAGAATTCTTCACTCTAATGTCAAGCTCTTCCGACATCAAGCCTTTCCGCATGGTCGCGGAGGCCAGAGGAGGCACTTTCACGTTCCGAAAGCCCGCATCCTCTACTCCTAATGAGATCGATGAGAACAATCACACCCATGTCGATCTCATTGGAACATACCACTGTACGTCGGCAGAGTCTGCCGTACATTTTTTGGGCGATGCGCTGATCCGTTCTACGCTACACACACAGGCAACACCTGCGTGGCCATATACTTCCCCATCGACCAGCGACGCTGCTTTATGATGCACTGCAATGCGTGGACTCGCTACTCCGAACCTACCAACTATGCAGAGCCCGAGGCTGGCGAGGAGCTCAAACGTGAGATTATGAAGAAGCTTCAGCAGGAAGCCAAAGAAAACGACTGGGACCCGACACTCGAGGGCTTCGCTGAGGTCGTCTATGCGGCGTGTCCCAAGTACAAAGTCGACTATGAGGGCGACATGGTCAAGACAGGTGGGTACTATGCCGTGGAAGCCGTGCGAGAGTTCTTGAAAAATCAAGCAGACGCTGTTGACAGGAACGCCAGCCAATTTACAGCATTGGTGGAGAAGGCCAATACCATCCGCCACCAAGCAAACGGGTTCATGGTGCACACTGATCTCCAGGGGTTTGTCGTGCACCACGCTAGTAGGAAGATGGTTGCGACCTTCAAGGCGAACCAGGAAGGCCTTTACCACCGCCGAAGCCCTGCTGATTTAGGCCTTTATCGACCGGTGACCGTCCTCGGCCTTGAGATTTGCAAGTGGTCAATTTGCGTCGACGATCAAGAAGCCATTGTCTTGGAGCAGATGTTCCGCGCGAAGCAGAAGGGCGTGAAGCTCACTGAAGAAGATATGGAGGAACTGGAGATCAATCGCTTGCGCGCTGGTCCTGAGAGGTCCTCTCCTGGGCCGGAGGAATTGAGTTCAAGGTGAGGATGTTTCGTGTTCGTGGAGTACCTTTCGTTCGACTGGTACGATGCTGATCTACTCGACAGCTATGACCCGATACTGCCTCAACCCGAATCAGCATCTGCATTCTATCATACTCAGTCCACACCAGCCTGTTCAACACGAGTGGTCACCAACGCTTGCACGGCGCTCTCCGACACCTGCTTCCTCGGCGTAAGCGGCCAAACCGACTGGTCTGACGAGTCTTCCTGTGACGCTTCCCACTGCGATCGCCCCCATTTTTGCAAGCCGTTCTGGCGAGGAGCGAGTACGGGCTTGCTGACTGGCTGTCCCTTCGGCGAAGAAAGGGTTCAACACCTATACCCCATCTCTCGTCGGACTGTGTGGCATGGGAGGCCGAACTGCCCACATGAATTCCCTGGCTCCGGCCGCAGCGGTGTTTGTATATCGATCCCTGGTCAGCCGCGATGTCCGTACGGGCACGAGTATAAGGATGTACGGATGATTCTGTCAGGGTGAAAGACCTTGTAAGTGGCAAGGCTAGGTGTCACCTGATTTCTGGCAGAAGTGGTCCTATTCCTGCATCTCCAGCTTAACTCCTCTCCAAATGGTCTCCAAATAATCCACTGCTACATGCTGTCAAGTTGAGGCAAGCAATGCCAAGACGAGGCAGATAGCATCTGCTGTTTACGAGGCAAGCAGACGTCGACTGGCCTGCAGCACTGGATGACAAGATGGAACGACGTCAAGATTGACGATGTCGCACATCGACAGAGAATACCGAAGATGCGTAGCAGAAAACTGGTTGCGTATATACATATGTCAAGCAGAACCAGTTGGTATCATCCATTCTCTCCTTGTCAAACATGATCTCGTTAAATTCGTCTCAAACCCTGCTTCGCATCTGGACGATTCCAATAGCACAACCATCGCCTAGTACTTCCCCGAAGGCGGCGCCTCCACCAAACTCGCCCGCCTGGTCATCTCCGACTGGTCGTAGTTGATGCCGCCAGTAACACCTTTCACCGTAACAGCACCAACACTTCCCCGTCGAATCTCGTCCTGCGCGACAACAGACAGCCTCTTCTCATCGTAGTGCGTAGTCGTGAGAGCGCCGCCAACAGCACCGCCTTCGAGAGAGGTAGCGACGATGTTCTCGCCCTTGACGCGCAGGATGTGGAAGCCGTGGCTGGCCCAGGAGTAGGAGACGTAGCAGAGCACGACGACGAACCCGACGAGCGGGACGACGTAGGAGATGCGGGTGTTCACTGAGTCGGCGATGGCGCCTTGGATCGGGGGGAAGACAGCACCGCCGCTGACGCCCATGACCAAGATACCGGCACCACGGCGAGTGTGGCGGCCGAGGTTTGCCGTGCCCAAGGTGAAGAGAGCCGGGTACATAGGCGCCATGAAGAAGAAAATGATGATCAAACACGCCACGGCGGAAGTCCCAGACCCGGCGGAGACGTAGGCGGTGAAGGCGATGGCGCCGCAAGCATAGACGACGAGGATGAAGTTGCTCTCGAAGAAGCAGGCAAGACCGGTGGCGATGAAGCGAGCAACTGTGAAGGTGATCAAGCCGTAGGAGAGCATCTAAGCGACTCAGTCAGCATGCGGAACGCTAGAACAGCTCTCGGGATGGCTGGAGATAACTTACCTGTGAGGCCTGAGCATCTGTGAAGCTGGCGTTCTCCGTAGCGTAGTTGATGAAGAATGAGGCTGTCGTGACTTGAGCGCCCACGTAGCAGAACTGGGCGATGAAACCCCCGATCATATTGTACTGCTTGTATAGGGGTGCGTCGCCGATGACATTGCCGTACTGATCGACGCCAAGCTCCAGCGTGTTCTCGGTGACGACAGATCCGCGACGAACAGCTGCTTCCTGGATCTCCGGTAGCTTCGCAAAGAAGAACATAACACCGACCGCTGCACCGGCGCATGCGACTGCGAGGTAGACATATTGGACGTTGACCAGGGAGCCTTCGCCGGACCCGGAGAAGAAGGCCTTGGATGCTATGAGCGGGCCGACGAACGAGGCAACACCGTTCCAGGATTGACAGAACTGCAGACGTGCCGAAGCCGTTGCTGGATCACCAATGACCACAGCGTAGGAGTTGGCGGAAGTCTCGAGGGTCGCAAGGCCGCAGGCGATGACGAAAGTGCAGACCAGGAAACCACCGAACGCGGCCGTCTTGTTTGACTCGGTGGTGAAATGCGCAACCGGCCAGAAGAAGACGGCGCCAAGCGAGTATAGACTGAGGCCCATGAGGATTGTGAACTTGTATCCCTTGCGCTTCATGACTTCAGCTGCGACTGGCGAGAAGCAGAGGTAACCACCGCCAAAGTACATGACTTGGAGACCGGTAGACTCGAGCCGAGTGATGTCGAGACTGTTGTAGCATCGTTAGCATTGTCGTGTAGTCGGGGCCATTAGAACTTACACAGTCTGGAAATGCTTATTGAGCACATCCAGAAGACCGTACGAGAAACCCCATAGGAAGAACAGCGAGATGACGAGGGAGAGTGGGAAGATGAGCTTCTTCCCCGTGAGGAAGCCTCCCTCAACGGGGGCTGTGTTGATTGGTACGCCGCCGCCCATGTTGGTTGCCTGCGCTGGTGCTGATGAGTTGGAGAGCGGTGGTTGCTAGGATTGTTGCGAGGTCCTGGTGAAGCGGAGTACTGCGGATGCGATGATCTTATACCAGATGACTGCTGGCAGATAACTCGGCTCCGTTGTCTGATTGATCGCGAGAGTTCGTAGAAATGAGGGGAGCCACAGACGAACGATGCTGTAGCGGAGGAAGCGCTGCTCGATATGGAATGATTGCCGAGATGGTGATTGCTGTTGATGGTCCTTCTGGCAGTAGGGTGCAGATCTTGTACTTATACATTGCTTCCACAAGCGAAGATAAAACTTACACCGTGCATCTGAGTGTTGGCGCGAAGGGCTTCTCACCGATGTGTGTCGAGATGAGGTCTGGACGAGCTCAGGTGGTGAGAGTTGACGCCATCAAGCAGGAGGGTTCGGCCCTACTGCCAATAGGCTTCGATCACATGCACATCTCGTTAGTCGGTCCGCGCCATCTAGCGATTTGCCTCACGATGAGCGCCACGGGGCAGGGGCCGGGGTGCTGGCGTTGATGAGTTGATATGTCGTCGGCGTTTGATGGGGCAAGATGGGGCTCCACGCTGGACCATGCGGCTCTCATCTGGGCCTGGCCGTGGAGAACATTCTTCCACCCCGGTGGACCAGATCTGGGGATTGCTGGAGAGCCTGGTACTTGCGCACAGCGAAAGTCTGTCGCTGTCGTGCTCCATGTGCGGATCAACACTCGCTAGCAGGACCACTTCTCACACCAGATGATGTGATGGGTCTTCCAGATCGACGCAGTGCCGAGTTCTGCTGCACGACTCCGTATGCCCGGACCCGGACCCGGCTCCTCAAGGTGTCTGCTTGTGCCACCTGACCGATGCGGTGATGGAGCGGGCATAGAGATCGGCGGTAATAGAAGGCATAGTTTGGCGGCTTGCCGACCAGCGCTCATGCGTACCCCGGCATCGGTGAGCTGTCACGGCGCTGGAAACGCAGTCACCACAGTGGTGGTATCAGGTGAGGACAATTTTCGACGCGCCAAGCGGTGGAGTCGTTCTAGACTTGTTCTCGAAGACTGCCCAAGCTGGTAAGCGTGTCCAGGAAGTATTCGGCCCTTTTCGTCTCATCGAATCATCGAGATGATCTTCCCAACCTACTGTCGCCCCAGTGCCCCCACAATGGGTTGTTTGCTAGTGAGTTTTTGTTAGCTGCAGTGCGAGAATCTACATCCGTCAAAGCCTGCACTCTCCAGCCACTGGGATGCGTCGAGATCGGCTGGGATGACCAGCAAGTGCATCTTGGCGCACACAAAGTTGCCACTACCGGTAATGTCGAGTGGTCAGTCGCCGCATGCTGTCGGACGTGGGCAAGGCTCCGGCAATGGGACTTAGCTCAGCCCTACTAGGCGAGCCGAAGCTTCAAGTGTCCGAGCGTGAGCGAGGCGCTCAACGATGGGTATCGACGGACTATGGCATCTGTTCGTAGACACGAGAGCCTTGCCAACGAGAAGCCACGGCGTCGTCCAGATCGCAGTAGCGGCCCCAGACGGGTGGGAGGCAGCGAGGACGACCGAACGATCACCGCGTCTTTGCTGGAGTGAGCTTGTTGTGTAATGGCAGTCCCCGAAGACGCATTTCCAGCGAGACCATCCAGTCGAACTCGAACGACTTCAAGAAGGAACATTTGTTGCTAGCGATATCCGCGCAAAAGTCGATGCGGACGCAGAAGATGAAAACGAGGCTGTGGCTCAAGCGCTTAGATCAAGTCTGGAAAATGGCTCCAGAACCTACGCATCTCTGTACATCTTTCCAAGCTGCGTCAACTTTCCTTCATCATCCAGCATTCTCGCCCACTTCCCAACAGTCCCCGTATCCCTCATCGGGCCAAACCACGCATACCGCTCGACCCAGTCCAAAGTATCGAGATACTTGACGCTGTCTCTGGCGAAGCTCTCTACATGATCTCGAGGCAACGGGTTGTCGATCTGCCAGTTCGTACAAGCGAACTCAGTGATCCATGCAGGCTTGTTCGGGCCCAGTTGGTGGTATCTGGTACAGCGTAAGCACATCTCCACGACCACCAAATAGCAGCTTTAATCTCACGTTGACCAGATGTAGTCATAGAACTGCCCAAGCGTCTCGCCGTACCAATGGAAGCAGTAAAAATCGATATCACTGCCGCCATCGCGGATCCTCCGCAGAAAGTCCTGAAGCCAGGCCACACCTTGGGGAGCGGACGAGATGCCAGGACTACCGCAGCGTATCCCAGCCTTCCGCAGCGGCTCCATGTGTTGAAGCCAGTTTGACACGGCAAGCTCAACGGGCATGTTGGACCTAGTGTGATGGGCAGAAGGGTCAGCGAACGTCTCGACAGTTGAGGCCAAAATGGAGGTGCCTCGGAGCACTGCTTGGTCCTGGGACATTGGAGGCGTCTCGGAGAACCCTTCCACACAAAAGTTCGACTTACTGGTCGGGTAGTTCTGGTTCATTGAACCCGAGAACACGTGTGGCATCCACTTGCTTCACTTTCGACTGCAGCTGGTCCATGCCGGCGTTGTTCCATTGCATGGGCACGAACTCGAGAGTCTTTGAGTCTGGGGTTGGATTGGGAGACCAGTTGTAGAGCCACGATACCTTGGAGCCGGGCTTGGTGAAGGGGAAGACTTGGTCTTGCTTGTGATTGTTTGTGGGCCAACAGAGCCCTCTTTTAGGCTTTGGTGCCATGTCGTTGATAACTGATTGGGCGTGGTGATAGGCCGTGGGTGTTTGCTTTGTTGTACGAGTGGTATCCGTTCTTGCTCGTCTCGTTGCACTCGCCTTTCAAGCACTCGTGGCACTGATGGATCACGTCGATAAGTGCGGATATGTAGCAGAAATGGAACGTCTGTACAATACTTGGAAGCTGGTGCGGCCGACATGGAAAAGTGGATCAGCGTCAAGGCGCCTTCTCCCAAAACAAGGTGCCGAGTGAACCTTCCAGGTTCCTTGCCATCGTCAATCGTCAAGTCCGAGACTCAGGTTTCCTTCCAAAACGCGCAGCTTCATGCGAAGAGCCTTACAGGTGATGGTATCAGTCGAAACATGAAAGCCCACGGGAAGCGGCTGAGAAGCAGTCACGTCGAAAGGCTGCGGGCCGCTGGTACACTGGAAGCCGAGTCGCAGTGGTTTGATCTGCATTGAGTACGCGACATGAAGACGTTCAGGACGATCATGGTAGCATTGATTGACACTCAATGGTAGTCTACTAGTATCTTTTTTTTAATGCGTATCGCGTTTCTCATGCTCATTATGTGCAATGCTCTCCCCCAGAACGCCGAACACCTCGCTAAGCATGTAGAGCACAAATCCAGCTTCTCATCACCACATCGCACTTCCCTTCTTCCTCAACCGCTCCGCTTGCGCCCCATCGTCACTCGCACTCCTCAAGCCAAAGAAACTCTTCTTCTTCGCCGGCCTCTGGCTCGGCACACCCAGCGAGCTGCTGTTGTTCGCTCCACTCATCATCACCGAACTCGAGCTCGCGCTTGGCTGTGTGTACAGTCCGTTGCTCCCCATTGTCGGCCGAGCAGGCATCTGAGGTGGCCGCGCGCTCGTCCGCGAACTCGAGGAATTAGCCGGAGGTCGCTGCGGTTGCTGCTGCGAATTAGGGAGTGGTTTCACGCCATACAGTTTCCGCAGCCGGTCGGTCTCGCGATCAATCTCAACTTGCTTCTTCTGGGCTGCTTTTGCTTCTTCGTCGACCATGCGTTGAAGGCGACGGCGTTCGGCTTCGTCTTCGCGTTCTCGTTGCTTGCGACGAGCGGCAGCGGCGCGAGCTTCAGCTTCTTGCTCGGCTCTCTGTTCCGCCTTGAGGCGAGCGGTCTCAGCGTCGAGCTCCCATTGTGCGCGAAGATCTGCCATTGGTGGTGGTTGATTAGAGGGCTGGCGGGAGTGAGGCGGAGTTGTTTGCAGCCGTGGCAGTGAGGTCCGTTTGGCTTCGTTAGGTGTTTGTTGCGGTACGCTGTTTTTGGGCGGCTGAGAATGAAGAGCATTTGGAGGGACAGCGGCTGCCTGAGCAGTCCTTGGGTTCGACAATTTTCTGCCGCCTGAGCTCAACTTCCTCGCACCCATGTCGGAGATATTGAAGAGCTCCGGAAGCTGGTCCTTGGAAGAGAAGTACAGGTCCCGGATGACAACCGCGCTCAAAAGCAACGTCACCTCCAAACCCTTCGGATCTTCCAGCCCTATCCTCGCAAGGTTGGGCTCGTAGATCGTCAACTCGCGCATGCTCCGCCACAATGCTATCGCAATATCTGGATCCCTCTTCGACTTCTTGCTTTTGACATCCGTACTCTTGCCCGTCATGTAGCACGTCAAATCCTTGTTCAGCTTGCTCTCCTTCCTCCAGACAAAGTTGATTCTTGGTGTGATGTTCAAGCTCGCTGGATCTGACTGTCCATGGTCCAAAGTACTGCTACTCGGCGTCCGAAATGCAGTCTCGGGTAAGCTGAACTCGTAGCTGTCGCTGCCAAAAGTAGAGCTCTTGATGCTCACGCGGATCTGCTGGTCTGGTTCGTACAATTGCACCGCAAACTCCGTCGGTATGATGGGCTGAGGAGGCGGAGCTACACCACCCTGTCGCCGCGCTTCTTCGGCGGAGAGGGTAGGTTGCGTCCATCCCGGCCGGGCTAGGACCTCACCAAAGAGGACTTCGGGGTTGTAGGCGTCGAACAACGCTGCTCCATAGCAATTCTTGTGTGCTGGCGATGGAGATGCCGGGTCGGCGTGCTGGAGGGAGTATGAGGGCACAGGGTCGTTGCCATGCTGAGCCAAGTAGAAGTCACGGTGGTGCTTGACACCGGTCGAGGATGGCTTGAGGATGAAGGCGGGCAGGTTTTCGTCGAGCATCGTTGCGGGTTGTAGGTCGTTGATGTAGAGAAAGCGCTAGGGCAGAAGTTGATAGGGTCGATGGAGCATCACGGGAACGCGTTGGTCTCGAACCGCACAAGGCTTGACATATATGTGCATGTTCAAGGCTACAAGGCTATGTCTCGCATATATCGCATGATGAGGCTGTGTGATTCGTGGTCGAGTGACGCAGCAGGCCCGAAATAGAGCACGGGATCTACGTGCCGCTCCCGCCTCTACAATGCTAAAAGTCTTTGCGAACCACACTTTCCAGTTTGTCCTGGAATCAGCTTGTTGGAATATCGTCTGACCTGTACTTCGGCCACACTCGCCTCTGAACACAGAACTCACTCTGTTGTTACGTGTTGCAGCTGAGCGAGCGAGATGTCTGACAGGTCTAAAGAACCGTACCCCGGAACCAACCATCCTTTCAACATTTGGCGTCCCAATGCTTCAACCTTCCCGCAGGGCGTCGCAATGGCTTACGCAATGGCAACACTCTGCCACTGAGGTCCACCGACGAGTGCGGTCAAAAATTGAGCTTGATCGTTTGTCAGCTTGACATAGGCTATGAGCTCGAAGAGGTCAAGGCACTGTGGCGTGTTCAAGCTGCGAGGTGCTCCTGTGTCGCGCTGGCGCAGGACAACAGCATGCAGACTGGGTACGCGAGTGCCTGCTGAATCATACTTCTCGAGAATTGCAATACTGGAGAACAATGTTGTGCGGAGAGCCAGGTGCTTGAGTTGCGCATGGAGCGGGCGGAGAAGCTCCGAGATCTCCAACGTGCATCTGGAATCATTCAAGCGGCGAAGGCGAAAACGCCCTTGAAAATCGTCGCCTAAGCACTGGCAACAGCATTGCGGTGTTGGTAGGCACTCCGGCGAGCCAAATGTTTTCCCAGACAGCTTTTGGCGTAGCGCTGATACTGTGGCTCGGAGTGTCTGCGTATATTTCGTGCTGTGCGAATCCAAAGTAGAGCCGGACACCAAAGTCGACTACAAGTGCCCGGATGACCACGACTTGCTTGAGGCTAGAGGCAATTCGTATATTGCGGTAGACTTGCGCCTGTAAGCGTCCACCCTCGCATCGCAGAGCAGCATCCCGATGATGTTGAAATGCGTATTGAACAGGCAACCGCCAGTTAGGTGCCCAGGAGAGAGTTCCAGATGAATATGGTCTCCTGGAAGCAGCGCAGGCCAAGAGTTGCACGATGGCGCCCTTCTCCACCATATGTACGACAAAGTCGATGTAAGTTCCGGTGACAGATCTATTGTAATTGACCTGGAACTGCTTAGCATCAGAGTCCTCCATGCTGAGCAACGCGTAAATGCGGTCACGATCATCGTAACATTTTGCCTCGTTGCACACTTGCAAGTATTCCAGTAGCCTACTTGCGTCAGGAGGGAGAGCGTCTCTGGTGAGAGTGGGTAACAACGTCGGCGGAGACAACGACGGGTACAATTGGAAGTTACAGTTGCGCAGTGCCTGCCGGAGGCCCAAGTATGGCAATATGAGGTTACCAAGGAGCATGTCGCACGACCTCTGCTTGCCGGCGACTTTACGGCTGGCATGGTAGATCTCTTGAACGGCCCAGAGGCGATGGAACCCTTGTTTCCGTAACAGAATCTCAGCGGCAGTCGAAGCTTGTGTAGCGCTTCCTCAGTCAATCTGGGCCTGTCTTCAATGGGTGGAACTCCACCATGGAATATCTCAACGGCTGCATCTTCATCTAGGCTCGAAAGCACTTCGCCAAGCTATACCATGAGTCCCAGGCAATTGGAGTAAATTTCATCCATCAGCATGACTTGGATAGCCCTCTCGGCCTGGTTGGATTGGTCAATACAGATGCCGTCCACCCACAGCGTAAGGGATGCTTGGGTCATCCATGCCTCCCGAATGCGCTTCAACCCAGCATGTAGACTGCTCGTGATATTGAGTGGAGTCCCATCGCAAAATATCACATGGTCAAGGTGCGAGCCATCGTCCGCGATATGTCCCCAGGCATACGACACGGCCAGGTACGGATGCGGATCGTTCACGGCAGTCAGCCGAAGCTGACATATGATAGGGTCTTCTGGGTCCGTTGTTGGGAGGATATCCAGTACGCGGATGTTGGCCCATGACTTCAGAGATGTATATTCGTATTCCCGAGCCGGGGCGTAAGTTTTCTCGTCCATACCGCCAGTGAATGCATAAAGCATACCCTCCCCATCATCGCTGCCCGATTCGAGAGAGTCAGCCTCACTGGGGTCCTAGTAATAGTCTTCCTCGGCGTCGACAGTGACATCTGAAAAGAAAGATGCCATGGCGTGCAATGAGATAAAGGCTTTGTGCTGATGTTGTCAAAGCAGCTGGAGTTGTAGAAACGAAGAATCAATTGCATGCTCACAGCCTCTCTGTAGAGAGGCGCAGCTTCTGAAGAGCTCTTGCTGAGGCCACTCACACATCGGTACCTGTCAGTCGCACATCTCATATATCACGCCACCACCACCACCACCTCGACGACTCTGAGGCTAGCGCTGTGCAGCAGCCTGACAGCACAACAAAGCTTTTCTGCAAGATCAACCATTGCGGCAACAGGGGATGCTAACCCAGGGCACCTCGGGCACCAGCGGTGCCGCCTGCTCAGTCGACATTGAGTAGAAACGGCAATCAGCCCAGCCAATTTTTGCGAAGGCCAATGGCATGTTTATGATGTTCTCAGAAGACTCAATCTGCGCATCGGGGAAATACATGTCTGCCATGATTCGAACAGTGAGCTTTCCTTGGATCGGTTACCGGGTTGAAAGCGAGTCCGAGTCTGTTGCAAGATCATCGTCATTTCCTCTTGCGTCTTCCCATCCGAGCCATCACGACGATATCTCTGTGCGAACTCACGATCAAGCAACCTGCCATTGATACGAAGCACTTTGCGTGCCGCTGGAGTCTTCCTTCGTCCACGACAACCGCCGGAACGGCTATTCCGCCGATGCTTCCACTTGCGCCTCCTTCCACAACAAGTATGGTCGACCACTGAAAGCTCTGCCGAAGCCCTTGGCACTCACTTCACCCGAGATTTGAGAGACCAAGCGTTGCGGCGCAAGCGAAGTGTCTTACTTTCCCCCATGTGGCAGCGTCGATGCGGGGAGACTTCTGGAGACGGGGAGTGGTTGTCTCCCATTCAGCCTCAAATCGACTAACCCTGATGATGGTTTAGGACAGATATGCAGGTACACGGCAAGACGGAGACAATAGCTTGGATAGCTCCACGTGGAGTCGCACAGTCCCACATTGGAGGGTGCCCAGAACATCGTGGGACGATTCTCGACGGTCTCACCGAGCACTGGAAAACGGCAGACGAGGACTGCAGCCCCTTGACGGTCACCCTATAATCGAGGATCTAGCAAGCAAAGGCTGACCAGGTATCGTCTCAAGTATGATTGCGAGCTTCAACCACCTCGGCCGGCTATTAACGTCATGCAAGCCACAATATTGAACCCCATCGACTCCATGCATATGGATAAACACGGGGATAAACTTGGAGATGTTCGGCTCGCCGGGGACCAGGAACTATAAGAGAATAGCCTAGCCAGACTGGCACAACCACCACCTTTCGACGCCCTTCGTACGCAGTCGTTCCGTCCGCCCTTTTCACCATGTTGACCAAGATCGCGGCCGCCGGCCTTGCGCTGGCTGCCTTCTCACGGGCCGCTACGGTTTCTGTTGACCCTCACACCGAATACCAGACCTACGACGGTACTGGCTGCTCGGAGGCTTTCCAGCGATCTCTTCTGGTGCACGAGCTCGCCGAAGACTCGCGAAATGAGGTGCTCGACTACCTCTTCACCGAGAAGGGAGCTGGTTTCACCATCCTTCGCAATGGTCTCGGTTCTTCGCCCAACCAACCGTTCGATTTGATGAAGAGCATTGCGCCTAAAGCTCCAGCTTCGAACGATAGTGAGGTAGGACCGTGCAGCAGGCTGGGGGTAATGGACTGAGTGTCTAATACGGAAAACAGCTCAACTACATCCCGCTCCCAAGGAACGATCAATACCAGGTCTGGCTTTCCAAGCAGGCAAAGGCCCGTGGCGTCAACTACATGTGAGCAGAACCCCTCCAAGGAGTTGCGTGAGACAATTGCTGACGGTTAGTAGCTATGCTGATGCATGGAGTGCTGATGGTGAGAATCCATGAGCGATGTCGTATCATGTTTTAGCCATTCGCTGACTCTTCCTTGCTGAAAGGTTATATGAAGACCAATGGTGAGTACACCAAGGTTATGCACATTGCCAGCAATGCTAATCAGCTATACAGACACTGATACCTACGGTGGCTACCTCTGCGGTGTCTACAACGCCACGTGCGAGAGCGGCGACTGGAGACAGGCGTACGCAGACAAGATCGTACATTACATTCAGGACTATGCCGACAAGGGCATCAAGATCGACTTCGTTGGCTTCTTGAACGAGCCCGATCTTTCCACCGCCTACGCCTCGATGCAGAGCAGCGGGCGCCAAGCCGCCGACTTCATCAAGGTTCTGGCTCCCACTCTCGAGGAGGCTGGACTTGACACTGAGATTGCTTGCTGCGATGGCAGTGGCTGGGAGCAGCAGAGGGAGCGGCTGACGGGCATCCAGCGCTTCCACCAAGCCAAGAACCTTGGGCTGGTCACCAGCCACGGCTACAGCTCGTACCCAGGCGCACCATTCCAGACCAAACTCAGGACATGGCAGACTGAATGGAGTACGTTCGACGACCTCAACTACAAATGGTTCACCTCAGAGGGATTCCAGAGCGACGGTCTGACCTGGGCCAACAACATCCATAACCTCTTCGCTGTCAGCAACGTCACTGGACATTTGTACTGGTGGGGAGCGGCAGAGAAGAACAACACCAATGAAGGGTAAGTTCACATCCTCCTGACATTCGTAATTTCGCAGATCGGACAGCATACTGACGCCCTCAGCCTTATCTATATCAACACTACCACCAACGAAGTGAACCCGACCAAGAGAATGTGGGCTCATGCTCACTTCGGGAAGAAGTTCATTCGCGAGGGCGCTGTCCGTATCGACGCATCGAGCGGCTCTGCCTCTCTCAACGTGACAGCCTTTGCCAACACTGACGGTACCACGGCCGTTCAGGTCATTAACAACAGTGACGACGCTCAGCACGTGGCCCTCGACCTTCCAGACCTCAAAGGATGCTCTGTAGCGACCTACCTCACCAACGAGGACAACGACTTGACGGAAGGCACTGCAAACCTCGGCAAGGGAGGCAAGAAGGCGAAGGCCATGGTCCCAGGTCGCTCTCTCCTCAGCTTTTACGTCAGTGGAGGTCACTAGACGGCGGTATTGGGAAGGAAGGGTTGAACAAAATTCAGTGTTTGGAGGCCTATGTTTTCGATCAGAGGAGATTATACTGATAGAACACTTAATGTAGTGTTTGAATCTTGGACCTGAGAGTCTTGCACCACGCATACTAAGAACCGTGACAACGCAACTGCATGGCTTGGGGGGCTATGTAACCCTTTGAATCAATACCAATGGAAGCACTGTTCTGTTGCGCAGCAGTCTACCCGAAAGAGGGGAACGCAAAGCTCGTGGTCGAGACGACCCTCGGAAATCCGCAACCGACCACACCTCACCTCTCCTCTTAGACGATACTCATCAAGCAAGCTACAGCAGTAGCCCGGTGTCGCCTCGGCAATGCGGAGAACAACTGAATACAAAGGTTGGTGAACGTTTCTGCCCTCTCGCGCATCTCATTCAATAGTAATAATCGCTCAAAATGCCGGAGTTCAAAGCTCAGATTCCCAGCCATCGCGAGTTCAATGGTGGGGACCTCCTTGCTCAGACTCTCAAACATCTCGGCGTGGAGGTAGCGTTTGGACTACACGGTGGACATCTTGATGCTTTCCTTCTCGGTGCCGACGAGATTGGGATCAAGCTGGTCGACACCAGGCATGAGACTGTAGCTATTCAGGCAGCAGAAGGATATAGCAAAGTGTCAGGGAAGGTTGGCTGCAGCTTCGTCACTGCCAATAGCGGGTGAGCAGTGCAGACCGACGTGATTAGCATGCATCGGTACTGACTCTCTATACAGCTTCGCAAACAGCCTGGCTGGACTTGCAACAGCGTTCGCTGACAGATCACCCATTTTTGTCATCACATCATCTCCTCCGCTCCAAGATGCCGAAACCAACGCCCTACAAGGGTTCCACGACCAGGTCGTCATTGCTAAGCCGATCACGAAGTTCTGCCACCGGGTCACCAATGTTGAAGAGATCCCACGTCTGGTCTCGTACGGCTTCCGAGCAGCAAACACTGGCATCAAGGGACCTGTTCTGATCGACCTTCCCATCGACGTCCTTTTCACCCCACCACAGATGTCGAGGATTGCTTATGGTGCTGTGTCAGTTGCTCCTGCGTTCAACCCGGCGCCTGATCCAGCGGCGATTGACACATTAATCGAGGCGTGGAACAAGGCCAAACGTCCGGTTATTATCACCGGCACGGGCGCGGGAGGGACGGGCAAAGAGCTCACGAAGCTTGCCGAGACAACCCATACCCCATGCTTCTACTCTAACAAATACAGCTTTTCCATTCCACCGGACCATGAGTTGAGAGATGGAATGGCGACAAGGTTGGCCGCCTTTGCTGGCGGACCCCAACCCGACTTTGTGCTACTTCTTGCTGCCCGCACGGGCTTCTTGCTGGGCGGCCGAAGCGGTGCGATCATTCCCAATCAGAACTGCACACTTGCTCAAGTAGATCTCGACGGGTCCGAGATCGGTAAGAGCCATCCCATTGAGATCGGTATCGTGGCAGACGCGGGCTTGTTTTGTGAAGCACTCTTTGAGAAGAAATCAAAGCTGTCTGTCTCCCGAAATGAAGAATGGATCAGGGACTGCAAGGATCACAAATCTACAATGTCGAACTACGTCGACCAAGGCCAAGTCATGCCCGATGGCCAACTTCATCCATACTTGGCCCACGATGCGGTCATGCGGGCTCTACCAAAAGACAGCATCATAATCATCGATGGTGGAGAGGCAGGCCAGTGGTCTTGCATGACGCTCGAATCCGCCGAGCCTAAGATTGCGATGGTAGCGACAGGATACCTTGGCCATCTCGGGAATGGATGGGGGTATAGTCTGGGAGCAGCAGTCGCCGACCCAAGCAGACTAGTTGTTAACATGCACGGTGACGGATCTGCTGGCTTCCACATCCAAGAGCTTGACACCTTTGCTCGCTTTGGTCTCAACATCCTCACCATTGTAGCCAACAACTACGTATGGGGAATGTCTGGGAATGGTCAACACCTCTTGTTCGGTGACAAGATCAAATCCCGACCAGCGGTACAGCTGTCAAAGCAGTGCAGGTACGACGTGGTCGCACAAGGATTCGATTGTGCCGGCGAAATCGTTAGGGACTTTGACAAGATTAAACCAACAGTCGAGAAGATGTCCAAGAGTGGGAAACCTGGCTTGATCAACCTGATCGTCAGCTCGGATCCGATCACGCCAGCGACGAGGGGGATGGTGGGGATGAGTGATGATAAGAATGTGATTGTTGTACCTTATTATGACAACGTGCCCCGAGCGTACTACAAGGATAGCGGAAAGGTTGCGAATGGTCAGGCATAGCAGGTTCTGCAGTGGGCAAGCGTCCCAGATATTACGTTCATAGGAGCACATTGATCTGCGCTTGGAGTCGGGATGGTCACGTGCCACGAACGATTAGTCATGGACCTCACGCTCACTCTTTCCATACTGTCTATCGCCTGTCGCATCATGTAAAACAACCACGTCATCCAATGGAAAACCACACCGAACGGGCTGTTACAGAGGCTGCACCGGATCAGGTCTATCGGCGAAAGCGGCGCAAGGTCGCCCCTGAGGATCGCAAACGTACGAGCGTGGCATGCAACAATTGTAGACGTTTGAAGGAGAAGTGCGACGGAGTACTGCCGTCGTGCGGGAGATGCCTCGAGCGCCGCAAGGTTTGTGAACGACAGCCTACCGATCAGCCAGTGCTTGAGCAATCCGAGAGTGAGCGGATAGCCCTTCTCGAGAAAATTGCAAAACACTATCTTGGCCATGAGACATTGGACACTAAGAGCATACGCAATGCGGTCGATCAGATGGAACACGACTCCTCTATCACCAATCAAACCCCACCCAACGCCACAGATGTACCTCCAAGGAGCAATGGACCTTTGACTCACGGACGACCCTCAGATGCCCATCGTGCAGTCGGTGAGCTATCGCATGCGGGCTTCTCGAATCGGCTGCACCAGCAGGTAAAGGAACGTCTGCCCAGCTGTGAGCTCGTCGGTCCTCATGACCTTGAAAACGAAGATCTCGGCCACCGGCGCCTGAAAGCACCCTTTCTCACTTTCGACCGCACTGACTTACCCCCAAAACCCATTGCGGCCTTCCTCAGCAAAGTCTACTTCGACTTTGCACAGACTGTGTCTGGATTTGCTCAGCCTACATGGACAGCAGCCAGGATCGATGAACTTTACGACGCGGATTGTTTGCTGAACGTGGACGACTCCGGATGGATATGTACTGTGCTTACGATACTTGCAATCGGCACCCATTTCTCTCATCTGAAAGCTGGGTCCAGTACTGTTCACTCTCCTCTGGACGACGTGAACGGCGGAAGCGAGGCTGGAGTCGGCATTGAGCTTTACAGGACTGCAACGAAGCTTCTACCAGACGTTATCCATCTGGCGAACCGTGACTCTGCTCGAGCTATACTCATGTTGGCCCACTTTGCGTTGACCGTGCAGGACCTGGAAGCTGCTCGCACGTATTTCGTGCTCTGTTCAGTCGTGTCAGAGCGAGATGATGTCGGCAGCGAGAACGGAAAGATTACAGCTGAACCTTCTCTTGGGGATTTCGCGCGCAGTTGGGAAAGGCGATTGAGCATCCTACACGGCTGGCCTACGAGTCTCCCTCCTATCAATGCCAATGGCTCTAAATTGGAGCACAATCCGTTGTCGGGGAATAAAAATCCGTTGGAGCAAGAGCATTACAGTTTGACGGACTTGACCGGATGGCTCGACAGGATTTCAAGTCGTCTCTGCACCCTCGGATCTTCCCACCGGTCACTAAGAAGCAGGCACATTGAGCTGTTGCTTCAGGCTCGAAAGGAGTACAAGCAATGGTGGCTTGAATTCCCATCAAGTATCACGCCAATACTCCAGCTGAGTCGACCATTGTTACATTTGCACATACACTACTATCTCAACCTAGTGTTTCTAGGACGGCCATTCATATTCGCTGCAACCGACAATTTTGCCAAGTCCTCAAACGCTACTAATGGAGTATTGTCATTGCCTTTCGTCGAGGACGCCGAGTACGCCGCGTACGGAATTATTGACATCTGTTCCATGCTGGATCGATGCTATGGATTGTCAAGTGCCAGCTACGTCGAGCACGTCTCTTGCCGGGTAGCGGTCGACATTATGCTAGCACAGAGTCTGACAGCAGACAGATGCTCGCTTTTCCATGAGAAGCTCGAAACGGGGTTGGCTTTATTGAGACAGATGAGCCCGCCACGGTCGAATGGGTACGCACAGCTATCAACGGAACGTCTAAACGTTGCAATACGACAAATGCACTCAGATGGCTCGTGCCAACGCAACAGCAATACAGGTAGACCTGATGGTTCTGCAGCGATAGAGGATCAATATGAGAATTTCAAGAACTGGGCCAGCTTCCTGAAGGGCACCAGCAGCCGCCATTCCGCGGCTCTCCAGGATCCGATGTTTGACAGCGCAGGCGCACCTCCAGATCTTGCTGACTTTGACTGGAACCTTTTCGGAGATGCCTCGTTTGATCTGGTGACTGGAGGCCAAGAACACATGCATCAACAATTCCTGACTGGGACAGATATAGGTTGAAGAATCGAACTTGGAAGCAATATGGCGATAGGTGTAGAGAATTGGTCTGAGAAGCGGACATAATGCCATGGCTTCGCATCAACAAGCGTCGGCATTCCTTCGAATGCGGGCTCATCTTGCCATTTTTATCACACGGTCCGCCATTTCAGGCAATGTCTCAGCAACCACATCCATGTCGCCAAAGACGTCCATCAGAGCTTCGCCCTCCCAGACAGTGCAATACGCTCCTCGAAACCCTGTTCGTCTTGCTGCTGCCACGTCCCATCTAAGAAAGAGACCGTCAGCGCGAAACTGCAGATTCAAAGCACTTCAAATCAACGCTTACTGATGGGCTGCAGCAAACCAAGGCTTGTTTCCCTCGCTACTCAATTGATCGAGCAACGGCTTGTATGCTTGTGGATCAGGTTTACCGATTTGTGTCGAGTCACAGCTGGCCAAGTTCTCTGTCGGCATGTCGATTCCGGAACGCTCGAAGTACCCTCGCACACGTTTATAGTCGTCCATGGTGAGGCCCCAGACTGTGAAGCCAGCATTGCGAAGCTTCGATATGCATTCGGCGGCGCCAGGCCTCATCTCCATATCAGCGTAGCCCTGTACGATGGCTTCAATTTCTTTCTCGTTGATGAACTTTCGAGGTTCTTCGATGCCGCATTTCCAGAGCACACGGTATACGATCGCCTGGAAGACGGAAGTGTAGGGCAGGTAGCGGCCACTCATACTTAGGTATGTCTTGTACTTAATTTCAGCAGGCTGATACAACATCGTTGGTTGGATGCAGTGGACGTACGTATTCTCGCTCTGCGACTTCGATCCAAAGGTAGCCGAACATGGGCACTTTGATCCCTTGTTCGCGCAGGCGCTGGCCAAGTGTTGTCTCGACTGCTTCGTACAGCTTATCGTAGCTAGCCAGCGTCCCAACTACATCGAAGACGATGTTCTTGTTGACTGACATTCTGATGTCGATTCTTCCAAGTTGAGGGATCCGCGTTGTGGTGGTGTGAATCTGCTTGATTAGTGGAGGGGGTATTGGAGAAGAGCCATACCTTGCCCATATTTATATCTTGTGTGACTCTCGTGAAATGACCGGGCCGGACAACTATCAACTACCCGGTCGCCCAAACAGCGCGAATCCGAATCCCTGGAGCTTGAATTCTGCCCTGCCTTGTTGACACCGGCCCGGTCGCAGTTTGCCTTCTCGAGCTTGTCGACATTCAACTGACACTGGGCTGACTTTACGATCATAAAGCTCACGGCAACGCTTCAAAATGACTGAACGTCCCTTTCCTGTCGAAAACTCCACAGCCTCGTTCTGGCGCTCAAACAACCTACACCACATTGACAGCTATCGCAGTCCTGAGTTTCCTTCCGACGCCGATATCGTTATCATCGGCGCTGGTTATACCGGGGCATCTCTAGCACACCACATACTTGCAAAAACAAACCAGGGCTCTCAAAGACCATCCATAGCCATCCTAGAAGCCCGAGAAGCCGTATCTGGAGCCACCGGCCGCAATGGCGGTCATCTCAAACCAGACGCGTTCATCAAAGCGGCAAATGCTCTTGATAGCCACGGGAAAGAAGCCGCAGAAGAAGTTGCGGCGTTCGAGACGAGGCATTTGAAGGCCATTGCTGATCTCGTGAGGGAAGAAGGCGTGGATTGTGATTTCGTCTTGACCCGGGCGTTGGACATCTGTCTTTACGATCAGGGCAATGAGGAGATGAAAGAGAAGCTCGATAGGTTGCGAGAAGCTGGCGTTGATGTTGACGATGTCTTCTACAGTTCAGAGGCTACTGCTGAGAGCGTAAGACTGAAGTCCAACAGTCTCTTAATGAACTGCTATATGCTGACGTTCAGCAGTTGTCCGGCTTTAAGGGAGCGAAGGGCTGCTTCTCCAACACAGCAGGGCATATCTGGCCATATAAACTCGTTACGCATCTGCTCGCTAATGCTGTCGTCCGAGGAGTCAATCTGCAGACCAGTACACCCGTTAGGGACGTCTCAACCACGCCAGATGCCAACGGCAAGTACACCATAACCACAGATCGCGGCTCCATTACAGCCAACAAGGTCCTCTTCGCAAGCAACGGCTACACCACCGCCATCCTCCCTGACCTAAAAGACAAACTCGTCCCCGTTCGAGGCATCTGCAGCCGCATCGTCTGCCCCCCAACATCCAGGCCACCTCTCCTAACCAACAGCTACATCCTCCGCTTCAACCCCGTCGAATACGACTACCTCATCCCCCGCACCGACGGCAGTATCATCGTCGGCGGCGCACGAAGAGACTACTACCGTCAACTGGACAGTTGGTTCAACGTTAGCGATGACAGTAAATTGACCGAGGGCGCTGAGCACTATTTTGACGGATATATGCAACGACACTTCGATGGCTGGGAAGATAGCGGAGCGTTTACTGAGAGGGTGTGGACGGGAATTATGGGGTATACAGCGGACGGCTACCCTTATATTGGTGAAGTGCCGGGAAGGATGGGACAGTTTGTGTGCGCGGGCTTCAATGGGCATGGAATGGTGCAGGTGTTTCTGACAGCGAAGGCGGTGGCGGAGATGGTTGTGAATGGGAAAGGGATTGAGGAGGTTGATTTGCCGAGATTGTATCGGTTGACAGAGGAGCGGTTGGGGAAGAAGAAGAGACATGGACAATTGGTGGCATTTGATGCCTTCCAGGAAGCTGAAGCGAAGCTTTAAGACGGCAGTATGATGATCTGATACGAACTTTGTACGCAGCTATTCTTCCTCAACTACCTTCTCATAGGTCGGTGGAGGCGGCATCCCCTCATCGGTGACCGGTGCCGCTATGACCAACTCACATTCAGCAACAGCCTCGTCCACAAATCCCTTCGCACGATCGCAGCACTCGTGATATGCGGGCGCGGCCGCACCGAATCCGACAGTCTTCTCGAAGGCGTTTTGGCGGATGCCGTGCAGTGCCTGTCTTGCGTCCTCAAGTTCTCTTGAGCCTGTTGCGACTGCTCGGGTAGCGTTTTTGTGGTAGCCTCTAATGGTGGCCTTGATCCTGTCTTGTGCTTCCGATGCATGCGATAGCTCGCTTCTGACCTGTTCGATGCATTCTATCGTGTCACTGCCAGCGTGAAGAGCACCGTCGCAGCCCTCTGTCGCAGTCTTCCGTGCCAATGCGAAGTACTCTGACAACCTCTTATGCATAGCAATTAGACTTCGATCGATCGGCTTCACGAGGCTCTGAGTCAGGTCGTTGTTCAGCTCCTCCGCCTTCTGGACAAACAGTGCAGCTCTTCGGATGTACTGTGTAGCATAATTTGAGCCGAAGAAGGGAGACGTCGCCTCATCCTGCGCTTTCTCCAGCTCGTCCATGGCCATGTCGATAGCTCTGCCTATCGCCGACGCCTCCTTCGAGGACTTGGTAGCAAGCTTGAGCGACCGGGCGTCACGGGTGTGCTTCTCGTGTTTCGCATTGTAGCGAGCTTCTAGCTCGTCTTCGTCTGGAAAACCTGGCGTTGGACCGGAGAAGATGGATTTGTACAACTTGTCGAGCTCTTCGTGCACCGTAGCGTGCTGCTTGGCACGATCCCCCAGGACGGAGTGCTCTTTCTCAGTCTGAGCAAGATCGCGACGAAGGGCCTGCTGTCTCTTCTCGGCCTGCGACTGAGCCACGACGGCGTTCCGATAAGTCTTCTCGGCTCCCGAGATCTTCTCGTCGAGCTGCCGTCGCATGCGTGTCAGGATGTAGAACCATCTTGTCAGGAATTTGCGCCTCTCTGAAACACGGATTCTGTATACACCGGCTTCGAGCTCGATCTTCTCGACGAGGGAGTCCTGCACTGCGAGTTCTTCTCTCGTCTTATCGACATTGACCTCGCTATTGGCGAACGCGGTCATCGCGTCCGCTGTCGCCATGAGCTGGCTGAGTAGGGCGGTATTGCGCTGAGCAGCAGCTTTAATGGCTTGTCGTACCCTTTGCTCTCCTTGGACATCGTGAGTATGGTGAGGTTGATGACCCGTGTTTGGCTGCGTCTGAATTTGTATAGCTTGATCGAATGCGAAAGATGGCAACTTTTCTTGGATGGTTTGAGACATTTTGGGGTGGAGAAGGAAATGGAGGAATACGACTGACACTCACCTTTTGTACACGAACCATCGAACCCGACCGTCACCTTGATCAGAAACTGCTCCCGCCAGTATCCAGATCTGTAAATGAGGTTTGGAATCTTGAGAGCGCCACCCCCAGCTGAAGGATTGTGCACGTATCAGCAGGCTTGGTGGCTGTGCTCACTCTCACAGATCAGCGGATCTTTGTATTCCATATCAGAATCCTCCGTCGTTGTAGAACTAGAAAACGGTGGTCCAGAAGAGGATGATTTCTTGGGTGCCTTTCTCAGATATCAACGTTGACTGAATGCCCAAGTGCTTACCGCGTCAGACGATCTACGGGTCACCGGGACACCTCATTGCTCGAAGGTCATCTATTCAAGCAGAAGGCGATCGAGGTCAATCCACATCTCGTCAACGATGGGGATCTTCAAACAGGAGCAAACATGCTCTGGATGCTTGATCGTCGTGGAGAAGCTTATCCAGCATTTGGCATTCGAGGAGAAGTGCACTATCGAAGTTTGACGCATGAAATGGACGAAATGGTCGACCAGATCATCGTTGACAGTCCCAAGTGCCTGATTGCCTTTCTGTTTCCATGGTAGTCTCACGGCCAACCGTTGCTTGACAGCTCGAAGTATGGCTCGGAGTACTCCCCTGCACTCCACAAACGTCGTCTGCGGCTGTGTACCTGTTCGTGTGCCCCGGAAGTGCTGTTGCCGGCAGGAGTATGTGTCTTGAATTCACTTCCATCCGGACACTGGCCACGTAAGCTTGGCATAGTTCCTGAAAGTTAATATCACGTCTTCGAAGTCAAGCCTATGCTTGACGCTGCCACTGCTCCATCTCGTCGACACTCGCGACGTCAGGCGATGAGCGTGAGCTAATCAGGTGAAACGACTCCCTTTCCCAAAGAGGTCCATGAGCCGAGTGGAAGGATAACGCCAAAGGAGGCGAAGTGCAGCACGCCCGAGCTGCTACCACATCAGGGCCGTCTGTCCAGCTGTACGGCGACAGAGGACGAGCAATCAAGGGCACTCTGCGGTGCTGGACGAAAGGCGAAACCTTCCAAGGTTCTATCCGACGCGATAAGCGCCGTCGTGGAATTGTGGATGTTGGAGAGACCAGATGAAAGAAACACGTTCAAGCCATCCCCCGCCGGGTCGGAAGCTACGCAAGCGCAGCCGTCGCCCGGCGGGATGACCTGGCAGATTTCAGTGAATTGCATTTCCTTCTCCTCCATCCATCTTTCAGTCGAGGGATACACTGCGCGATTTTGCTGTCCATATCGACATCTCCGGGCCATCAACGGCCACCGCCTCTAGGTGGTGTGTCAGGCTTCCTTCTCCACTCCTCTTTGTGCAAATATATCTGCTTTCCTTGCAATCTTCCTTGACCTTGGCGGAGCCGAGCAGTGCCCGCGAAGAAGGCGTTACGGGTCGCGGACGAGATACCCTGGACATTTGACGACCTTACGACCCACGGAGGCGGTTTCTTATACTTATACCTTTCTTTCTCATCCATCTTTATCCCTTTCCGGACGGCAAACGGACTTAACCAAAGCGCCGGTCAGAGTCGGTGAGCGGCGAAAATCGCGCAATCGCATAGCAAGACATGGTAGTGAAGGATGTGAGTGATTTCACCCTGTTCGATATTCGCGAGCATTTTCTGACAAAGCGTATCAGGACGGCAGCAAGTGGGCATGCCAATCATGCCTCAAAGGCCACCGCGTGAGCGGTTGCAACCACACTGGTACGGCGAACCGTCTAGTCCAGCATACGCACTCGGCTGACTCTTCCCAGACCGAGAACTCACTCTTGTACCCAAGAAGGGCCGTCCAGTGACGCAGTGCCAGCACTGCAGACAGGAAAGAAAGAAGCGCTCCGCCCATGTGAGCTGCGACTGCGCGCAGCCGGATAAGCAGTTCCACGGCAAAGACAAATGCATTCACCTGCGGGAGGCCGAAGAGAAGGCAAAGTCAGCCAGCTACCACGGCGACGACAACGGCGAGGCGGATCCGGCACATCTGGCGCGCATCGCTGAAGAGCAAGGCTGCTGTTGCGGCCATGGGGGGAAATGCACATGTGCTCTGCTCATGAGGGAGCCTGAGGACGAACTATCTGCTCCCCGTGGACCCGCAGTCAAGCCGAAGTTGGAGAAGGCTACATCTGAAGGATCCATTACCCAGTTCAAGAATGGGCACCATAAGCCCGTTCATCGCAAGAACCACGCGGCACACGAGTGCGGTATGCCGTACAGGATTCCGATGCCAAGAACCCCCACCGATCAGAACGCTTCGACTGCAGCCCGACGATCTGTCGACAGCCTCGCATTGGACACCAACCAGTCTGGCCTTCCTTCGACATTCTTACCGCCAACCGCCACGCCACTCCAGAACCGCCGCATGTCAAAGTCTGAGCAGCCGTCGCCAATGGTACCTCCGCTAGCCAGATCTTGCAATGGCGGTCTCCAGGACTCCAGATTCGTCAACGTCGACTTCGGTGCCTCTCCACAGGGTCAGTCAAACCAAAGCGTGCAGTCGGCGGGAAGCGATGCGTTTGGCTACCCATCCTACGATGGAATGTCCGCCATGTCCAATGACTCGTTCGAACCCTTTCCGTCCTACATCCCTGCCAGCATGACGGCTTTGCCAAACAACAACCCGTTCGATGTCTGGCCTACTCCTACAGACAATCCAAATCTGGCTCAGCCAGCACTTACGGCTGCCTCATCTGGAACGACCTCTGAGATCGACGAGTTGCCGCATATGGATGAGTACATGCCGAGCATTCAAGAGGACCTGACAGCTTTCGACTTCGCCAACATGGGCGCTGGCAACACGCCAGAGCTCAACCGTAGAAGCTTGCCTCCAGGCTTCTTTGGCAACAATGACTTCGCCTTGGCCAGCATGGGCAACGAATGGCAAGGTCCGATGCAAGACACTAGCAAAGCTCCGATGCCTTTGAACCGCCAGACCACCTCACTCAATCAAGGATGGCCGTTCCCAAACCTGGGCTCGATGCCAGACGCTTCCCACCGCCCACTGGCCCACGGCGTTCCCGCCACGTCCCGACCACAATCACGCTCTCTTGGCCCAACCAGCGCTCCTGACGACGACATCCTCAAGCAGCTCTTCCCTGACATTGATGAATCTGGCAACTACTTCAGCAACTCGCAGATGACCAACCTGCCATCATCGCTGCCGCAAGATTTCGGCCCAGTGGACGAGGCTAGCACGGCTTTTACCACGCAACCTTGGTCCGATGGCTCGCTCAGCATTCCCAACGACGTGCTGGCTGGTGGGTGTGATCTTGAAAGGGAATTTCCAGGTCCCGAGTTTGCTTGGGGGCAATAACACGAGCTGGCGGCTTGGACTGCCGCCGCCTGCTACTCTTGATCGAGTGCGACGACTGTGCTGATGTTTTGCGATTGCTTTTTGCTAGCTTTGACGACGATCACGATGATTGCAACCTTGCCTGGGCGGTCCTGCTGTTCGCTGGCTGTCCTTTAGCTCGCTGTTTCGGCATTCTTGGATGAGGGTTATGGGTGCAGCGGGTGTGTCTCAGCAGGCTTCCTGCCGTCTTGAACGAATTTGCGATAGACTCAAAGATGCAAGACGTCTCCTCTACTACATCACTCTTCTCTATCATCTTCGTGTAGTCACCCAACGCCTGATCTGATGCGGTATCGTACCTAAATCATGTGCTTGGCGTGTATTAGATTTTCGTCTCGAGTTCATCTCATCATCAACTCTCCTGCTTCGCAGTCTACTACATGCCTCCTGGAAGTACACCGTACGAGCTGCGCTGGCGACTCCAACTCGGAACAGAGTATTGCTTGTGTACGGTCACCTCGAACGAGAAGTGGCGGTCCGGGTCGCGCCAGTTGCTCGGTCTCCTCGCGTCCGCCAGATGCGAACGATTGACCGCGCGACCGCAATGCATCGGCCATGAAAGTTCATCTTGCCTCCCGTACAATAACAGTCAGCAAATTGACGGCCGTGCTAGCTACCTGAGTCGGCCTTCGCTCAGCCCTGATCCAAGCAATGTCGAATTCTGCTGCCTCACCGAGAGTGGCCTTAGCTCCGCTATCTTGACAGGCTCCTCCTTTCCTGCTAGGCACCTCTATTCTAGAGAGCACGACCAGCTGCATTTGGACCTGTCAGCGAACCGAAGCTCCGGTCGATGGATCATTTCGATCAATCACTGTTGGCGACCAGCACGTGCTGCGCTGAAGTTAGTAGTTGCTATGTGGCTAAGTGTCCATTGGGTATGATGGTGAAGCTGTTGGATCCACTATGCCCTCTCGTCGGGTTCGTGTAACTGATCGTGCGGCTAGACAGTCAGTAAAGACTTCATACTGCAATTCTGGTGCCTGGATGTCGACTTTACAAAACCAATGGCTGTGTTCGCCATGTTCAAGGACAGCATTACTCACATTTCTCTATACCATTCGCAGCAGCCATGGCGTTCCTCTCGCAGACATGGACGCTGACGAAGAAGGATCTTCTGCTTGTTGCTCGCCGCAGTTGGTTCACTACCTTACTGAGAGCGCTGGTTCTGCCCATCGTTGTTACCGCAGTCCTCAGCAGTGTCAAGACCATCAATGATACCAATGGAGCTCTTGGAGTCGGTACCCCTGCGCCTCTGCTGTCTTTGCCAGAGGCTTTCAAGGCTGCCGGCAATGGACGCAACAAGTTCGTCAGGTGAGAAATACCATGACTTGGCACATGGCAGCTTTTACTAAATATATCGCAGTGCGTAGTCGCGTCCGTCCAGCATGATGACTGTAATAAACTAATCTACCTCTAGTCATCGACCATGATCTCTCCGGCAACGATATCCACTCCGTCATCGAAGACATCTCGACTACCTTTCGAGATGCAGGAAAGACAGTCTTCCGATCAAGCACAGCAGGATCTTTGGTCCAGCATTGCCCAGCCTCAAGTAAAGGAGTCACGGCCTGCTGGGGAGCGCTGGAGTTCTGGTCGTCTCCTGACAAAGGGAACGGTGCGATCTGGAATTACACAATGCACACTGATGGATCCATGGGGTCGGGCCTGGATGTGAAGAGCGACAGGAATCCAGTTCAAATATACAATCTACCATTACAGCATGCCGTCGACTCCGCCATCGCTAGAGCTGGCGGCGGCCCACAGCTGCCGGACAACATCCTCCAGTACACGTTTACGCCGATGTCACAACGCCAACAGGACAGATACGATCAGTACGATTTCGAAGCATTGGTCATCCTCGCACTCGCCTTTGCCTTGTTCATCGGCATGGTCGGCGTCACATACCATCTCACTGGCCACATCACGAGGCAGAGAGAGCAGGGCATGCTTCAGCTTATCGACGCCATGATGCCGAACGCGAACAGATGGCAATGTCTGGCCGCACGGCTCCTCTCCGTTCATCTCGCGTTCGACATCATCTACGCACCTGGTTGGCTCATCATGGCTGGCATTGCCCCCTCCATCATGTTCCCGGAGAGCAACGCAGGCTGGTTCGTCCTGCTGTACGTACTTACTGGTCTAGGACTCGTCGGCTACTCCATACTTGTCAGCAGCATCTTCCGCCACGTCCAGATCTCCGCGATATCGGCTGTCATCGTGGCCATGGTCATGGCACTGGTAGCTCAGTTCGCAGAGAGCATCTCACAGACTGCCAGCGACACGGGTGTCATCGCAACGGCTGTCCTGTTCCCACCGAGCGCGTTTGTGTACTTCTTCATCCAGGCCGCGTACTTCGAACAGAACATAGAGCCACTCGAACTCGGAGTCAATCCTGATGGCAATTATTACTGGAACGTCCCAGCCGCCACCTTTCTCGGATCTCTGGTTCTCTCGATTGTTCTGTATCCCGTTCTTGGGGCTGTCATCGAGCGGTGGCTCCACGGCAGCTCTTCGAAGAATCGGTATCTTCGATCTGCAGAAGAGCTAGGAGGAGATGCGATCCGCCTTGATGGCTTCTCAAAACGGTACAATGTTGCTGCGAAGAAGAGGGGCCGCATCCAGGCTGTTGACAATCTGTCACTCAAAGTTCACGCCGGCTCCATCACCGTCCTGCTAGGCGCCAACGGCAGTGGCAAATCCACGACCCTCAAATCGATCGCTGGCTTAGAGAGCATTTCTGGTGGCAGCATCGAGCTCGATGGCACCGGCGGTATCGGTCTCTGCCCGCAGCACAACGTGCTTTGGGACGAGATGACTGTACAAGAGCACGTCTTCTTCTTCCAACGCTTGAAGAACCCTGCGCTCTCCGTCGACCAAAGCAAGGCTGAAGTTGCACGACTCATCTCTGGCTGCGACCTCGAGATCAAGACAAACGCGAGATCGAAGACTCTTTCTGGAGGACAGAAGCGCAAGCTCCAGTTGGCAATGATGCTTGCTGGCGGGAGTCAGGTGTGCTGTATCGACGAGGTGAGTCTCACGTGAACAGAACCCCCCTCCCTCATCTACACTCGAGGTTTAGAGAAAGATCTTATGGCCAATGGGTCAGAGCCTTTGCGTCTAGCCGGGCGAATCGTGCTTCCCGACCGGCTGTGAGGTTGGCTCTAACCCTCGACCGCCCTAATTAGGCGCAGATCGCACCTATACGGCCTATCTGATTTATTGTCTAAGACATCTGCTGACGGGTTCTCCTTACGTGCGCACAGGCTTCTTCCGGGATCGATCCATTAGCAAGGCGCAAGGTGTGGGAAATCTTATTGAAAGAGAGAGGTCGACGCACCATGCTGTTGACCACCCACTTTCTGGACGAGAGCGAAGTACTGTCGGACCACGTCGCCATCCTTTCAAAGGGCACACTGAGGGCAGAGGGATCGGTGGCTTCCCTGAAGTCCAACTATGGCGGCGGATATCGTGTGACGTTACCCAAGCAGGACGATCCTCTACGAGCGAGCGAGGTTCCGGCTTCAGTTGGGAGACGCGATGATTACAACGATGCTGTCTACGAAGCGGCGGATTCAAAAGCGTTGGTGAGCCTGACCATTCTGCTGGATACACATCACGCAAACTACTCTGTGCATGGCCCTACCATTGAGGACGTCTTCATCGGTCTCTCGGATGAGATGGAGATCACGAACAACGACCTGAGCCCTGCCGACCAGCAGCTTCAATCTGACCCTTCCAGTGTGTACCCGACAACAAGAACAACAAAAGCCGTCAGCTTGAACTCAGGCAAAGGCTGTGGGCCGGTCCGTCAAACAGGTATCCTCTTCATGAAGCGACTCACCGTGCTCAAACACAACTACATGCCCTACATCGCGTCGCTGTTCGTCCCGCTCGTGCTGATTGGCATGGTGACTCGATTTCTGCTGTCTCCCGAGTACCCCAACGGTCTCCCCTGTGTCAAACCTGGCCAAGGCGGAATCTCCAATGGCTTCTACTCTTGGACAGAGAGCTTATATCTCCAAGGGTTCGCCTATGGACCACCAGGAGACGTTTCTCAAGCTGGCTTGGAATCTCTCATCCCAGAGGGCAGCTTCGTTGCAAACACCGTTGCGCCAATCAACTGGAACAGAACATTTCCCGTCAACAGTGCGCAGGAGCTCTACTCCGAAGCCGAGAGCCTGGTCGGCAGCGTCAGGGCATACTCTGTTGGTGGAATCTTCGTCGGCGACTCGGAGAATTCCTTCACCTACTCGTCCTATGGCTCGGACATGTCAACCGCTGTCTTCACACAATCCGTCCTCGACCAGGTTCTTATGGACACTCCTATCGCCATCTCGACCGAGACGTTCGCTCCCGCATTTCGGCCGTACGATTTCAAGCAGGGCATCATCGTCGTCTTCACCGTGCTCGGATTCGCGGTGTACCCTGGCTTCTTCGCTCTGTACCCGACCATTGAGCGTCTCCGGAACGTCAGAGCCATGCACTACAGCAACGGTATCATGAGCTCTAGCCTTTGGGCCGCTCATGCTCTGTTCGACTCTGTTTTTGTGCTCTTGGTCAGTGTGTCAGCGACCGTCATTTGGTACGCCTGCATGGGCCCGCAGATCTATGGCCTAGGATACGTCTTCCTGTACGTCAGAGGAGCACAGAGTGATTGCCTGACTGTGTGCTGACCTACAGCAGTGTCTTCCTGTTCTACGGCATGGCGGCGACGGCGTACTCTTACGTGATATCGCTGTTCGTGCCATCGCAGCTTAGCGCGATTGCGGCAACTTCGCTTGTGCAGACAGTCATTGCCTGTCTGTTCTTCGTCGGGTAAGTAGAAAAGCAATTCACTCTGATCGACCACACTGACAGTCAGCAGCATGGTGGTCACGAACAACAACGCATCGGCCGCCGGCGCGACAGGACAGTTCGATGTGATATACTACACAACGGCATTGGTGAGTGATCTGGACGCGACAATATGGTATCGTGCACTAACAGTCGGCATAGGTCTGTCCTGCCATCAGTCTCTTCCGCGCACTCCTCGTCGCCATGAACGTCTATGCGCTCGCCTGCAAAGGGCCTACACGAGGATCCTACCCTGGCGACATCAGCCTTTTCGGCGCCCCAATACTGTACCTCATCATCCAGTTCATCCTTCTGATCGCCTTCTTGATGTTCTGGGAGTCTGGGCGAAGTCTGGAGGTATTCGGTATCCGACGCAAGCGAGCTGCCCCTAAGGAGGCAGAGATGGAAGACTTTGCAAGCGACAAGGCTCTTGTTGGCGAGGCAATGGAGGACGCAGAACACATGGCGCAAAGCAACAATGGTTTGCGTGTTCACGATGTGTCGAAAACCTTCGGCCAAAATACGGCTGTAAACAAGATCAACTTTGGCATCCTGCCGTCCGAGAGGTTCGCACTGCTGGGTCCTAATGGTAAGTTACTACTGAGCAACATCCCTTTCCAACTCGAAGAGTGCTGATACTTCTCTAAAGGTGCCGGCAAAAGTACAACCATCTCTCTTGTCCGCGGAGAACTCCACCCGGACAGCAGCAACCCTCCAGCCGAGATCATCATCTCCAACGACAGTCTCGCCCACTCCCCTGTCGCCGCCAAACACCACCTCGGCGTCTGTCCCCAGTTCGATGCGGTGGACATCATGACCCTCTCCGAACACCTACACTTCTACGCCCGCGCCCGCGGCGTCCCAGACCGCCAACACAACATCGACCAACTAGTCCGCTGCCTCGGCCTCACAGACCACACGCACAAACTCGTCAAGAAGCTCTCCGGCGGCACGAAGCGCAAACTCTCCCTCGCCATCGCCCTAATCTCCAACCCGTCCGTCTTACTCCTCGACGAGCCAAGCTCAGGCATGGACGCCGCGGCCAAGCGAGCCCTCTGGGCGACTCTCCGCACAGTAGCCGCCGACCGCTGCCTCCTCATCACCACCCACAGCATGGAAGAAGCCGACGCCCTCTGCGACCGCGCGGGCATCATGGCGGGCAAAATGCTCGCCCTGGACAGCATCCCCAGGCTCCGCGCGCGGTTTGGAGATAAAATCTACATCCACCTCGTGCACAAAGACGCGCCTTTCACTTCCGACGCTGACACCGCGAAGCTCTGGGAGTGGGTGCGGGCGACTTTTACCGTTGCGGAGGCGGAGCAGAGGACGTTTGGCGGGCAAGTGAGGTTTGCGGTTCCGGCGAGGGAGAGTGGGGATGGGAGGGAGGTGGGGAGGTTGTTTAGGGTGATTGAGGGGGCGAAGGGGGAGGTCGGGGTGAGGGATTATAGTGTCGGACCGACGACGCTGGATCAGGTGTTCATGAATGTGGTGGGGAGGCATCGGGTGGTGGAGGAGAATAGTGAGGCAGAAGCCCAGGGGAAGAGGAAGTGGTGGAAGTTGAGATAGATACCCATGAAGTTGTTGTTAGATGGTCGATGATGTTACGAAGTTGTGAGCAATATGAATTTACAGAAACGTGCAAGTGAATTGTGATGATTCCGCTAGACTCGCTATCGCCGTGTGTATCAAACGCTTGTCGTCAATCGTGAATCCATTACCTCGCCCCCCCCAAGCCGTGCTTGTGCACCTTAGCCGCATGCTCAGCACCATTCCTTTGTGAAGCCTTCTGGCGTCTTCGCAAGGGTGGGCTGACCGCTTGTACGCTTCCAACAAAACCTTGAGATTCTACCCACCCTTCCAAACAACGAACTGAAACTTCCGGCCATTCCGCCCATTACCACCTCCCTCTCAGCAGCTCAGCAGCTACCCGCGGGCCCTCCCAGAAGTCCCAACCACCCCTCATCGCTTCGACATATACTTCTTCGCCGCATTCATCACCAACGGCCCAACAATCGGCGCCAACGTCCCGTAGTGCTTCTTCCCCTTATCAATCCACGGCCCAATATCATAATCGCCCACCTTCATCTCCGTCGGCGGCTCGCTGCGATTTCTGCGCTTACTCTTACCCCGATCGCGGTCGCGGTCGCGGTCAGACCTCCTGCTCCGCCTGTCGTCGTAGTCGCTGTCTTCGTCGTCGTCGTATCTGCGTCGCGACCGATCTCTGTCCTTCTCGCCTCGACGCCGGTCGCTGCGGTCGTCTCCGCGCTTGCGGCGGTCCGAGTCGCGGTAGTCATCTCTATCATCGTCGTCGTAGTCTCGTCGGCGGCGTCTGTCTCGATCACCTCGCCTGTCTCTATCATCATCCCGGTCGCGGTCCCGATCTCGGTCGTCCCGCGGGTCTTTAGGGCGTCTGGGCTCACGATCGCTATTCCTGCGCCTAAGCGCCGGGACCGGATCAGATCCGTACTCGACCTCTGGCAGCTCCCTTCGCTTGCGCCGAGAAGATGGCTCGTCATCGTAGTCGCGGTCCCGCTCTCTATCGCGGTCCCGATCCTTATCTCTCCTGCGCCTGGGCGGGTCTTCATCGTAAGTCTTGCGCCTCGACGGCGGTGCACTGCGATCATCGTAGTCATCCCGTGGCGGTCCGCGATCATCGTAACGATCCCCTCGTCTCCGCGGCGGAGGCTCATCAGCATAGTCACCACCTCCACCTCTCGTGCCGTGTGATGGCGGTGCGGCCTTCTTCAACATCTCGCCCTCTTCACTCTCATAGCCGTCCCTCTTATCGCGGAACTGGCGGTGACGACGCCCGCCTTTCTTCTCGAGATCGGGCGCTTGGGAGCCGAGATATGAACCCTCGTCGGGGAATTCAGGGCGAAGGTGGGGCACTCGACTCTGGCTTCCTGATCGCTTCAATGCGCTCGGTCGGCGGCCTAAGTCGTTATCGCCAAGTGGTGGTGGTGGGAAGTCGCCGTGTGGTCCTCCTGGTGGGTAGCCGTCATTCGATGGGTACTGGTAGCTGCTGTTGGATGGGTACGCTGGTGGGCGTTCCTCGTCGCGGTTCCGCCGCCAGCGCTGCTGGTAGTCGTCGGGCTCGTCGTAGTCGGACATAGTGTCCTTGCTGTTCGTAAGGCCGCTGTCAAGTCGATGGTGAATGATCAGGAGTGAAAGGGTGTCGAGGGTGGGAGGTTCAGGTTGTTTGCTAACTCAAGGTTCAAGTTCATGCAGCCTTGATGAAGTCCAGATCCTCGTGCTCAGCCCCACTTGTGCCACAACGTCATAAAAGCGGCTCGTTTCGGAGTCCAGAGCGACTCAGGCGTTGGGCAGAAAGATGGACGTTGAGTGGCCTTGCAGCATTGTTTATTTGTGCACTATATGACTAGCATATGGGTTGCATCAGTGCTGTGGTATCAGGTTCGACACAACTGACCAGCACAACAACACTGTGGGTTACCCTCCAGCTGCACTTGTGGCAAATCATGGTCTTTCATGTGATAATCATGTGATCGTCCCCATCTCACCTTCCCACGCTCACGCTCCCCACCCTACCAGACGCAACCGTACTCCCTCCACTCCTCAGAACCACCCTCTCACCCACCGGCAACGGCGCCCCCGTCTCCAGCACCACCTTCACATTCGCCGTCTCTCCCGCCTTGGCAACCCTAGGCTTCTTCCTGACAACCTCGCCCTTGGCGTCAACGGTTGAGATCAGCGCCGCCACGCTCCCCGGCACATGCAGCCTTCCTACATGCACGTCGACCCCTTGCGGTAGTAGCGGTTCAAGGACTTCCACCTGAGTGACGAAACTCCTGATCACTCCAACAGGCTGGGCGGTGCTGCAGAGCACATCTCCCGCTCGTAGGTGGACGGGATCGATGTCCGCGAGATGAAGGGTACAGAGCTCAGTCGCCACAGCCCAGTCGCCGGGCTCAGAGCTGACCTCGATCCCTCTGATGGTAGCCTTTTCTCCGCTCGGCTGGATGACCACAATGTCACCAACCTGGACGTTGCCGGCTGCGATGCGTCCAGAGACCGATAGGGGATTCGTGATGCTGCCGCGGAAGACGTCGGCGATCTGCATGCGCAAGGGAGCCTTGACCTGATCATCCGCAGGGCTGGCAGCTGGAGAGGATTCGAGATGATGAAGGAGCGTGCCTGACGCGCCGGTGACCCAAGCGGTGTCGCCAGAACTGGGTGCTGGATTGACGACATTGGTGCCGCCGAGTCCAGAGCATGGCACATACAAGACGTCTTCTTTTTCAAACCCGACCGACTGTAGCAGCTTTCCTACCTCCGCTTTCACATGGTGAAACGTCTGCTCATCCCAAGCCTTCGGTGCTGTAGCATCCAGCTTGTTCACTGCCACCACGACCTTGCTCAGTCCGCATGCCTTCGCAAGCAGAATGTGCTCTTTGGTCTGCCCTTTCATCCCGGATTCGAGCTGATTCGCATCTACAACCAGTACCGCAAGATCTGCCATCGTGGCACCAGCAAGCATGTTCGGCACGAAATCTCTGTGCCCAGGCGCATCAAGGATCGTGAAGTCGGTGTTGGCGGTTTGGAAAGGGTGCTGTGCAATGTCCACAGTGACGCCGCGTTCGCGCTCTTCGGAGCCTGTGTCCATGACCCAGGCAAGGGCGAAGGATGATTTGTTGAGTTCGGTGGCTTGTTTCTTGTACCTAAGACTCCAGGTCAGCAGCTGGATGACCGCAGTGGGAATCGTGGCTTTCATACTTATCTATGTCTCTTTGCGCAACTGCACCGGCGTCGAGCAACAGTCTTCCCATCAATGTGCTCTTGCCATGATCCACATGACCTATCACTACAAACGCAGCTGCTGACTTGCGAGTGTCCTTGCTCTCGGACCACAACTTCGGCACATCCAGGCCTTTGCTCTTAACCTTAGGCGGCGACGGTGTTGCAGATTGTGCTTCGTCCAACTTGAGCTTCTCTGTCTTCTTCGCTAATCCATCTCCAGTCTTTCTCGTGGACTTTGCGGAATCTGTACTCCCGGTGGAGCTCATGTTAGCTCCTTACTTGTTGATTCCCTTGCTGTGTCCCTGCGCTCCTAAAACTGTATCATCCGGCGAAGGTCCTTTAAAAGGGTCTTCGTTTGATGATGAACGAAAGAGATCGCTGATTGCCTTGTCGCTCCCGTTGTCCGCTTTTGAGAAAGTGCGAGAAGTAGCCATCGTCTTCGCGAACTCAGTTGGCGAAGCTCTCAGGTCCGGCAGCATCTCTTCTGGTTCCTCCGGTTCAGGCGATGGCTCCTTTGGAGGTGGTGTCGGGTCACGCTTTTGGCGGATTGGGTACTTGCGAGGTTCCGACTTGGCAGGAGGCGCGAGGTTCTCTTTGGCGTCTTTCGGTTTGCTCAGACGGTCGAGCGAGCTCAGCGTACCGTTGGACTCAGCCGGGGCTGCTGAGGAGGCTGCGGCCTTCTTCCGTCGTTCTTCTGCCAGCCTCGCGAGTTTGGAGGAGCCGCCTAGCAGATGCGGTCGTGGTCGGGAAACAGCTGGGAGAAGCTCGCCTTGCACTTCATCTGGAATGACAGACCAGGAGATGCCGCTGAACCAGCCTGCGGCTGATGTCGGTGGAAGTGGCATCTTGTCTGCATGCAGAAGAGTCAGTAAGGGTCTGTACTAGGGCTGATCATGGTAACCCACCTCTTCATCCAGCGTCCTCTACTGATCAAACCTCGACTGCAATTCCTCACACGCCATAGAAGAAAGAGAAAGAGCACGACTCACCAGCTTTCTCCGCACTCCTCTCCGCCGCTTGATCAAACTTGTTCTTCGGCTTCTCCTTTTCCTTCTTCCCTTGCTGCTGCTGTGGCCGTGGCGTCCTCGTGTTCTTCAGATATGCCACACTCTTGCTCACATCCCAGTAGTAGTGCCAGAGTGCATCCTCGACCTCTCTGTCGGAAGCCTGTAGTCCAGCTTCCTGCAGCTCTGCTCTGACGACTGGGGTGAGGGTGTTGAAGTTCTCGCGGTCCTCTTCCGTGTAAGTCTGTTCTTCTTCCTGGTAGTCGTCTTCCTCTGAGTAGATGTCGTCTTCGTCGTAGTCGACGTTCTTGACGCGTTGCATTGCGGTTCACTCGCGCTGTCGTTTCCTGTTTCCTGTTTCCTGGACACTTCGCTCGCTGCACTGAAGTGTGCTGCGCAAAGTACTTGAGCGAAAGTAATTGACCGCAGTACATGTACTGTTGATCCATCGACGTCAGTGGGACATTTCAGGCACTAAGGTGTCGACTTTTTGACTTCATGTGATCGTCAACGTCAACCATTGACGACGATGTGAATATACAGTTGATTCAGTGTATAGTATCTTGTACATATTACTAAAAATGCCGCCCAAGAAAAGCAAGACCGCCCCAAAGGATTCCCCGGCAGGAAAACCGGAGCAACACAACGACGAGCCAAAGCCCAAGAACGAACCCGCCACCAACGACGAAACAACATCCACCAAACGCAAAAAAGATGCATCCTCAGACGAACCCCAAAAAGCTCCCCGCCGCTCCGGACGAGGCGCCCTGAAGTCCTCCCCATCTCACCGACAGCTCCTCAACTACCTCCTCTCAAACGCCTGCGAGGACCTCTGCCGCCCCGACGAGGAAGCCAAAGACATCGCAACCCGCGGATCGATCAAAACCTACTCCGGCAGCGTGATGAACCCCTTCGAAGAACTACTCTCGGCCGCTATTCTCTCCCGCCCAATCTCGCACCGTCTAGGTCTTCGAACGATCAGGACAGTCTTTAATGACCCCTATAACTTCAACTCCGCTCACGCAGTGCAGAAAGCGGGGCACGAGAAGCACCTGCAAGCCGTCTATGATGCGCGGACGCAGCATAAGGATAAGACTGCCGCTGAGATAGGGCAGATTGCCGATACGGTCCTCGAGCGTTTTACCTCGAAAGGGGACACCGAGGGCACGGAGCTCGGTAAAGCGCTGTCGGACAGCGATGGAGATGTTGACGCTGCGCTCGATGCGATCAAGTCCGGAATCAAGGGGATTGGAGAGACGGGGATGAAGATCTTCTTGAGGAGGGTGCAGTGGTTGTGGATGGGTGGGTTTCCGTACGTGGATGATCGGACGCAGGGGTCTTTGAAGAGGCTCGGGTTGCCGGAGGAAGCGGCGAAGTTGGAGGGATTGCTCAAAGGGAACTGGAGCAAGCTTGATGCTGGAAATGTTGCAGGGAAAGGAGAGGAGGCAAGGCAGCGGAGGGCGTTCGTGGTGGTGCTTGAGAGGGCGATTGGAGCGGATCTGGAAGGGAAGGTTGATCAGGTACTCGAGGCTGCGGCTGGTGGTGGGTAATGTAAGAGTGCAATAGCGCCAGACGCCATGCATGATTTTCATTTCGTAGCCTCATCTGTCGTCGTGAGCACGTGGTAATGCTATCCACAGTAATGACAAGCCCGCTAAAAGGTATCATACCGAACGCAGTAAGTAGCAGCCGTCGCCGACTCCAGCGGCTGGTTCTATCCACCTTCTTCATAAAGCGCAGAGGCTCTGTCAATCACACCAGCTCCACATAATTGCTAGGAAAAATTCCTTCCCTATCTCCTACCCTCCCGGTCCACCAGTCTGCCTCACTCTCCGTCCTCTTCACAATGGTGATCACATCGCCCTTCTTAAAGCCCAGATCACCCGGCTGGTCTGCATCAAAGGTGAACTTGGCTACCGCCTGTCCAGGCTGCGCACCTGCCTTTCCACCACCAGTCGAAAAGGCCGGCTTAGGTGCCGCAGGTCTTCCAGGTGGAGGTGCCTTCGCTCTCGCGTCTGAATAGACGTAGTCGCTCTGATCTCCGAACGTACTCGACCGCCCGCGGCTAGCGTTTAGCCGATCGAACGTACTCGCTTGCCGGTCATAAGGGTCGTCTTGCCACGTCGAGGACCGTGAGGGTTGATCGCGGTACTCGTAGTCGTTACTGCCAAACGCGCCGCCTGTAGCTTGTGCGGAACCCATACTTCCCGTTCGGTTGGACCGCACACCTTCTCCATAAGCGGATCCAGTACGCCCTTGCCATACGACGTCCTCGTGGCTCTCGTCGTAGATGGGGACGTCGTTATACATGGAGTTGTCTTGGTAGCTGCCGCCCACGCCGGCGAAGACACGGGAATTGAGCACGCGCATGAGAGGCTCTGCTTGAGGCGGAACGGGAACGCCGCCAGACAGAAGCTCTCGCGCCGTGACTTTGCGATTGTACATCTTTTCGTTCGCATCTCTTCGCTCGATCAGGGCACTGCCTTCCAGCGACACACCGGCGAAGAGACCCTTTGTCTTGGAATAGGCGAAAATACCGGAGACAGATTTGAGGGACGCGGCTCCTGCTGCTTCAGCACTGCGACCCACGGGACCTGCAGCAATGGAGACGTTGCCGCCAAGAGTCAAAGAGCCGACTTGGGCGAAGGTCTTGACGGCCATGGCGTCGTTGAGAATGAAGACGAAGTCAGTGAGTTCGAAGCCGATCTGCCCGCCGAAGCCGCCGCCGACTGTGCCAATCGCTGAGGGCGCGGACCTGTATCAAACAGATGTCAGCTGAACCTGCTGCCTGGTGACATTTTACTGTTCTATGATCGCTGTGCCTACCATGACCCGTCCGCCAACCGCGCGACCACCACACCGCCTCCAAATCTTCCTGACCCGAGGAAGCCGGCCTTGAGGACCGTCATGATGGCAAGGCCTTTGGCATTGGCGAGGATTTGTGGAGGGATGATTTTGTCAGGTCCAAAGGCTTGTCGCGGGTCGACGAAGGAGGCGAGGATGCGGCCGGTCTTCTTGCACTCGCCTGTAGGTCCACGTCATCAGTATCGTGTGATCGTGTATTACTCGCCTTGCCTTCGTAGAAGTGTTTCATGGTGGGGGTGTAGTGGGGGACTCACTCCTCATCGACGACGGCAGCGGGTTGTTGAGGAAGGGCGGCATCTTGACGGTGGATGTCGACACGGCGGACGAGGAGGTAGAGGAGGGTGTGAGAAGAAGGTGTAGGAGGTCGTAGGTGAACAGCGCAAGGTAGCACTGATGAAGAGGTCTAAAAGCTCAGCCGAGTGAGGTGACGTGCCTCGCGTGCCCAGACAAAGACCTACGGTACGACCACCTCGCGCTTCAATCACATGTACCAGAGGTACTAGAGGTTATTGACGGCGAGAATAGTTTGCTATAGCTGGCGAACACAGAGAACATCGAAAAGGCCGCACAATACCTCATCCACCACCTAAACACCCCCATCCCCTCCACCACCGCCAACATGTCAGAAGCCTACGAACGCGAACGGTATGCGCCTTCCCCGTATCATGTCATGGCCTGCGCAAGTCTGACCGAGATACAGACAAAACAACGACTCCCTCGCCGCCCTCTCCTCAAAAGTCTCCGCGCTCCGCTCCGTCACCGTCGACATCTACGACAATGCCCGCTCCCACGAAGTCATCGACAACACCTCAGAAACCTTCTCCTCCATGACCACCGGCTTGAAAGGCAGCGCGAGAAGATTAGGCGTGATGGCGAGGCAAGGCGATCGTGTGGCGGTGTTGAAGTTGGCGGCGATCATTGTCGCGGTGGTGGTAGCGCTGTGGTGGATGCTGAGCTGGATATTCTGAGGTGAAAGGGTGGATGGAGTTGATTTTACTTATAAGCAGGGCGCTGGGGGCGTCATGATTCATGTACATGTGATAACACGAGGATACTGCAAGGTCGTGAGGGCATTTGCAACGTATGCTAAGCCTATCTAGTTCTTTCAACTGGTGATTCCCACCGCCTTATCCTACCTCTCATCTACTCCCAAACATTCCCAAACAGATCATCCGATCCACCTCCGAACCCACCTCCCTGCTTCGCTCCTGGCGTCTGCGCTACGGGACTGGCATGGCTCCACCCGCCAAACTCCTCGTCCTGCTGCACGCTGAAGCCTCCAGCACTGGTTGTCGTATTCGCAGCAGGCGGTGCCGGCGATGTCATGTCGCCCCATCCGCTGTCGAACTCTGTCTGCATCGGAGCCGCCGGTGCCGCCGGCTTGTTGAAGCTGCTCGAGCTCGACTGGAAGGGTGCAGGCTGAGGTTGCTGCGCGGGTTCAGGAGTCGCCCAAGCGTCGTTTGAGCCCCAGGCGTCCATGTTGCTGAGACTTCCGAAGGTGGATGTCTGGGTCTGGGGAGGTGAAGGCTGCTTGGCTGGAGCCGAAGGCTGAGAGAGGTTGAAGGCAGAGAAGTTGGGTTGTTTCGGCTGTTGCTGTTGTGGCTGGATTGGCGGAGGGGACTGTACGGCAGGCTTTGGTGGCGGGGGAGGAGATGACTGTAGGTCGAAGAGGTTGTTCATGTTGCTGGTCGCTGCTGGCGGACTCCGGACTGTTGTGGTCGGCGGTGGTGAGACAGCGGAAGAGAAGTCGCCAAAGTCACCACCAAAGCTTTCTTCGCGAGGTTGATGTGTAGGCTGTGTGGGTTTTGCTGGTGCAGCGGGTTTGGTGTCGAAGAAGGAGCCACCACTGAGTGCGGACTTGCTGGCGGATGGCTGTCTGGCGTGTCCCTGAGGTGGCGAGAAGTTCGAGAAAGGCGTTGGCTTTGCTTGGGATTGCTGTGGCGAGGAGAAAGAGAGGGAGCCAAAGGCATCATTCATGCCTCCGAAAGAGGAAGATGGTTGTTGAGTTGGCGAGGTCAAAGGTGGAGATTGCATGCCGCCGAAGAAACTGGCATTCGACTGCTGTGATTGTTGCTGCTGGGACTGTTGCTGCTGGGGCTGTGGTTGAGGTGCGGCTGCCGGTTTGGATGCGTACAGCGAGAGAATTGATGACTTCAGGTCCGCTCGTCCTGGCACTCCTGGCGTGCTGGCTCCAGTACTGGACGGCCGCGCCGGAGGAGCTGACTGTGCCCCACCGAAGAAATCCAGCCCTAGTAAACTCTCGCCTGGCCTCGTCTGCTTTGGTGGTGCGACTGGCGCTTTTTGCACCCCCTGCCTCACTGCTGGTTCCGTCGTACTCGGTCTCACAGGAGCGCTTGTCTCTCCAACATCCCCAAACAGATCCACATCCTGCGGCCTTACCCTCTGTCCTCCACCAGGCGGCGGCAACACCCCACTTCCATTCCTTGCATTCCCACTCGTACTCCTCTCCCGATCCCCTACGACCTTCTCCCTCACCACATTCAGTGGCACGTCATCATCCCCGCCCTCTCCAGGCACATCCAGCGTACTCGGGTCCGGTACCGGACCATCCATCGCCCACCTCTTCGAATCGTACTTTGTCCTAATGAAATTCTCAATCTTGCTCTCGTTCGGCACATGCCCCTCCGCCAGCTTACTCTCCCAATATCTGTTCGCCCGTGCGTTGCCCCACCGCAGCATCGACTGCATTTGCTCGTCGGTCCAGGAGTCGAGGTCAACGGATTTGACACGGGATATGTGCGTGCCCATGCCGCGGTGGATGCCAGAGCAGCGAATGCAGATGAAGACACCAATGTTCCAGCTGGCCCATCGTGGGTGCTTGTTGCGTTTACAGTCGGCGCAGGACTTGTTGGACTCGAGTTTGACGAGCTGTTTGAGCGTGGCGCGGTTCTGCTCACTGCGGTCGGCGCCCGCGGGGGGTGGACGGCGGGACATTGTGGGTGGTGGTTATCGTGGAAGCAGTGGTCGTTGCAAGGATATTCGTTGTGGTTGTCGTCTTGGTTTGTTCTGGAGCAGAGTCTCCGCTGCTTTCACGGTCGCCCAAGAGCCCTGAACTCGGTGCCTGGCGCTGCTGGAAGGGTTGGCTTATGATGGTGCAGTCGAGAAGGTGAGATTATAAGGGTCCAGAAATCGCTCAGGCCTCAGGCAAAAGGCTTGGCTGTGGGAGAGTCGTTCCTCCTGAATAAGGTAGACTGCATCTCCATCCACTCTAACATCAGGATTCCTTGGTGCGATTGCTTCAAAGAGCGGACCGCCGATGATCATGCTACTCGAGCTCGTGCAATCACGTGAGATTTCTTTTCTGGGTCCAGGCTCTTGCCAACAACAGCTGCTCTCTGATGTCGATCACACGCAATGAAGACCTCATGTGTGCGACTGATGGGAGATGACTCCTGTTCTGTCGACATCTTTGACCTGCTACCCCAATAGTGCTCATGAGACTCTTGAGAACCAGACTTCCCCCCAGACCTTTTACAACTACCACAAAGACAGCCATGCCAACGCTCGCCAAATTCAAGGAGGCAACTGAAACCGTCTATGGCCCTCTTGCCGGAGAGGCCGAACAATGGACGCCTCCTGAGTGCTCTGGTGGGCATCGCGGTCGATACTTATGGACTGATGCGTTTGGCGTACTCAACTTCATAACCTTGGCGAAGGAGAGCCAGGATCCAGGCCACATTACGCGGGCGGTGTCTCTGGCAGACACTGTACACAATGTACTCGGACGCACTCGTGATGGCAAAGCCTGGCTGCCGGGTGCCAGCAATGACAATCCAGTCGGAGGAGGCTTGCGGATTGGCAAAGAAGATGAAGGCGGGAGCGATGGTGACGGACAGTACCATCATTATCTCACGCTCTGGATGTTCGCTCTCAACAGACTCTCAAAGGCCACGAACGACAAGGTACACAACGACCGAGCCGTAGCTCTGGCGAAGGCAATCCATCTTCACTTCTTCGTCGATCGAGCAGGAGCACGGCCACGAATGGTCTGGAAGATAGCCATGGATCGTTCAAGACCACTGGTGCACTCGCAAGGCAACCTCGACCCGATCGATGGCCTAGTCGTGTTCCGCAAGCTTCAAGCGGCGTCTGATGACCCTACCGTGCTAAAGGAAGAAATCTCAGACTACCAAAGGATCATCGAGCTCAAGGGCAAACACTTCGTCTCCTCAGATACCCTCGACTTAGGCATGACTCTGTGGACCTCCCACTGGTTAGCCGATCGTGAAGCTTACTTCGCCGACCTCACCAAGCAGGCCGATAGCCAAGTACATAAGCTATTTGACCAGGGCTATCTCGAAAGGCCCACTTCTCGCAGGCTTGCCTTCCGCGAGTACGGGACCTGCCTTGGCATTGGTTGTATGGAGCAGTCAGACGAGATCTCGCAGACGTATCGGAACCATATCATCACGACTTGGGAAGAGCATCGCTCAAGCACGCCTGGCGACTTGAGGGCCATCAGTGAGGTGATGCGTGCTGCAGCGTTGATTCCTGGTGCTTTCAAGAAAGGCTACCTTGGGCCTGAGCCGGAGATGTGATGGCCACAGTTCGACCTCTTCCAGTCTCTTTTGCTTCTGATTCCAGAGCTATCCAAGGTTCGATCTTATTTCCGGATCGACACCCCACATTGATGCTGAAGGAAATCTGGGGTGGAGAAGCTCAAGTACTTCCTCATTGCCCCTCAATGCCTTTTCTATACTACTACCTGCCCTCGTTCTCTCGCATACTCCACAATCAGTAGGTGTATTCTTTCGTTTGCGTCGCTCTACCCTTCCCATCATGCCTTCAAGAATCGGGGAGAGCATTCCGCCCTTCCCTGAAAACGTTCCTACCGCAGATATATTCACCGTCGACTTCGACCGTTTGCGGGAAGGCGACCCAGAAGAGGCACGGAAGGTGTACGAGGCATCAAAAGGCTATGGCTTCTTCTACCTTAGCAACACACACGTGGACTATGATTTCATGTTCGACCTTGCGAATCAAACCTTCAACCTAGATCCCGACGAGAAGATGAAGTACGAGATGGGAAACACCGGGAGCTACTTCGGGTACAAGATGAGTGGAAGTAATTACGTCGACTCGAAGGGCACGCCGGACAAGAGCGAGTTCTACAACATCTCCAAGGACGATGTGATGAGGAACGGACAGTACAAAGATCATCCGCTCGAGCATCCGGAGACGATCAAGCGCAGACGAGCAGAGTTGGAAGAGTTCATGGCATCGTGTCATCGTGTTGTCCTGATGGTCCTCAGAACGCTAGGCGAGCAGCTGGGGCTGGCACCAGACACACTGCCCGATCTGCACAGACTGGATCGAGTTGGTGGTGATCAGGCGAGGGTTACGCATGCCCCGCCTGTGAGCGCAGACACCATTACTTTGGGTGAACATACAGGTGATTTCTGCCGGCATTCCACAGGTGAGCAGGACTGACTGTGCTTAGACTTCGGAAGCGTAACAGTTTTGTTCAATCAACTGGGTGGTCTACAGGTCATCAACCCAGAGTCACAAGACTACAAGTACGTGAAGCCGCAACCTGGGTGCGCCATCATCAATCTCGGAGATGCGCTTGTGAAGCTTGTCGGGGGTCGCTTATATAGCGGTGTACACCGTGTTGTTGGTAAGTCATCCATCTTAACAAAAGCCACACATTCACTCACCCTTACAAGGTCCTCCCGGCGAACAAGCGCAGTCGCCTCGACATTCTGTTGTCTACTTCAGCCGGCCGAATGGGGAGGTGAAGTTGAAAAGCCTGCTTGATCCCGATGACGGCGAAGAGGCAATGACTGCGGATGATTGGATCGCACAGCGAGCGAAGCTCAGGAGGACCGCGAACTTCCAGGGCGAGAGTACGTATCATGCTAGCAGAGGGACTGAGCATACGAAGAGTCGGGATAAGCCTAAGCTGGATAAGCCTGCGCGGGAGGTCGAGGCGGTATAGGAGGGACTTTGGAGCCCATCAACATGGCATGTACGCTTAAGATATCGGCTGGTTGTATATAGCTTGCTTTAAGGTAGAGGCTCTGAAGACCTCTGCGACATCCGACTTAGCCTGTTCATGCTCCATTGGCCTTGGCGCGATTCATCTCCAAACTTCACGCGTGTCTCTCCAAGACGACTACCATCAAGTCGCGTTCGCAACTTCAACGCAACCCATTCATTCACTCTTCGCTTCTAGCTCCCATCAACACAACTGAATTACTCGCGCGGCCATGATAGCAGCACCGTAAACGCGGCAAGCAAATTAGCCTCATCCTTGTTCTGTTCGAGATGTCTTACAAGCAACTCCACGACGCCGCCAACGGAGTGGATGCTGGCGAACACCTTGACCATGCTGTCGACCAGAGCCAGCAATCGCCTTTCAAGGTTGCGCGGTCTGAGAGGCGGTTCTTCAAGACCGCTCACTCGTTGCACACGGCCATCTCGGTGGCTGCTGGGACCGTTATGATGTTGTTTGGGTATGCCGTCAGTCTGGCCTAGTATTAAGCCACATGCTAACGTTTGTCCAGGTACGAGCAAGGTATGACACCTTAGGACGTTGAACGAGACTTGAAGCTCAATCACGGCATTCAGGTGTGTTTGGGGGCATCATCGTCGGTGAAGACTTTCTTGAATACTTCAACCAGCCATCGCCGGCGATGCAGGGCTTCGTGACTTCGGTCTATGGTGAGAGAATAAAGTAAAAGCTATGGCGATGCTAGAGGTTGCTAATGACCTGTTTGGTACCCAGACCTAGGCTGTTTTTTCGGAGCGATGTAAGTCCTGACGTACTTCCACTATGCACTTCAACGCTCTGCACGGCACCTACTGTCATTTCCGCGTTCATCATTTGCTGATGTATTCAACCTAGTATCACACTCGGTAGGTGCGTTCGCTTGACCCTGATAGCGCCTGCTTATGACTCTCAGGTGTCGGTGAAAAGCTCGGCAGGAAGAAGATGCTCATCATCTCTACCATCGTCATGACTATTGGCATCATCCTGCAGACTGCTGCGCACAGCATGAACGACATGGTCCTTGGCCGGTTCGTGGCTGGTATCGGAAACGGTGGCAATACCGCCACTGCTCCAGTTTGGGTAGGCACATAACTGTATTCTATCGACGGACCTCGACTGACAGTATTTCCATGTAGCACGTGGAAACATCCCATCAGAGTGCGAAGGGTTCCGCAGTTGTGAAGGAGATGGCTGTGAACGTGCTCGGCTTCGTGCTCTCCAACTTCATCACTCTGGCCTTCAGCGGCGTTGTCACCGAGGCTCAATGGAGATTCCCGCTTGGAATTCAGCTCATCTTCTGTTTGATCATCCTGTCAATGATACCAATCCTACCAGAAAGCCCTCGGTGGAGCATTGCGCGGGGGAAGGAAGAAGCTGCACGGCTTGTGCTCCACCAACTCAATGATGGCGACGCTGAAGTCGAGTTTGAGGAGATCCGAAGCTCGGTGAAAGCCGAGCAGGCTACAAAGGGCTCCTGGAGCCAACTCCTGCGCGGTGGCATAGCGACAAGGCGGGTACTGTTGGGCATGATGCTGCAAGTGGTAAGCTTGTAATCGACCAGACCCTTGTGCTGTGCTCCAACTGACGATCACAACAGGCCCAGCAGCTTTCCGGCATAAGTGAGTCGTAATGATCTTTACTTAGAAATGTTCAGTCCACTGACGCTCAACAGACGTACTGGCCTATTACTTGCCCGTCGTGCTTCATCGATCTGTTGGTCTTCCGCAGCTCACAGCACGTCTCGTGGCCGCTGCCAACGCAGTCAGCTTCTGGCTGGCTACCTCAGCATCAATACTGTTCGTGGAAAAGGTTGGTCGGCGGCCTCTGTTGATGCTCACTGCAGGCATTATGGCGATTGCCTTCCTAGGTGTGTCAATTGGTGTTGGCGTAGGCCAAGTATCACCGGACAGTCATGCACCTGGCATCGTGGCAACTGTCTTCATCTGGCTTTACTTTACCACCTTCGCATCAGGCTGGATATCAATCCCTTGGCTCTATCCCGCAGAAGTAAGCCTATCACGAAGCAGATGTCAGCTGGCAGCCAATGCTAATGTTACACAGGTGAACTCGCTGAAGTTCAGGACGAAGGGCGCTGCGCTTTCAACATCAATGGACTGGTACCGAACCCATGGGCAAAACCCTACCATGTCTAAGATATCCGCTAACCCTTTGCGCTTCTGTTTGCAGGTTATTCAATTATGTGAGTAGTTGTGTACGGCACACAGTAATTTGCTGCTCATAGCCCTCTCCGTAGGTCGTGGTACAAACCACTCCACCAGGAATACATCACTTGAAGTGGGGTCTGTATCTCATCTATGCCATACTGAATGCTACATTCGTGCCACTGGTCTACTATCGTATGTACATCTCAATGACCAAGCCTGTGAACCTGGCCCATGCTGACACCACGCAGTTGTTGTTGAGACTCGGGGGCGTAGTCTGGAATCGACCGACCGATGGTTTGCCGCCAATCCGAAATGGCTAGTCCATGGAGCAGATCACTCGGTCGCGACTGGAACCGATGGAGCTCAAGACGCTCGCTACGGTGGACTCAGTGTTGCCGAGGACCACGAGGCGATGATGCGTGATTTCGAGGTGGGCTCGGACGATGAGATGTCGTCACCCGGAAGTCCTGTGGTTCGAAGAGCGTCCTATCCGACTGAGGAATAGTTGGAGGTCGCCCATGCCCGACCGGTGGCTTCCAAGATCGTTATGCTCTTTCAAGTCAAGGCAGCTTGCCAGGATTCGCATCACGCAGCTCGGCATATCCGACACCCATGCGTTGGGATACGACACCTGGGTCAAGGCCCTGCTGCTGCCCCAAGAGTTCGCTCTGGATAATGCAACGATCACAGTGCTCTCTCTCGATATCGAAATATTCCCACGGTACTGTTGGACAGAGTGCTCCGGCTTTCTCCGATTCCTGGCATCGATCAAGGCGCGCTGGCTGCTGTGCTGTACCGTGGGCTGCGTGACGGCAGGCCGGATGTCGAGGAGCTTTCCTGCAGCACATCGCTATTGTTGGAGATGGTCGTCGAGTAATGGGGCGAGGCGAGGCGATTCAGCAGGTCCGATTGTTTAAAATTGCCTCAGGCGAATGCTTATGGCACAGCAGTCGGAACCAGTCTACCATTTAATACACGGACGACCAGCGCACACATGAGTCCTCCAGCTCGTCGTGTCGGCTTCAGCTCTCCTCCATACTTGCAGAGACATGCGCACATCTTTGGGGCGCTGTTGCAGGTATTCCATGTCTAACAAGTGCTGCGCAAAAGGCTCGTCCACATATGGGGCCTGGCTCTCAGAAAACGAGCCAAACTCGCTTCGACACGTGGGAGCTAAGAGGACTCTACCTTTTCATATCAGTTGAGACGAGCTGATGTCTGCGATGCCGATCATCTCCCTCCTGAGGACTTGGATCGTGTTGACCATAGCTTTCGAATGTTCGCTTCGACTGCTCACGCAATTGGAAAGTTTGACCGGTGCGGCGCCGCAACTTACTCGGAGGGAAAGCCTTGGGCGCCTCACACTGTGGTGTTGTTCGACGACGAAGCGTTCACGGTGGGCACTCGTCTATATTATGCTTCGTTTCAATGCACAAGGACAACAACGCTACGAGAGTTTATGCCTTCGGCAGCCACATTACTCGGATGCTACAATACCCGATGATGGCTTCGTGGCGCAACGCCTCTTCCGACTGTCGCATGAGGACCGAAAGACGGTCTAGACCGTGCCTGACACAAGCATCAAGCGAACTGCGTCCATATCCTATTGATGGAAGCAGTGTGGCCTCAGAACCATCGCCTCGCTGCAGGTTTAGGGCTCAGTCAACCTCACATGCACTTTGAGCCTCACTCGGACTGTCGGCTTCGCGGCGTAACAGCAGCTCAACATCCAGGTCCAAATTCATTGCGTGGCATGCTTTGCGCACTTCACATACGGAAGCTGCCAATGCCGCCGGCGTCTCTACATGCAAATCCATCATTTCTGCTCCAAAGCAGCCTTCACCTCCTCCGTGAACCCATCCTTCCACGCCTCCGCGCTTCTCGAAGGCTTCCAGCCCAGCTGTCTGCCAACGGTACTTTCCGTCCGCGAGTTGCTCGACAGACCCAATTCGACTCTCAAAGGTTCGTTCCAGGGCGCAGGCCACAAGTTGGCTGCTTCCTCAATGGTCACCGATTTGACTTCAGCGGTCTTGATCTGGCCAGCCTGGTATGCAGCTTGGGCTACGCCTGCAGCCAGCTCGCCCCAGGTATGCCTGCCGTTGCCGGAGAAGATGATTGCTTTCTTTCCGGTGGGTAGGTCGGAGCCGTTGGCTTGGATCTGGTTGAGGAGGACCAGCTCGTACAGTCCAGCCTTGAAGTATGATTAGCACAACATTCGAAACCTGTCACAGAGCATGGGAGCATACTAAATCCTCGACATGAACGTTGTCCCAGATCCCTTTGCCTTCACCCACAACGACACCCTGACCACTGGCTAACGTTGTCTTGACATATGCTGGGACCTGAATCGAACTCGTATTCCCGATGCCAGAGCCTCTGCCGTAGATAGTGGGACTCATAATGACCAGCACTTTCACACCAGTTTCAATGCCTGCATCAACAACACCAAGCTCGCTGTTGCGCTGAAGATAGAGCTGGCCCTTCTCCCGCTCCTTTTCGTAGCCATAGATGTCGTCTTTGGCGTCGTCGAAGACACGGTCTTCGAGAAGTTTGCCAGTGATTGGCTGGTCCGCCAGATTCGATGTGCCGGACGTATGGATCATGAACGTATCCTTGCCAGTGGACTGCTTCCGTTTCGCTAACCCTTTGACCAGAGCAGCAGCGCTCTCGGGGTGGAAACCCAAAGTCGTATTGATCACGTAGTCATGCTGGCTCGTGACTTCAATCGTCCTTTCGACATCGTCGAGGTCCTGGTAGAGCTCCGCTTTGACGCGGGAGCCGTATGCCTTCTCGAGCTGCGAGATGCGTTGCTCGCCGCGGACGAGGCATGTGATGATTGCGTTCTTCAGGGCTGGGTTGTCCGACTTCAGCAGATGTGTCAGGATAGTTCCACCTGTGTTGAAAGTCAGCGTTGTGGATGAAGCTGAGTTGAAGGCGAACTTATACGTAGCCTGTTGCTCCCGTGAGGAGAATCTTGGGCGAGTCGGAAGACATGTCGACTTCTATGTAGCTTAGTGGAGCTTGCTGAGTCTCGGTACACCTTGTAGAAGTGGTACCGCTAGAGAAGAAGGGAGACAAAGTGCTCACTCAGACCACAATACTTATGCTCAAATTTATGTATTTGACGCAGGTATGTGAGCGCAGCACATGCATTAGTATCTACTCACGCTACTCTGCGGAGGATGATGTTGTCTCCGAGAGCGTTAGATGCGCCGAGAGGGTCCATTGACGTTTGCCACTGATCATCGGTACTCGAGCGCTGTACCTCTGCTAAAGGACGGACATACCGGTGTCAAGAGAAGAATGTCCTGTAGACCTGCAGATGGGTGAAGGCATTTAGCTTGGCGGCAACCGGAGTGTTACTCTCTTCACTGCTGAGAGATATTCATACAAAGGAATAGATACATTTGCGGGCGCAGTGAGGCCACGAGTGTTCTTCATTCTCGCAAGACCATCGACCTTCGACAGTCAAGAACGCAGTACGAGTCACAGCAGGCATACGCGGCTACCAGCAAGCAACTCCTTACCGTAGCCTACTCAAGCCAAGCTCTGCCAGCAGTATCCCCAGAACGCAGACATATATGAAAACACTCCAGCAGTAGCGACACCTTTGCCTTGGTGGCTCCTGACATGGCTCCATGTGCTCTGGTCTCAATGGGAGGCTCGACTGGCCTTAGTTCGATGAGAGACAAGAGCAATTCAATGTGGTGTTCGAATGTTTGGACGGACCCAACTTCATGTTCTGGCGGCGTGCCTAGCAACCCCGAAGTCCTTCGCGGAGAACCAACATCCTTTGCCATTTGTCAACCATCCTTGCAACGGCATCTTCGTGCTAGCCTTAGGTACAGCTGTTGCTTCCTGCGTGAAAGACCCCATCGCTGCTCTCGCATCCACATTTGCCGTCGTCCGGAGAACGAATGCACCCGGTTCCGACACCCCTCTCCTTGCCATGGTCCTTGACCCCTAAGGTGATGGCCGTCAGCAGGTGTCTCGGAGACGTCTTCTGCACACTACCTTTACTTACAGAAGAAGGTCCAGTGGTCTTTGCAGTCCTTCATCTGGCGTGGCGTGTTTGGTGCCTTGCACGTGTAGGCCGAACAGGTGCCGTAGGGTGCGCCGTGTGAGCTGTCATACTGGTGGTCGACTTCAAAGACAGCAAAGGTCTGGGTGGTAGATGTTCTCGTGTTGTGGGAGCACTCGGCAGCTTGGATGGCGGTGGAGACCTTCGCAGGCTCACTGGAGTTGGGTTAGCAATGCACGTAGCCACTTGTGCCGGTGTCTCTCATTCAACTCTTCTTACCAGTTGTAAACCTTTGGACATCTGCCTTTGGAGTTGGACAAGGCCGGGTCAAGTGTGGCATGGGCGCACGCCAGCGTAAGCGCCAATCCAAAGAGCGTCTGCAACTGCATGTTGGAAACGAAAAGAGCGAGTGACTGAAAGGATGAAATGAAGGAAAGCAAGAAACGCGAAATGGATTTGTTGAGAGGAAGAAGCGATCTGTTACCGTTGACTTATACAGTCGTTCTAAGATTGCGTGTGAGAAGTATAAGGAGCGTTTCATCACGTTTGCTTCAGGTTGAGTGCCGAAGGGCTGCCGGGAGTTGAGAAGCCCATCCTATCTCAAGCATCGTGTCCTGACATGCAGACTCACGCTTCGGCTTGTCGACTGAGCGAGATGTTGATGACGGACACACGAAGTCGGACAAAAGAAAGCAATGTCGTAGGAGATGCGAGGAGGGATGGGAGAAGCTCTAGACTGGTACTGGGTAAAAGCGCATCACGGGAAATAGTCTAGATCTACCGGCCCGATGCGCACGAGAATCGTCAGCGACCGCGGCTTGGAAGCAACTTCACAGTCAACCTAAGCAGATGTCGAACGGTGGGTGGTTCTAGCATGGCACGGTATTGCCGCTATCGGGGGGGCAATAAGACGCCCGAAAGTCGAGGCTTTGGTAAGCAAGGCTGAGCAAGCCCGTGAACGTAAGCAAGTATGGTCTTCTTCTTCCCTACTGTCGCTCGAATAGGGCCCTTGCCCTGACACGTTGTATACAGAGGATCACTTGGCACTTTCATTGCAATCTCCGGACCTCAGCTATTGCTGTTGACATGTGGCTGTATAGCCAAAGATAGTGATCTTCAGGCCACGCCGACGGGCGCAGTAAGTTATTCTCGTCCTTGTCACACAGCAATGCGGACGCTTGGTCCCTCCTATATCTGGATACCCTACACAGCAAAACTCGAAGGATGAGTTGGCGTAAAAGTTCAGGACCAGAGTGTATAAAACATCTGGACTCATCATCGCTTTAATCCCTAACCTCAAGCACCATCGTATCAAGCAAGACGCACACATTCCCTTGCCCGGACTTGCACACCTGCAATACACACACTCGAGCACCGATCTCACCCAGGCCGACTCAACCCCGCCATGGGCTTGAACAGCATTATCTTGCCACTTGTTGGTCTCGTAGCAGTCGTCACCGGCTTGGGCTGCTACACCACCCCCGCCTTCTTTGCGGGAACGTCGGACTTCGAATTCTCGGTAAGTGACTCTGGGTGCGGAAACGGCCTCTTGACGGTCATTCCAAGTTGCAAGCATTCGTCTCCCTCTTCTTCTAGGTTATAGTCGCCAGAACCGCCTCCTCCGCTTTGCAGAGAGGCCAGAATGCTGACGTGTTTCACCTCCACTGCACAGGATCTTCACAACAATCCTGGACGATATTCTGGCGATAAAAATCGCGACCTTCACCAGGAAGTCATCAACGACATCGACACGCACTGTCAGCTGGTCAGCGGCTCTATTGTCAAGCCGGGGAGCGGGTGGGAGGATTGCAGCGAGTGGTGAGTGTTATGTGGCCAGAACCCCTTGCCTCATCCACACCCGAGGGTTAGAGACAGGTCTTACGGCCGATGAGCCAGAGCGTTTGCGACCATCCGAGCGGTTCTGTGCTTGTCTATCGGCTAGAGGATTCGTCTCTAACCCTCGACCGTCCCAATTAGGCGCAGAACGCCCTTTTACGGCCTTTATGATTCATTTTCTAGAACATCTGCTGACGAGTTCTCTTTACGTGCGCACAGGGCATACCAGAAAGCCACGCTCGGGTGCGAGCTTGATTGCAACCACAGCTGCATCGACGAAGAAGGTGTAGATCAGTACACCTGCGAACAGGACTGCTACGCCGAATGCCCTCTCGAGGATCAGTTTCCGTACAGGAACCACATCGACTGGGAGATCAAGCACGACGGTGACGGAGACGACACGCACACGATTTCGTACGATAGCTGTATGGCTGGATTCAAGAACATCGTGGATACTATGGGATGTACTCTTGGCGGAGAGCAGAACTATGATGGTTTCTGGTTTCGCATTGACCCGAATCCTGGAGCCTGTGGGACGTGAAATGCATACAAAAGAATCTCAGTCACTTTGGGCGTGGTGCTGCTTGTGATGCCACCTTTTAGATGCTGACACTGGGCTGGCGTTCTGTATAGGCTGAAAAATACAGCATGGCTAGGCTAACGAAGATGTGGTTGCTGCAGCGGCGACAGTCATTTGCTACGGACAACATAATTTTGCGATTTGGTTGCCATGATCAATTTCGATTACTTGTATCTCACTTCACTCTCATAATTACCTCTCATGGTGGGATGGATCGGCTTGCTCGATGAATGAGGCTGTAGAACCATAGAGGCCCAGAAGCCTTTCGTTCGCCACTGATCATCGCCTGAGGACGGACATACCGGTGCCGAATAGAAATGCCCTGCAGAAGCACGTCACTGGCAGTAAATTTAGCTCGGCGGCGACAAGCGGCTCTCGGGTCACACGAGCGAACAATGTCCCATACCGGAGATGGCTAGCCCGCTGACCGTTCGCACGAGTTATTGCTGCATCATGTGGTCAGAAGCCTCATTCGATCTTCTGTCATCTTCCATTCACTCAAAACCGTGTCCCTGGTAAGAATATCTCTTACTCCTCGAGTCCAACGTCATCAAGCCTTCAAGCCTTCAAGCCTTCCATCTCATTCTCCAGACTTGGCAACGTCTACACATGAACAACAGCATTCCCCAGTGATAGCCCGTCCACACTTGATCGCACACCGAGAGCGTCCAACATGGCGGCGCAGGAGTATTACAATCCGGGCAGCACGTCCCAAACCCGACCGCCTCCGCCGCCGTCAACATTACAGCCCCATCCGCAACAAGGCCCGCGACCGAGCAGTCAAGGACCGCCCGCGCCTTCGAACCCTCCATACCCCATGAGTGATGCGCCGCCTCCATACCAAGCCTACTCAGAACAGCAGCGGCCACAGTCGCAACCACCGATGCAACGAATACCCAATCAAAACGGCGGCCCTCAATATCAACCCTACAACCCCAACCAGAATGGCGACACGCACTACTATCCTCCAGAGAAGGTGGCGCAACGACCTTCAACGCTGCAGAACATGTATCGACCATCAGACTACACCTCTTCGCATCCACCACCCCAACAGTATCAAGCCCAACCTCCTCCGCCCCCACCACTTCAACAGCAGACCAACGGCTACGCGCCGTCTGCTAGTGGGTACTTTGCGCCGGCAGGCCCGGGGCTGAGTCAGATAGGCAGGACCCAGCAACTTCGACCGCCGCGTCGATCATCCACTTCAGGCTACCCAACAGCACAATCTCCGTATCGACGCGACTCCCGCTCGCGCTCACGAAGTCGCAGTCGAGACCGCGACAGGAAGCACCGGCATAACCATAACCGGCCAGGCGCGGATCGGAAGAAGAGCAGTGGAACGAGCGCTTTCCTCGGTGCAGGTGGCGGTGCGCTCATCGGCGATCTCATATTCCCAGGCCTGGGAACGATCGGTGGTGCTATCTTGGGCGGCGTTGGTGGGCATGAGTACAGCAAGAAGAGGCCTTCGAGTACGCCGAGTCGAGTCCACAATCGGAAGTCGGGGGGCAATGGTAATGGCGAGTATTATGAGGACGAGAGGCGAGGGAGGAAGTACTGAAGATGGGGATGGATTTGGATGAAAATTATGAAGACGCTCCAGCGCTGGACGCTCGGGCCATGATATATCGAGATATGCCTAATGGATCATTCGAATCAGTCCTTTGGGTAGTCAGAAGGCAGCGCGGGCTTCAAGCATGTGTTATTGTTTGCGTTGCGCATTTCCTCATTCTGTTTGCTTCAATCAGCTCGACTGGTGTGACTGGGATGTTTGCCTTCGATTGGACTCCAAGTGCCTACAAGATAGGATCCCAATGTCGCTTGAGTTGCAGTCTTCCGTTGCTCGCTCGACAAAAGTGCTATCAACAGCTGTGCAACATTCAACATTCTCCATCCTCAAGCAGACAGCCACAGTGGCTCTCTCCAATGGCAGGTGCAGAAGACCCTCTCACATTCGAGGTAACAGATCACTTCCCAGTCTACGTCCGTCCAACCAAAGTCGGCGGCTGGGTGCGCGAGGTCTGGAAATGGGCCGACAAGGGAAAGAACATTGTCCATTGCAGACACACCGGTAAGATCATGTGCGACTGCTGGAAGTGCATCTCATATCACCTCACCCATTCTGGCGACCCGTACACGACTCTTGAGCTGTGGAAAGACGATTTCGGCATGACCAAAAAGTACGCCGAACACATCGGTCGGCCGCTGGAGCTTGATATCAGTGATCCTGGCGGAGCGAACGGTCGGATTGCGCAGGCTCGAGGGTATTGGAGGGAATGGCCGACGGCTGCGGAGCTTGCAAAGCCTTCGAGTGCGGCGACCCTGGAGGAGCACACTACTTTCCGATATGATCCTGAGCAAATCGATGAGTTCCGAAGTCGTAGCAGCTTCCAGGAGGAGGGTGCAGCTCATGAAGGTGGGACTCCGCTACCAGGAGACTCACAAGTATCCGCTGCCTCGAGAGTCCAGTCACTGCGCAAGGCTGCAGGAGACGAGTATGCCTCTGGCTATGAAGCTGGCACTGACGGTGAACGAGGCAAGGGGAAGGACAAAACACGGCCTCGTGGGTCGGTGATCAAGCAGGGGGGTGGCGACAATTCGGAACCAGAGGTGTTCTCATTGGAGCTTTCGGATGACTTGGAAGAGCCTAAGCAGTCGAAAGGCACTGCACCTGGTCGGCGGGGATCAAAGCGTGGGAAGCAATAGCGATTTGTGAGGTCCTCCAAAGATGCCATGGAGAGTGATCCATTCGATATGAGAGTCGTCTGCGGAGTTATTCGATCGAGAGAGTCCTCCATTTGTTGGTTAGCTATTGCAATACTCTCAAAGACAGCCGTGGGCATCGAGACGTGGTCTTTTGTCGGTGACCTTTGGTGATTCCGTCGAGAGCCTTGTCACACTTGGGCTGTTGTTGACCAGGTGTTAATGACTGTGCCCGCGGCATCATGCCCTTCAAGCCTCATGATTCTGTCTTGCCTGACGGTCTGTTTGTTGACAAAGATGTCTGATGTTTGCGAGATAATGACTCCGAGTAGAGCCAATGCCGACTGAGAAGCGTATAAGGGAGCCGGCCGCATGTATTCGAGGCCTCTCAAAGAAGTTTTCGACCACACCTGCGTTCAGCATTATCAATACCTACCTTCAAGCTTCAGGCCACGAACACGATCGAATCAGACAGTCCGGAAGCTCTGAGCCCGACAGCTCGATCGAAAGATTCAAGTCATGTCGAAGAACAGCATGAATACCAAGCCTACCAAGGGCGATTACAAGGAGCCCTTCGGATTCGAGAAATCTCGAGTATCCAGACAAAGTTGGTTGCACCTCAGAGACTTCCAACGCCCAATGCTCATACAATGTAGTCCAGAACAAGGAGCTCATTGCAGAGAAGACTCGTGAAGCTTTAATGGCCATCGACGCCATGCAAGGGACCCTCGATATCGGAAGCTCCAAGTCCTCTCCAGCGCCAGCATCAGAAAGTCCAGTCCAGAGCTACAAGCCTGATCCCAAGACCATCCCAGGGCATTCAGTGTCGAATAACAACATCCGGGCCAAGACCGAAAACAGTCGCTCCACAGACCATTCGACCACAGTATCGGAAAGTCTCTATCCGAGTATTAGCTCCAGGTCAAGCAGCGATCAAGGCAGCGATATTCGAATTGGCCAAGGTGCCAGGGAATGGTCTGAGGCGTACAGACAGCGGTGGAATGATGAACCGTTCCAAGGGTCGGAATCGTCGTACGATGATTCCATATATGACGAGTCTTTGGATGATGTGGATTCGGCAGAGATCAGGCTCAGGGAGAGGGCGAAGGCATTGTGAGTCGGGCTGGAAGTGTCCTGTAAACTTTCGCAAGTGCTGATCATGTCCCAGGTCGCTCGCGAAGAAGAAAATGCCAAAGCCTGCAGAGGTTGTCAGGGATGTCGGTCCGAGTAATCCAACACCTGACAAGCCGGTAGTGGTTGCGAAAGGGCTGGGTCAGATTTTGCGCGAAGACGAAGAGGCGAGGGCGTGGCGAGTGTAAGTTGTGAACATCCATCCATCCGCCCCGAATGCTGACATGAGAGCTGATGAGGACCACAGGCGCCAGGGGTACCAATAAGAGATGTGAGTATGTAGCAGGCGTATCAAGTTCGTGATCCGTTCTCAGTAGCTGTTGGCCATGACAAGAACGCTGTCACCCCTGTGGTCACGAGCCGAATATTGGTGAATGTGCCTGCCGTGTTGCGATAGTATTATCTGTTGGATCTCTTGGTTGCATTGCCTATTGCCTTCCGTGCTACCGAGATATGAGTTGATCCAGAGGGAATGAGTTCGCCTGTAGTCAACGTTGATCGGAGGGGAAGTATATGAGCCGGGTCACGTACGTTCAACGTCTCTCTGTCGAGACCAGAACCACAGTATCGCATCAACATACTCACAACCGGTACCAACATATCGACGCGCCAGCCAGCACAATACCTCTTCGTCGAAAGCCCACGTGGCGACAGCTTGATCGGGTTTCGCAAGCCATGTCGAAGAAGTACGGAACCACTGACCCCAGTGAGGGAGGTGCCAACGAGTTCTTCGAGTTTCCGAAGAACCGCAGGGAGAGACAAGGTGATCAATGTCCGCAGACTTAGCCGTGGTAAGCTGTACTGACTGTACGCAGCGTTCAATAAAGACATCGACAGCATGAGAACACGGCCAGCTCCAGGACCAACTCGCAACCCGTTTCCCGAACACAGCAGCTCCGAAGGTAACAGCGTCAGGGCTAGCCCAGCACCAAGTTCCAGGAAGCCTACTTCTACTTCGAGGAGCTTATACCCACCCGGCCCATACCCACCCAGCTCACGGGCAAGCAGCGAAAAAGGGAGCGACATTAGAGTCGGGCAATCCGCTGAACAGTGGAGCGAATAACACAGGAAGCCATGGTCGTCAGATGAGGAGTCGTCAACAGAGTATGGAAGGTCGCAGTACGAGCAATCCACTGACAACAACTCGAGTGCGTACGAATCCTCAGGTTTGCGGCGCTACGAGGTCCGGACCAGAAGTCTCATTCAACCTCGCGTTCCAACTCCGATTCCGTACCGCTCGGAGGTGGCCAGGGAAAAGTCGAAACGATTGTAAGCCATGGCCTGATTCTTTTGAAATCTCACCAATGCTGATATTCTTCAGGTCCCCGGCGAAGAAGAGAATGCCGAGGTCTCCTGAGCATATCAAGAAAGTCGCTCCTTCTTCGCCAGTGCCTGCAAGGGGGTTCGATGGGGCGGCGCGGGAAGTCGAATGGGAGAGGCAGTGGCGGGAGTAAGTTCTGCACTTCGTGTTTCAACCATTGCAAAATGACTGATATCAGTTGCAGGCAGCGTAGGAGGTGGTATGATTGATATGTGAGAGTTCAACAGTTGGGCATCTTGATGTGCTGCTGAGGATCGAAGGTGGCGACAGGCTACGCATGTGTAGGGCGAGCTGGACAGTACATGGATCAGCCTTTATGCTAGCGGTAGTGCTCACGATGTTTTCAAGGTAGTATGAATGAGCTTGTAGGTAGAAAAAGCATGAGTAATGCACACAAGGGCCAGGGTGTGCGTCGAGATGGCGAAGGGTGAAGGGTGAAGTGGTTTTTGAAGTGGGTCCAAGCCCATCTCTGATTGGCTGCATTGCTTCTCGATCTGCCTCTCCTACATCTACGTCGACGGTCACCAATTTATTAACCATCGATTGTTGACAGCTTCATCGAAGTAATGTCGAAATTACAGTGCAGTGCCGGGATACGGTCGGTGTTCTGCTACGGCACGCTCTTCAGCACTTCGAGGCGTGCCTTTACCACCCTCCCAAGTCTCAAGGCCGGTGGCCATGAGAACCCTTTGGTATGTCTCCTCGTTGATACGACTGTTCATGGTGGATATGAACACCTTCATTCAATGCATGGACGCCGCTCACGTTTGCATCAGGGACTGCCGCGTTCAGGCACGCCACCCAACCTGGCAGCACGGATGAAACGAGGTCAGAGATACTGCCCCCTGATAGAGGAGCGTCTGCTAATAGTGATACTAGGTCTACCAGAGAAGAGGCCGATACCAAACGTCAGCAAGATCATCGCCGTTAGTAGCGCAAAGGGCGGCGTTGGCAAAAGCACAATCGCTGTCAATCTGGCCCTGGCCGCTGCTCGAGAAGGCATATCTACTGGCATTCTTGATACGGACATCTACGGACCCAGCATTCCAACGCTACTTGGTGTAAGTGCGATGAAAACTGTATGAGCCCACTCCAACTGATGTGTCCACAGCTGGAAGGACTAGAACCCGAGCTCGACAGCAGCAACCGTCTGGTCCCACTCACAGCGTATGGCCTCAAAGCAATGTCAATGGGCTTTCTCGTCCCTCAGGCCAGTCCGGTAGCCTGGCGAGGGTTGATGCTACAGAAAGCTTTGAACCAGCTCCTATTTGAGGTCACTTGGCCTAAGCTGGACTTGCTGGTGTTGGATTTGCCACCTGGGACGGGCGATGTTCAATTAACCATTAGCCAAAGTTTGGAGCTCTCAGGTGTGTTCTGAATGAAAGTGGAAGGGTGCAATACTAATTCTGATACGTATAGGTGCTATCATTGTTTCGACACCGCAGGATCTCGCTCTGCGAGATGCAGTCAGAGGTGTTGACTTCTTCAAGAAAGTGAATGTCCCTGTTTTCGGAATGGTCCAGAACATGAGCGCCTTCATTTGCACCAACTGCGGGCACGCCCACGACATCTTCGGCCTTGACGGTATGTCGCACAAGTGACCGAGCAGTAGACGCAGCGCTGACTGTTCGCAGGAGCCAAACGTAAGTGTGCAGAGCTGGGCATCAAACTGCTCGGCGACATTCCACTTCATCCGCAAATATGCACCGACGCCGATGCGGGTCGACCCACAGTGGTTGCAAACAGCGAAGGCCCTCAAGCTCAAGCTTTCACGACTCTCGTCCGGCAGCTCAAGGCTGAGCTGGGCGTCGACTGATACCTAGAAGAGACAAGGTCGCACTCACACCTCGCAGCCCATGCTCAGCCGGCTAGAGCCTCGTCGATCTGTGCAGCCAGAGCGTCATCCGCTGCGAAGGCCTTTACTTTCGGCCACAGTTCTTTGATCTGCTGCTGCAACATCTCCTGCTGCCGTGGCCGTTCGACGCCTTGCTGTGAATACTGCTCATCAAGCTCGCCTCCGGGACCCATGATTGTCCGCCAGGCGCCGTCAACCATCTGACCGAAAGATGAGCTCTTCCCATGGCTACGAGGGACCTGCTCATGGATCTCTGCAAGCAAAGCGAGGAACAGCACAGGCAGGTCGACTCCGCACGATTGGAGAGCTTTGCAGAACGGAGTGTCCGGCTCATTGCTGACTGCTTTGGCAATTGTAGCCAGCGTCCAAGCATGGACGATGCGGACGGGGTGGTGGGCCTGTGGGTAGATGGTTGGGTCGATCAATGCGTGCAGTCGGATCAAAGCGACCAGTGCCTCATTGTACCTTTTCGCTCCTAGGCAAGCCACTGCATATTGTTGGTACAGCGCCGGCATAGGGGCTCGAGAGATCGGCCATACCCCAGTGTTCCGCAGGATAGTGATGGCCTTTCGGAGATTGCTAGGATCTTGCGCGGCTGTCGTTGAGTCCGGAGATTCAAGATAGGAGTAGCCATAGAACTGCAACGCAGACATCCGCTTCATATCCGTCGATTGTCCAAGGATATGGCGAGGCCAGGCAGGGTCTTGAGTGATTTGGTCGATCATGCCATCGATCACTTTGATGCGTTCGGCAAAGTCTTGGTTGGTTTCAAGGAAAGCATCTTGAGGAGCAGCAGAACCAAGCTTGCACTTCGAACAATTGCATGTGAAAAAGTATTGGTCTCGAAGCTCTGCCTGCCGGACTCCATAAGGCGCTGAGCTGTCAATGTAGCTGATGGTGATCTCGTCACCTTGCTGGACTCGTTCGAGTACCCTGACGGAAAGCTTTGGGCCATCAAAAACAACCACGGCGTTTGGCGAGCATGAGTGATTCATGACAGCCGTGCTAGGGTCCAGTACGAGTCCCAACGGATCAAACGTTGGAGTGACCAGTCGTGAGCTGTTGCACATCATGGCACATACAACCATTTTCGCCCGTTCCAGGTTCGACTTATTATCCTCCTGGCCAGAGAACTTGACAGCGGTATGAGACATCAGCTGCATGACATCCCACTTCTTCGCCCCAAGCTTCTCAAACTCGTCACGATGAGTCTCCATGTTCTGGACGTCCCCATACAAGCTGTTTCCCAAGTTGAGGCCTGCGAGGATTTGCATTGCCGCGACGACCAGATTTGGAATCTCCTCTGACTGAGCGCTGAGCTTTTTGCACTCCTGCTTGTGTATGGCCTTCCATGCTTTGGATTGACAAGCTTTACTGCAGTACTTGACCTTCTTGCAGCCCGTACACCAGTTGTCCTTCAAAGCCTGATTGACGCCAGCACCCGAGAGGACGGGCAGTTCCGTCCAGCTGAAGCACCAGGAACAGGTGTCTTCGATTCTGTGCTCATCCAATACCGCGACAAGCGGCCTGTCCATGGCGATGACGACGTCTCCTTGTGCAAGCTTCTTCGTGGCGAAGAGGCCTCTGCCTCCGAGAGGTGAAGTTTTGACTTCGGTTCCCGTAGCGCCTGCCATTGCGCTGAGTGGTTGCTATGCTACGGGATTCGTTCAAGAAAAGACGCTGATCAGGTCTTACATCGCATCCCTCGAAATTGCTCTTCCTGAGACTCGTCGGTCCTTCCAGACTTGTTCAAGTGGTACCTGAACCTGTTTTGCTTATGAAGGTCACAGTTCGGGTCGAGAAGTCTAGATTGACCATGCTGAAAACTTCGTACCGGTCCTAGAGCTACAGCAAGCCATCTCCGGTTGCTTCCGTGGAGCATCTCGATGAACGTACACTCTCCTACGGATGTGCTCGTCAACAGTTCGAAGGGGTCAGCCCAGGTTTACCGCTCAGTATGCTGATATCCTGCTCGGTGGGACTTCAGGGCTTCCGCAGCCTTTTCCGAGATACGGTATCGCGAGTAAGCATGCAGTACTCAAATAGCCACTCTTTTGGCTGGCATACTGGACTCTGGGTCATCTTCTGGCCTCCTTTTGAGGTTGGAGATCGGACTCAGCGAGACTTTCTCAGGTTGCTGCACCACCGGCAGCCTCGTGGGTTGGTGCGATGTAGAGTGGAACTCAGATCGTTCTCCTTCTGAGGATGCAGTCGCTGTTCCAGCATACACATGCTCGGCATGGTTTGTGTTGTATTTCAAAGCCGGCAACTTCAGGGCGTTCGCTTCCTGCAAAGCGGCGAAGACACTGCCCGGCTTGTTGTAGTCCATGACTGCCATCGAGATCAGTGCGTGCAAGGTGTAGACAGCGTCATTTCCGGCATTGTGGAGATTCACGGGCTCAATCTTCAAAGCGCGTAGAAGTCTTTGGAGGCTGGGGTGGGCTTTTTTCGTGCCGCCGGCCACAATTTGCGTGTCAACGCATCTGACCACTCGATGCCTGCCACCTTGTCCGTTCAAAGGAAAGCCTAGTCCTCGTAGATACTTCGTCTCGTTCCTCAGCCCATGAGCCACAAAGACAACATCCTGGCAATCAGTCGGTAGTTTCTTGTCAAGGTTGGCTGCATGGAGAATGTCTGCAGGGGCTGAGAAGATCCGACGCAAGACTGCCGTGATATCTAACGTGCTGATCCAGGTTGTGCTCCCAAAGTCGAAGGATTCTTCTCGGCCGGCGACAAATTGCCTATTGAGCAGGTTCGCATGCTCGATAGGGCGATAGTGAGCAGCTTTGATCTTAGTAAGCCACATTGGAAGACCTTCGGACGGGTTGTAATCTTGCACGTCTTTCGTGTCAAGGACAGCGACTCCAATCTCAGTAATCGCACTTTGGTCGCGCTCATAGGCTTCGCAATCGATGCATACAAAGACCGGATACGTGGCGCCCCTAGAAGGCGCGGCGTGAGTCTGTAGACCCAAGGCTTCCTGCAAGAAGCGCAGCTCGCGCCGTGCGTTATGTAGATGTGGAGGCATCTTGCTGATGCCACTCGACTTCTGGGAAGCACCAGACGAGTGTGTTTGCTGAGCCGTCATCCTACAATGTGATACTGGCAATTGGCGACGCTTGAAGGAGCAGGACTGGTGACCAAGAGCTCTGAATGGCGAGCCAGAGCTAACACGTCCAATTCCATAGAGTCGCGTCATACATGTTCAGAGAATTCGAGTCGATGTGGCCTAGACCAGTGGACTCGTCGGCGAGGACGAGGTTGAATTGGAGAAACCGGTAGATATGGGAGTGACGCGGGTGAGATGAGCTGGTAGAGAATGAGATGACACCTCGCGACTTTGGCCGATTGCTGGCGTTTTCAAACGCACATCGATCGCCCAAGTGAATGGCAGAACAATAATTTTTAATCCTGATGGAGTCGAGAACAATAATAGCTCTTCACAGAGTCGCCTTCAACTACGGACATATTTCCCAAGGCTTCTGTACTGCAGTTCGTTCTACTCAACCACCACAAAGACATCTAAGAAGAGTGTGAGAGTAAGCTTGGATGCACATCTCGGTACTGCAACATTAATACGACAATGACACTGGAGGGGAGCGGAGCCTTTTTGAAATGCATGGAGCAAGGAGAAAGAACTTCATATCGATTTGTAGCGACGCAAGCCCATTAGCCATAGCAAAATGTATCTGTCCGTCTTCATTATTGGTCTCCATCGACCGTACCAAAGCCTCGCCCTGGAAGAGGTACTGGCCAAGGCCAGCAATGCAAATTCTCTCGACTCTTCGGGGTACTAGGATTGAGGAGGTCATGTCGTGGCGCAAGATCTGAACAAGACTTGTCAGTTTCGTTTCGCTTGACCGAAAGTCTGTTCTGTAGACAATAGCGGGCACGGCTTACAGGCAATCAAGAGGACATGCATCTTGCGGTGCACCTCCTTCGGCCCATCCCTCGCAATCATGGCAGACGCAGAGGTTGGGGACCCAGACACTATTTCCAGTGCCTGCACACATAGGGTTAGGTCAGTTGGCAATGTCTCGACTATCGCTGGAAACCTGCCACGTACCAGGGTTGGTCTGCGAAGAATAGAGTCAGCAGGTGATCATGAAGCATTCCCCGATTCAACACCGGGCGTGATGTACGTACCTTGGGAGCGCTAACACTCCACGGGGCGGTTCCAGTGCCGAATTCACCAAAGCTAGACCCGTGCATTAGCTCTCAAGACGGCGAGGTGTAGGGAGGGTAAGATTACTCCGCGTCGCAGGTACCTGATATCACGTAACATTTTGGGCTAATATCCCTGTGGAGCGAGAGACGCATGTCAGCGGTATGGGGAAGAAGCTCGATCCTTACGGAAAGCTTACAGTTGGCATGTCCAGTTTCCCGGTTGTCCGTTGAGTCCAATGTAGGAACCGCATTGTTCCGATGTACCTGTGGAGGTACCAGTGAGGATGGTCTCTGTGTAGGAAGCGCTGAAACCTGCTAAGGCGAGTGGCTTGGCGAGGTCACCTGGACGATCACCAACATATTAGCTAAGTTCTCGCATCGTCAAAGGAGTTGAAAGCTCTTGCGCTTTTTCGCGCCTGTACTGGCGTAAAAGAACGCCCTCATACTTACCAAGATTGATACCTAGCGATAATGTTAGCATGACAGCTTCAGCTGGCCGGACCGGCAAGACGCAGTATACCTAGAAAGCCCCCAATTGTCCACGCCGAACTGATTGTCCTCGAGGCGCTGTAGGTATATGCTATGAGTCGAGCGGTCAGCAGGTGTCATTTTGGGCCGACCCGGCGACCGGAGTACTGGCTTGCCGCACGACGAGAGGCAACGACTTACTTGCACCAGCACCAATGGGATTGTCTCCTTGAGAGATGTTAGCGCATGGTCTCGAAACCATGTTTCAAGTGTTTTTACCCAAGAACTCGCCGCAGGTCTCTTCTTGCTGGTCGGTAACTACGATTGTGTTGAGGTCGCACGAGCCAAAGGAGCATCGGTCTCCGGTTATGTCTCCGCAACGTACATTCTGGAGCAATCAGCTGAGTTCAGTTGCTTTGGAGCTCTACATTATGGGGCGTGTGAGACTCACCGGATCTCCGTTGTTGTCTATTGCTTGAGTGTACGCGCCGGGACCGGTTAAATTAGGGTCATTGTTGTCGCAGTAACCGATGTTCAAGTTGTAGCCGCCCAGGCTGTCCATGAAAATCTGCCCTGAGATCCCATATGGACTGTGGCCCTGTAGTTGGGAAAGCGATGACTGTTAGCAAACGTTCGACGTATCTCAAACAGGATGTCTCTCATCAAAGGTTGTGCGACTCACCACGTAGCACGTTTCAGACAGTTGTGTCAAGACCTCAACCACCTCACCCATTTGAATCTCAATGTCGACGTCCTGGTCGTTGCAGATGTACACCCCCGAGGAGTTGTAACACCCAACACGGCCGCAGGAATTGGCTGGAATGGAGACGGGGTCATCCTTTTGGCCAAGATTCTCGATGTTCTTGTTGGTGTACGCGATGTCTGCGGTTGCCCAATTCCCGCAAGTGAGACCTGTCACAGACGTGCGCTTTCTCAAAGACCTGTCATTGAGACTGACAGGAGCATCCATCCTGACAGCATCGAGAGTGACAGGGGAGCAGCCGACCTAATGTCATCTGTCAGAACCTGTCAATAGAAGAATGGGCTCTCAAACCCTACCAGGACGCCGAAGAGCGTGGAGAACAGGACTGCAGAAGGCATCTTCGAGTGCATGGTTGCGTAGGTCTGGTCTGCAGGAGCTGAGGAACTGCAAGAGGATGATGAAGGGATCGAACGAGCGAACGAGGATGAATTGATCCAGGATTGTGCAGCAGTGCTCAGAGGATTTATACGTTTTGAAGAGGGGGGAAACATACCATGCGAGGCACACGACATGCCGTTCATTTCCACCAGTGTCATCCTTCGCACAGTATTGCTGTCGACATATGGCCCGTGAATGCTAGAAAGCCAGTTGATCGACGGGCGCGGTTGGGCCTGATCATCTCCAAAGCGGGCGCAGCCAAGTGAGTTTCAACTTTGTCCTGATCTACCAAAGGCCATTGGGCGCACAAGCTGAAGGATCATATTGAAGGAGTTGAATCGCGTGGTCGAGGTCGTGTCGGCAGACCGGTCTCCACGGGGTACTGTCGGAGCGGCCAATAGCTCTCCGGTTCCACACAGCAGCGTGGCATCCAGAAACAGCAGCATCCCATCCTTCGAGATGGGTCACACGTAGAGCTCCCACTTCTCAAGTTCTCACCACAGTTCTCGGTATCCACGGCGTACTGAGTTGAGACCGACTAATCCCACAGCTCAGCCATGAAGGAGCTTGACACCTCGGGCGCCAAGTAACCATTGGAGAGGACGGGGCAATGGACCTCCAGCCGGTGACTTGTCGTAAGGTATCATGCTCAGTCGGACCTTGCAGAGAACCCGGCGACGAGTACTGAAACTTGCCCGAGACGCCACTTCTGTCGCCGGCACTCATTCCGAGCGTACCTACAATAGCCTCGTTCCCACGTACCTGTAGGTCATGGTGGAGTGTGTCCGGGGAGGTACAAAGACTGCCTTGGCTGCCCACCCGTCGGGTCGCGTGCCCTCGGTCGGCTTGCCGGTCGGCCCCAAGTTGATCTTGGCGATGGCCCAGGCATATCCATGCAGGTCTCCTGGCCTAGCGAACCCTGTCTCTATTTTCGGGGCAGCATTCATGATGCCACCTGTACCACTGACATGAAAGCCAGAGATGTGTCAAACAGCTTCTAACGAGCACGAGAGCGAATTTCGACATACGTTCAACTAAGCATAGCCAAGCCTTTACCAGCAGTGCCATCCCCCAGATTCTCGAGATAAGAAACCCCACGACGCATTCGCAGAAGAGGATCATGTGTATCTTGCACCTGGCAGATGCGGGCAACCTGGGATGTGCACAGGTCCAACTTTATCTCCACAACCTCCCGGCGCAGGATGCTTCCACATGTCGTTAGTGAGGTATCGTGAAGGAGGATTCGCGGTTGCGCCTTGCTCATCATACTACAACCAGCACTTGAGCCGTTCAGGCAGCGTCACAGCAATCCTTCGGGTCCACTTTGGCGTTTCGCCGCATCCTTCGTTAAATTTCGCAAGTTGGTGAGCGTGGTTGGTCTCTACCCACGACTTGTCGTGTCTTTCGACTTCCTACCATACCCCGGAAGTGTGGGCGTTCCTTGTTCATTGGCGATCTCGCCGGAAGATCCACGAGAACGAAGGAGAGGAAGGGCGAAAGAGGCGGCTGGGTTGCTAGGTCAAAAGATTCAGTGCCCAGTTTGGGGGCTCTTCGCTAGCAAATACAAGACCACTCGAACACACTTGGCTTCATCACTCCTTCGCCTTGACAGCCCACAGTATCGTACCCACCAGCTCCTTCATCTTCTCATTCTGTGCCATCGCCAGAAATAACCTGTCCTCGACCTCGTCATCGAATACCCGATGCAGCAGATCGTCTTCCTTCGGCTCGACCTCTGCTTCCTTCTTGCCACCCACAATACCCGTGATGGCGTCCGTTGCAATGGCTTCCGGCTTCGGGAAGAACTTTGCAATGTTCCGTAGCACCAAGGCAGCGCTCAAGGGTACGCCTGCAGCATGACCGATGTCGTCTTGTAGAGTGGTGACTTTCGTGAACTCAGGCTGTGGTGGCACGGGTTTGGTTTCGGACCTCACGTTGTGCTTCGATGTCGCGGAGTGTTCGCTGTTTGGGAGGTGAGTGTGAACGTGGCGGACGAAGAAGACGGTGCGCGGAGCCTTTGAGGCGGCGAAGTCAGTGGACGTGCGCGTGCAGCCAGCCCATCTGCACCTGTGCATTGTTGCATCTGCTTCTTGGAAGTCGAGGTCTCCGGCAAAGGTGGTGCGCGAGGTTCCATTGGGCGTGCGGTTGCCACTGGCGGTCGGGGGTCGTGATGCCGGCGAGTCAAGCTCCATCTTGTCGACTTTCCGATCTTCAGCATCAGGACTGCGACGCTTCCTCGGTAGCCGTAAATGGACATCTAGTATGTGTCTCAAGATGTCCTGCTCCGTACGGAACCACTCAGCACATGGCCCGTCATGGAATGTCGGCGCAGGCTGGATACCAGTGAGCGGATCTCTCTGCCCCTCGGTCCTGATCTGTACCGTCCAACAACACTTCAACAACTCCTTTCCTTTGTCTGTGGGTCTCGACCCAGGCGTGGCCCCAGAGTCGAGAGGGACCTTCCGAGCCTTGATGCCGGTGATGACATACTTCCTGCCCGTCGACACCTGGGCAGTCGCACCGGTGAAGGTGGTGCTTACGTTCTTAATGAAATCACCAGCGACCAGATGCGTGTGGGTGGCCTGGTATGGCGCGAAGGTGGCTTGATATGCCTGCCACAGCGAGATCTGCGTCATCTCGGTGTTTGGATCGGAGACGAAACACATCCGCAACCATTCCGACGAGCGCTCCGGTTCATCCAGCTTCAGCAGCGTCTCCACCACTGGTCGTGATAGGCGGGGGACAGGGTCTGGAGTGTCATCTTGTCTTGGCTTCGGTGCGGTTGGTCCCGACTTGTTTTCTTTTGCCGCAAAGAATAGCAGCCGGCTCAATTGACGAGCAAAACCTTCGGAATCCACGGCTTGTAGCAGGTTGTCGACGTTGTCCGCAAAAGAGGTGTACTGTATGAAGAAGTCGAGGCAGGCACTGCGGAGCTCTTCGTCCTCCACCAACAGCCAGTCCTGCACTCTCTGGAGGAGATCGTCAGGTACATCTTCGAGACGCTTCGGCGGTTCCAAGTGCATGGCGATCCTGCTGATAGTGCGCAATGCCAACGTGATGGCGCCGCGATCTTGTCCCCACAACTGATCCAGTAAGCTGTGGTAGAGAGCGTCGTCCGGCCCCAGATCACAGTACTTCAAAACCTGCTCAGCTGTCTCCAAAGCATAGTGTCGCAGCTCTATGATGTGTGAGTGCTGTGGTAGGTCCAATACGATCGCCAGGTAGTCTCGAATAAGCGGATGTGCTGAAAGGTATTGCGCATTCTCGTTGAGCATGCACATGTTGCGGATGATTAACCCAGCCTCTGAGATCCGGTTTAGCTGGGACAGGAAAGCTTCATCGTGCATGTGGTCGTTGGTAGTCTTCCTGATGCGAGACCTGAGCTTTTGAATGGCGTCTGAGGTGCCATACAGGCCGTTGAGAACTTCATCATCAGGGCCACTCATCTCCTCGTCATATGAGACATCCCAGTCCACATCGTAGAACAAGCTGCTAACCTGCAACACCTTCTTCACCAGTGCTTCCGCCAAACCCGGGAACTGATCGAAGCGGTACTTGTCGCCACGTTCATGGCTGATCTTGACCAGATGATGCAGGGCGTACTGCTCTTCTTCAGGAATGCCGCTTTGGAGCGCCAGCTGTGCACGCACATAGATGTTCGGTCCAATGAAGCCAGTGCCAGGCAGCATGATGTGTCTATACTTCCTCGACAGCGGCCCGGCTTTCGCGTCCAGCTTTCTCTTCTTCTCCTGTCGGTAGAACTCCGGGTTGTTGGCAGGCGTAGTCACGGGCTTGAGAGATAGTGGGTACGACTGAGACGGCTCGTAGGCGGCAAGGGTGGAGGAAGCACCATTGCTGAAAGAGGGAGTGTTCATGGCGCCGTTGGCCGAAGATCCTTGAGGGGCAGGTGATCCGGGAGTCGTCTGCTGCATTTGGCCTCGCGTCTGCCGCCCAGCAGTCAAGTCTGGCTGGAAGAGCATGCGCTGCGGTGGTTGCTGTCTCAGACCCCGTGTGCGACCAGAAGCGCTGCTTGGGTCCTCATCTACTTTCTCCTCCTTGGGAGTCTGCTGTTGCTGGGGGCTTGTGTCGCTGGAGTCCTCGTTGTCGAGGTTGACTTGCTCTCGCGGCGCCGGTCGTTCGAAGTTTTCGAGCGTTCTTGTCATGACACCACCTCCTTTGGCCGTGACTTCCTCCAGGATCTCTTTTGGCGGCGGCTCTTTCTCCCAGTGCGTTGCGATCTCATATGCGCAGAGGTTTTTGTAGTAGACGTTCTTGATCTGGAATGCCTGGGCAGCAGTGTACTGGTTCTTGCCGACGAACTCTTCAGCGAACCTCCGCCACATCAGCGGCTTCGCTTTCGTGTCCGACACCAAGTCATATCCGCCTTCTCCCACGACGCGCTCGTAGAGTTTGAGGAGGTCGATATGGCGCACGCCGACTTTGGGCTCGGGATCGAAGTTGGTTCTGAGGTAAGCGCAACGTGTTAGCGGAGTGAATGCGCCAAGGCGACCCGAGCACGGAGATGGAGGGCGGCAAGATCAAAGACGAGACATACCCACGCTTCTCGTGGTACTCGGCCACCTTCTTGATGAAATCTTCGTGTGCCTCGTTGCGCTCGATGCTCTCTCCACGTCGCGGAGGCATGCTGGCAATGCGCTGCCACCCGCCGATTCGTTGCACAAGGTCCCCGCGTCCACCGCTGCCTCTCTCACTCTCCAACAAAGGCGCGTGTCCCGCTGCTAGACACGTGTCAGTCTGCCTTCGCGGTATAGTATCTCAAGGACTTCAGACAGCGGCCGTCGGTTGTCGCAAGTCGCATGCGGCTCTCTCCACGTCGGCGCGATCGTCGCTTCCCTGCCGGCACAGATTCGGCCCGTAAAGCTTATACAGCGGGCTTCCTTGGCGTTGTGCAAGCTCCTCCCGACTTCACCTCCGCCTTCGACCTAGGTTCATAACAGCATCACAGCACTTTCGTCGTCGCACTTCTGCATGACAGCCTACAGGACATTGAATATCAACACATGGAGCTCTTGCACAGGTTTCCCCAAGACTGCATTCCACATCACACCGCCACTGAACCGGTCATCCAACATGGCCGCGGGCATCTGTCTTCCAGTCCTCAAATTCTCTCATGCGACCAGTGCGCCCAACGAGTCCAACATTCCATGGGTGCACGTTGCTTCGGTTGACCTTTTTGTTACCGTGGACGGGGATGGAGACGGCACAGAGCTGAAGATGCAGATTATACAGCGCAACACGATTCTGGTGCGCCACTTCACATTTGTGCGCTCGACATTGGCTGACCCTTGCGCAGGACAGCGTGGATATTGGAGCATTTGTGGATGAGGCGATTAGAATGTGCAATTATAACGCGGACCAGCAATCGCCTGTCCCTTACGACCAACTGCCCATTTTCGGGATGACGAAGGATGTCTTGCTGGCCGTCAGATACCGTCAGCGTGATGGGACAGTATGTCCTTGTGCACATGGCTAATTTGAAGCCGCTGACCTGAGATATCTAGAATCGTCGACTCCAGCTACGGATGCATACGGTAGCCGACTGTCAGCGGATCCTCACCATCTTTCGAAGGCGAGGTCTGCAGTTTCAGGAGAAGCGCCCGAGTACAGGCAGACCTGACACCGCACGACTGTACACAAGCTCATCCCAGCATCGGCCCTCGACTGCGCACACTAACGCTGTCACGTCGAGTTCCACACAAAAAGCGCTTTCGAAGCCCTTCAACTTGACCACCCTGGAGGCTGGCAGTCTCTCCCAACATCGATCGACAAGCCCTGTGCGAAGCGAACATCCAGTCACCACGACTAACGACTCATCGTACCAGCCGTCGAGTAACCACACGCCGTCGGTTTACTTCACACGCGATGAGCATTTAATACCCCGAACAGCTGAACCGGACAGGCCATCTACCGCCCACTTCTATCGATCAGGTGCAGCCGTTCCACAGCCTGCACCATCTCGATCAATTGAAAGGAATGCGTACGGTTCCACGCCGATTCCAGATTCCAGCAAGCGAATCTCTCCTGCTCGAGGGTCTGACACCATACGCCCATTTACGACTGCCAGTCGACGCTCGTTGTACGACATTGACCTTGGGTCGTCTGGGCCCTCCGAAGGGCCGCCCAATCGAGCACTGTTTTCTTCCGGCAACTCTGAGCTTCATCCACAGAGTGCCAGACCAGCCTCGTCTACCATATCTCCCTTCCCGCCCACACTGGAGCATGAGATTCCTCCTCGGCGGGCCTTACCATTCAAGCGGCCGCAAAGTCATCGGAGTGGAAGTGACGGCCCATCTTCCAGACCAGCTTCCGCCCTGCCAACGTTGCCTCCGCCGTCGCAACTGAAAGGAGCTAGCTCGCAGCCAGCGGATGTTATAAACAGAGCCAGCACAGGCTCCCCGTTGAAGAGACCTTTTGAGGCATCCGTTACCGAGCACCCTCAGCATGCAACAGGCCACACTGCGCCACAACGGAGACGGCCTTCGCCAAAGGTAGCACGGAAGGAGCATCAGCACTGCACGGGAGACAACACTGCGCTCGGGATCTTGGATCATCGCTCTGCCAAAGGCCAACCTCTGGCTGAAACATCCGTCAACACCAGAATATCGCGCCTGGACAGTCTGGCGGATGCTCCACACGAGGTCATCTCTCCGCCACAGACTGCCGCATCGTCACCACAGAAGCGTACTTCAGCGCTCGATGATTCATCCACAGTAGGCCACTCTGCAGGCCGAAGTCTTGTACTTGCTTCCGGAACTGGCGACTCGGATCTGTCACAGTACGCAGCCCAGAGTAGGGAAGATCGTGCCGCTGCTCTGGAGGAGTTCATGATTTCAAACCTGGAGAACGGATCCTTCACAAAGTTGTGCCAGGACATTGAGAATTGCTGGCAGCGCATTGCGCTTGGGCTTTAAAGATCTCTTCTATCTATAGCGTGAATTTGCTGACACATCGTCGTACATGCGCCGGTCTGCTCGTCATATAGCTTTCGAATCATTCTCTTCATCCTGCGCGGACAAGCTTGGACTTGGCAGTTCCACAATCGAGACATCAAGGCATTTCTCTTTTAGAGCCTCAACTTCTTCGTGACGCATGCCTATGGCTCCTCCGGGATGGTTCCATTTGAAGACCTCCTTCCTTTTGTCGGCATGGATTTGGCCGGCAACTGTCAACGCAAGCATATCCGAGATCGCGAGGGCAACAGTCGCTGATGTGGTCGGAGCGCTCACGCCGAACGATTCCTCTTCCGACTTGTGGATGGACGCCTGGATGAGGATGCCGTCCTCTCGATCGGCCAGCAACAAGCAGTCCTCTGGTCTTGACTGCGAAGTGACGACCATCACCCTTGTTGACTGGGGGATGTGAGGCCGAAGGTTCAGTAGCTCCGGGGTCTTGCCGCTGTAGGAGATGAACAGCAGCACATCATCCTCTCGGATGTCGCCCAGATCCCCATGGACTGCCTCGCAGGCATGCATGAAGCTGGCAGCGATACCGAGACTCTTGCAGGTCGCGACCAGCTTCATACCAACGTAGGCACTTTTGCCCACGCCGCAGACGATCAGCTTCCCTCGCCTGGCTTGGGCTTGGACGATGGCATCGACGGCGGCGGCAAGACTTCGCCTGGCTGTCTCGTCGGTTTGATAGAGCCCGTGGACATGTGAAAGTGCTGCTGCTTGCTCTCCAAGCACTGCTGTTGCTGAGTCCAGAAGTTTCGTCGATGCGCTCTCGCAGTCTGTTGCTGGGGGTGTGGGAAGCTGGTTGTCCGGATCACATGTGCGCTGGCGTTTGCACGGACGGTCCATGATGTTGCAAGTTGGAGCGCGTGGGCTGAGTGATGTTTTGAGAAGTTCGTGAGCTCTGTCTGTCACAGTAGTATATACAATAGCGATAGTAGTAGAACGGATGGTCTAGAACTAAACGGAGACATGGCGCCATTAGCTACCGGCCGGGAAGGATCGGTTGAGAGCGGCGACAGAACACGCTCGTCATAGATTATGTGAGCAAAAGTCTAGGTTGGGTTGTCTTGATTCTCGAGTCGACCTGAAGGCCAACAGCGGGTGGCCAGAGCGAAAGTACTGTTTGTGGTTGTCTTGGTGGAAGAGAAACGGACTCGAGGTCCGGATGGCAGGCCGAAAGAGGCTAGCGGGGAAAATCTGGAGGAAGTGAATGCTGATAGTCGAGCCGCGTTTCGTTTCGTCTCGTCTCGTCTGCTGTTGCTGTCAACAGCAGCCTCTAGTCTAGTTCTACTCATGTGCTGCAACTGATCAAATATCTGCTGCGTGCATTTATCGCCGCTTGGAAGCCTTCAGGTACTCGCAATCATGGTTTGTATCTCAAGATGCTTCTTGCGCACTCTATTGCTTCGTGAATCATACGCTTTCCACCCCTTCTCTACTTATCCGTATGTCGTTTCCTAGAAGCCTTTTGCTCTCTGCAAAACCCCTCGCTATTGTGCTGAGCCATTGCTCGTTGAGCGTTTGGGTGAGCTTGAGCTGGCGGAACTTCTCTGCGGAACCCATGTGATCGGAGTCGCAGGCATGTCAAGTGCCGTCAGATCGAAGGGTGTAAAGGCGGCCGCGCCAGGCCTGCCCCTGTGAGCTCTCACGAACCGAGAGCGCAACCAGATGACTCGGACTTGTCAGAGTGGCCAGGAAAAGAGAAGCTGTCTCGGAGAAGCTAATCATTCCGGCGACTGGTGGACCCGCCAGGTGTGTACAATTCGTAAAACGAAATGTGCTCTTCTGTCGTCGTCCTCTGCTCTCTCAATATTTGCGCCCAGGCGGAATCCTTAGTGTTTGCGCGGCGCCGACGTGAATGTGTTCGAAAGTCGAGTTCTGAGCATCGGATCGGGCTCCACCTGACTCGGCGCGTGACGCAGAAGCCTGACTGCCTGGACTAATTTCAAGACCGGCTTGCCGAGTGAGAAAGCTCCACAATCGCAGGTCTTCTTTTCTAGATAGACTGAAAGATTGCGCCTTGGTTTACATCTAGCCATTCTCTTGACCACAGTTAGAAGCATGACGTCATCCGCAGTAACCAAGAAGCCTGAACAGGACGTCGGGTCAGCTGGCAATCAGGAAGTGGTCGAGAGCAAGGAACATCAACAGAGTGCCAGCGCCAGCGTACGCAGCTTGCATTGCTCGCAACCCTTTCAGTCTTTTGAACACAGTGCTTACTCTCAGCAGGCAGGCCTCAACTTGAACGTCTTCGGCGCGCTATCTGGCGCATTCTCGAGCAAGTCGACGAAGGAGACCGAAGCGGACGGCAGCTCCAAGGAAGTACGGCAGGAGCAGGTTTCGGGCTCAGGTATGATCTCTGATCGCGAGCATACCGCTTCAACATGGTCTGGAATATGGTCGAGGCTGACGAGTGACAGGTGCTGGAGCTGGGAACCTCAACGCGAATGCTGCCGCGAGTGCTGAAGATAAAGGGCGCCAAATGCGCGCGGCCATTCAGGAAAAGAATGCGAGCTAATTGTCTTGTTATTTGCCTTGAAAACCTTCAAGTGTCTCTATCCTTTCCAAAATCTAATGTAGTTCGTGTAGACGTTTCTGCGGCCTCGAGGTGAGGGCTCTCTGGTCGCAGGTTGGGAGAGAATAGCTTCTGTGAAATGGCTCTGTGTCCTGTTAGTCTTGAGCAGAATGTCACTCGATAGTTGAATTGCCCCATTTCCCAATCCTTTTGAACTGGCCAGTGCATTGAAAGTCTATGCTCGAATAAGGTTTGCGGAGTTACTTTTGACCCGAGCAACTTGAGTCAAACTTCACCTTCTGCATCTGCCAATCCTTCTTCAACATCTCTTCCACTCGTCTACCACCAACACGTCTAGACCATGTCGAAGACGAACGGCGGTCTCAAGGTGATGGCACCTGAGCCGTTGGGTGCTGACGAACGATCACCTCTCCTGGACCATCACAATGGCCGCTCAGAGAACGAAGACAACTTGGAGGCCCAGGCTGAGCAGGAGCAACGAGAATATGACGCCGGCACGGTACCACTACCTGACGAGCCGAGCACGAAGAAATTGCTGGTCACCATGTCAAGCCTGTGGCTGTGTACCTTCTTCGCTGCCTTAGGTATGCTTTCCATCCACACCTGATGGACCCATCTAACGGCACCCAGATGCCACCATCGTCGCCACGCTCTCCGGCCCAATAACATCCTCATTCAACTCCGGCACGCTCTTCTCCTGGATCGCATCTGGCTACCTCATCGCAAACGCAGCGTTCCAACCTCTTTCCGGGAAGCTGACCGACATCTACGGACGACGAGCGGGCATCGTCTTCGCCACCGTCTTTTTCGCTGTTGGAACACTGATATGCGGCTTCGCCAAAGAAGGCTGGGTCATGATTCTTGGGCGCGTCGTGGCCGGCTCTGGAGGGGGCTGTCTCAATACCATCTCAACGTTCGTAGCCTCGGACCTCATACCCTTGCGTAAACGCGGCGTCTGGCAGGGCTTTGGCAACATTGTCTTTGGCACTGGAATGGGTCTGGGGGGAGTCTTCGGCGGCGCGATTCATGATTCGATCGGCTGGCGATACGCCTTCTTCATACAGGTGCCTTTTATACTGGTTGGCGGCATCACCGGCTTCTTCACTGTTGACGTCCCGGTCAAAGACACCGAGACAGATAAGATCCGCCGTGTGGACTTCTCAGGCGCCTTTGCTCTCGTTGCGACCCTGGTGCTCCTCTTGCTCGGTCTCAACTCCGGAGGCAACATCGTCCCCTGGACACATCCTCTCGTACTCGTCTCGCTCCCACTCAGCGCCGTCTTCCTGCTGGTCTTTATATACGTCGAGGACCGAGTTGCTTCGGAGCCTGTCATCCCAGTGCGTCTACTGCTCAACCAGACGGTCGCTGCCGCATGTCTCACCAACTGGTTCGCCACGATGTCTGTCTTTGCATTGATATACTACGGCCCCATTTACTTCCAGGTCATTAGTGGCATATCAGCAACAAGAGCAGGCACGCTGTTCATCCCTCAATCCGCTGGCACAGCCATAGGCTCCCTCGGCTCCGGCCTTATCATGCGAGCGACTGGCAAGTACTGGTGGCTGAACATCGTCATACAAGTCATGATGGTCACTGGCTGCTCGCTGGTTCTCGCAACATTTAACGCCACAGTTGCGGACGTGCCGCCCTTCATCTACCTCTTCCTGATCGGAACGGCCTACGGATCAATGCTCACCATCACTCTGATCAGTCTTATTGCGAGCGTCGACCACAAGTACCAAGCTGTCATTACCTCAGCTTCGTACGCCTTCCGCTCGACCGGTTCCAGCATTGGAATCACGATAGCAAGCACTGTCTTCCAGAACCTGCTCAAGCAAGGGCTATTCGAGCGCTTTCCAGATCATCCCGACGAAATCCGGAGGATTAGGGATAATGTAGATGAATTGAAACACTTACCGCGAGGATGGCGGGACGGAGCGATTGAAGCATATGTTGATGCTTTCAGGGGCGTCTGGGTGGTTGTTCTCGGCTTCGCGATCCTGACTGCATTCGTGAGCTTCTTCATCAGGCAACAAGTGCTGTACAAGAATCTAGAGAGGAAATAGAGAGTTGAATAGATTTTTACCAACATGTCCTTTGGACCACGAACCCCACCTGCGGGGTCGTGAAAAGTGCCATACGCCGTTCGTCCGCTAGCTGATCGATGCGGATCGAAACGTGTGGGCAAGAAGAGAGCATCAGGCACAACAGTGCGATCGTCTTTAAGCCGATATCATACCTCGACTAGAATTGAAACGTGCCCCACGTTGGGAGGAAGTAGCACGTCATGGATAGCCGATTGAAGGATCGCATTGTATACGACGACGTTCCAGGCTTGAAATCCTCTCACTGACATCAATGGCAGGCCATAATCACAGGCGGAGGAAGTGGCCTGGGCAAGGCGACTGCTCTTCGCTTCGCTGACTCTGGTGCTCGCATCGTGGTTGGCGACCTCACGTCGAACGGCGTGGAGAAGGAGATCAACGACAAGCATGGCAGCGACAAGGCTATCTTCGTGAAGTGTGATGTCAGCAAGGAGGATGACATCGCGAATATGGTGAGGAAGGCAGCCGAATGGGGCGGACGCCTCGATATTATCTGCAACTATGCTGGTTTGGACAATCGATCGCCTTGGTCGTTCTTAGCGCTGACAGAATGACAGGCATCACAGTCGAGATCGGCCAGGGAATGAACAAGCGCGTCCACGAAGTAGACGTCGCCGATTTCGACAAGCTCCACAACATCAACACTCGAGGGGTTTGGCTGTGTTGCAAGCATGCTCTGGGCCAGATGATGAAGCAGGAGCCGCGGGCAGCCAATGCTCGCGGTGAGCAGACTCGTGGTTGGATTGTGAATGCTGCGAGTATGCTTGGTCTGGTTGCCTACCCGAACACCACAGCATACGTGCCGTCGAAACATGCTGTCGTGGGTATGACCAAGCAAATGGCTCTTGATTATGCAAGAGATCGAATCCGTGAGTATTGGAGCGTTCTCCTAGGTCACCAGGTCATACTGATCCGTCAATCGTCCAGACGTGAACGCTCTGTGCCCTGGCTTCGTGGAGAGCCCCATGATTTCTGGCTTGACAGCAGATGCCGCTGTGAGAGAACCATTGGCAGCTTCCCATCCTTGGAACGCGCTCGGCCGGCCGGAGGACGTGGCAGATGCAGCAGTCTTCCTCTGCAGTGATGAAGCGTAAGAGCCTGCATATTTGCTCAAAAAGTTAATGCTGACAATGATCGCCAGCGCTTGGGTGACAGGCCATTCTATGGTGATTGACGGAGGATACACCATCCAATAATTGCTCAGATTGCGGCTTATCGTAAGCTGCTGGAAACATTCTGTACAAATCTCAGTAGTACTCCGGCAAATCCGAGGTCCCAAACGGCGGTATCGTCGAGTTGCAACTCCAACTCCGATCATAAACCTTCTCAGGCATTATCCCATTCGCCAGCGCATCCTTATAACTCCATTGTGTTGCGCTCTCAGTCTGCCACGTCCAGTAAAACCAACCCCATCCATACTCAAACGAATCCATCTGCGCCTGCGCAAAGTACAGCAACCACTGCTTGTATCCATCCGAGTAGCTCGACGGATCAGCGTTGGCCCCATCGCACGAACATTGCGGGTTGTTGTCCGTGGGACACATCGGCGTCAGAACGCTGCCGCTGGTCGAGCCACCGGGCGTATTAATCATATTCAGTGTGCCCTCCCAACGAGATCCGATGCCGACATTATTGAGATAATCCGCGCAGTCGGTATCGGCCTGCGACCATTCGCCGAAGATAGTCGGACCGAAGCCGGTGTTGGTGTTCATGGACAGCTTGGACTGCGATGTCCAGCCCGCACAGGCAAACTTGATCTTGTCGTGGTGGTTGAGGACGATCTGATCGTTGTTGAAGATGACGTACTGATGCGCGTCGAGCACCACATTGTTGACCCCAGTGAGAAGACCTTGCCAGTTTTCCAATCCCATGAAGCCGTCGCCGAGGATGAGCAGCCCGTCAAAGCCATTGCCCTGGATCTTCGTAATGGCATTTTGCGTCCAGGTCATCACCGTCTGGGTGTCAAGCGACGTCATGCGAGGTTCGTTAACCAACCCGTAAAGTGTGATGATGTTCTTGTAGCGAGGCTGGGTGAAGAAGGTCGACAGCTGGTCGTGAATATCGATTGTCCGCTGACCATTCGTCGTACCATCTGTGCCGTTTAGCCAGCCGATAGCTCCTTGGTGGCCAGAGTGATTCCAGCCGTTCTGCGATCCGGGAGCACCGTGCAGATCAAGATTGATTCGAAGACCATGCTTTCTCGCCCACTCAATAGCTCGCAGCAAATACCGCCAAGAGACCATCGGCAGGTAAGGGTCGCCTTCGTACGTCGTCACTGCCCAGTACGAAAACGGAATGCGTACATGGTCGAAGCCTGCTGCCTGTATCTCCGAGAAAGTCGACTCCCGCACCCACGAAGAGTAGTGCTGCTCGAGAGTGCTTCTCAGATTGCTTGAGCCCAGGGTCTCCGACAGCGTCCACTCGTCCACGACCCCGTCGCTGGTGCTGTAGTCCGAAAACAATGATGGCGTGATGAACGGCTCGATGCTCAGCCAGCCCCCAAGATTGATCCCCCGGATTGGCATCGTACCGTACTGCCATTTCTCATTGAGTCGTGGAACATTGTTGTTTGCTCGTGTGGTGTCGTCCCAGGTGCTGTTCAGACCCATGACGTACAGACCTCCAACCTGGGCGTTGGTGTAGGTGACATTGAAGTCGGTGGTGTCGTACCAATCGAACGGGTCCAGATAGGTCCCTCTCGCAGACTTTGGTATAGTCGATTGTGAGACGCCGTTCAGATTGCTGTTTGAGGGTGTTGCTGAGCCAGATGGACTTGCGCTACTAGAGCTGGAGTCACCACTGCTATTCTTGCTGACCGTCACGCCCACTGCTATTGCGATGATTAGGATGACCACAAACACCCCTACGCCGATCCAGATCCAACGTTTGCGTTTTCTGCGGCGTGCTTCTTCATCATAGCTCGGGTCGCTGCTCCCATCTCGTCGCCGGACATCGTCTCTTGAGGTGTACTTTTCGCTGTGGTAATGTGACCCTCGCTCCAGCGCCTGTCCACTAGCCACCCTCCTCTCCTGTCGTCGCTGACGTGTGTACTTCGGATTCCCATACTCATCGTCACTTGCTTGTGTCATGGCCCCTGCCGCCGCCGCCGCTGCCGCCGCCTTCTCTTTCTCTCTTCTTCTCCGTTTACGCTCACGGTGCTCCTCTCGCCTGCGCTCCCTATCTCTTTCCCGCTCCTGCTGTTCTCGCTCTCTGTCATCATCGTACTCAGCACGCGTCTCCTCGTCATCATCCACCTGCTGCTGCCGTCGCATGCCATCGTACTCGTTCCATCCTAGCTTGCGATTCAGATGGTCCAGCTGCGCCAGTTGCGCGGACGACAGCGCTGTGCTGGCCGACTTGCTGAACTCCGACTCCGGCCTTCGCGAGCTTGATCGTTCATGTCGATGTCTCTTCGGTCTGTCTTTCGAAGGGCTTGCCTGTGGGGATTCCTCCTCTCGTCGCCTTGGTCGGTGGTGGCTCTCGCTGTCAATGCGTTGGTGCGCTCTCCTTCTCCGTTCTCGTCGAGCTGGTGACTCTGGGTTGCGCGAAGAGGGTGGCATGCCTCGTGGTCGGGTCGTACACTTTCTGGTGGTATGCAAGTCTCCGCGGGCAGCGTTCCAAACATTTGGGTCTTGCTGTAAGTTAGAGTTATTGTTGCCATGGTTACCCGAAAGCTTATCTGCTCATCTCACGTGTCCTTCTTTCACATGAATATCTGAACACACCTCATGAAAGCAACTACACAAGATCATCTCATTATCACGACGGAATGGCGGATACTTGCACATGCAGTGGAAGTGGTAGCTTGTGATGAGCAGTGGGACCGCATTCGCCTACCTCGCCACTCTCCTTGACGGCCTCTACATTCTATTTCCATCTGCGTTTATCTATCATCAAATCGGTCGCGCCTTTACAATGAGCTTGATGATTCTAGTCCCCAAACCCTCTTGCCGGGAACTACGATATTCTGCGGCCGCCCAGCTACAAATCCCTCGATATTAGCCTTGACCATCTTGACTGTCCCGTCTATCGTCCTCTGGGAGTACCACGCCACATGCGGAGAGAGGATTAGATTCGGTATTGAGGGGTCCAGTAGCGGACAGTTCTCCTTCGTCGCCGGCTCATGTTCGAAGACATCCGTTGCCGCACCTCCGACCTGGCCTTCCTTCAACGCTTTCGCAAGAGCTGCTTCGTTGATGACGCCACCTCGACCGACGTTGATGAGCAGTGCTGTCGAGTCCATGGCTTCTAGCTCCGGCGTGTTGATCATGTCTCTCGTGCTGTCGTCCAATGGCGTCGTGAAGACGAAGAAAGTCCCCTGCTTGATTGCTTCTCCGAAAGCGGTCCGTTCTTCTCGTGTTCCAGGAGCGCCTTTCCGCTCTGCAACGAGCACCCTCATCCCGAGAGCTCGGCCGATCCGTTCAACGTTCAGCCCCAAAGCACCATAACCAATTACTACTAGAGTCTCCTCTGAATTGGTTCGAGGCGGCTTGCCGAGTTTCAGAGCCAGTTGATTATTGGCCGACCACGTCGACCCGTCCATCGTAATGCCGTGCATATCGACAATTCGTCTCCGAATAGCGTAGTATAAAGCAAACGCATGCTCGCTCACACTATCCGTATTCTGAGCCGGCACTCGACAGACGGCCACTCCATGGTCTCGCGCTGCCTCCTTGTCGATATGATCGGTTCCAGTGCCATTGCAGGCAATCAGCTGTAGGTGAGGTGCATTCTCGATCCCAGTGCGTGTCATTTTGGTCCCAGAAATGATCACGATAGTGGCATCTTTCATTCTTTCGGCCAATTGATCTGGACTTGTGCTGACATGGTGGTGGGTTGAGTCGTAGTCGAACGATAACTGCGGTGGCTTGACCCAATTGTCCAAGGCTACGATCCTGTGTCGATTCGATGAGGCCATGACGGCCAGGTTGTTGTGGCTTTCCACGATCTCGAATTTCTGAAGGAAAACCGAAGAAGATAAACACCCACAGATTGGCAAGGATAGTAAGCTGCATTCGGATATAAGCGGCGGCTAATGAATCTGCCTTGCGCCCTACGCATCTTGGAGCTCTTGGGCGCGATAGAACGTCCTCTTTTCTTAGTGTTGAGGGTTTTGGACGCAATGTCATCTCAGCGAAGATAGTGGCAAAACGGTGCTGCGCTCATGGTCGCGGAATGTGCAAGCTATATAGATTCGTCGAGCCAACTTCAACTATTATGCTGCCGTCACCACGTCAAAACCCTTCCAACCATCCATCTTCTCCCGGCACTGAGCTTCATACATGTTGATACCGCCGGGCTGTACACAGTCAGTGACTGCCTTCTTGAAGGCCGGGTTATACTCACGTAGATCATGCTCTCAGATTTCTTGCCTGGAATATTGGCTCCGTTCCACCAGCTATACAATATATCAGCAACTGCTTGGCCTTTGCAACCGAAACACCATTCAACGAACCTGTTTGTGTACGGTATGAGCGTGTACTGCATCATGGTGTTGCAGAGAGCCTTCCAGTCTGCCTCGGCCGATTTCTGGGGCTCGATCGACTTGATCTTCTCATCCTCCAACTTGGCGATCATGTCCACGATGGTCTCCACCTGCGCTTCGATGATTGTAGGTCCGTTGGAAAGTGCCGTCGGGGCTTGAGGCGTGTATCTGAGGTACGTCAGTATGGCTGGACCAAAACCATGTTCGATTCGCTTACGACATGAACGCATTGGGGAATCCAGAAATCGTCAGGCCAAGGTACGTGTTGAGTCCATCCTTCCATAGATCCGCCAGCTCAACGCCGTCTTTGCTCTTCAACCCCATCTGCGTGAGGCTGCCGGTGTAGCTGTCAAATCCAGTTGCTAGAACTACAACGTCGAATTCGTGTAGGCTGTCGTCGGCCATGAGCAGACCCTTCTCGTGGAAGGATTTGAGTGGTACCTCACTGAGGTTGTGCAGGTGGACGTTGGGTTGGTTGAGTACTTCGTAATAGTCTGCAACATCCTTAGCGCGTTAAGATAGGAGGACTCTCATCACACATACCTTGCTCGAGGGGCGACCTCTTGGTCCCAAAGTAGTAGCTGCAATAAATGGTGAGCAGAAGCATTGGAAAGCTCTATGATCTTGACGTACGGCGGTTCCTCAGGCGCCATGATCTTGTTCTTCTCTGGATCTGTGAGTCGTTCACATACTTTCCGTCTCCAGAAGTCGTACACTGCCTGTTAAGGCGTCAGAAGTGTCATTTGGAAGGTATGTTGGACTCACCTTGTTCGCCTTCTTGTCGAGGATGACGTTGTTGAAGTTGGCCAGCTGGAAGTTGAAGGCCCCGCGCTGCCAAAGATCCTCCCAGTATGCCTCCCGCTCTTCTTCTGTTACGTCGTGAACCCCAAGTTCGTGACGGGCACAGGGGAAACCTGCCGCCGAGTCCCTGCCGGCCTTGAACAACGCGGGATAGAATGTCTTCCATTGCCTCTGTTCTTCGGCAGTCCAATCTCGCTGACCCATCGCCAAGCAGTAGCTAGGACGGCGCAGTAACACCGTCAACTCGTCGGCTGTCTTCCCAAGTTCCTGGGTGATTTGGACGGCAGTGGCACCCGCTCCGATCAGGCCAATTTTCTTTCCCTTCGGATTGAAGTCTTCGGGCCACTCTCCAGAGTGATAAACCTCCCCTTTGTAGTCCTTCAAGCCGGGGAAGTCGGGGGTATACGTCCGATGTAGGAGCCCGGAAGCCAGCATCAAATATCTGGCCCTCGCGGTGTGGCCCTGCTGGGTCTTGATGTTCCAGACATTCTTCTGAGCATCCCAGGTCCCTTCGCAAACCCGAGCATTAAAAGTGACATCCTTTCTCAAGCCTAGCACCTTGTCGATGTGGGCCATGTACTCTCGAAGCTCATTGTGGTCGGAGAACCGCTTGTTGAAGTGCCAGTCTTTGTATACCTCCGGGATGTTCAGTTGGTAGAACGGACATTCTGAGTCGACGCGAGCTCCGGGATAACGGTTCCAGTACCACACGCCCCCGAAGTCACCACCTGATTCAAAGCACTTGACCTTCAGGCCCAGTTTTCGAAACCTGTGGATGGCTGTGATACCGCTGAAGCCCGCCCCGACGACCAGGACGTCGCAGTCATAATGTTGAGGGTCACTTGCAGGTGTGCCGTTGGTCATGTCGTGGACTTCGGCGTTCGACTCGCGCATGGAGTCTCCATTCTGCACGAGGACCTCGTCATTGAGTACGGATGTTGTGTTGGCCATTCTGTATAGAGCCAAGCTTGTTTAGTCGATCAAACACAAGGGAGCGCAATGAGTTTCCGTCCGAGCAGCTGGTAAAAGACAATATATACGAAAGAAAGCAAATCCGACATGCTTACATGTACATTTCGGATACATGCCGAGGTGAGGTTGAACGCGAGCTTCGGTTGACAGTCGGGAAGCTCGATGGTGAAGTGAGGGGGTTAGCGACCAGATGTAGAACCAAGAGCGCCACGCGTTCGCTCGCAACTCGCATTCGGCATTGCCACGAGCACAAATCGCGGGACCGTGTTGCATTAATACCCAGCTGGTGGGAAAGTGGGATAGCGAGAGCCGACTCCCGCAAGCAGGCTAGAGATAGTCCCGGTCCCGGTCATAACTCATCAGCCGAAAGACCATAATTGTTCTAGAGCTTGCATAGAGGCAAGATGGTTGAATAGAAGAGAGGGGAGACAAGCTCAACCGCGTAAGGCGTTCGCTTGGACCGAATCATTATTGTAAGCCATCAGGATCCAGCGTGAGACAGGACCGAACGTTCTCACACGATATGCTTCGTCTTACCAGTATCGACTTCATACACCCACCCACTAATCTCCACGCCGTCATGCATGACCGCGCCGTGTCCCTTCAGCCATTCGACATCGTCCTTGACCGCTTGCTCTAAGGAAGAGAATGGCTGAAAGTCAAACGTGCTGCTCAGGACCCCAGCACCTGAGTTCTTCGCAACGAGTTCCAGAGCATCCGCATTGGAGAAGGTGAGCATGCCTGAGTGTTGTCAGCGAGCGACTTGACCGAAGCTTTCCAAGAGCCACGGACCGCACCCAGTGTGTTTGATCAGCAAAATCTCCCGCGTGTCGAGCAGATGCTGGGAGATGAGAATACTCCGCAGCGCATCTTTGGCATTGCCCCCAGCATTCCTAATGATATGGGCGTCACCCAGGTTGATTCCGAATGCCGCTGCTGCGTCAATGCGTGCGTCCATGCAAGTGACTTGCCCGGTCAGCCTTTGCAGTGAAGAAGACGGACGCAGGATCGTACCGAGAAGGTAGTTCTTAGCAGGTGGTAGAGGCAGGCTACCAGCGGTGAATTGCGAGGCATATTGCTCGTTTCTCGAAATGAGATTTCTCTGATTCTCCGTCGCCATCCTCTTATCGGATGTGTCAAAGCCAAGATGGAGCTGGCGATGTGCTCGAGATAGACTCGAACGTAGTGTTGCGGTCAATGGCTTGTCTTTATCTTCTCACCAGAAGTCCCCGATAGCACGAATGCCTTTGGATATCGCTCATGAAAATGGTAGCTGAATAGCTATCTGTTGGTGGCGGGGTCCGGAGCACGCCATCGAAGCCGTCAGCTGGTAAGACGCCTGGCGGATAAGGTCAACGGTGTTGTTGAGTTTTTGCGGCCTGTTCAGACTCAACACATCAGCAACTACGTTTGGAAGAAGATTTGACAGGTCATTGCGTTTCGTAGTAAGGCTCTCAAGGCCTGCTTTCTACCTTGAAAGATATCAAATAGGATACAGAAGTTCCGTTCATGTCGTAGCGCACTCGTTGAGACCAGCAAGACGCCCATTCGTGGCAGATGCTTCACGATAAGATGCCAGGTAGTCATACACCAGTAGTCACAGCTTCAGTCCGGCCCAGACCATGAGGCGTCGGCCGACCCGTTCTTTTCGGTTCTTCGTCAACCCTTCAAGCCTTCCCACCCCTCAGCAACCTCTGAATATCAGCCAGACGGCCAGCTTTCACCTGATCGCGCTTGCTTTCCTTCTCAGAGAAAGCGAGCTTCATCAATTTTCGCTTGTCCTCCTGGATCCTCAACGTGCCCTCCTCGATGGTTTTATCCATCACCAGACGGAACACCCTCGTTTCCTTGCGCTGTCCGAGACGATGCACTCTGTCGCAGGCCTGATCCTCAATTGCAGGCGCCCACCACGTGTCTGACAAGATGATCTGGTTAGCAGCCGTGAGGTTCAGACCAACAGAGCAGACATTGAGCGAGGCTAGCATGATAGTACAGCCCGCGTCCTTCTCCAGAGCCTGCAGAGCCGCCTCGCGCTCTTGTGCCTTCATGGTTCCGTCGATGCGACAATACTTGTAGCCCTCACGGTCCAGACGCGATTGCACGATGTCCAGAAAACGGGTCCATTGCGAGAAGATGATGGTCTTGTCACCTTCGGTATTGGTGGCGGTCGTGATCTCCATCATGGCTTCCAGCTTGCTGCTTGACTGCGTAAGGTCCATCTGGTCATCTGCCTTCTCATCGCCGTCGTTCTGTGGAGGGACAAGGCACGTGTCGTCAAGCTCGGCACGGCACATAGGGCACTTTCTCTGCGTCTCGATGACCTTGCTTATGCACTCTTGACCGAAGGCGTGTCCACAAGTGGTGATGAGTGGGTTGTGAAGGGTCTCCAAGCAGATGGCGCAGTCCTCCTGACTCTCAATCTGGATCTGAAGCATGTCTTGGAGAGCTTTCTTGTTCTCTGGTTTCAGGTCAACGGTCTTTTGCTCTTCGAGCTGGGCCAACAGGTTCGTAATCCGCTCGCCACAGAGCTGCCAGTGGTTGCAGCACTGCCTCATGCGAAGGAGGATTTCCAGCAGATGTTGGAAGGCCTGACCAGCACCCTTACCCTTACGACCATGCTTGCTCTCGTAGTTCTTGAGAAGACCCTGCGCTTCAGCTGTGAGTGCGTCGTACCGCTCCCGTTCCTTCGGGGTGAAGTCGATGCGATGGATGTACTCGTCCAGCTTCGGCAGACGCAGATCGATGTACTTCATCTCCTTTCGGCGGCGGAGGGTGAAAGCAGCCATGACAGCCTGAAGTAGGAATGTTGCGCTGGGATTGCCTTGCTTCAATGGACGCACGAGGACTCTGTTGAAGATCTCGAGCTGGTCAAGCCCTCCTGTGATGCCGACGAAGCGCAAGAGCGAGTATAAGTCTTTCAGGGAGTTGACAATCGGCGTTCCCGTCAGGCACCATCGATTGGTGGCGATGACAGCAGTCACCGCAGCAGCGCCCTTCGAAGTCGGGTTGCGTATGGTGTGGCCCTCATCAAGAATCACGCGACGCCACTCCAAGGAATACAGTCCGGATGACCGCAACTTCCGCTCTGGAGCCTTCGAGCCCTTGCCTTTGGGCATGAAGTCCGAGGCAAGCGTTTGATACGTAGTGATCACGACGTCGTACTGAGCGAAATCCTCGGCTGTCATGTGAACACGGCCATTGCCGTGATACGTATAGACCTTAAGCGCATGACCCTCGTGGATGTGCTGTGCTATCTGGCCAGTCCAGTTCGACATGACTGAGAGTGGCGCGACGATCAAAGTAGTGCCTGTCTTGCGTTGAGCAGCATCGTTGTCCGCCACGAGCAGACTAATCATCTCCAAGGTCTTGCCCAAGCCCATGTCGTCAGCAAGGATGCCGCCACGAGCGAACTGCGGTGTATCTTTGATTGAATAGGCAGTGGCAAGATTCGTGAAGAGATCGCTCTGGCGGTCGTTCCTCTTCCACAGCTGTACGGCATTGTCGCTACCTTTCGATGGCGGTTGGGGATTCTCCTGGTCAAGCAGCCACTGAAGTGCTTGAAGCTGATATGGCAGCATCTCAGTCTTAATACTCTTCGGCTTGGCGGCCATAGGCATGTTCTGAAGGTTCTCCTCCATCACGCCGTACTGGTCGGTCACCTCACTGTTTTCTCGCGGGTAAAAGCGTTGAGATGCCTCAAGTATGTCCGCCATGACCGGTTGAGCGTCTGGACCGGCTTGAGACGAGCCGGCAAACCCATTTTGGCTGCCCATAGGGGCCACAGATCCACCCGCGCCTCTACCGCCTGCACCTTTGGCGGCCGTTGCCGCCGCCTTGCGAGCTTCCGCCAGGCGCCTCTTCTCTTCCTGCTCTCGGCGCTTCTCGGCCTGCTTTTGCTCTTTCTGACGCTCCTTCTCCCGCCTCTCAGCCGCTTTTATGGCAGCAAGTGGCAGTTTCACGCTTTTCATCTCCTCCATCAACTCCTTGCCCTCTGGTGACTCGGGGTCAGGACCGTAAAGCTGTATGGCCAATGGGCAATCGAAGGTTCCAATCTTTCCAGCGAGAGCGCCTTCGGCGTGAAGATCACCTCCATCGATCAGGGGTGTCAACTTGGCAGCAATTCTGCGAGGTATGTGGCCGATCTGCACGCCAGCAACATTGTCGATGCGGATGGCGTTGCTGTCAAATGGATTGCCAGGCTCGCGACGCATCAGGATTTGTTCGCCCTGGTTGGCATGGCCACGATAGTACTGGACCCCAACTACCTTTGCAGCAAGTTCTCCGTAATAGAAGAGCTGGTCGTCGCTGGCTGCCGCAGCTTGCGTGGAAGCGACGGTATCAAACACGTCGTCGTCATCCTCTGCGAGCCACGCATCGCGTTCTGCTTGACTGTGCTGGGAATCCGCGAGAGACTGGCCGGAAGGGTCGTTGTTGTAGACCGATTCGTAGCCAGACAAGGCGCCACCGCTCGCTGGTCTTTGCTGGTAAGTGGGCGCGGGTCTGTGCTGAGAGGCCTGCGATGTGCTCGCCTTCTGTGCCTTTCGTGGTGCTGCATCCAGGTCCTCGCTGTCGCTGTCTTCGGTGAGGTCGATCTGTACATGTTTTCTCTTGCTGCCGTTCGCGGTCGCGGCCATAGCCCCTTCTGTCACCGCCATCTGGCTGGGCGTGAGAAGTTCTGGATGATGCAGGAGGGGAGCGACAATGAGGTCTGGAGTTCTCCGCGTTCAGGGTCCAGATGTGACACAAGCCAAGGCCCGAACAATCGCGACCACTTCACGCGTCCACGTGCGTTCCATTCTCTTGCCCTCCATTTCGTCTCTCTTCCATTCCCCTTCTATCACGACATCCATCACGACATCAACGAAGGACATTTCACCGCGGTTCCGCTTGGTGTCTCCACCATTCGACTATGATGGATCCAACGAGCGTCTTCTCCATTTTAGATTAAGAAGCTATCTTACGAGCAGCTGGGAGGCGTCATGAAAGGACGTCCTTCAAACCTTTGGGAACGGACGAAGACAAGCTCCGTATACGGCATTTCGCCATACGATGTCGTCGTGAGATGCCCGAATGTGCCACGTACAATGCAAAGACAGCGACCGCTCCGCCCTGCCTACTTTCCCTTTGCGGCTCGGTCTCACCATGGCCGAGAGCCTAATGCTGCCGAAGTGACTACCGACATAGCGAATGCGAGAACGTATCCCCAGAGCCGCGAGCATGCGTACGAAGGCGCTGAGTATGAGGTCTCCTAGGTAAGCACGGCGGTAAGCATAACGACTTCTCACACCCCTAACGGAGTATAATACCCTTAATCGAAACCGCCTTTGAACAGTTCTTTGGAGTCGATGCATCGTACATCCTTAGTCAAGACACCAAGTTCCGAAGCTCGTCTTCTTAATCATAGCCATGGCCAGCAAGGAGCTCTCCAAACAAGCTCCAGAGACCCTCACCTTGGACGTGTCCGTCTTTCCCAAGCTGAACACGCAGCAGGCCGGCCATTTGAGACACTACTACAATCTCGTCGCTCAGCCAGACGGCGACTGGCGCTACTTCGAGACGGCTGATGGACATGAAGAGTTCGACGATGCCCGACGTTACCAGCTGGCCACAATGGCGTATGCTACAGGAGCAGCGCACTATCACCGCCTTCCGGCCTTGCGAGGAGCGTTTAAACGCCTGATGCACCTAATGATTTCGAAGATGCTGCGCAAGGAAGTCTGGAGCTACTGGTTCCTTGCGAGCCATGGCGGTAAGCAACTCGATCCAGACCTCAAGGAACTTCGCAAGCCTTGGGCCGATCCTGTTGTGGAGGAGAACATCATGTACAGCGGCCACTTGCTGTTGATGACGAGTCTGTACGCCATGTTGTTCGATGACGATGAGTATGAACGGGATGGTGCACTCACATTCCGGTGGGATCCTCTGTTCTGGGGTCTGGGGTCTGAGGACTTTGTTTACGACAATGCGAAGCTTGAGAAGGCGATTCTACGGCAGATGGAGGAGAATGAATGGGTGGGAGTGTGTTGCGAGCCGAACGCTGTCTTTGTCGTGTGCAATCAATTTCCGGTGAGTCGACATGCGCCTGAACGACATGGTCTCGGGCTGATTCACATCACAGCTGATCGCCATGAGATACAACGACGTGCGTCAAGGCACAAATTATGTCGAAAGTAACATACTGCCAAAATATAGAGCTGCGCTGTCCAAGAAGGGCCTCCTTGGTGAGAATGGCCTCTACGCCACATTTTTTGCTCTCAAGCAGAAGAAGAGCATTCCTGCCAGGCACGGAGCCCACACCGCGTGGTATGTTCATTCCCCCCACACCGTCTCCACTGCTGACCATACCCAGGGCGAATGCTTTCATGCATGGATGGAATTCGGACTTCGTCCGAGCCTCGTATGAAAAGCAGACACTCGGTTTCTTGACACATTTCGATTCCAAGACGCAACTACAGCCCACACGAGTGGCAATGGCCTTCCGTCGCTTGGTAGCCGAAGAGAATCTCGACCCTGAAGACAAGACAACTCTTGACAAAGCGCGCGACGAGTCGTCCAAGGTCAACACCCACTTTCCGTACGAGACGCTGAATTGGTTGGGTTTCACTATGATGCTGTCTGAACTTGGCAAGCGGAAAGAACTTGACGATCTGTTGGACTACGCGGACACGCATCTCGGCCCAGCCTGGGTGAAGGGCGGTCTCTACTACCCACGAAACGGAGCACTGTATGACGAAGATGGCAACTTCGTCCACATGGAACCACATTCGGGCAACTCAGGCATTGGGTACGCAAGGCTAAACGTATCGAACGGACAGAAGACGATGTGGGAGCGGCCTTGGACTCGTGAGGTGCTCGAAAGCAGGCCCTGGCTTGATGGGGCCGGCTTTGATGGTGGAATCGACTTCCTTCGCGGTGTCTGGCACGCAGAGCAGAAGGCCATGATTCTGACTGTGCGAAGATGGGAAGCGGTCAACAAGGCCGCGACGTTCGTGATGAAGAACGCCGGGGCCGCACAGTGGGCTATTTACGTCAACGGCAGCTTGAAGGAGATCAAGGACTCATCGGGAGATGGAGAGGTCGAGATCACGGAAATGGTTGACCAACGGGAGCTGGATATAGTAGTAAAGGAGTTGGTATAGCCTTAGAAAATGGTTCACTGCACTCTTCCTCTCCGATCGTGTCAGTTTGGTGTTATCAGGATAGAGTGACATGATTGGAGGAAGTTCATTCTCGCGGACTAGAACTGCACCGAGATAACTTTGGCTCCACTCAATGCCAACCGTACTTCATCACGTTCAATCTTCGCCCACAAAGTCTTCTCCTTCCAACGACAACATGACGACCCTCACCAAAGTGGCCCAAGGCCAGCCAGCAGAGCTATCCATCTATCCTAAGCGTAAGCTCAGCAAAATCAACAACAATATCTATGGCGGCTTCACAGAGCACATGGGCCGGTGCATCTACGGCGGTATCTACGATCCAGATAACTCGAACAAGGATCTGATTGACGAGCATGGCTTTCGAAAAGATGTCATCAAGGAGATGAAGGAGCTCAATGTCCCAGTCGTGCGTTACCCCGGAGGCAACTTCTGCGCTACCTATCACTGGCTCGATGGAGTTGGACCTCGTGAGAAGAGGCCTAGGCGTCCGGAGCTGGCTTGGCTTGGAGTCGAGAGCAATCAGATCGGGACGGACGAGTTCATGAAGTGGTGTGAGCTTGTTGGGACGGAGCCTTACTTGTGCTTGAATATGGGAACTGGTTCGTGTTCTTCTCAAAGTGGATGAGACGTCACATCAACTGACTCCTGCTAGGTACGCTTGACGAAGGTAAAAGATTTTGGGAAGGGGCTGTCTATACAGCATGCTAAACAGTTGCAGCACTCGCATGGGTGGAATATTGTAATTCTACTCTCGACACTTATTACGCCAACATGCGACGTCGGAATGGTCGGGAGAAGCCGTACGGAGTCAAGTACTGGGCCTTGGGCAATGAAGTGTATGGCCCGTGGCAGGTCGAGCAGGTACTCGTGTTTCTGCTCTGCTCTTAAAGACGCAACTGACCATGGGCAGAACACCAAAGAGGACTACGCAAAGAAAGCCTACCAATGGGCCAAGGCTCTCAAGCTGCTGGACCCATCACTCACCCTCATACTATGCGGCGAGATCGGCACATCGCACTGGGACCACCACGTCCTCAAAGAGTGCCTCAAAGTCGAAACGCATGCGCTCGGCGGCAGCGACACCGCAGCATTGATGGACATGCACTCCATACACCAATACACGACCTCCAACGACCCCATCAAGAACGCCTTTGCTCCCAGATCTGCCGAACGTGCCATCGAGGTCACCGCTTCCCTGATCGATCTGGCCCGCATCCAGAATGGTGTCTCTCCCAAGGTACCTCGACAGATGATTTGCTTCGACGAGTGGAACGTCTGGGACCCTCAACGAGCGGTTGGCGAGAAAGGAGCTGAAGAGCGGTATACCCTCTCTGACGCTCTGGCTGTTGCAATCTGGCTCAATGTGTTCGTTCGGCAGAGCAGATATGTCGGCATGGCGAATATTGCTCAGTCTGTCAACGTCATCTCTCCGCTCATGACGACGAAGGAAGGCCTGGTAAAGCAGACGACTTGGTGGCCACTACTGCTGTTCAGCAAATACATGCGTGGCTGGACCATTGCCACGCATACGAGCAGTCCTTGCTACGAGGGCACGACTGAGCCAAAGTGGTTGCAGAACGCTGGGGAAACTCCGTGGTTAGACGTGTCCGCTACAGTCGATGATGACGGTTCGGTGAACCTGGTTGTCGTCAACGTGAACCCGGACGAGAGCTTTCAGCTTAAGCTTGATGGGATGGAAGGTGATGACAGGAGCGTTGATGCCTACACTGTGACTGCAAACAGCTGGAACGCGGTCAACACGGCAGACAAAGAAGAGGTCAGCTTGGAGCATCAATCACACAGCAAGTTGAAGGAGTACACGTTCCCGAAGATGAGTATAACGATGCTTCGGTGGAGGACAGGGTGATACTATACGTATATTTCAGCCTACCCTTTCCTCGAAGCAGTGAACCGTACAGACTTGTTGAAGTGAGGATTCGTCATGGTCGCACGACAGTTCTGTCATGATGTGTCAATGCTCAACGACAAAGCAGAGCGTCCGTTGTGCGCCTGATTGAGAGCCGGGATACAATGTCGCCGTCTCCGTGAGCTTGACACTCTTCCGTCTCGTGTTCGCCAACAGGTGAGGTCACGAAGTCGATCTGTGTAGTTGAGAACTCTACATAAATACATCGACGATTGAAGTCTGGAGAAGAAGAACAACGGCGCAGCTCAGCCTCCATCGTGTTCAAAGTTTTGAGGTATTTTTAGAGGCAGCAGGGGCTCGATCTCGCCTCCAGACCAGAGGGTCGGTACCTGTCGATCACACGGCAGCGTCGACTTGCCCTTTGGAGAGCTGCACGTCAGTGTGGACCGCTCGAGACCCGACCTTCTGCGTCACGTTCGGTCGTATTGCTAATATCGAATGCTTGGGGCGTCTCAGCAATACGAGATCGTGTAAGTACATATATGAGTTCGTCCTTCCTATAACTTCATTTTTCATCACCATCAATTCCACCATCACAACCAACAACCAACAACGACCAATATCTTTTCAACAACCCTCCACCACCCAAACAACCACCCAAACCGAACATCAACATGCGTGCCTCCGCCATTATCGGTCTCTCCCTCGCGGCCCTCGCAACCAGCTCCCCTATTGAGGCCCGCCAGGACGACTCTGGCAATGTTTTCAGCGTTTCCGACTTTGTCTTCGGATGCACGACGACCTGCGACTGGTCCTTCGATGTCACTGTGGTCGGCTCGCAGCTGCCTAACCATCCTCCAGTGAAGAACGCAGTCACCTGCTCTGGTAGCCTGGAGGACAAGGATTTCGTTGAGTGCAGCGAGTTCGGCAACGGCAACCGCTACGTCGCCGCCTACATTACGCCCGCCAACCAGCTCCGTCTGAAGTACCACGTTACGAAGCCCCGTCAAGGTGCCTATTATGAGTGCGGAATCCCTTCCAAACACATATAGAAGCATGCTAACTGTCTCAAAGGTACTTCGGCCACCGTAAAGTCAACGCCCAGACAAGCGGCAAGCCTCAGCCAACCGAGTTCACCGTCAAGGAGGTCAGGGCCATCGGCGTGGCGTAGGTCAACGACCGTTGAAAATCTTGCATGTGATGATACGGAGCATGGTACATGGGACGGCATAGCATACTGTAGCATTTTCAGCAACGAGATCACGATGGTAATTTGAGCACACTCACGGCGGCCAGTCTCATATTTTCTCTTTTCTTCTCATGCTCAACAACCAAGTAATTGCTCTTATGACCAGTCTCGAATGCGGTGCCACGGTGTCTGGATCTTTCTTATGATCATGCATGTCTGCGGCTGGTTTGGCCATTGATCAGTGACCTTCGAGGAGCACTCAGCTCAACTTTAGTATATGGAAGGCACTCAAGCTATCGCAGCCAGGTCGCGAGCCCTGCTTCTGAAGCTTGTCGATCATGTCTTCGGCCTGATCTCAATCTTCTTGGGCTTCTTCTTCGTCTCCGGAGATTGATCTTTCTTCGGCGACCGGAGCTCCAGTTTCTTTGGCTTCTTACGGCTACTTTCAGATCCAAGAGACGCAGAGCTGCGACTCAAGACGCTGCTTTCTGGACTGTAGATAGAGCTCTCTGCTGAAAGCATACTGTCTCCAGAGCTTTCTGTGGGTAGTCGAACCGGAGTTGTGGGTATCATCGGAGGGCTTCCGGGTGGTGTTGTTGCCTTGCCTTTGCCATTCTGAAGAGCGGTATTGTCGACGACGGCAGATGCACCGGACGACAAGTATCTCTTGGGACCAGCTGGACTGCCAGAGTGAGGCATAGCAGTCCTTGTCCCTTCTATGGTGCTAATACTTGATGACTCTGCGGCCGCCGGAAAGATTGCGCCACGGTCATGGTATCCCAAGCCCGGGACCTTCTCCAGGTCAAGTCCGTCGTACGTGCGCATGAAGCCGCTGCCATCCAAAGGGATATCAGACCCAGCAAGAACCCGCTCAGCTCGTACCTCGAGGTCCAGCGCTTCGCGAAGTTTTTGATGGCGTTCCTTTTGGTCTGTTATAGTAACGGCAGACCGCGTAAGCTGCTCTGCTTGCTTCCTATCTTGTGTTGCCTTGAGCTCGCTCGGTTTGGTTCCATTGGACATCTTCACTGCCGACGGACGCTCTCTAGGTACCCTTTATGACAGTCGTGAAACGGAAGACGAGAGCAAAAGCAGAAATGTTGAGAGGGCAGCAACAGACCTTTGATCACAAGACTTGGAAAACAAGGCCAGGTTCCGTGAGAGCCAAGGCCAACCACAAATCCTGAAGTTAAATCTTTCGCTTGATTGAGAAGAGGGGACGACGGATGAGGCATGAGCAGGTGGTTGGCGGCTGAACGGATGTGACCACTTACAGACCATACTATTAGAGGTCATTATACTGCTCCCGAAGGCTGATGAAAGCAGCTTGGATACTTGCTGTCACTTTTCGACGGCAGAGAATGAGAGGAAGAGGAAGAGAAGATAAGATGAACTGCTCGGAGGCCTGTCCGTCCACGCCAAAACGAGGATCATTGCTCCGCTCGATTCTTGCGAACTACGCTGTCAAACCCACCACATTCCATGCTATATACGGTTCTAAACAACGGTGCTGTCCAAGGTGCAAAGCTTTTTGAAAGAAGCTCACGGGATCATTGGTGTATCTGCCGGTGGTCCATTGGCCGGAAGCCGTGCGTGAGCCCGAGTCTGCTTAACGGACTCTTCACCCAGTTCGACTAACGTCTTCTTCTGAACCACTTGAGAGCCCCTGGCCTTTACTGCCTCGTATCTGGCAACGGCATCTTCCAAGACAATCACGGCCAGGCCTCTGTCTTCCGGGTCGAAGAACAGCAGCGCCTCCACAAACTCCTTCAGCTCGTACGAGTAGTGCTGGGGTAAAGCGCGGACAATCTCCGCATGCATGGCTTGCTTCTCAAGATACAAATGTCGCTGGCGAGCCGGCATGTGACGCCACGACTCGTGCAGCTGCGCGTTGTCCCTCCCTATGCGGGCTTCAAAGGCAGTCTGGCGGACGAAATCCCACACATAACATCCACTCATCATCGTGACAGCGACTGCACCAATGGACCACAAATCGCTCGCCGGGCCAGGGACGTGGTCTTCTTCGCGGAAGATCTCAGGAGCTTCGTAGCCTGTCTCTTGCTCTTCAGGGATGACTGGAAAAGCGTCCAGTCTCTCTTGACGCTCTGGGGCTGTGTCCGGATCTTGATTACGGGGTAGTATCGCGCACTTCGAGAAGTTGCCGAGTTTGCAAGGCTTGTACTCTTGACCAGCCACAGCAGGGCTGTAGAAGATGTTGGCTGGGCTGATCGAATTGTGAACGAGTGGTTGCCAGTTAGGATTAATGTGCGGGTCCTCGTGATCTGATCTTCCAGTCTGCAGGTAGACAATGGCTCTCAACAATGAGATCACTGTGTGCCAGACGAACGACTCCGATAAGCCATTGAACTGCTTCCCGGGCCGCATTTTGGCGCTGATCAGATCTGCTAGAGACGGCCCCTCGGTCCTTTGCCAAGTCGTGACCACATGATTGTTGGCAGTGCCGAAGCCGACATGTTGGACCAATTGGACCAAGTTGTCGTGGCCGCCCAGTAGCTCCGCAATTTCGTCGACGGTATGCCGCCTGATCTGTTGCGTTTCGGGTGTCAACGGCATTCTGCGGCTCACGACACGCCGACCATCAAGACTTTCGACGGCAGTGTAATAGCTGTCGGACCGGTGGTCACTTCCTGTCGACTCCACCTCGTCATTCTGTCGGCCCCCAGCGGTTGGTTCCACCGTATTATTGACTACGTATCCACCACTGCCAGTCGGTGTCGCTGGAGACGTTGAGCCATGATTGGAGATCGGATATGCCCCTGGCGGTCTGGCATCCTGAGTGGCCTCTGGATCATCCTCGCTGAGAGGGGAAGAAGCACCAAATAATTGTGGTCTTCTGCCTGCTGTATGGGCAGTCGGCCTGTTAAATGCAGATCCAACGCGACTAGGTCTCGGAGGACTCTCACGTGGGTGAGATACAACAGGCGTAGGCTTCCTGAGCGCCACGCTTATGCTGGTTTTAGCTCCTGGTGGACTGCGGTGTGGACTTGCAGCTTCTTGCCCATTTTCGTCCGATGCACTGCTTGCAGACGGCACTTTGTAGCCTTTTGTAGCTCGCCGTGGTGGCTGCTGGTCTGCTTCTGGCGAACTGCTCGCAGACGGCACTCGGTAGCCTGCCGTAACTCGCTGTTGGATTCTTTTATTATCCTCCGGTGAAGTGCTGGCCGACGGCACCGTGAAGCGCGCCATGATGCTTCTTGAGACACTGACTGCCAATTGCAAGGTGAGGTTTCGGTGCCATGGCAAACATTGCGAAGCAGGATAAGTAGCAATACCGTCTTTAACAAAGGATACCACCATTGACAGTCAAAGGGAACAAAATATACCGCTTCCGGCTGTACTTACAAGGTCCATTGTTCATGGACTGGACTCCTGCTGATGGCTCATTTCTGCTGGTTGAAGATTGCAAGCAGTCGTCCGATGTGGTACTCGAACGAGGCTGATGTAGCCCGGTCGCTTCATGGCGTCCCTACCGTACCGAGTTGTATTCAACGACATAGCCATGTAGCAAGGCCGATATTCTTGACGTTAGTAGTCTGGTTTGCCGCTTCTGGCACGATCATTCCAGTGGAGAGACCGGAATGTGCACGTGCTTTGGCAGTATCTGGTCCTATTCGTTGCACATCAAAGACTCCGGCCACTGCGAGTAACTACATCGCAACTGCCGGCGGCCATCATACGATATGCAAACATGCTTTCGGCCAATGTGTCACAAGGTACGTGTAGCTTGAGTGTGTCTGAACATGGGTTGAGTCGTAAGGAACATGGAGAGAACAAATTCGAATTCGAAGGAGTTGGCCAGATGAATTCGACAGCTCGATCACGTGATGCAACAGATCTGACCTCATCTTGCCAAGCTCAACGTCTTTTGAGCTCGTCGGGTTGGCTGACGACTGACAACTTGGTCTGGGTTGTGTGTAATATTCGCAGCTAGACTTGTCGAACCGAAAGGACCATCCAAGTAGAAGTCTGGGAGCCCATATTCCGTACAGGACGACGTGATTTTGCAATCGCAGCTTCAACCTGCACATCATGGCCAGCGCTCTGACGTCTTCCCTCTCGAAGTTCAACCCGTTCGGTGGGAAGGGCAAGCAAGACGACGACGAAAAGGGCGAGGCTCTTGACCTCGACTCTTCCCTCCAGACCTTATCAAAGAAGCACGTCACGAAAGACCAGCTGAAAGTCAGCAAAGCATTACGCTCGTTTCTCGCACACGAAAGTGTCCTTTCAGAGCAGGACGCTGGTGTCGACTCAGACAAGCCGACCGATGCGATCCGAGAACTGCTGGATCAGCCACACATCCGTGTACCGACGAGTGTAATTGACAGGAAGCATCCGCTTGCTGAATACTTCATCAGCTCCTCTCACAACACGTACTTGACTGCACATCAGTTGTACGGTGAGGCTGACCCTGTGGCTTATCGGATTGCGTTGAGCACTGGCTCACGATGTGTGGAGATCGATGCCTGGGACAACGACGACGATAAAGAAGAGCCAAAGGTCACGCACGGCTTCACTTTAGCGTCGAACGTCGCTTTCCGAAGGGTCTGCGAGGTCATGCGAGATGTCGTGGACAAGGAAGCTGCGGAGGGCGTTGGAGAGTCCGGCTATGGAGCTGCGCCAATCATGCTCTCTTTGGAAAACCACTGCTCTGCTCACGGCCAACAAAGGCTTGCGCAAATCATGAAGGAGGTCTGGGGTGATCGATTGCTAAGCCAACGAGTTCGCGATCAAGGCTCGGGCGAAGAGCAGGGCAGTGGCGATCAAGTCACTCTTGCGGCCATGGGGTCCAAGATCGCAGTCATTGTGGAGTACTTCTTCCCCGACCAGGAGATTGAGTCCGACAGCGAAGACGACGAACAAGAAGGAGAAGCCGAGGCGCGTGCTCGCGAGAAGTACAAGAAGCAGAAGAAAGACGCGCCTCAGGAGGGCATCATCCCAGAGCTTGCTGAACTGGGCGTCTATGCACAGTCGGTCAAGCCTCGCGACCAGTCCTGGCTGCAGGGCGAGCTACAAGGTGGTCCACACGACCACCTCATCAATGTCTCCGAATCAGGTCTCGGCTCGCTCATGGAAAAGATGGCGAGCAACATCAGCAAGCACAATGCAAAACACCTCATGCGTGTCTACCCGAAAGGAACCCGCATCTCCTCGCAGAACCTCCATCCAGTGCCTTTCTGGGGCGTGGGAGCACAAATATGTGCTTTGAACTGGCAGACGTTTGATGCGGCCATGCAGCTGAACGCAGCGCTGTTTGCGGGAACAGACGGCTATGTCCTCAAGCCGGAGGCTCTCCGTTCCGGCGGCTCAGGCAAGCTTGGTGGAGGCAAGAAGAAGCAGCTGCGTCTAAGGGTTGCTGGTGCCACGGACGTACCCATCCCAGAGGATCGGGAAGCCAAGGACATCAAGCCCTATGTCACATGCACCCTCCACCACCCAAGTGACCTCGAAAACGAGCCTCCCAAGAAGAAGACGGCAGCTTACAAGCAGCACAAGCTGGGTGTCATGCACCGCGGTCTGAACCCGCCGAACAAGAATCCGGTCTATGATGAGACGCTAGAGTGGGACTTTGAGGACAACGAGCTCACGTTTTTGCGAATCTTGATCAAGAGTGACGACAGCTTTGCGAAAAATCCCATATTTGCCGTGGCTTCTGTCAGGCTGATGTATGTAGTTGAGGGGTGGACGTTCATCCGCATGCTGGACCTCAAGGGCAAGGAGACGCATTGTACGTTGCTGGTCAAATTTGATCTTGAGGATGCGATGTGAGCGGATGTGGAGCTTCACGGATTGCACGGCAAAAGTTTATGTGTCAATATGAGAAGCACTGGTACATTCCCATACACATTCGACGCGTAGCCTTCATCATTCGAATTGCCAAGTTCCAGTATAGCTCAGGGATCTGCAAGTCTGGTTTTCAAGCCACGCTCCCTGAACAACAGCCAAGACAACCACATTTGCTCACCCCAAAGCCAGAGCACCCCCAATTGCAACCAGAATCGGCGCATAGCCCCAATGGTTCCACTCCCCCGTCCCCACCATCATCTTACAGATGACCCCATCTGCACCCGCTGTCGCACCCGCCGCGACCGTGATCCACCCCAGCACCCGATTGTCGCCAAAGTAGGATGCATACATTGCTAGACCGATGAACACGTCCCGGATACCCTCGGCTGCCAGCAAAACGTTCGTGATCTGTCGCAGAGGCTCTGGATCTGGATACGGCAGGCCAAAGAAGGATATGGCTAGCGATGGGTTGACGAAGCTGTTGATGCCGAAGCCGATAAAGATTGTGGCGATGACAGTGGTTGCGTAGCGGAGGTATTGTATTGTCGGTGCCATTTCGAGGGTTCTGGTTTATGGATTGATGCGGCCTTTGGGAAAGATCAAGGTTCTTGTTGGTTCTTGTTGGGGGACAAGGAGGGAGAAGGGAGACTCGTGTACTTTTATACCTCTAAGTAGAGTGCGAGGAGAGGAGAAGGAAGACTCATGTACTTTAATACCTTTCAGTAGATCGCGAGCCAAGGGCGCCTGGTTCGATGTCTAACCTGACCAGAGTATGGCTGTAGCCTGTAGAGATGGTCAGGGCAAGGCTACAGCGCCATCGGGTCATCTGATGTTCATAGCATCCGAGAGAGGAGTACAACGAACGCGTTGAAGCATCGTAACGACGTTCTGGCGCGACTCGGGAACCTGAAGTCTCCAAAACCCGGTGTTTTCAGCGAAGAGTTAAAAGAAGGGGACAGCCGGAAGCGGCACTCTCATGGCTGATGGCCTGTGCTGATCAACAACACGTCAATTCTCCCAGTCTCCTTCCATCCCGTCTCACAACACGAACAGGCTTACTCGTCCCGTAGCCATTCATCACGAGCTTGACGTATCCGCAGATACGTCGTCCGCTGCTGCTGCTGCTGCTGCTGCTGCTGAACCGCATGGTCGTGAGCTGCTTCCTTAGACGAATGCCTGCAATCGAGAGCTGATTCTCTCGATATATGCAAGCCGTTTGGCACCACTGGCACGAGTAATACGTAACCTCCCCGGTAAGTCCGAAGACTCGGCTGTATGGTCGTTGAACGAGTACGATGGACCTTGAGGTTGGAGGAGAACAATGCCTAGGTTATGGTGTTTTGCCCCGCTCATGGTCGACGAGCTCCAGGCAGTTCGACGTCAGTGGGACATTGAAGTACTCGTCCTTGGATGGTAACGTAGGTTTGCTTTGGACTCTGCTTCTTTCGTATACCAGAAAACAACTACCCAACATGTCGATGCAAACGAATCTCTTCATCAACGGCGAGGTAAGCACACGCTTCCATCTCGACGTGAGCTCTCGTTGACGTATAGCAGTACCGACCGTCGAGTTCTGGCGAGACACTATCCGTCCACAACCCGAGCGACGACTCTCTCGTTACCGACAAGGTGCAGGTGGCCTCCGAGAAGGACATTGACGACGCCGTCGCCGGAGCGAAGGCAGCCTTCCCAAAATGGCGCGAAACAGCCGGTCACAAGCGAGCAGCGATTATGCTCAAGTTCGCAGACTTGCTCGAGAAGAATGTTGACAAGCTCGCAAAGCTGGAGAGCATGGCGATGGGACAGCCGATCACTGTGGCTAAGGCTATGATCAAGGGCCCTGCTGCTCTATGGAGGTACTATGCTGGCTATGCAGGCAAAGTAAGCGGCGAGACTTTCCCGCCTGATGAAGATGGCACATATAAGATCGTGCAGTACGAGCCTCTGGGAGTATGTGCGGGCATCTGTGCATGGAATGGCACCCATGTGCTCGCGGCCTGGAAGATGGCGCCTGCAATGGCTGCTGGCAATACCTTCATCCTCAAAACCTCCGAGAAGTCTCCCCTCGCCGCAGCTGCCTATGGCGACCTCCTGAACGAGGCCGGCTTCCCTCCGGGTGTGATCAATATCGTTACTGGCGCTGGACCCGTTGGCTCCCTTCTGGCAAGTCACATGGACATCGCGAAGATTGCGTTCACAGGTTCAGCACCGGCAGGCCGAGCAGTCATGCAAGCAAGCGCAAAGAGCAACATGAAGATCGTGTCGTTGGAGCTCGGCGGCAAGTCCCCAGCACTCATCTTTGACGATGCGGAGCTAGACAATGCCGTGTCACACACAAGTACAAACTTCTTGCGGAACAGCGGACAGATCTGCTTTGCTTCCTCTCGAGTTCTGGTGCAGGAGGGCCTTGCTGACAAGTACATCGAGGCTGTGAAGAAGTCCTTCGAGGAAGCTGACAAGAAGATGGGCGACCCTTCGCTTGACGACACTGCATACGGCCCCTTGGCGGACAAGAAGCAGTTTGAGCGTGTAATGAGCTTCTTGCACGGCGCGCGAGAGGAGGGAGTGCAGGTGTTGGTCGGTGGCGATAGGAAGGGCGAGAAAGGCACCTACGTGCAGCCGACTGTCTTCTTGAATCCGGACCTGAAGAGCAAGGTCTACACCGACGAGATCTTTGGTCCAGTCATCTCAGTCCGTACTTTCAAGGATGAAGAGGAGGCGATCCAGCTTGCGAACGATACCACTTACGGACTTGGATGTGAGTACAGATTGCTCCTCACTTCGATTTACATGTACTAACCCTGCATCCAGCCACCGTCTATACTTCTGACATCGCACGCGCTCTTCGTGTCGCCGGCAAAATCGAAGCCGGCACCGTCGGTATCAACTCGGCCTTCAACACATCGCCACAGACACCATTCGGTGGCTACAAGCAGAGTGGAATCGGGCGCGAGAGTGGACCAGAGGGTATCAAGGGCTATCTGCAGCCGAAGACCATCCACATTAACATGAATGTGCCGCCGAGGAAATAGGAGCAGTACATGTAGTCGTTGAAAGTTGGCAATAAAAGTGCACGATAGTGCGCTCGACGGTCCTTTCCAATGTGCCTATAGTATATCGTTTGTCCTGGCGAACACATTCGAGTCCCTCGAATGGACTAGTCTACTTCGTTCACCTGATCGCGAATAATAAGGTAGACTCAAGAGGTCGTCGGCAACGCTTACTCAGCGTCGGCGCCGTCAGCATGTGATAGAGAAGTAGCAAAAAGCTCACCTGTCTGACAGAAGGACAACACACGATGCATTAACGGAGCACATGCAACTGGGTCTCGGACGCCGATAAACACAACAAAGCAACCCTCGTCGACAGCGACATAACCGGAAGATACCGCAACCATGCAAGGCTTCAACATGGGTCGGTATATCCCACCAGATGCAGCGGACGCCGGCGCAACTTCCGGGAACAGAATCCACCAGAAACGCGCTCCGGGTACTCTTCGCAAAGACGGCACCCAGACTGTGCGCTTCGAACTCCCCTACGCTGTCTGGTGCCATACGTGCTCCCCGCACGCCATCATCGGACAAGGTGTGCGCTTCAACGCCGAGAAGAAGAAGGTCGGCTACTACTACAGCACGCCGATATGGCAGTTCCGAATGAAGCATGCGGCATGTGGTGGGACGCTGGAGGTGCGGACGGACCCGAAGAATACGGCGTACGTGGTCACGGAGGGCGGGAAGGCGAGGGACTACGGAGAGGACAAGGTCAGAGAGGGTGAAGGCGGGGTGGAGATACTGACGGAGGCGGAGAGGGAGAGGAGGAGAAAGGACGCGTTTGCGTTGCTGGAGGGGAAGGTGGAGGGGGAGCAGGCCGTTAAGGATAACAAGAGGAGGATCGAGGAGTTGTGTGTGGAGAAGGAGAGGGATTGGGGTGACACTTGGAGTGCCAACAAGCGGGTGAGGGATGCTTTCCGAAGAGAGCGAAAGGTCAGGAAGAGGGAAGAGGAGAGGACGGAGCAGCTCAAAGAACGCATTGGCTCTGATATGGATCTGCTTCCAGAGAGCGAGGAGGACGCCAGGAGGGCAAGGCTGGTTGACTTTGGCGGCGGAGAAAACGAAGCTCGATCTCAGCCGTTCATGCGCAAGACGAGCTCACTTGCAAGATCAACGAAGTCTCAAAAGCTTACCAAGGCCGACAGAACGGATGCGCTTCGGCGGCAGCTTCTGAGCAACACTAGGGCGGCGATGAACCCTTTCGACAAGGATGGAGCATTTCCGTGACTGTCTGACACACGACTTTACATTGAGCGTTTAGCATGGCGTTAGGTCTCGCATTGTCTGGCGCATATGGAAGATACCCCCTTGTCTGGCACTGGGATCATGTACGGAAATTGAGACACGACAAACTCCTCGGCGCTCGGTGGCATATTATCAGTATAGTCTCAGGTCATGCGCCGGGGATCAGTTGCGGCTGCAGGTCTGCAGCACCATGGAAAGTAAGACATTTCTTTTCCAACATTGCTCTCTCGTCACCACGTGAGTTTGCTCCGACCTTTGAAGCGTAACACAGGTCTCTCTTCATGTCTCAGGTAGGGGAGAAGCTTTCATTCAAATCCTCATCAACGCAGACTCATTTCAAATTGTCCCATTATCACCATCAACGACAACACGATAGCACAACTCAAGCGAGCTGGATCATGTCATCCTCAAGACATTACGTCAGCTCCTCCCGCAACGTTGAAGCCGTCAGCCGCCCACATCTATCGCCCTTCAACTGGTTGATGCGTTCCTCCACAGGTAAGCTGCCAATGGCTCACCCTACATCTACCACCCTATCATTGGCCAAGGCACAAGCTAACGTAGATCACCAGTCGACTACTACCTCATCCCAGTCCGTCAATCTGGCAGCAGCACCAAGGAGACCAAAGACGACTACTGCCGCGGCAAAGATCGCTACTACGAACAGCTCGCCGATGACATGGTGCAGGGGAAGAAGGATCGGGATGGGTTCAAAGCTCTGATGAGCAGCGCACGCGACCTGCGAGACTACCGGAAGTGGAAGTGGAAGAGGGAGTATGAGCGATTGTACGAGAAGGTGGAAATGCTGAAGAGGATGGTGGAGGACGAGCAGCGGAGGGTGTTGCGGAGGTACCCACAGTGAGAGGTTGGTGAGAGTGGGCGATGGGATGGACATGGGAGAGAGGACCTGAGGGAAGGCTGTCACATGTTGAACGATGGAGAGCGGATCAATGGTGTAAAGCATGGATACCCGATCGCTTCCAAAGCGGCTGGGTAGATTGGCTGGGTAAAGCTGACAATATGGTCCTGTATTTGACGAGTACTGCGGCATCGACGATTTCTGAGCCGTTCTGCACCAACGCACATGCATTACACTCAACATTCACTTCACTCGTCCCACGTTGCACGACTGCTAAACCCTGCCATTTGCCATTGCTGTGACTGGTCATCGGTGACTGTGAGTTCGCCAAGCATTTCAATCGGTCCGCCGGGCCTCTCCCGGAGTTAAAACCTCGGGCAAGCACCATCCTCTTCTTCTGCATAATAACAAGCACTTCACACCATGATATAGAAAGGTCCTCCTGGCTTCCCTCTTTCGACCTCTACAACACACCCATCATGGATGTCCTCAAGCTTGAACAAACCCGCCAGGCTCTGGAGGCTAGCCTGCAGAAGCTGCGACAAACACTCAAACACTGGCAGTTGTGGGAGGCGGAGTACGAGGGTCTGAAGGAGGAAATCTTGCTGCCCGGACACGACCTTGATGCGGCTGAGCTCACAACCATCTCACAAACCTACGGTGGCGACCTGGTGAACGAAAAGGAGATCCGCGAACTGGCCGCTCTGGACAGTGATTCGCCACGCTCCGCCAAGCAGATCATCGGACTCATCGAACGGCGACAGGAGTACGTGCAGAAGAACATCGAGACCGTGCAGCGCCAGTTCTTCGATGCCGAAGCGAAGCAGGAGGAGCTCGCGTTTGCAGCGGCGACGCAAAGTGGAGGTGCGGAGGTTGGGTTGCCGCTTACCGAGATTCACGAGGAGCTTGACGAGGATGGAAATGTGGTTGCAAGTCGACTTAGCCAGCCGGAGCAAGCTACTGCCAAAGCGATCGAAGATCTGAAGAAGGCTGGTCTCACGGAGAAGGATCTGGAAGGGGCGCCAAAGCCGATATCGAGACCAAGCTCAGAGGACCTGAAACCCGCCATCACCAATGCGAGCCCAACTGCAGCCTCTTCGATCACCGTCGACAAGCGGCCACAATCACAGCCTGTACCCGTGAGTCCTATAGGAGATGGCTCTCGCGAAGAGGCAGAAAGGCCTTCAATCCGCAAGAAGTCTGTCTCATTCACCGCAGACACGAAAGTGGCAGAAGAGCGACCACGATCACAGTCACGTGAGGACGGCAAAAAGAGTGTCTCATTCAACGACAAGATTGCTGTCATGCCTGCTGCACCGCCCGCAGACACCAGATCCGTGTCGTTCTCACCGCAGGTAGAAGAGATCCCGGCATTTCCAGAAGGTCCCCTTTCGCCGAACGTGCCTCCAATGACTGCTGACGATGTCGAAAAAGCTAAGTCTCTGATGGCTGCGGGGGATGAGGCGACCGATGCCACTGAGAGCGATGCATCCATTGCTCAGGGTGTTGTCATACCACAGGACGAATCACCAGAAGACGCACGTCTAAGGCGCGAAATGCTGGACTATCATCTCAACGAAGTCGGTAATGTAGTCGCGCAGATGGAACTTGATGAAAACTTCATGGACTACGATGACGACGACGATGATGCCGGCTCGTTCCACACGACTTCCGAGTACCCAGAGGACGATGACACACCCTACACTACCGGCATGTCGGAGTCGGAGGACTCAGAAGATGACACTGGCAGGTCAAAGCGTGCTCAGATCACGCCAGAGTACCGCAAGCAGATGGAGGAGCTACAGGATCGCCTCATCGGCAATCTTGGGCCAGCGCCAAAGGACGAGGAGGTCGCGGACGCAGATCCGGATCTAGACCCGCAAGACGTTCGGAGGCTGGTGATCCGGGACAAGCGCCTCTCTACTTCCAGTGTGAGCTCTGAGAGCAGCGAGAAGAAGGCAGGTGTCAAGAAGCGGGTTAGCTTTGCAGAGGAGCTGGATGTTGCTGAGCCTGGGTCTCCACCACTCAAGGCCCAGAAGCATCACGATGGCGAGAACGTCACGCCGGTGGCCGAAACCATCTCGGAGCGACCTACCACGACCACACCTTCCACAGCGCCAACTCAACCTGCGAGCAAGCCGTCACGCTTCAAGAAGTCTCGTGCAACTCCTGCCACCACGTCCGAAGATGATGGTACCGCCTCACCGCCAGCCACGGCCGGGAGCGTAAACGACTCTGAGGACGCTCGCCCGCTCCGCACCACCCTGCTCGAACGACCCATCCATAAAGGCTCCGCCGCGGCCCCGCCGTCACTCGACAATCCAGACGCAATCACCCAGCGCCGCGAGCTGGCAGAAGCCTACTACTCCCGCCGCAACGACTTCATCCGGCAACAAGGCGGCTTCAAGGCGAACGCGGACGACGATGAGGAAATGGGAGAGCTGATGGAGGAGACAGAGGACGGGAAGCTGAAGAAGGTCAGTCGGTTCAAGGCTGCGATGATCAAAGGGCAGTAAAGGCAGTCTCACGATGGATTGATGGGATTTCAGGAGGGGCACGGATGATTTGAATGAATTAGCGGGAGAGTTGGTGGTGCTGCGGCTTTTGTTTGATGGGTCTGCTCCTTTAATATCGAGCAGCTATGAGCTTCGCTCCACGAGGTAGAGTCACGAATGCTACCGGCACCTGGGCAACGAATTCGAATGCTATCAATAGACATGCATCGACCAAAATAGGCTATCTCTACGAGCGATCGACTCCATCCATGCACCACATCGGACGCGAGATCCGTGTTTCGAGATCAACCCCGTATTTGTGAGATGGTCACGGCCAATGATGAGACGAAGAATCTGGGTGCCTTCGTCTCAAACTTTGGCCAAGCTCTCCACCCTCCTATTCTTCGGCGACTGCATCCCGTCGCGCCCGGTCAATGGCAAGGTAGTTGTAGGACTTCATCCTTTCTGCCAACGTCTGTTACGTTACCATCCTGACGACACAGCAGCACAACATGGCCGTCCACACTATGGAGGACCGCGCCTTCTCATTCCCATCGACGAAGTTCGTCTTCGCCGCCCGTCTGGTTCAGGTGCGTGCGCTTGATACAACGAGAAACGCTTCCCATCAATCACTAAGCCCAGTACAAAGGTGATCCTCGGCACCATATGCATCGGCCTTTCCAGCGGCCTCATGGTTTGGCTGGCTGTGAATTCCCACTTAAGCGTCTACCAATGGGCCTACGGTTTCAACTGGTACATCCTCACTTGGCTGCTGCTTCCGATCACCGTGTTCTTCAGCATGATGGTGCTCGTTGGTGCCATTGGGATATTCGCGCATAAGCGACCAAACGACATCCACTGGCACTTGACCTTACGCCTCGATTGGTTTATATTCGCCATCAGCTTGATCAATTTCTCGGTCTGTCTCCATCGAGTTACGCCTTGATGAAGGCGAGAATGTCACTGACGGTCCCAGCTCACAACCGTCTTCATCCCTACATCGTGGTACAACGTATTCCGCTACATCTCCTTTCCGTTGCTCTCGTTCGCCTTTGCCCTCTTCGCCACCAGCATGGTCCCCTTGCTCCGCACCTACCGTCTCAAGAAGCGTGGATTGCTGCCATCTCGTGACTCCCCTAAAGAGAGCTGGTACTTAACGGAGTACGCGCTTTCATCAGGGTACCCAAAGCCGTCAGCGGAGCAGGAGCGACCGAGCGGGCACACGCGTCAGCCGTCGCCGCAGCCGTCGCAGCAGTCGTCGCAGCCGGGTTCTGGGAATGGAACGATGGCCCGCTGGAGTGGGCTGAGTGGGGCTGCGACGACGGCATTCACGAGTATAGGGAGCGATACGGAGGTGCCGCCATATTCGGAGGGGTCGGAGAGAAGTGTGAAGGGATGACTGGTCGTTGGCGTGTCTGAGAAGGCCGGACAAAAGAGAAAGTCGATGGAGTGTTGGTGATGAATCAGCTGGTTGGGACAAAATCACGAGTAATGAGCGCAGCGAAACGAGTAACGACTTGGAAAACGCGAGGAAAGGAGGAAGAAAAGGTTGAAACGTTCGCGACAAACCACGAAACCAAGAATCGAGGATACAACTCTGCGACAAGCTCGTTCCGAGCGGTGTGGGCTTTGCGCAAGACACGATTGCGGTACACACCTCCTGTTCCCAACAGCTCCCTGCTAGTGTACACTCCTACGCTCCATCCAGCCACCATGTCAACACAAGAGTCCAGGCACCGCCCCGCGATACCTCCTCCCGTGGACCCGCTATACTCGAGTTCTAAAGCACCTCCTGCAGACCTCTGGCAAACAGTTCCGACAGCGAAGGAGGAAGGCGGGCAGACGATCCCTGCAGATCTCGCAAATCCTCGCACTGTAAAGGTATTGCCAATCGTGATTCCAGCATTCGTGATTCTCGCGAATCTGTTCGGCGGCGCCGTTCGCATTGCCACCTTGACGATCGGCGATCTGTTGGCCGCGAGCCAGGAGGCGGGCTTCGTCCCACAAATCGCAGTCGCAGTTCTTCCATGGCCTAGCACAGATATAGCAGAACTCGGCACGGCATCGGCAGCTGGTGTATGGTCAGCAAAGTTCTGCCTCTATTTGCAAAGGAGAAAAGTAATTCACGTGATGTGGTTGCATCCTAACGCTAGCTCGACCTCTCGTTTGCAGTTGTAGCACGTCTGCCAACCTTCATTGCGTGCCATGTTCCTGACCTCCTGTGTTGCTTCGTCTGCCGAACACTCGCCAAAGTGCTGCGTTTGCCTGCAGAGGATACACGTCCGAGCCCAGCACTTCAGACAGGTGGCGGTCGTCTCACGTTTGTTCGCTTGTTCGAGGTATGCCGAGCAGGTTGGTACATGGCAGTAGGTCGGCTTAGGGTCGTCCAGCTCTTCCTTCTTGTGGATGAAATCTTCGGCCAGCGTCGAGTTCAAATACAGCTCGAAGTCTTCAAAGGGAACGATCTGTCTGCAACAGCGCGGTGGGTATGCGTCCTCCTGCGTCATGGCTTTGCGGAAGAGCTCGTCCAGATTGCCGTCGCAGAAGAAGTGCCCTCACGGCACCTTCACCCCTTCCCAGGCATCGAATTCGTCCTGACAGATCACACAGTTGTCCTTAGGCTGGGGGAAGACGGTGGCTCTTCAAGATTGTGGGCAGTTCTGTCTGCGCTGTACTGCCCCAGGTCTTCCGCGTACAGCCGGCAGGCTAAGTCGAAGTCATGTGAAGTTTGATCTGCATCATGGAAGGTGGTCGAGATGGGTTGTCCCAAGCGTGCGTCCATGCTTTGGAATTGGAGAATGAGATTCGCAGTCGCATCATTCGCCTGGTCCAGAACATCTTGCATCGAGCGAGTGACCATGTTGGTTTGTTTGTGTTGAGGGACAGCTTTTCGAGGCCAAGGTTGAATTATGAAGTGATGTGTGGAAAGTTTCGGAAAGGAGAAGACATCGCCAAGCCTTTCATGTGAAATTGGAACTCACACCTGAAGCAGACTTAACCATTCTCCAAGACAGCAAAGCCTCACACATTCATCGTGCGATGGTCTGGGAGCCTCCACTGGGTCGATTCGAACCAGACCTGGCCAGACGCCTCACTTTGAGCAGGTGTGACCCCATCTGGTGCCGCTGGTGTCCGGTCTGTCCATCAACTGTAGTCGACCACCAGTCTTGCAGTCTTGTCAGAGTAGGAAGGCGACATGCTGACGAATCGCTAGAGCCGGTACTGGCATTGCAGTTAGATAGGGCCTCAGACGGCAACGCATTTCATCTCCTAAACAACATCAAGCCAGCGTCTTTCTCCTCAGCGCCATCTGTAACCTTTTCCTCTTCCTCCCTCTCCTCGCCCAGGCCTAACCTCCGACCAAACAGACTCCCGAACAGCTCATCCGCCTGACGCTCGCTCCACGTACTTCGATCTTCCGGTGCCATGAAGTTCTGTAGCTTCTCATGCACGGTATATCTCAGCTTTCTGCCTTTACTCGCCTTGGTGTCAACGTTCTTCTTCGCCTTCGCTTCACGCTTGAGGTTGAAATTCAGGTCAATGTTTGACGCCGCGACGGAGTCTTGGCTCTTCCTCTCCAGGAGTTCCTTGAGCATGATGCCGTAGAAGTCAGCATCGTCGTAGATCTTGTCGTCCTGCGTGACTCCATTTGCGAGTTGCAACGGTGCACAAGAGCGAGGAGTATGTGCTTTCTGAAGAAGGCGGTCACGGTTAGAGAGATGCTCCTGCAGCGCGTCGACGAGACTTGATTGCTGTGCTGATCGGTTGATGACACCTCGTTCTGGTAGTGCAGTGGCGCCTCGAGCCTTCACTGCCCATCTGTTCAGAGTGGCGTTGCGGTGCGGTTGCTGTGCGGCCTCCTGTGCCTGCATGTGTTTCCAGAGGTCTTCGGTAGGAGTATCGTTGCCGAAGTCGTTTCTTTTGCGTTTCTCGCCGGTCCGCGCTCCGGTCAGCTTCTCGCGAAAGTCGTTGAGTGAGGACCAGAAGGCGAAGGCAGCCGTCTCTGCTGCCTCGAGGGCATGATTAGCTTGCCCGAGCTGAGCTTGAAGGTCTTCATCCGGAAGTCCAACAACGGTGTTTGCACCAACGAGCGCCTTTTGCAGCCTGATTCGAGAGTTCAGTAGCGAGTCGAATGCGCCCTTTTGCCTCTTCACAGCCCTGCCCTTCTCTGCATCCGCCTTCGTAGACTGCGCCAGCGCCGAGGCCACAGTCTTTTGGTCTTTTGAAACCGCCTTCAACAGCTCCGCGCGATCTTCCTTGGAGCTTATGGCTCCTGTTTTGAGTGCTGACATTTCGTCCTCGCTCATGTCCGTATCAGACGTGCCATCCTCATTCTCGTCTTCTTCAACCTCCGAGCTCTCGGTAGCGTCATCGAGGCCGTCGCCATCTTCTTCGTCGCTCTCTTCCTCATCAAACCCTCTGCCAAACGGGTCATCATCCTCTTCACCATCAAGCGCGGCGTCCCTGCTAATCCTGGATCCGCGATACTGTGGACCTAAGGCAGCGGTCTTTGGTTTGCGAAGCTTGCTCTTCCCAATATCCTCGTAGTGCGCTCGTGACTCGTCTACGTCCTCTTCATCGGCGGAACTGGCATCGCTGTCGTCGAAACCGTCCTGTCCGTCGTCCTCTTCCGGGTCAAAATCTGGTATGCGGTTAGGGTAGGCTGTTATTTGCAAATGCGCGTCGGCTGACCTTGAGGATTTGATTGTGTTAGGTCCCTGAAATCGTTTGCGCGATTGCGACCTGGTGCTGGAGCCATGCTGCAGTAGAGAAGAGAGACGAGAATGTGCTGAAGTCGGATTTCATGTGAAGATTTGCTGCACGTGTGCTAGAGGCGAAAAGTCACGTGCCGGACCACAATTTAGCTGCCTGGGAGAGGGTACCTTAACCTTACTCTTCCTTGACGCCATGCAGTATACACATAAGTGTGCTCATCGATATCATACTCTACTATGTACATCATGAGACATGACAGACGCGACCACGGATGATAATGCCAGCGAAGTCTTCACCTTGGCTGCAGCGACAGAGTACGACGAATCTCTCTATGATGAACAAGATACAACAGGCGACTCGCCCAGTAACGATGAACCATCACGGGATGGCCCCGAGAGCTCAGTAGCGGCGCAGGCAGCAAAGGCTATCGAAGCAGCGACAGAACAGGATCATCCACCGGAGCAAGGTTCAGCGAATCGTTCGAGAAGGGCATCGGGTAGCAGTGGCGAAGATGTAGTCGTCCTAGATGCCGGCCCTGCTCCATGGGTACCTGCACCTCCAGACTATGCGGCGGCGACTAGATCGGCTCGCGCGGGGGAAACCACGACAGAGAGCGTGCAGAACCGTCCGCAGGCGGATCTTCCGGACCCAGAAGGACGTCAAACTCTGGACACTGGTCCTCATGATATCGAGCTACAGGAGCAGGGCCAGGAAAGCAATTCTCCGGATTCCTACCAGCGGTCTTCAGGTCGTCTTGCCAACCTTGCTGCGTTCTTCGAAATCGCTACTCAGGCTGTGCACCGGCATGCGAAGAAGCTCGTTGAGAATGAACGTATTCAAACCGCTCGTCAATTTGCCATAACGCTCGTTGAACATGAACGAACTCAGGCTGCCCTTCAGGCAACGAGCAAAATGGTCGCTCATCTCGATAACGATAAGACTCGAGCTGCTCGTCAAAGAGTAGAGAAACTGGCATCTCGCCTCGATTCTGACCGCTTCCGCTCCGCTCGGGCCCATGGAATCGAGCTCCTTCTTCAGGTCGATAATCAGTACACGAGGAGGCTTGTGCGGCAGTACTGGCATACGATCCTGCTCGCGAATGTAACCTTCACCTTCGCGCTGCTTTTGCTCACCACGTCACTCGAGGAGCCGAGATACCATGCTGTTGAGGTCACACGGCAGTATTACTCGCAGCATGCGCATGAGACATCGCCTTACAAGTTCCACCCATACATGGCTTTTCCTGACTACAGTGTATACACTTTCACTCGCCTGGGCCATACGGGGGACTTCTCTTTCGAGGAGGCGCTTGACCTCAGTAGCATACCTGAGTTAGCTAACGCCACTTTGACCGGCCGAATCGACATCCGGCCAGCCCCAGCAGCCCAACGTGTCCCAGTAGAGGTCTGGTGCAATGTTGCAACCTCATGGCCGTGGAAAGCAGGCTCAGCAGCGATTGATCAAGACGAAAAAGGGCTGCACCTGAAGATGCCACATTTCAGCAAAGATCAGTTGTGGCTCGATGAACGACAACAGAGGGACATGGATAGGCATATGGAGTCACCCTCTCGTGTGGATATCTGGATCGGCATTTATGTCCTGGTCGAAATGGACATCTTCAACATCTCTACCAAGAGCTTCGACGTAAGCATTGACAACGTCAGTGAATTGAACTTCTGGGGCTTTTCTGTGAGGAAGAAGACATGCATTGAGGCAGTCAAGGGAGCGTTTGACAGCCGCGTCTATACGGGCTCGGCTCAGACCATAATCAAAGCCGGCGCATCGCTCATGGGCATGTTCTTTCTCAGAGACAAGCTGGAGCTCGAATCTGAGAGCGCAATTGAAGCAACGGTCAAACATCAGCCACGTGTTGAAGGCGTCTGGGGCGCGAACAATCGCATCACCAGAAGCAAAGCCGGAGCACTTAAGCACATTACTCCAAGCATCTTTCGGACTACTTCTCATAGTGGCGATTCCTACATCAGCTATGCAAGGTCACGCGAGGCTGACTCGTCCGAGCTAGCTACTCGCTGGCCAGTCAACAACCGCACGACTGGACACTATCATTACGGCTATGGCTCTATAGCTACTGAGTTAGCTCGGGCTGGAGGTCAGCTAAGAAATCTCTTTCTGCTCGACGCAGCTCACACATCGGACTCTGGAGACACGCGACTCATCTATCCGTACCTGTGGCAGGGGTCAGTCGAAGGCAACGCCCAGAACGGCTCTATCCACACCCTCTCCCACGACGAAGAGTGGGTTTCTGTCACCAACAGTACACCTCGCGCGGCTCACCTTAGCGGCAAAAGAGGTCAGAGCGACTGCAGGATGGAATTTGAGTCTTCGAACGGCGAAGTTGAGATGTTTTTCAATGAGTACGAGTATGCGTGGTGAGGTTGGAAATATCTTTATAGGATATGGAACTGGCTGTTTCACAATGTTTACAAATAATGCTTTTCCTCAATGTGCTTCATAAAGCCATTACGGCAATATACGGCGTGGCCGCAGGCTTGTGACTACGGTTGGGCAAGGTGTGTACTATGTTCACAGCGGGGAGTTCATCCTGGATGAAACTGAGAAGAAGTGAGCAAGCAAGATGGAGGAGTATATCTTCATAGCTTTTATCGCGCGATGCCAAACGTACAATGCTATGAATGCGATATGATGCTCTCAAACCAACAGACCAGCCAATGCCAGCTCGCCTCTTGATCACCATCACCATCAGCCTTCACAGGCTCCAAGAGCCTTGCACCCTTGAAGCTCTGCTCGCCAACATGCGTCTGCCTCTGCATCATGGTGCTTCGTTATCGCACTATCAATCATCAATCTTGCTCTCTCCACCACAACCTTCTGCGACTCTGCTGTTGCCCTCGCAACCAGAGAAATACCGTCGTCATAAATCGAGCGCTGGAAGACCTCGCTGATGTTGACAACCATCGTGGGACTGAGAAGCTTGCTCCTCTTACGGAGGTATAAATGATGCCAGGACTCATTCGTTCAACCTTAAAGCACTTCATTCAAAGGACTTTGGTTGATGAACATGGCTGCATCGTGACCGTACGTTATCAAGGAGTGATAGAAGTGGTAACGACTGGGGTCAATGCCGGACAAGACTGTTCCGCCGTTCGTGATGATGGGAACCTCCTTGATCGCATCGCCGTGCCGTGCAATCACTAACCAGTCTGAACATCGCTAGACTCGACAATCATGGTATGCCTCATCATCTGGTTCGCATGTTTGTTGCCTTTCGCACCACGGAAAGTGAGAACCGCGTTCCCGGTGGGAGGGTTGTTGGAGGTCGCTAAATCGGCGCTGGATGGACACAACGAGCAGTAATGATGATGCTCTGATGCTGGGACTTTTGACAGTCCAGTATCGTCGTTGTGTAGATGCCGACTTCAAGCACGTCGGCAACGCGAACAGCGACGACGATCCAGTAACGGCCCTTCGACTTCCACATACTGCCATCTTCCTTCATGACCGTCCCCCATCTTTCTCCGGCCTCCCTACTGTTCTTGATACGCCGCATGTTGGGGTGCCAGACGAGGACAACCGACGATACCAAGTCATTGTCCTGCCTTAAAGAACAAAGAAGAATAATTCTTGTCTCTATACTTGGTTCTTGAGTGAGCGTATAGGGTAGAGACAAAGGAGGGTACGTCAGACATTAAGATGGAAATGGAAGAGAAGAGAATCGTACCTGCTGGTTGCGTTGCTGCATACTTCGATATCATACCAGCTCATACCGACGTCCGCGGTAGTGGCATTCTCTCGAGATTTAGCGAAGCTCCATGCCAAACCTCTGTTTGTCATCACACGGCGGCGACCTCATGGGTTAGCGGCTAAGGTAGAATCATTCGTCCTCCGCCTCTATGCTGTCCATGTCCAACGTACTGCCATCTGTGAGTCTTTGTTCCTTGATGCTGCAAGTCATCAGCCATGAAGAGACACGAGGGTTGCGTACTTACCAGAACAGCTACAAGGACGTTTCAAGCCTACGCGATTTCGATTTCTTCACCACATACTCCCTCGACGACTCGTCCAGCTTGCCCACAGCGCGTATTGCGTGCGGGTAGTGCATTGGCCCGACCTTGATCTCGCTGCATTTGACTACCATCGTATGTCGCATCATCTGATTGCCAGAGCTCCCCTCTGCCATCCAGTCGATAGTGAGGACACGATTGCCGGGGACGAGACTCTTGAACTCATCCACCGGAATGCCATACGGACGCAAGGAGCAGAACTGAGGATGCTCGGACTTTGGTGTGTGGACCAGGCCTTTGTTGTTATTCGTATATATGGCGACCTCTGACACGTGCGTCTCGGTTGCATCAACAACGATTCAGAACCGGCCTTTAGACTTGAACAGCTCTCCGTTCTCTCCCTCCACAACATTTCACGAGCCCGTTGCCTCACTCTTTGCGCGAATCTTACGAACGTCCGCGTGCCAGAGGATAGCGCCTGGAATTTGGCTCGAGTATGGAAGGCCGAAGGGAGTCTTGAGGCCGGGTGTGACAGCCGACTGAGTACGAGTAATCTCGTCCCTGCCGAGCTCACAGCTCTCCTCTACCCTTTGCTTCTGAAGCTCGGGATTTTGCTTCCGCCAGTCTTCGTCCGACTGCCACAGTTCTGATCTTCCGAGGTCGTTGGACCGAGGGCGGTATTCTCTCCTCCTCCCGGAAAACTGAGATTGACGTGAATGCGCGATTGGCACGATGGGGCGCGTAGCGCGAGGGACTGTCGTTTCAGCTTCTTGAGCTCGATGTGCTGTTGTTCCTGATGAGAAGCCAGACGGCCGAGAAGTCGTGGCGGTGGGAGGTTGAACGACCGGATGTGCTGTTGGATTTGCTCCGCGTCGACGACTGACTGTTTGGAAGCCATCGTTGTCCTCTTGGTTGATTCCTACTTCGTACTGGGTCCGTCGAACGGCTTGGGTGGAATCCACGCAAGGTGCTGCATTGCTTGAGCCGCCGTCGATAGACTGGGTAGCCGTAGCAGGTTCGGTACTTGGCCACCACATTGAACAAGCTCGTGTGGGTCCTGAGCAGCAACTGTCGTCGGCCTGGAGTACCGCTGAATGGGATCGAGGCTCCTCGCTTCGACACGCACCGAATCAACTCGAAATAATCTGCCGGAGCGATCCATGGTGTGACATGAGTCGGGTGATGCTGTTGTTGCTCGACAACGACGCGGTGCAATAGCACTTGTTGGTGCATGCGGGAGGGTTGCATGTTGACAATCTGGACGCTATATCAGGCAGCCGATTCCAAAGCGCGACGTAAGTTAATTACAAGTCTTCGAAAGTGCGCCGTGAATCGTCCCGTTCTTTGATGTTGCAAAAGAGGCCGCTTCACACGAAAGCTGCCTTATCCGCCCTTGTCTCACAAATAAAGCGATTCTTTTCACGTCCTGGTGTTTCGCCCTGCAATATGTTTGTAAGAACATTGGACATAGCTTATACTGTACTTTCTCAACTTGCAGCGTTCGAAGAATACCTGTTCAGCCGTTGACAAGCGCTGCACGAATTGTCCTCTCCACAAGGTCACAGTAAGTACAGAACAGCGCAAGATCAGCCCTACGGAAGGGGGTTGACAGCACCTTCTACCACAAAGGCGAAGCGTAGGATGGGAAGGTTGTGGAGGGACCTCAGAAGATGTTGTCGCGCGAGTCTTCGGTCGAAGAGGAGATCTGTACGCCATTATCCCGAGGAACCCAAGCCTACATGCAGCTCAGGGGAGCAAACACAAGGCGCGGCTCAAGCAGGAACTGCGTTTCGGCTTTCAGAAGTCGTGAGGTCTGGAGAACAAGCGGATGGTAACTACCAGCAAGACACCGTAGAGGCGGACCCATCCTGCGCAGAAGAGCGGACGCCTGTCGCGGCCGCTGCCACCACATCACCAGAGCAGGAGAACAGCCATCAAGCTCTTTGCTCCAGCATCCTGGAGAACAAGAAACTCGCCGATCAACTTCAACAAGCAATTTTGCAGAACCGCAAAATCAGGAAGGCCGAAAGGGCGGCCGGGCCGCGGCTGGACAAGCTCGACCAGAAGTTCCATTGCTGGGAAGCGCAAGTCCAGGAGACCAAGAGGGAGATCAAAAAGAACGCAAGTAATGCAGAACCCCCTGCCTGAAGGTGAACTTGAAGCCTTAAGAGGCAACCTTGTGAGGGCGGAGGCCAGAAGAGACAAGTCCCTTGCTCGAAGTGAACAGGTCGACAAGAAGTTTGCCTTGCAATGGAGGGACCACAGCCAAGATGTGGACGACCTGCTCCTCATCTTCGACGAGGTGTTCGTGACCAACGATATCATGGCTGCAGCATCGGAAGACCCGCGCGATATCGGCAAGTTGTCGACGACGTCGCTGGACGACAGCATGGCAGGCACCCTGCGACCTCTCCGGGTTCCGCCCGCCCCATTATTACCAGAAGAGCAAGAAGTCAAGCGGCTCAAAGACCGGTACATTGACCAGATGATCAAGCTACACGCCATGGCCACCCGTTTCGAAAGGCAAGAATACGACTTCGACCGGCTTCGGGATGGACGAGATGCTCAAATAGCTGCCGGAGAAGAGGTGGAATCCTCAACAGAGCTTGATCTGAATTGTCTGCAGGACGGCCGGCGGAACACTCGTGAACTGGCAGAAGCTGAGGAGGAATTTGCGGCCGCGAAAGCCGCCGCAGTGGCTGCCAAGGTCCAACTACCAGACGCTGAGATTGAGTCCGGCTTTGTCGACGATGTGGACGACGGCTATCGTGCTAGCCACGACGAATTGCTGAAGTTGCTTGCTAAGCCTGCGCTTGTTGAATTATGGCTGGAGACCATTCCGGACGGTGAGATTGCTGAGGACCCCGAGCAAGCGGCGGCAGGTGTTGACGTTGATGTCGATGAGTGGGATGCAGCATCCATCGACATCTCTGAGAGTGGCAGTATGGTCGCGGAGGGTCATTGGCGAAGGAAGATCGACTCGTGGCGGGAAACTTGTGTACAGGAGTGGAAGGGGCTTGGTAGATAGAGAGTGCGACCTCCAGTGTTTGGGAAGCTGCATTGGAACCCAGTAATTGTCGGTACTCATTAAATGAAGCACGTTGGGATAACCGTCTAGGTCCATTCCAGTACATAGTCGCGCTCCATTGACTGCGGACTGATCCTCAACGGTCCTCCAGTAGCACGTTCAGCTGCCTTAAAGCTTCGAATACGGTATCCTCCTCGCAAGCCAGCAGCCGATAGCTACAGCGCCATCCGGTTCAAACATCACAGTCCAACTCCCAGGCGCAGGTGCATCCGGGCTCCTCTCGCATGACAGGAACCAGACTCCCGCTCCCAGCTCCTTCATGACGTACGCCGGGCCTTTGCCCAAGTAGCCATGAAATGAGCCATACATGATCCCGGGGCCGCCAGTGACGTGAAAGGTGGAGTCCACTTCGGCACTATGGTAGTCGCCGTTGAGATGGGTGCAGTCGGCTCCGGTAGACGGTGTTATGCGCTTTGCGGTCATTGTCCAATTTTCGATCAACCGGGTTATAGTGAGGACGTCGCCGTCGAGTGTGGCCGTCATCGTATCAGAGCGTGCCTCGTGTGAGCTCGAGCAACGTAGTTTGGCCGGGTGGGAGGAGACATTGACCATCAACTCGCCATTGCTGCTTCCTTGAGCTACAGTAATCGCAAGCTGAGATTCAGAGTCGAAGTATGCACCTTCCCAACCTTTATCGGCGGCTGGCCTTGACTCTGAATCATCCTTGGGGTTGAGCAAGGCATTCTCCAAAAGGTGAGTGTTTGCTGCTTCGGCGTCGGCTTCATGGTTGAACATAACGACAGCCGAGAGACGCTCATCAGGCATGTACCGCCTGTGGAGTCTAAACCCTCGCAAAGCACCACCGTGCCCTCGTGTTTCGTTACCCGCCGTTTTACCGCGGCCCAGACCCCAGCCATAGAACGCTGGGTTGTCGTCCTTGAAGGTGACAGCTTGCGCATTCCGTCGATATGCGCTGTTGTCATCCACCTGCTGGCGATCCAGATACTGCTCGTACGCAACCATGTCTTTAAGCGTTGCCACAATACCCGCATCGCCCGCCCATTCTATTCTGTTCAATGCTGGGAAGTACCCGACCTGCTCGGTTCCTTCGTAGCCAACGCTGGGTCCAGGTCGGTTACTTGTGTCGGACGCAAGCTGCGCGGTGGTCATGCCTGCAGGAGTAAAGATGTATTCCTCGAGCAGCTTCCCAAGTGGCTTGCCAGATATGCTCTCAGCTATGCGGCCAAGTACGTAGAAGTTGACATTGGAGTAGGAGTAGCTCATTCCAGGCTCAAAGTGAAAGTTTCCAAGTCTCTTCAGAGCTGCCGGTGCATCATCTGCGAGCGTAAATCGTGAGTCCGCTTGAGCACCCCAAAGTACGGTCAAAGCCCAGTAGTCTCGGATGCCGGACTGCATATGAGCGAGCCGCTCCACTGTGAGGTCCTTGTTGTCGGAGAGATTTGAAGGAAGCATATCTCGCATTGCTTTGTCGCCCTTCTCGGCCATCCCGTCTTCTTCGAAGAGCTTCGCCAGCACCAGACAGACGAATTGCTTCGAGATGGAGCATATCGGCAAGATGGTTTCCTTCGTCATAGGAATACGCTTTTCGCTGTTGGCATACCCCCAGACGTGCTCGCCATACACTTCGCCGTCTCTAAGGAGAGCACAAGCGCCTCCTGGCCCGCGATACAGAGTCGGAATCGACTCGACGAGCCGCTGTGCAGCTTTTGCATCCATTGTGAGTTCAATGTGAGCGGAGAATGTGACGTGGAACAGTAACGTTGATTGATGAGTCTACGAACGAAGTAAACATGAGAAAGAGCGAAGATATGCAGTCTCTGATGGTCCAAGCGTGCTGCTGCTCCACCTCACTCTCTCCTTCCTATTAAACTCTAGTGCAATCACGCAGTATGGGCTTACGAGGAAGAAGGACTACGAATACTGGCCAGGCTTACATCAAAACGAACAACCCGGAATTGGTTGACCCAAGTAGTTTGTCCACCAATTCCAAGTACTTCACTCGATCACCACGTTCTTGCATATGCATGTCACCAACCTGGAAGACCTCGACCTTGATGCAACACCCCTAGCGATCGTGACGTCTACCAGAGTCCTTTAGTAAACCCGCACGATGGTCTTCAAGAACACATCAAACCTCCCCGGTAACTTGTACGCGGACTTCATCAACATCGCGCTCGAACACCTCCTTCCAGTTCACAACCATGGTCAGGCGCAACAGTTCGTTGGAATCGTCTTCTCCCATCTTCTCAATCCATAGCACCTCACGCTCCGGGACTTGGTTGACCAACGCTTGCGGGTCGATGCCTTTCGGACGCAGACTGAAGCATTTTCCGTGTTGATCGACGTATACGGTATTGAAATTCGTGAAGATGGCACGCTCCGTCAGTCTTCCATTCTTCTAGTTCACGATGACCCAGTACCGCCACTTCTTCAGTTATCCAACACTGATCGCATCTTTGTAGTGCTCCCACCCCTCTTTGACAGATTCGTTTGGGTTGAAAGCAACGATGTGGAAATATCCGACAATCCACACCCGGCTTCAGGTTAGAGTAAAACTCACCATTGGGGTCTTTGGGCCGGGCAAGATGATGTATGTGCCGTTTGGTCTTGTGTTGGTCGCGGTGCTCGCTTGCTCGAATCTCATCTGTTGGAGTTCTGGTTTCCGTTCTCACCAAAAGTCGTCTTCCGGATAAGATGTGTCGCTGGAACGCAGATTCATCCTGGGTGAGTTCTGCGAGTTGGTGTGTGGTTGCACGTTCGATTGTGCGTGCCTCCTTCATACCGGAACGTTGTTCGAATAACTCGTTGTTGGACCTGAGAGTTTGGTATTCGCGTGATGGTGATTGATGGTTTGGCTGGTCGTGAGATCGAGACTGTCGCCGGCACGTCACTGACTGGTATGTTAGAGCCTGGAGGCAGCCGCATTTACACGGGTATTTCTTTGCGTTCGGTAATATAACTCGCTTTTGAACTGACATCAGTTTTCCAAATAGCACTCGTCTTGAGCAAGTCAGTTGGAAGATAACAGCAGCATCTTGCGGACCCTTGAGAGGAGAAGGAGACAGACAATGGAACTGAAAAGCAGAAGACAAGACCAGTTGCATGGATCAATCGAGCATGCGATAAGAGGACAGGGGCAGTTTAATGGGTTTAATGGATCAAGGCGTAAGGAAATGACATCTTATCAACGGCCACGCCGTTCTGATTTATGCCGTCAAAGACCGCATACGTACCAACCGACGACAACAACAACCTCAGGCCGGTGCATTAGGCGCGTTTGTCCTGCAAGGGCTCAACAAAGCTGCCTTCCTGTCAGACCCGGCGCAGATTGTCAAAGTCAAGCATGGAACCAAGACTTGGCTCGCCATCATTCCGGGCGAAGTCTTGGGATGTCAGCTCTTGCAAGTTGTGGCGGAGAATGAAGAAACGAAGTCAGCTGGTGATAAGACCTACATCAAAGACTGCCAGTGTCACTCAGTCATACGTTTCCTGTTATTCGTCTCAACATCCCTCAATCCATCTCCTCCATCAGTCACAACGTCTCTTCGTATCGGCGAATCTCCTTCTGCATTGTGTCAAAACCCTTCTCATTCACCTTGGCGATCACATGCAAGCCAGGATGGTGAATCGACCCCGCATGTTCTTCGACCCAGTTGACAATTATCGTTAAGCGACGTAGCTCGAGGCTGCCCTCGTCCTTCATCCGGCAGATGGAAAGTACTTCATACTCCGGCACAGGGCTCTGATAGTCTTCTTCTTTGACGCGCATCGGCCGAAGACCGAAGTAGTCGCCATGCCTTGTCGTGCTGGCGTGCTTGAGACCGGTGTTGTCCTTCCCGCTGTCTGATCTAGGGACTATTGTCAGCGTCTCCTCATGATCACCCAAAGCACTAAGTAGCACGTACGGTTTGCTGTTTCCGTCAACGGCACGCGCGCCTTTACATACAGACCGAATATCGCAAAAGGATGACATTAAGCTACTGCGGCGATGAGTATGTACCCAACAAACCCGAGCTCTCGACGTTGGTCTCCTTCTTGACCGCAAGTATCTCCGCGACCCAACTGCACCTGAAAATCCTATCGTCCCACGATTAATCAGCATGTCACACTCCTCAGCATCCCTTAGAATCTGCGCGCAATCCTGTCGAGCAGCACTCTCACCGATTCCGCCGCAAATGTTCTAACCACGTGCAGCTCGTCTTCGTTGATCGGGCGCTCGTGACCCTCCTTCCAGTTGACAATCATAGTTGGACGAAGCATATGGCGAGCCCTGTCACCCCTCATCCAGTCGATGAACAGGACGTCATGCTCCGGTACCTGGTTCTCGAAGTCTGTACGACTGACACCGAGCGGCCGAAGGCTGTAATACTTGAGGTGGTGATCAGCGGAGACGTGCCTCAAGCCGGTACCGCCGTTGGTGTAGATGGCCCGCTCCATGATCTTGTCGTCCTGCTTCCCAACAATCACGAAGCAGCGCCATTTCCTGAGCTTCTGCACACCATCTTTGTCTTTGAACAACTCCCAGCTCGCAGGTACTGGCCTTCCTCCCTTGTACGGCATGACATGATACCGCTTGACGATCGTGCCGACGTCTTGATCGTTGTACAGCTCACCACTCTCAGTCCTTGGACCTTGCAGAGAGGTGTATCTGCCGTTCGGGCGCAAAGGTAATGGCTGTCTTACCGTGCGGGATTGCTCGTACCTCTTCCCAAGTAGCTCTGGATTGTGCTCGCGCCAGGAGTGGTCGTCGTGATGCGAGACGAAATCGGCAGGTGGGCGCGCGTTTCTACGCCATCCTGGGTTGCTGTCGTATTTGAGTGCTGGTTCTGTTTGACATTGTTGTTGCGCCTGATGAACCGGTGTTGCTTGATGAACGGCAGGGCTTTGGCTGCTGGTCCTTGTGGGCCCGGCCACGCCCGAATCGATTCCGTTGACATGGGCAGCGGTGGTTGGGGCGTTGATCGACGGTTCTTGGTAGTCTTCGGGTAGTGTTGTTGTCGCCTCATTGCCGCTTGCTTGCGCCGGCGTGCTGTGATCGCTCTGGTCATCTTCGAGCACGCTGTACTTGTTGTGTCCTGTACGGTCTGAGTCCACTGAGTCGTGCTGCCGGGTCCGCTGACGTCATCTTGTCCGTCGAGAACTGAAAGCCATTTGAGAAGCTGGCATGTTGCGGTTGTGTTGACGTTCCTAACAGCGTCTTCCGCAGGGAGACACTGTTGTATGATCAAGAAGGGGAGGTGGACTTCTGTCATCGTAAGCATCTTTTGCGGCCGACGTGTCGAGGTGCGATTCTTGGTGTCGTAAACAAAGACATTGTGAATTTGAGAAATCTTCCATACTCGCCAAACGCATAACAAAGCGCATTCACGCTTTTGCCCAAACATGGAGCAGGTGAATTGGCGGCAACACGCGTGTCTGGCGAAGGCTATACAGTTCGCTGGAACTTTCGTTCGTGACGTATATTCCGAAGGTCTGGTTGGGTAGTCATTCTATACCGCGCACATCCGCCTCTCACTATAGCTGGCCATTCTTCTTAATCCCCCACAAGCAAGGATCTGGAAAAAAACCATCAGCAGCGCGGTTCAGAAGAAGATTTGCACGGGTGAAAAAGATCTCAACTGGAAAAGAGGCCACGAAAATGGAACAAATACCTCTCTTGCAGCTTGGGCAGGCTTCACATCAGGAACCGGGAGGTGAGTCTATCGACAAGCAAAACAGAGACAAGTTCGCGCAAACAAGCCGTCCGCAAAGGTTTGCTTACTGCCAGCCTCCGCCTCGATCCTGCAACCAAACCCACCAGACCGTGTAGGACCTCATCAACATAGCATGCAAGAAGCCACGGCGTGGACATCATCTGGGCCAGGCAGCATTGCGTTCACGGAAGGACCTTCGCGGCTCATCGAGGTCAAAGACGGGTCCAAGACATGTGTCGCAATCCTTCCAGATGAGACATTTGGGAAACAACTGTTGCAACTCACGGCGGAGAATCTGGCCAAAAGGAAAGCTGATGATCAAGGATATGACCGTTTGTGCAGCCTGGACCGGCGACTGACCAACATCGCGCTCGACATAGCCCATCTCTGTGAGAAGATAGATGCATGGACCGACTTTGGGGCCAGGCAGCATCGAGAGAAAACTCCAGCTCTGCGTCAGGAGTTGTCCAGTTTGAGGCGACAGCAGGCACTTCTGGAGTCCAAGCGACAAACGACTGACCAGGCCTGGGATACGAGGGTACATGAGCATGTCCTGAATGTGGACGGCCTCTTCTCTACTTTGAACAGTGTGTTCGTGGCAAGCAAAGTTGTCGAGCCAGACGTGGAGAAGGAGGACGATTGTTCCAGCCAGAGCACGGAACACATGTGGGAAAACCGGCATTCTGCAAAGACCTATGAAGCGTTGCACGGCCCAATCGGAAAAGGGCCACAGGAGAAGAAGAATATCATCAACAATTACCGTTCAGCAAAAGCGGCTCTAGACGACGCGGAAGACTGTCTGTGGGATCGGGGCGCGATCTTCGACATGATGGCTGAAGAAAGACGGCAGAAAGAGCTCGTTGGTGAAGAGCAATCTGAGACTCTCACAGAGTTTGGGTTGAGATTGCTGTTCATAACTTCGCATTGGACGGGAGCCGTCAGAGAGGCTGAAGCTGAGATGGATGCTGCGAAGGCGGCGGCTATGGCGGCTGGAGTCCAGATTCCTGGGTCAATAACCTCTCGATTTGTCGACGATATCGACGATGTTGACAAGGTGAAGGGCGGTGATGCTGTGCATCCCAGTTTCAACAGGGAGGCCGTCACTCGATGGCTTGAGAGCGTTCCCACGCAAGAGCCAGGCGCAGATCTGCTGGATGCTGAGGAAGAAGCTCTGGAGAACGTTGAAAGAGACACTTGGGATGCACCGTCGGTCGAGCTATAGGAGAGCGCCAGCCGAGTGGCGAGTGGCCGGAGGAAGAGGAGGATCGCCAGGTGGCAGAGCGTGTGTTCACTGGAGAGATAGGCGTCGGGCCCATGTCACTGCTGCAGGCGTGGTTGGATGTTGTCCTCGTCCATTGGACTGCACAATCTGTATGCAGACTTGGGGCGTGTGATGAGAAGACTTGTATCTGCATATGTAGGTAGGTAGAGAGGAAGGAGAAAAGACAGTTCAAGAGATGAAGTCGGGGTATTTTGTTGTTGGCCAAAGCTTCTTTTCTGGGCCTCATCACCAGTCTCCTTTCTTGACAACATCACTCAACTCGTTGTACGTACCTAGTACAACGGGTGTATCATGTTCGTCTTGATACCTGACTATTGAAACAACAAGCTGTCACCCTCTCAACTCATGAGTGCCAGGTTCTTCTAGTATTGATCGATCGAACGCCACAAGACCACATGCGAACTCCGGCGTGGGGGCGATAGCAAGGTGAGGCAACTACTTCTACAACTTCTCCTCTTCCTATTGTCTCTTCTTCCTCGATTGGATCGCAGCGACTGCGAACAAGACCAAAGATGCGGAAGACAGCCTTTCTCCTTGCCTCACTTATCTCCTCAACCCTCTCCACCTGTTTCGACCCCTCCCCAGCCTTCCCCGTCCCCCAATGGCACAACGGCGCCAAAGATAAACACCTCGCATCAGCCTTCAATTCCCTCCGCACCAAGCTCGACACCTTCATCTCCAACCCGAAATACTCCGCCGCCTCCTTCTCCATCGAACTGACCTCCCAAACCTCATCCCTCTTCTCCCATTTCCACACCGCCCCAGAGCGCAACGCCACCCGCCCTGGCACCCCCAAAGTGGATGGAGACAGCCTCTACCGCATCGCCTCCATCACCAAAACCTTCACAACACTCGGCCTGCTCTACCAAGCCGAAGCCGGAACACTTAACCTCGACGACCCAGTCAGCGATTATATCCCCGAACTCACCGGGCAAATCCCATTCCACGACATCACCCTCCGCGCCCTCGCGAGCCAACTCTCCGGTATCCCACGCGACTTCGCACAAAGCGACATCCTGCTCGAAATCCCGGACCCAACATTCATCGGCCTCCCGCCCGCAGACAAGAAAAACCTCATCCGCTGCGACGAATACGCCGACTACGACCCGCCATGCAACGCCACGGACTTGGTAAAATGGCTGAACCACCACGCACCCCTCTTCGCCCCGAACGCGGAGAGTACGTACTCGAATCTCAATTTCGAGCTGCTGGGTCTCGTGCTCGAGCGGGTGACGAACATGACGTACGAGGAGTACATGCAAACTTCCATCTTCACCCCGCTAAAAATGAGCCTCACGACCATCTCGACCCCTAACGACACCCACGCCGTTCTTCCAGTGGGAGATAACTACTGGGATGTGGATGAAGGAATCCAAAACCCCACCGGCGCCATCTACTCCTCCACCACCGACATGAGCACCTACCTCCGCTACATCCTAACCCACTACAACGCCCTCGCCACCGGAATCAACTGGTTCCAACCCGCGAGTTTCGCCACAGGCTTGGGAAGCTTCTACGGGATGCCCTGGGAGATCTTCCGCACGGATCGGATTTTACCAGAAAGTCGAAGGCCGGTGACGTTCGTGACGAAGAGCGGTGGACTACCGGGTTACGTTTCGCGGGTGAGTTTGATGCCGGAGTATGGGCTTGGTGTCACTATTCTCGTGGCGTGTAATGAGCATTGTGGAGAGGTGTTGGATAGGTTGCAGGAGGTCGTGACGGTAGAAGTCGTACGGGCGGCTGAGGAGAGTGTTTGGGAGGGTTTGGGGGTGGGGTATGATGGGGTGTACGAGGCGGTTGATCGGGAGCTGAACTCGAGTATTGAGCTGGTTAGCTCTTCAGGTACCGGGATTGTGATGAATAGCTTCGTCTCGAATGGGACCGATGTGTTGGCGGAGGTGGTGCCGAAGTTCTGGGCGGATCCGAGGAAGTCGTGGCGGTTGCAGCTTGTGCCTACATTGCTGTACAAGGATGAGAAGGAGCAGGCAGGTGAGATATGGCGGATCTTGGCAATGTACGAGCGGAAAGAAGGGAAGGGGAGAGATGTCTGGGATGACTTCTGCATTACGGACATCGACACAGCAAAGTACGCTGGTCTGCCTGTCAATGAGGTCGTCTTCTGGCACGAAGAAGGGGTCATGGAATTGCCCGCATGGAAGGTGACGATGAAGCAGTCAACAGAGCCCAAAAACGACGAGAGATTCGTCGTTCAGCAATGAGGTATGAACATAGACAGCTATAGACAGCCATTCAACCGCCATAATCCCGCTTTTGCCTCTCCGCTCGCATGGTCTATACATCTACTTCCCCCCCAACACCTCCGACACCGCCTTGATAACAGTATCATGCACATCCTTCGGCGCAGCAATCACCCCCTTATTCCTCTGCAACGTCCTCCCGACACTAAAATCCAACCTCTTCCCCTCCACATCCGTCACCTGCCCGCCTGCCTCCCGCACAATCAGATCCCCCGCCGCGTGGTCCCAGATCTTCTCCACGTAGTCCTTCTTCACCGGTAGCCGCAGGTACAGATCCCCGGCCCCGCGGGCAATGCTGCCGTACTTGGCCTGGCTGTCCATGCGCACGGAGGGTTTCGTGATGCCGAGTTTCTTCGCGATGTTCGCGGCGTCGCCTTGCGAAGAGTGACCGGCTTCGACGGACTCGCAGAACGTGGCGTCCGAGATGTTGGACACGGCTTTCATGCTAATCTTGCTCTCCTTCGCCAGCGCGCCTTTGCCGAGTGGACGGCTGTCGGCGCCCTTGCCCTGCACAGCGCTGAACAGCACACCCTTACCCTCCGCATCCGAGGCATCAGCGCCGATGTTCTCGGTCAAAGCCTCGGAATCATCGACCGGCAAGTTCGGGCAGCCGAGCACACCGACCTTCACGTCCCCGTCCACCATCAACGCCAAGCAGACAGCATACTGCCCACCCCTTAAGAACCCCTTCGTCCCGTCAATGGGGTCAATCGCCCATATCCGCCCCTTACTCCCACCCTTACTATCCCCCTTGTCGATAATATCAAGCATACTATCCGCATCCTTGATCCCCCCACCCAACGCCTCCTCCCCGCTCTTATCCTCCAACTTAGCTTGCTGCACGAGATCCCAAACCGTCTGCTTCACACTATTCTTCTCCCTCAAATCCTTCGCCTCCTCCTCGGCCACAATCTCATCGCCGGGGAAATTGTGCTGCAGAGCCGAGATGATGAGGGCTTGGGCGCCAAAGTCGCCGATGGTGACGGGGGAAGCGTCGGCCTTGTCGAGGGTGCCCTTGGAGTGGGAGTGGAAGACGGATTTGGTGAGGAGCGAGGCGCGCTGCACGGCGAGGAGTGCAATGTGCAGTTCTTTGTTGTAGTCGGCAGAGGCCATGATGTGCTGTTGACGGCGGGTGGTGAGGTGGGAGGTCAACAGGCGCAGACGCGGGAGGATGGAGGGGATGAGACTTGTAGCCAGCACGAGAAGTGAAAACAAGAGTAGAGTAAGAGTCAATGGTTTGCTTTTGAAGAACATGTAATTCTACACCGACTGACTGAAGCTAGAAATCTCGACCCTGAAAGTGCCCTGACTGCCCCGCCGTGGGGTTTTCCAGCGGTGGCATTGGAGGCCTTATCTTAACCTCACTCGATGCCATTTATATGTCTATACACTCGTATACGCAACTGGATAGCAGACAACGGAGGCACTGAAATCAACAGCGTTCATTGTATTGGCGTGCTATACATATGTACAAGCGACCGCAATAGCACTCTTCACCAACCAAGTGCCTCCATCGTTTCCTGCGTGGACGTCAGCTTTGGCACAACAAGATTAGGTCGATAGTAACACTTACAACGAACGATCATGCTGCCCGCCTGCTTCGACCGACGAAAGGGACGGCTCGTTGCTGCCCACTTCCAACACTCAAGGTCCGGCGGCGTGCTTGTGTCTCCGCTGAATCCACGACACTGGCTTCGATTCCAGCATGCCCGGCCTCCTGCTGAATGCTTCGAAGATGCTTCATCCGTCGATCGAGCTGGTAACCATGCTTTCCTGTCCTCTTCGTCTGGCTTCTGACCACACATTCATCCCTCCTGTCTCTTCCCCTGAGAACCAGATCCAAGCGCCGCCTCCGTACTCTCAAACGCCCGATCCAACCTCTCCAGCGCCTCCATCCGCTGCCTCTCCTCCGCCGTCTCACCACTCTTAGGCGGCAAAGACATCATAGCATTCCGCAACAACTCCATCCCTTTGTCCGTCGCATCCGAGGCCACGACCGGTGGCGGCTGCATGCTCCCCGAAGCCCCGCCGAGCGAGAGACCCGGCAGAAGCTCGTCGAGCTGAGAGTTGCTCCGAGCCGCCCACTCTCGAACGCTTTTCGTGGTGACGGTTTTCCACGGCTGCGTAAACGAAGGCCCAGACGTCGATGGCGGAGGAGGCGGTGGCGGTGGCGGCACTCCAGGGTCTCTACTATCGACAGCTCCGTCCTTGCGACGCAAGCCCATCTGGCCTTCAATGTCCACGAAAGTCTCGTAGCCGTTAGCATCGAGCACTTCCTTCGGAATACCGTCCGTGACCATCTTCCTCATGCCCTTCTCTCCGATCTTGCCACCTCGACCGGTCTGCTGACCCCGCTCTTCGGCAAGTTTGACGAGCACTCGTGCGTTCTCCTCGCAGTTCTCGACGGCGAAGCGGAGGCACATTACGGCGTGCTCGCGGATGTACGGGTTGTTCTCGTCGTGTCTGCAGCAGCCGACGAGCGCTTCGAGGCCGCCGTATTTGCGGACTTGCTCTTGCACTGATTTGTTCTTCCATATCAGCGAGGACAGTACAAGCACAGTGAGCTTCTTCAGATTCCGCCACTCGAAATCAGAAGGCTCGTCCTGGTCGTGCGCGTTCTGCAGGTCAGCATGCGCAGCTACCAGCGAGGTCGGCGCAAGAGCGTTGAGAGGATCTTCTGGATACGCAAGCGGATGCTCAGCTTCGTAAACCTGCTGTGAAGACCCACCCGGTGCAAGAGACGGTGGAATAGCATGCGTCTGAGGCACGTCCCCAGCGTTAACATCGAAAGGCCGCTCGACAGCCACCGGCGTCGGCGCAGAAGACGGTCTCGCTTGAGGCACACCCATCGCCGCGTCAGCGCTCATACTACGTTGCGGCTTAGGCGGAGGAGGTGGAGGTGTTGTTCCGGCTTTCCCGTCGAAGCTCGCAGACACCGGCTGCGCTGCTTGTGCGTTCGGTCGTGGCATTGCTGCAGCGACCTTCGGGATGCCGCCTTCAAGCTCTCTCAGCAGAGTCACCAGCTCGCTAGCCATTTCCCAGCTGGCAAGGATGTTCTTCCAGGTGCCGGTCAACCCGCCCATCGACTCTTCCTCCTCCCTCGCTCCCCAAACGATTTGACCATGGATCTCTCTTTCCAGGCCTTCATCGCAGATGGGTACACGGCCTTGCTCCTCGGACAGGACAGCAAAGAACTCGAGAAACTGATAGACTCCCTCGTACATCCTCTCCATGTCCCACAAATTCAGCGGGAAGTCGTCCGGGCTGGCTCGGCCTCTGTGTATCTGGCCTTGCAAAAAGATCAGAGCGCATGTCTGCGGTATGATGTGCTGTCTAAACTCGGTGAAGACAAAGTTGAGCAAGCGCAAGTCGACCGCAGTAGGAAGCAGGCCGAGGCGCTTCTTCTCTTCAACAGCGATCCGGTGCTGCTCTCTGATCCAGGCAATCTCTTCTTCCTCGCTACAGTCGGTCGGACGTGTTGTGTTGACTCCGTTAACCCTGACCACATGCGCTTGTCCCAAGACCTCGCCTTCCAGCACCTCCCCGCGAAGATGTTTTCTAATGTTCTCGTTCCGCTGACGAAAGATGCAGGTAAGCAGCTTCATGATCACAGCTTGGGCAGGAGAGATTATATCCTTGCTTCGCGATCGATCACGGAAGGCGTGGTATGCGTATGGCATGAGTCCATGTTTCAGAATAGCTTCAAGAATGCGGACCATGAACTTGAAGTACAGCTCTTCCTCCCGCAGGTCCCAGGCGGCCACGAATATGAGGAGCTCGCGGAGCAGATTCCGCCCCGGTGTCTGCGATAGCAACAAGTGGGTTCGGAGCTTCGCGCCTTTCTCGAGAATGTCGTCAGGCAAAGCGTCAGAATGCGGCATCGCCCAGGGATTGATATCTTTGTAATTGTTGCGCTGTGTCGGATGCTCTTCTGCTGGCGGGATGACGTGGCCAGACATGATCAGCATGGGCAGCACTTCGATCTCAGATGGACCAAGGATGAGTGGCACGTCTGTGAGCAAGCCGCGGCCATCTTCAGTTGAACCTGGATAGTCTTCTTCCTCGTCATCCTCGCCCTCTTCGTCGCTCTCGTCTTCTTCTTCGTCGTCATCCTCGTCCATCGATTCTTCCGCAAAAGCGTGCTCGACAGCATAACTGTTAGATCTCCGCCGCTGAGCACCGCCGACGTTGATCGGATGAGCCGGGTGAGCATCGCTGGCAGATATTGGGGCCGAACGTGCAGTGCTCACCCTCCTCGCTGCGATGCCAGCACCGGCACCTACGTCGGCATAGCCTTCCAGCCTCTTCATCAACTCCGCCTTGCCGCTCTCCAGGATCTTTGTCCCAGCTTCTGAGGTGAACAGCATCCGCGAGTCGGTCTTTTCGTTGGCAGTCCGTGGGTCGAGGGGATTTGGCAATCCACTGGCTTTCGCCTTCTCACACTCCACCGGATCCTCGCAGTAGCCGTGCCCTGCGCACTCGGACTTGCACTCTTCTGCCATCTGGACCTCCAACGCCTTGATTCTCCTCTCCACGTCTTCCGGCTTCCATGCTTTCCCGGATCTCGTCGGCATCATCGGCGTAGGAGGACCGGGAGCGATGACCTGTTCTCTCCAGCCTATCGGGTCGTCGAGATAGTCTTGATAGTCGTCCTCCTCGTCGCGGTAAGCATGAAGGTCCATCTCGAACGCACTCTGCCAATGAGACCACATGCGCGGGGTTTCGGGGATCTGCTGGTGCCAATAGTGCGGCATGTTGCGGTGAATCTCAGCCAGTGTTGGGGCGCGCTTGTGTACGGTCTTGAAATCTTCGATGCACTGGTTCTTGAAGCGTGAGACAAAGTAGACGTAGCCATTTGGTTCACTGTGCTTCTTAGCAGCAGTCGCGTTGGCCGGAAGAGGTTTCCATCCTTCATCTTTGAATATCAGCTGGGCAGCTTCGTACTCCAAAGGCGAAATGCGTTGGTTTGGGCCATTTTGACCATATGCGAGAAGGATATCACTGCTATTGATGGGTGGTGTAGGCTTCTTCGGAGGTGGTAGCCGGAATGGTGTGATCTTCTCCTCTCGGTAGCCCGTCTCGGAAGCATGATCGAAGAGCGAAGTCCAAAGCATGCACTTCTTCTCCTCGTTCTGCGCGACAAGGTTGTTGAGAAACTGCAGGCTCGTGATGAGCAGTTTCTTGTACGCATTGACAATCCACTGCCACTTCTCCTCCTCGCCCGTGTTTGCAGTGCCATCGAAGCCTCTCGCCGTCACTCTAACACAGCAGTTGATGAGTCGGAAAATCTCAATATCTGCGCAATAGCCGGAAGCATAGCGCTGCGCGAATTCGCCAACCGTCAACACATTCCTGCATATGCTGACGATATCGTTCAACCGCTCCAGATCCCGCCAAAGTCCTGGGTAGTTGCCGGCAATCAGCGCACCACTGGTGCTGTCGTAGTCCACACTACTGGGATCCCAATGCTGGAAGCTTCGTCTCTCCAGACTTGGGATGGCAGCCTTCAGCAACAGGACCAGCTCGTGCCAAAACCGAACATCCCCACCGATCAAGATCCTGACCGTGGCATCCTGCGCCGTGTTCCTCAATGTCTCCTTGAGCACTTTCTTATCGAGCAGGTCGAGCGTCGCCGGTTGGATGTAGGTGGGCGACTTGAAATGGATCGTGTACGGGGGCAGCGCAAGGCGGATGAAGGTGAGGTGGGCTCTCAAGACTGCGCCTTTCCTGGGATCGTGTGTGCGTTCGTACTCTCTGCCCTCTTCGGACTCCAGCCAGTCGTCGAAATTCGTCCCCATCTTTGCGTCCTACCCTCCACCTCGAGCAGTCATGCTACCTCAGCATGGTACAGCTGTGCTACAGTATCAACAGACGCGCATCGTCTGAAGATTGACGTCGGCTTCATTGGCATCGGGAGTGGCGCCGCAGAGCCGCAAAGCTTTGCTCACGAGTCAAGTTCTCCTTCTGCCTCAACACGATTTCCATTGATATACAACGTATTTTCCAGCTATCGTATCAAGCGAGAATTTACTATCACGGAGACGCTAGGGAGACATAGCTTCTAGACATCGCTTGGGTCGAAATCCGACTGGGCCAATGCCGAAGTTCTTTGGTCATCCTCGATCATGGAGCAGGTTAGGATTAATATATCTACACGTCTAATCCATCAACAATGCTCAGGCCTGCGACTCACCTTTTTCCCATCCTTCAATGATGGCATCCGCTTCCCTCCATCCACTAATAAGCGCACCATGCACGGTAGCGAAGTGTGTCTTGCTCGTGTGTTCGCCAGCAAACCCGAGCCTCGAAATCTCGTCAACATCAATCGCCTTCTGGAAGTCCACCCTATGCTTCGTTTCCGACCGGCCCGTGATCATATGGCTATAGCTGCCCTGCGAGAATGGATCGTCCGCCCATCTGGTGACATGCACGCCAGCCGGCTTTGGGATCTCCCGCCCGAACCAGGTCGTCAGGTTGTCGTGGAGAAGTGCTTGGGCTTTAGAGTCTGATAAGCTTTCGATGTGTCTTGCGTTGCCGCAGGACACAAAGCAAGACAGCACAGGGAAGCCGGTCAGAGAATGTAGATTGATCAGAGATAGATTCCGCATCCCAGGTTCTGATTTGCCATTCGGATGTATTGCAAGTCCAGCCAAGTCGTGGGTATATCCCATGAGAATGTCGGGCTCCTTGGCAGAAGTGTCGACAGTCGACTCCGACTCTGTTGGCGGTCGTACCACGCCTTTTCCAATGATTTTATTGAACGGTCCCTCAGTCCACCAAGCACGATCGTACACCAAGAAGACCTTGTCAAGCGTGCCGAATCCTAGCGACTCAATACTTTCTCGTTTCTCCTTCGGTAGTGGTGGGTCGAATATCGTGGCGTGTCGGTCCTTCAACACACCTAGGGGCAACGTGCAAACAACGTTCTTGGCCTCGAAGGTGCTTCTATCTTTGATACTGACCGTGAGTGGGCTCTTGTCCCATCTGATTGACTCGATTTCCGCTCCAAGCTCGACCAGTCCAGAATCGACAACACCCTTTGCCAAATCCTCCACAACTGCAGTATAGCCATCCTGCACGAATACCTGATCGCCATCGAAGTCGTCGATAGCATATTCCAGCAAACCCATGCCCGGAGCATCAGTGTCTGTTTCTGCTGATTGCGCTACAAGCGGTGCTGCTTCCATGTTCTCAATGAACTGCGGCATCGCCCGCAGAGCTTCGTGATACGATTCAGGTACCTCATTGAAAGCGTTCTGGAAGACTTCCAAGTCGGCTATTGCCTTTAGCATAGTGATCGACTTCGCTTTGTCCGCCGAAGTGCTATTTGCGGTCTCGTGCAAGCTGTCGAAGAGCATCCACATTGTTCCCATCAAATCACCGGCGATCTCTGGTGGGATCACTCTGTCATCGTCTTTAGCTGAAGCAGGCTCGGGCGTGCCAGTCTCGGCAGGAGGGTTCACCAGCTCCCACCCATCTTCATCCCTCTTCCCATCCTGCGGCGGCGGAGGAGGCTTGAAGGCAACACTCCCACTCAGCTGCTTTACTCTTTTCTTCGGCAGTATATCCATCAGCGGATTCGGCCGCTCCTTGGTCCCAATGCCATGGATCCAGTTCGCTCCGGTGTCAAGACGGCAGCCATTGACACGTACTGATCCGACACGGCCTCCAATACGGTCGCGAGCTTCGAGGACAAGTATTGAGCGGTTTGACTTTGTGCGGGCCTGATGTTGGAAGAGACGTGCCGCGCATGCAAGGCCTGATACTCCAGCTCCAATGATGATAGTGTCGTAGGAGTGGCTATTGTTTTGCTTGGTGGCGCAAGACATTGTTGATAGGAGTTTGAGGCTACGCATTAACGTGCAGATTTTGGAACTTGTTACCACACGAGACCGTGAATTGAATGTCACTGGTGATTCTCCATTATGAACAAGTTGATAAAACTTGTAAGGCAGGATGGACAGATGACGAGGGCGAGTCTGACATCGGCAAGATCGGAGTCGGTGGCGTTCCATCTCGCGGATTGACTCCTTCCTTGAGCAACCAACGCACCTTCTTGCTCTCGACATCGAGGACTCAGTGAGCATGGCTGATGTTAAAAGCGGCCTGCAGATATTGACAAACCACGAGGAGACTCTCTTAAGGGTGACGCGCCTGCCTTCCTGGAGACAGACTTCTGATTGTCCCCATCAAGGGGTGCTCTAGTCGACTACGCTGTAAACAGTCCAGCACTTCAAACTCCAGATTAACCTCCTCTGCCCGGAAGCAGCTTTGCCATCGATGCTCAGTAGACGCCCTGTCTTACGGCTACTTGAGCGCCCATAATTATTCCATGTCTCACTCTGGGAGAAAGACAAGATATCAGAGTGCTACAGTGAGGTCCATGGTCCATCGGCCCATTGTCCTGGCTCGGAGTGGCTTTGGAAGGAGATATAATAGAAAGACATGAAGTGAGGCATTGCATTGGCGAAACATCTAGCACGATACCTGGACCCCAACCGGCTTCTCCTCAGTTGACACTCGCAGACCACTGATCCACACTGAAAGTCGTTTCGCCCCCAGTGAAAGGTTCAGTGCCAAATTGCATGTCTTTCAAGCATGGTCAGTCCGAGAGCTCTCATGGCACTCTTGATGGCGGTGACTTACTGATCAGATACTGGCTGCTCGCAGGAAAGCCCTGGCTGCTGACCAGATACTCGAAGAAGTCGTTGATGTCTCCACTCCAGGAAGTTATCGGGCTCGAAGCCACGAAGCTGTACGTCTGCTGCGTGCTTCCGCCATACCAGACCTGCCACGAGGTGCCGGCAATGGTCGCCGTGTCAATCTGCGAGCCGATGGGCTGGGCGGGACCGTACTTGGCCTACGGATCAAGGAGTCAGTCTGGTTCTGAGTTGAGTGGGAAAGAATCTCTTACCAGCCACACCATCAGCTCGTAATCACCAGAGTACGTGACATGGTTGATGTCCGCTGCTGTGAACAGATCGTACGAAACATCGGCGTTGATGTCGGTGTTGTCGTAGCTCCACTCGACGGATGTGTCAATGCTGTTCACTTCGCTGACCAGTCTCTTGTCAAAAAGGTATTGCGAGTTGGCGTAGCTTTTCACTGAGCTGTCACCGCCGGACCAGTTCCTGTCGAGAAGTCGAGCGTCAACACTGTTACAAACATCGGAGCCTTCTGTCCATCGACGCCTTACCAAGTGGTCTTCCATGCAACGCCCGAGTCCGACGCATCCGTCACGTAGGTACACTGGGAACCGGACCCGGAGCCCTCTCCCCAGAGGTTGTTGTTGATAACATAGGAACCGCTTGAGTAGGTCGCGTACTGCTCGCAGAGGCTCGTGCTCTGGGCAAGGGCCACGGAGGCTGAGGCTGCAATGAATGCTAAGGCGTACATTTTGTTCAAGGTAAGCGTCGAGCAGAAATGCTTGTGTGTGTCAACATTCTTGTCTGGGTCTCAAGCGTCCTTAAGCTTTTCGAAGGCAGTACTTATTGCCAAAGAGATGGAGTTGCGGTCTATGAAAAGTATAATTCATCTGCTTCATCTTTATGAACTGCTGTCGCATGTCTCTTTCTTTAAAACACCACTGAGGGATCAATAGCTGGTCAACACCTTAGCTGAGCGCTTCAAAGCAAAGTCTGTGGAACGACCGGTACGAAGTATATTGAACTTTGCAGATCGTCACACCAGCTGCTACACTTCGCTTACTGACTTCAGAACGAGCACGGAGTGCTACAGATTCTGTCCGGGGAGCTCCTTGTATGTGAGATCCAGCACATGTCAAGGTGGTCCGTTCGAAAGTAAGGACCGCTTGTGCTGGGGCTGGCCATGTTGTTGCAATCGTTATCATTCGGCTCCACGTAGACCGCTTGATTCGTCTTGCCAATCGGTGTTCAGTGCCCTTTTGATGTGGTTACTTTGAGGAGGTCTGGATCCGACGGATGAGGAGCCGATGCGACGATGCAACTACAGATGAAACATGTGGAGGTGAACATGCTAGGCTGTGGGCTGAAACCAATAGCCGGTCGATCATTGCCGGCCTGAAACAATCACACATGATCAGAAGACAGCACCATACAAGGGTGTGTAAGGGATCGGACGTTCTAGAAAGCTTTGCAGCAACCGCGACATCCGAAAGGTGTTCTTACGAGAAGCTGAACTTCGGTGGCACGGTGCCATGCCAGCATGAAAGACGACTTGATTGCGATATAGCTTTTAAGGTAACAGAAGAGTAAGTGAGACTCGGTCTCATCAACATCAGACGCATCTTGTGTACCCGTCCTTCACTTCGCGAAGCTGACACTGTAAGCTTTTCCCTCGAGATAGTCCACAGTCCTATCGACCCCAGACGTGATTACGTCTTTCGTTTCTACCTTCGACAAAGGCCTTTCGGAATCGAAGTCGAGCACTTGTTCTTCTTGAAGACGTTGCCGGAGCCGGTGCTATTGTTCCAAAGATCCAAATCGTTATCGAACAGCTTGTTGCCAACTACTTTGTTCCCCTTCGACACGGCCGTCGCACCTGGATTGGCGAGACAAGCCAGCGACGGTTCAGTACATGGATCATCAGTCACCCACACTCCAGCAGCAGGACCATTGTTTCTCGTCTGCTCAATGGTGTTGCCTTCGACGAGAGCATTAATCGTTCCAGCCAGCGTGACCCCATACGATGCGAAGGCTTTGCAGGCATCGTACGACGGACCGAAATGGTTCGAAGTGAGTCGGATACCCTCCACATACGGATCAGCATACGCTGCACGGCATGTGTAACTAACATCGTTATCGCGCAGCACGGCGCCGTTGGTCTGGATGCAAAGACCGATGACGTAGAACCTGATGTCGTTGCCGGCACCATACGCTCCTTCGAAGTTGTCCATGCATGAGGCGATGATGCCGGGAGCCGCTGGATCTGACGAGCTGATGGTGTTCTCACCCATCGTCGTGAAGCGAGAACCGGAGCTCAGCAATCCGTAGATTGGTCCGTCGATGAGAGTATTCCCAGCGATGCGAGTGTGATCCGCACCAAGGACCAGAATGTTGGCTCCAGAAAATCCTTCGACTTGGAAGCCGGACACCGACACTCCCTCGACGGCACGCTGCACGAAGACGACCTTGCGATGCTCCGTCACGAAAGGATCCATCTTGATGCCAGATCCAGCGACGCAGATCCCAGCTTGAGTGCCGGGCCCGGCCACGCCTGAGCACACATTTCGAACGAAGCTGTCAGGCGGAGCAAGAACAGCTCCTTCCTTCCCAGAGAGACTGATGCCATCTTTCTTGATCAATAGCTGCTCGCGGTATGTGCCGGCATGGACAACGATCTCGCTTCCAGCAGAAGCGGTATCGATTGCTTTCTGAATCTTTTGGCCTGCCTTGACGTGAATGGTTCGGTGGCGGTCAGCGTTTGAGTCGCCGCTGGACAGTCCCAAGATGACGGACAACGCAAGCATCAAGGTCAACCATAGTTGTTCCATGACGAATCTCACAGAGTGAGGCTGTTGGTATGGTCTGCATCTGCAAGAAGATCTGCCAACACCCTCCATCAGGAACAGACGGCCCTTTTATGCTCATTGTGGGACTGGCGGAAATCAGGAGAGACCCAGGATCCGTCAGTCCGGTGACACAGGGTGTCCGCTGGCTGGGCATCATGCGATGGCCTGATGGTTCCATTCGAGGCGGGCGGCCAGGCTGTACATGGCTCGCTCCACCAAGGAGACGGCGCCGCCGTGTCAGTACGCTGCTGTAGCATTCCATCTTTGCGCCATTGGCAGAACCAAAGTATATCGTGAGGGCGAAACCTTGATCAATGGCTGCCACTGCCAAGTCCCTTTTGACAGTCAGGAGATATATCAGCTGACCAGTATTGTTATTATGTAAACACATGCTTACTACCTTTCAATGGCCACCACTGTTGAAGTGAAAGTGGTTTCCAGGTGTGTGGATCTGATGAGCGTTGATCTTGCAGTTGCCGCTGTCCAGACCTTCGGAAAGGGTACGAGAGTACGTGCTAGTGGCCGAGAGACAGGTCATTGGGTGTGGTGACAGCATTGTCATGGCTTCAAGCAACACAACTAATCTACGCTGCAAACAGATGCTTGTTTGCTCCCACCCATTCCTCAAGGCTCATCGGTTTCTTCCCAGTGTACAGCTCGATGTTCTTGACACCGGTCGTGTACAACTCGTCACCCTCGACGAGCTCCTTTTCCTTGCTTGGCCCCTCCTCCATCTTCGAGATCAGGTAGTCCGCAACCGGTGGCGGTGTTCCGCGGCTGATCGATTGCTGCCGGCCTTCTTCCGCACTGATTTCAGTGATCTTGACGTCCTTGCCCAGAACTTTGGCGACCGTTTTGATGCCTCCGGCTCCCGTCGTGATCTGAGGGCCGTAGAGGTAAACCTTCTTCTGTCCATCTTTCGCGGCCCCGGCTGCCAGGATGGCACCGCTCACCCTACCCATGTCTGTAGGAGTGATGAAGTCCATCTTGAAATCGCCACCAAACTGCTTCACCTCTCCAGCATTGATGTCGGCCTTGTCCCAAAGCAAGTTGCTTGCAAAGCGCCCGGGCCGAATGGCGACGTAGTTCGACCCGAACACATCGTCCAGGCTTAGCTCTGCCTGCGCGTGGAAAAATGGAATGAATTCGCTTGGTGGGATGGCCTTTGGGTCACCTTGGACCGAAGAGCTGCTCAAGAAGACGAGGAACTCAATGCCAGAATCCTTGAGCGTTTGGAAGGATCCCTTCATATGGTCTGAAGTGCCCCAGGTCAGGTAAGTGTAGGCACGAGTCGCTCCAGACTTCTTGACTGCCTCTGCAAGAGTCTCGGGCTTGGTCATGTCGGCTGTGACTCTTTGAAAGCCGCCTTTCTTTTCGTCTTCCTCGCTCAGGCCTTGTATCGATTTCGTGGTATCACGCATCGCCAGCCAGACTTTGGCTCCATTTTCCTGAGCAGCGCGTGCCGCGACGGATCCGATGTTGCCCGTGGGACCGAATACGATAGCAGTGGCCATGTCGTTGTTGGTTGTGGTTGTTGGTTTGAGATTTGGTTCGAGATGTGATTTTGAATCTGCTTGTCGATGACGATGACTTGTTTGACTTTATAGCAGAGCGTTGATCGAAGAGGCCCGTTGCGTTCCGTCCCTGCAGCGGCAACGGCTTGCGGTGGCAACTTAAAGTCCGACTTTTCGGGCACATCAATGGCCCGATTTCACGTGTCACAGCGAGCTCTTGCATCCTTCATGAATAATCTGTCCGATATTCCGTACCATCGACTGGTCTTTTGGGTTGTCGACTCGACTATACCAATTGAAGGATTCCGTGTGCGACGCCAGTTGGCAGCTTCACAACAGGGATCGTACTCAATCCCACGTGCAGCTGCTTCAAGTCAATGCTGCTTCAGCCTTCAGCCTCACTGATCTAAATGGCTGGTTGATACGTATGTTGATGCCAACCCGAGATTCCGGCCAGCTGCTGACAAACACCGCCGGATTGACCGCCGTTGCCAAAATCAAGGTCGTACACGGACGAATGTAAGCAGCGTACGAGGACCATATGCATGCCCACTTCTTCACGATCACATCGCATGCTCGTGAGACACCGCATCCTGTGTGTGAAGCTATCCGGCTTGCTGGCTTCTTCGCACGGGAGAGCCGGCCAGGCAGTGCTTCGACCAAACATCCGAGCCGCACGTCGATGCCCTCAGCCCGGGGCGGTGATACGTATTCATGTGCCGGGTACCACAATGGGCTCTTGAACAAGCGGCACCAACGTTGCTGTAGGATTCGTAGGCCGGTGCGTCGATGTTGCCTCCTGCAGAATCAGCCTTGTCCTGTTGGCATTCGACCTGGCAGATGTTGGAGGCTTGATCGTTCGACGCTTGTCCAGACTTCAGGCAAAGTCATGGTGGAACTCCTCTTGATCATCAGAGATCGATAACATAGTACAGCGCCTGTCCGGCATCGTCCTTCTTGCCCGTCCTCCCCAACTCACCGCTGCTTCCATCATCGAGCACATTCGGCAATCGCTTGAAACCATAGGCCTCGTAGAATTTCGCGGCCCCATGGTTCGTAGCACTCATGCCCAGATAGACAGCCTTGCAGCCTTGTTTGCCGACAGCAGAGCAGAACGTCGTGATGAGCTGCTTCCCAAACCCCCGCCTTTGATGAGAGGGTAGAATGTCGATGTGAAGGTGGCCGAGTTCCTGCGATTCATTTGGGATGTCGCCTAGAACCAGCTTGTGCGGATCATTGCGGATGAGGTTGAGCATATCGTCGCGTCGGTTAATGATTGACTTTGTCTTTTCTCCATTTCCGTGCTGCTGAACAGAGGCTAGACTGTCAAGTTCAGCTTGGACTCGAGGGACGTAGTTGTCTCGCCATCGCTGGCAGAATGCGCCTGTGTTCGGCACGCCGATAACATAACCTGCAGGAGTACCGTTCCCGCCGTCAACAACGAAGCAAGACTCGGGGTTGAGAAGCAGATAAGGCCAACACCAGATGTACGAGCCTACCGTCCAGATGGGCTCGACCTTCAGGGTCTCATCACATGTCTCGCGGAAGACATGAATTACTGCTTGGTAGTCTTTTGCAGGGTCGTATTGGCGGATGAAAGCTGGGGACTGTGGGCCAGGATCCATTTGAGTCTTCCGTTTACGACAATTGAAAATGAGACGAAACCGAACAAGGTGGACAGTAAGGTATGGTATGGTCGGAAGGAAAGGGGTGGAAGGGAATGTCTGTGCTGTCTAGCGTGATTGACTTCTCTTTCATCTGACAACCTGAACGTTCTATGCTTTCTTCATGCACTCTCGCAGTCAAAGACGTGTCACTTACGCACGTGCGAGGTCACCTGCCTCCGGCTCAGCGAACATTCCGACAATGGCTGTTCCATCGATTCGTCTTGGTGCTCAGAGGGCAAAGAGTTGCAGAAGATCCCTTGCCGAGGTGGTCTTTTGAACCTTGAACCTGCACACTGCGAAGCGGAGGTGCTGCATTCGAGGCCTGGTACTCTCTGCGTTCAGTAGGTGAACATATCCTCTCCCGTATATCTTCCTTCTCTATTCGAAGATGACAACCCAAGAAGTAAAAGCATGGACGTACACAGCGGGTTTCGCTTCGCTAAAGCAGAGCACCATCAATCCAGCGACAGCTTCATCCTTCCGGGACACGGTTGACGGGACTCTTCATATACTATTGCAGATCCAGGCGTGCGCCCTCAACCCAGTCGATGTTCAGATCGCCAATCTACCCAACTTGCCGTGGAAGCCCAAGCAAGAGAAGGGAATTGTCTGTGACTTCAGCGGTAGAGTGCTTGCTGGGGAGAGCGCGGGCTTCAAGGCTGGAGATGAGATATTCGGCTTGACATTAAACCCTGTAGTGCCCAATGGAGGCGCGTTGGGCGAGGTCGCGGACTTTGGTATGGACAAGTGTGTTGCCGTCAAGAAGCCGAGAGAATGGAGCCACGAGAAGGCAAGCGCGATTAGCCTTGTGTGGTTGACGAGTAAAGCTTGTATCGAGTCAGTCGAGCAGTATGTCGAAAGCAGCCGGAACAAGCGAGTGGCCATACTGGGTGGCAGCAGCGCTACGGGCATCTACAACATCATCTTGGCCAAGCGGAAGGGTTGGACTGTTGCTTCGACGTCCTCTGGTCGGAATAAGGATTTCGTAATCAACGACCTGAAAGCCGACAAACACATCGATTATACCTCCGAAGACGTGCGTGGAGCTTTGCTGGAGTTCGCTCCGGATGCTGTGATCGACTGTGTCGGTGGCACCGAAGCGGTTGGTCTACCTAGTAGTAAACGCTTCACCACCATTGTCGGCGATAAGACTGGACGATCTTCGATGGGAGGCCCCTTCACTTACTTCGACATTTTTGCGCCTCAACGAGCAGCAGCACAATGGCTGCGATGGGGCAAAGGAGCTCTCGGACTGGGAGAGAGCTATGATGTTATAATCTTGGGGATGAAGGCGGAATGGCTGGAGGAAGCAAAGACGACGCTGACTGAGGATGACATCTATATCGACAGCGTGTTTGATTTCGACAAGGCTAATGAGGCATTCGAGCGACTGAACACTGGTAGGGCTAGAGGAAAGGTCGTGGTTAGAGTTGCGAAGTAGGCGTTACAGCAATTGTCGGTTTGGGGTCAAAGCTGTCAACAGCATAAGCGGCCGACTAGGTCAGTCGTGTAGAGGACCTTCTCACAGACAATTAGCGCCCTCTGACGAGAGTGATGTGGCCTTTTTGGCCGTGACCTCCCCTTGGAGAAGACTGCCAGATATGGCGGGGTGGCCTCTTTCACTGTCTCCTGCTTGCGGTCATGGATATTTGTCACTGTGTCAGCTCGTGCTTAGAGCCATAGTAGTGTTGGTCGATAGTTTAGCACGACAGTAACCACGTTTTGGTACTCATATGTAAGTCTCGACATCGGCGTTGTGTCTGCGATACAGCGTTATTCCCCCGCGGATGCATCAGATGAGGAACAGTACGAGCAGAGCCACGCGGACATTATTGTGTGTGATCTTGGGTGTGGCGATGGCGAATTCCGTAGATGACAACTCCAATCTCAAGGTCTAGTAGTAGGTGCTGTTGCCCAGCTCCCTTTCTGCTTGCTTGCTGGGACGGGCGTTGCGAAACAGCCCATCTTACTTTGTCCATGTTCAAGTGTCCATAAGCCTAACACGATCCTCTAGCTCTCAGCCTTCTTCGGCAAATCAATACACCCAAAGCAAATCCTCACACCTCAAGCGGATTGATCCGCCCGCAAGCAACAGGCGTAGCTATCTCCCAAGTTAGACCCAACGGTAGCGGAAGGGCGGCTGCGCCGCTAGTAGTGTCACACTAGTGTGAGCCTAAATTTAAAAGTGAATGTAGACTTAAAGTGGGTCTACGTAGCCAATTAGCTTCTTCTTTTTGCTTCTACTACCGGAAGGTCTAATACTAAAAGGCTTAAATTCTATATATTAGTACTCTTAAAAAACTAATACTATAATGCTAAGATAAAGTAACATATTAGGCTAGCTAATAACGTAAATATAGACTAATAACTATAGTTAATATACCCGTATTAGCGTATAAATAGAATATCGCTATTTAGGCAAGCGTCGAGGAGATAAGAGTATATAGTAGAGGTAAGAGGTTTCTTAGATACTTTAGCTACACTATCAAAAGATCTACTACTACTATCGCTACGCTCGGGACGCTTCGCGTAAGATACTAGCGCTTCGCGTAGGATAGGATCTAATTCCGCTACGCGGTTCGAGAGAATCAACGTGCATCGTGTATCCGCAACTAGAATCATGCTCGTCATCACTATCTCCCGTTTTGCTCAACCAAACCATATCTCTGCTCCACAAGACTCATATCCAAACCATGATCCCCGTGCATAGCTCGAAACGATAGTCGAAGGAGACTGCTGTAGTTCAGCAACGCTGCAACGCCAGAATGTCTGGTGGGAGCGTGCCACGATTACACATGTACCATGCAGTACCTCCATCATTACTCACCACCTTACATCGGGCCTATACCCTCACAACCCGTCTGGTTGTATAGCTGAATCATCGTCCTGTTCGACCCGAACTCCACAGCACGATCAATCCACGCCTGGATACTCTCCGCACTCGGCTCCCGCACCCGGCTCAAGATGTACAACGTGTTCCATCGCTGCGTCTGCACAATCGCCCAGTCGATGGCATAATCTACCGCATCCCCGTCGTTAGCCGGCCCCCAACAAAACGGCCGGAAGACAAAGTAACCACTCACCCTGGACAATATAATTCGGCCCAGGACAATCATCCTCTTCCGCACCTCCGGAACCCGACGTCAATCCTCCCTGCCCCGGTGGGCCCGCGGAGGGGAAGTTCACCTCAAAAACGCCTGCGGTGCCGTAGGCCATGTCGGCTGCCGTGCCGGTGCCGACGATACTGAAGGTGCTTGGACCTGCGGCTGCGATATTCTCGACGCGGACGGTGTTATTGTCCTGTCATTCCGGGAAAGAGTTTTAGGTTAGGTAAGAATGTGTCTCTGCTAGGAGGAGATGGACGTACGAAGAGCTGGTAATTCGCCGTCACGCATCTTGCGCCTGCGGTTGGGCCAAAGGGCGTGCCGGCGACTTGGTACCAGGTTCCGAGGTAGTTGTGGAGGTTGAACTTGGGGTCTGGGACGGGGTAAAAGCAGTGGCCGTCGTATTGGGCGGCGGTGACGGGGGGGCTGGTGGTGGTGGGGGCGGTGGTATCGTTGCAGGAGGGGGAGGTGCTGCGGGGGTGGGCGAGGGCGGTGGCTGTACTTGCGAGGGTGAGGACGGTGGTGGTGAGACGCATGGTGGCCGTGGTGTGTGGGATGGGGTTTGCTGTGGCGTTCTTGAGGTTGTAGAGTGGAAGGATAATCTAACGGATGAACTTGGGGACTCTCCTACCTTAATAATTAATACTCCCGTTCCAAACTTCGTGGCTTCAGTATTGGCATTTTCAGGTAAGACTTTAGAAGCGTCTAGACTCCAATACTGCCCGATTGCTATACCTCCGCGGCTATATGGAATGTGGTGGCAGAGAGGTGACTAGTGACACTTTCTAAACACGCCGGACTCCCCTGCCATCGGCCTAATCCACGACGCTAATCGATGCGGTCGCACCCGGTTCCTAGGACGCTATAGAAGGGAAAGGTTTATGTTACCACAGAATCAACATCGACGTCGATGACGATGATGCGAAGTGCGAGCCTAGGCTGCTATAGCGAAAGTTCGACCTAACGTCGTGCCGCTACTTGGCAACGGATAGGCGCCATCTAAGCCGTACGGCATAATTCAAGAGCGACATATAGCAACGGGCGGGCAGAACTTAATGCTAAGAAACATTTTTTAATTTCTATATACTTAGCGGTATAGTGTTTTAGTACGCGTAACTATCTTAAGTACGAAATTAATATTATATCTCATAACAAGGAAGCCTCGATCTTTGTATTCTAGAATCTAGACTATATTCCCTATAGCTTTAGTTGCGATATAGTACTATATATTAAGACACCTACCGCTACTATACGCGCTATAGTATTACTAATATTGTAAGTAACTTGTTCCTCTACCTTAAAGAGTAGTATTTTTCTATCCCTAGCTAATAGACTAAAGTCTAATATAGAAACTAGGAGTATGTCTTCTAAGGTAGCTACTCCTTAGGCTTTCTCTCGCTTAGAACTAGGGGATAGCTATGTTATTGTCTTTAGAGAGTAGAATACGTAGAAGTATATAAATAGTAAAGTAGCCGTTAGACGCCTTAAAAGTATAAGGCGCCTTGTATATACTAGATTCGCGACTAGGGACCGAAGAGGTAGTAAGCGGCGGGTAGATATTATAAGGGAGGATAGTATAGGGGCGCTTAAGATCCGTCTTATCGCCGAACCCGTCGCCGTGGATAATACCGTCGTCTACGCCAACGTTGCCAACATCCGACGGGGAACTGCTTGGACCGAAGGATCACACTCGCAGCCATTTCCTCTCACATACAATACTGACAGCTGCAGTAAAGATGGCCTTCTCATCGCGTCTGGCCATCATCGCTGGCGGTGTAGGTACGTCCATCACTTTGAGTTCAAACCTTCTCGTACTGACTGCTCAAAGGCGGTATCGGCTCAGCGACAGGCAAAGTCCTCCACTCCCAAGGAGCTAAGATAGCCCTCCTCTACGCGCCATTCGAGGCAGATCGAGTCAAACCAACCATTGAAGAGACCTACGGCTCGGACGCAGATGCCAAAGCGTACGAATGCGACATCACCTCCCCGGACTCAGTCGACCAAGCCTTCGCCGCCATCGCCAAAGATGAGATTGCCTTTCCCAGCATCCTCGTCAATACTGCCGGCTATGTGAACCTATCCCCGCTCGAGGAGACGCCGCCAGAGGACTCCTTGAAGCATTACATGATCAACCTCTACGGCCCGACTCTGACGAGCCAGGCTTTCGCCCGGATGTACATCGCCGCTTCGAAGCAGGCAAAACTGCAAGGTGCACCGACACCAGGCGGCAGGATAGTGAGCCTGGCCAGTCAAGCCGGGCACGTCGCTCTGCATCATCACGGCGCCTACTGTGCCAGCAAAGCCGGACTCATCGGCTTGACGAAGTGCATGGCGTCTGAGTGGGGATCGCACGGTATCACAGCTAACACGATCTCGCCTGGACCCGTGTGGACGGCACTGGGCAAGAAAGCATGGGCTGACCAGACGGCTCGAGAAGCGTATCAGGCTGCGGTGAGTGTGGCAGAGGTCTGCTGCTTTGGTTCGAGGTGCTAATCTGAACGTCGCAGGTCCCAACAGGCAAGTTCGCTGAACCTGAAGAGGTTGCCAGGATAGTTGACTTCCTATGTCGGGACGAGGCTTTGAATATTAATGGTGCTGATCTCAAGCTGGATGGAGGCTATACTGTACGATAGCAGATGACAACGTCTAGGGAACACCTACGTCCATCAAGCCGCAACACCAACTTCACATTACTTCACATTGTTATTGCTCATGTTCTCAAGTATTGCTGCAGAAGAAAGAAGCAACCATTGTCGAGCAATCGTGTTCGAGGTACGTACTTCAGCTATGTTCACCAAGCCTCGAGCGTCAGCTTCACTTCATACTTCACACCACTACCTCGTAACAACGGCAACGCGATAGCATTGCCCGAAGTTGTTCCGCGAACCACTATAATTCATTATTTTCCCGGTTCTCTCATCAAGCAAATCCTGGATAGTTCAATTGGTTAGAATGTACGGCTCCTCATCCGCCAGCTCTCAGTCAGTACATGAGCAAGCCGCTGACACATGCTTACAGATCCGCTCGTCTTTCGAACGAGACGACACCGTGGATGATGGTGGTTCGAGTCCATCTCTGAGAGCACATGAATGCTGAATAGCGTACTACTTTTGTTACAAGAGAAAAGACACCTGTTGTTTTGCTCGCATGTCAGCCTCCGATGTTTAGTGGCATGATTTACTCTCCTACTGCAGACGTTTGACTCAGCTGTTCCAATCTCCAAGCCATTGGATGTCTGCTTTTTCTTTTCAACGGGGAGGACGGCTCTGCAGCTTGAAATGGAGGACAAGAATCATTGATTTTGGTCCAAAAGCATCGAGTATTCTTCCAAAGGGTGGCAGAACACAATACATCAACACCGCTGCGGCCAACCGGAGCTGGAGAATTGCAATGGCCATTTCGTCCGTTGAGGTCTGGATGACAGAGTCCGAAAACACCTCGCGCGGCTTGTCGAAGGAACACTCACGCTCGACCTAGAGTTCTGCAGACCAGATGAGAAGCGGCATGGCCAGCCTCTACGAACGGAATCGGTGTCGATATGGTTCTTCATCACAATCTCGCAAGCCAAATATGTAGATCAATGGCGGTCAACCAAGCGAATGAAGCAACAGCGCACCGGAGCGAGATGCTCCAATTCATTATCGCTGGCATGTACCGGTGCTCTGGACCCGGCGGATCAAGGATCGAAGATTTCAAGCCATACACAACCAGCGAGCCGCCCGTTGGCCTCACTCCAAACCAAGTCTAGATTGTTTGAGTGTTACGCTGGCCTCATGTTGATGTCCAGCATGACCAGCGAGTAAGAAGGGAGCTGGTTCGTATTGGTATCCCAGTGGATGGGCCAGTACGTTGGTAAACCGACCAAGGAGCGTTCAGCAGCAAGGGAGCTTGCTTTGCTGCCTCATGCATCGGATGACTGAGATCTCGCATCCAGAGGCTTCTCCTGGAAATTGTGTTGGCTTATACTTTGGGGTGTCATCGTTTTGGCCTCTCCGTAAGTTCACTTCGGCAGCTTTGGTCGTTTGCTCGCTGAGGTCTCAACCCCGTTCTACCCCAAGGCCGCCGTTGAAAGCTTCGGCTCAGGATAGCTCCCATACCGTAAGAAAACAAATGTGTCGTCGCGAAGAGTCGCCTGTGTGTCCCAGCACTCTGGATTATACCCCGCCATGCAGACGCCACGTGCTCCCTCGATCTCTTTGCATGGAGGATCCGGCGACAACGATTCAGTTTTACTTGTTCTTACAACCCCAAAACCCACTTGCCGTCATACTAAGGGTGACTCGCCGACCATGGTCGGGCCCAGATGGAAGCCAAGGCAAGTCCACAAACGCCTTCCGCATACCGCTACTCACCATCACGTTAGGAAACCCTCCCTCGCCACCACCATCAAACCCAGGACCGAAGAAGACCGCGCCGCACGCGAAGTCGCCAACAGCACATCCCGCCTTCTCCAACTTCCACCAGAGCTCCGCAACCGCATCTACGAATACGTCTTACCTTACCGGCAAGATCTCCGCGGGAGCGTCTGCTACAACCAGCAGTGGATCTTTTCCCAATGCCGTATCTTCCACGCATCTCGCCAGCTCAGACAGGAAGCACTGTCCCTCTTCGCTGGTTCAAACTTGTTCGAGATACGCCTCCATTTTGGCGAACTTCACACGCTCTCGATGATGAACGTGCTCTGCCAGGATCCTGTGGCGGCGAATGCGCTGCGGAATGTAGAGGTGGTCTGTAGTTTTACCTGCGCGCATGCGCACACCATCATGCCTTTCTTTGGCTGTGTGTCGGTGTTTTTCGACCGCAAGGCCGGTACCGTGACACGCACGGGAGCTGAGAGTTGGACGAATAACATGGAATGTGATCGGAATCTAAAGTACGGCTTAGTGGGGGAGAAGTGTCAGCGGGTAAGGGAGGAGAGAGTGGCGACTCTGTTGCAGGAGGTGCAGGCGGTGGGTTTGCATGAGAAGGAAGGCGGCTTCAGGAAGGATGAGCTGGAGGAGCTGGCGGCAAGAATCGTGAAGAAGCGACGGAAAGGGAGTGGGGTGGTCATGCCGAAGGTGAATTTCTTCGGCAGAGCGTTGAAGAGGGAGGCGAGCGTGGTGGGTGGTGCGCTTGAGAGGTACCGGAAGTCGTCGTCTTTCTTGGGGTAGATTAGCCAAATGAAATGGAAGCGATCGCACGATTGTCCTTCCTTGAGATTCGTAGTCCTGATCAGCTTTATTTGACATACGCTCCCCACTGCAGCAGCATCCACGTCAATGTACCTGTCGCCACTGCCATGGGCGCAGCAATCCCGCGTCCAACCCTCGCGGACTTGAAGAAGAACAGCTCGCTCGAGAAATGCGCAAAGGCGATCAGATAGGTCCAGATGCACAACTCGTAAACCAGCTTGTCGTGGATGTTGTAGGCTCCGTACAGCCTGATGATGCTGCTGAGCGCAGTCCAGGTGCCAAACGTGCGAGCGGAGAGAGGCGTGACCGGGCTGGAAGATTCCTGTGCCACGACTGTGCGTTTCGGAATATCCTTCGGCATAGACTGCGGTGCTGAGCCCGCGTAGACCTCACGTGTGCCTTTGAGGGAGACGTAGGCTTGGACGCTGTTGGCGATCGAGACGACGGAGATCTTGATAGAGGTGAGCTCATGGTACAGATGTGATCTTTGTTTGACGTACGAAGAGGAGCCATTTCGGCAGGAGACCTTCCGCCGGAGGAAGAAATGAAGCCATTGTTGTTGTCATGGTTGGAAAGGTCTGAAGATCCGACTCCAGCGCCCTTTTTAACATTCACTGCACCAGCCACGCAAAAGAAGCTTAAATTTAGCCAGCCGCGACGCGAGCCTCATCGTTCGAAGACCACCAACATCACTCTGCCTCGTGTTGGCACTGGTATATACGAGCATGGCGGACAAGATCGCTTCTGCGTTGGGCAGCGACTCGAACGACTACTACGCCTCAGCGACGACCCAGACCTTCGCCTTCATTGGACTGCTATGGCTGTCGCTCAAGATCTTCTCCTTCTGGCGCATGATTGCTAGCCTGTTCATCTTGCCAGGCGCATCGGTATGTCTCGTGCAGGCGAGTTGGGGGCTCTTCAAGGCCTACCCGTATTGCAGAAGGTGCAGCAGCTGACACCACCATCTCCAGCTCAGCAAATTCGCAAGTAAAGGCAGCTGGGCCGTCATTACCGGGGCGTCAGACGGCATAGGAAAGGAATACGCTCTACAGCTGGCATCGAAAGGCTATAACATCTTGCTGGTATCACGGACACAATCGAAGCTCCTCGAGCTAGCCCGTGAGATCAAAGAGAAATACAATGTCGAGACTCGAAACATGGCAATGGACTTTGCCGCGAACAGAGATAAAGACTATACCGCGCTGAAGAAGGTTATCGACGAAGTTGGCGACATCAGCATACTGGTCAATAACGTGGGTTTGAGTCACGCGATGCCGGTGCCATTCGCAGAAACATCAGAGCAGGAGATGCTGGACATCATCACGATCAACTGCACGGGCACGCTACGAGTGACTCAGCTCCTAGTGCCCGGCATGATACAGCGGAAGAAAGGCCTGATCCTGACCATGGCATCGTTCGGCGGCATCATGCCCACACCTTTACTCGCCACATACTCCGGCTCCAAAGCCTTCCTCCAGCAATGGTCCACTGCTCTCGCCTCTGAGCTTCAGCCCCACGGAATCAAAGTTCAGCTCGTGCAAAGCTACCTCGTCACCAGCGCAATGAGCAAGATCAGAAGATCGAGCTTGCTGGTGCCCACTCCGAAGCAGTTTGTGAGAGCGGCATTGGGCAAGATTGGAAGGAGTGGTGGTGCGCAGGGGATTATGGCGACGAGCACGCCGTACTGGGCGCATGGGATCATGCATTGGGCTATTGCGACGTTCGTGGGGACAATGAATGGGGTTGTTGTGAGCGTCAATCGGAAAATGCATGAGGATATCCGGAAGCGGGCGTTAAGGAAGGCGGAGAGGGATGCAAAGAAGCAGTAGCTCGCTCTGCCTTTCTCGCTGGTACTGTAGTACTGTCCACAGAGTACAGTCGCTCGTGCAAACTGTTAAATACCCAATTAGGTATCATATCATGTCAATCAGGCGGTCCTTGAAAAGAATAGAGGGGAGCGGAACCCTTCCGACCACTAAGTTCCTCGAAAGCGCGTTTATCTTCTTTTCCTCCAACACCTGCTCACCACAGGACCTCATGCCCACCAATGGTCCGTCCACTCGGTCCTCGCATCGACGCCTACATGTACACGATCCATGCTGCGCTCCCTGCAGGCAAACGTGGAGAGAACGATCTACGACAGGGACTCGCCATCATCAAGCTCAATGGCGTGCGCGACAGCTACCGCATCTTTTCTGTCATGCCAGTGCGTGAGTGGGCTTCGACATGATGTGCTAGGATCTTCAGATGGTGAAGCAGAGGTACGGTGGGTTTAATGTAGGCATTCGAGAGTAGAAGTCCTTGTTGTGTCGTCTTGTTCCTTTCTCTACTCGTCCTTGGACCTCTCCTTCCTACATCCGCAGCGCCACGACTGGAGGAGGAAAACATCTCGAGATGCCAAAAGACAGACCGGAGGCCACCGACCCGGCTGTGTACTCGTCCGCCTTCCAGCGCTTCGCCCGTGAACGCTTCCCTTCGAGTCAGCAAGCATGGGGCAATCGGGCGAAAGACGTGGCCGAAATCCTGGCGCTCGACGCTCCAAAGCGCGACATCGAGAACAAGACCCCTCGCGCGGAGATCGACCTCGTCAAGGCTGCGGGTCTGCTCAAGATCATGGGGCCGAAGGAGTATGGCGGCGGTGGCGAGAGCTGGGAGACGGGCTACAAATGCATACGGGAGGTCGCCAAGGGCGATGCGTCGATTGGGATGCTGTTGGGCTACCATCTGCTTTGGTCAACGACAGCAAATGTGGTTGGTACGGAAGACCAGGCCACGGCAATCCAGCAGGTCATACTCGAGAACAACTGGTTCATCGGTGGAGCCGTGAATCCTCGAGACAGTGATTTGAAGATCACGAGCGATGGGGACAATATCGTCTTCAATGGCTTCAAGAATTTTAATACGGGCGGCGTAATCTCAGATCTCACCGTACTCGAAGGCGTGTTCGAAGGCACGGAGGACCATATCTTCACGCTCGTCAAGACGGATCAACCGGGCATGCAGTTCCAACACAACTGGGATAGCATTGGCATGCGCCTCACTGAATCTGGCAGCGTAAGGATTGACAATATCAAAGTCCCCTGGGCGGATGCTTTGGGCTGGGACCCAGACACGAAGCGTCCAACGAAAGATATACTCAGCGTTCCTTTTGCTTCTATGCTTCTGCCCACCATCCAGCTAGTCTTCAGCAACTTCTATCTCGGCCTAGCGCAGGGGGCGCTGCAAGCTGCGAGCAAGTATACGGCCACGCAGACTCGTCCTTGGCCTTTTGGTGGTGACAACAAGGACCAAGCGACGGATGAATGGTACATCCTCGAGCGATACGGCGGTTTCGCTGCGCATCTCGAAGCCGCGGATGCGCTCGCCGATCGCGCTGGTGAGAAGATTGCGCGCTTATATGCAGACGTCGGATTGCATGGCTCCACCATCGTTGGCGCAGGCGCTACGAACGGACACACCAACGGTCATACCAACGGCACCTACTCCTCCATCAAACTCAACCGCTCCGCCGTGACCGCTCGAGCACGAGGCGAAGTAGCCGCCTACGTCGCGCACTTCAAAGTCGTCGCCACCGACACTGGGCTGCAGGTCACGAGCGGTATCTTCGAGATGCTGGGGGCCAGGGCGACGGGGCGGAAGTATTTGTTCGATAGGTTCTGGCGGGATCTGAGGACGCATTCGCTGCATGATCCTGTGGCGTATAGGCGGAGGGAGGTGGGGAGGTGGCAGTTGTTGGAGGAGATTCCGGAGGTTAGTTGGTATACTTGATAGGTAGGGAGGTAATAGGGAGGTGGTCAGTTTTGCATGAATGACATTAGAGCTGAAGCACACCGAGACAACATCTGAACATTCCATGATTCAGCTCTCCTCCGTTCAAAAACCCTCAGCACTGTCGCGTCGTTCAGTTCAATACATAGTGTGATACGAACAATGCCACACGATGCCACACCATCGGAACCACATAATGGCTCGTTGGACCCGTCTCCGCGAGAGCTGACGTATCTGCCAACGCCTTTCAAGGACATTTGCTAAATCGAGCGTGACGGCTGCGCTGTGTGCGGGTTGCTGGTCGATCCATGCTCGATTGGCGCTTGACGTGCTTGCATCCTTCGAACGCCTCCTTGGGGGTGACGTCGAGTCGCCCGAGAAGTTGGACCGGCCTTGCGAACAGAGTTTCCCCTCCAATGACCCTGCTGTGAGAGAGTTATTCTTGTCCCTCATTGCGGGCCTTTGACTCGAATACTGCAGCTCCTGGTCAATCGGACACACAACAGTACAGTCGCGGAAAGACAGCGCAATGGCGACAACGGACAAGCAGAAGCGACGAATGAGTCTCGGGAAACTGCTGGGCAAGCGCGACAAAGACTCGCAGCACAGCGCGCAACCGTCGAACAACAGCAATGTCGCCGACTCGGCGTACGCGAGCAGCGAGAACGAACCGAAGAACTCGACGGCGTCAGAGAACGTCCCGGTCAGGAATGATGGCGCGATTCCGGGCGTGTCGGAAGACAGGAGATTGAATCTGAACCAGAAGACGGGCGATGTGACGGACGAGGATACGGGTGAGGTCCTCACGACGGTCACGACTACGACGACGACGACAACTACAACCACGACGGTCGCGGGCAAGGATGGGAAGAAAGAGACGAAGGTGCACACCGTACCCGGAGAGCCCGTGATCCAGGAGATGCCCGCAGACACCCAGCCGACCGTGCAGTCGAGTAATCTGCTGAACCCGTCCACCTCAAACAATGGCGCTCGATCAGATGCGTCCCATACCCCTCCCCAAGCACCCAACTATACACCCGATGTCCCGCGCAGAAGCCCGAATCGCAAGTCTGCAGAGCTGAGGTACAATCCTTCGCGGGACACTTTCAACTCGAACAATTTCAATCCGAACTTTGACAATCCTGTATCGCCGGTGGATGCTCAGAACTCGAGGCATAACTTCAGCTATCCGAGTAGAGGCAACTTGCGAGAAGACGAAGGCGCGCCGCGACATTCTGGCACGATTGACAGCTTGAAATCCGCTGCGATAGGTTTGCATGTAAGGGCAAATCTTCTACAAAGAGCCCATCAGCCGAGCTAACACCCCTTCCAGGGCGTCGGCGAAACCCTCCGCGGCACTATCAACAACGAGCTTGACACCCGCTACTCCCGCCGCAACCCCGACAAGGCAGCTGCGGCGAACGCCAAAAACGCCGCCACCCTCACAGCCGGTCAGCGTGAAATGGCCGGCTTGAGGCAGCAGCGCGGCCTTGGAACCACCGTCGCACCGGACCAGCAGAAAGACCTACCTTATCTGCCACAGAATCCAACAGGGACATACCATCCCAACTCACCTCCACCACAAGGCGGGATGCCACCACCGGGACAAAGTCCAAACATGACCGCGCTGCCTGAGAGAAGCTGGGAGAGGCCGCTTGGGCACGGGTATGATGGGGAGCAGACTTATCCGCCGCCAGCGCCAGATAGTGTGGATGCGAGGAGTTACGAGACTGGGGAGAGCTATGGGTATCAGCAGCAGCCGGCGGCGGCGCAGTCGAGTAGTTCGGGAGGTGGGTTTGGGAAGGGGATGAGGAAGCTTATGAAGAGGAGGCCGTGATGGGAGGAAGGTGGGCTGTGTATTACTGGCTCCTGGTTCCGGCTCCATTTTGGAGGAGATCTTGGGTTGCGGCCGACCGAGGGCGTGTTGACTTCGTTCGGCGCCCGTTAGTGGCAGTGAGCGAGTGCGCTGGCTTAACGAGACACAGCATTGTGGGAGCCAAGGGCTGGTACTTGCACGTGGCCATGATATGTCCCGGGTGGCATTCACAGTAATCTGGACCTCTTGTCGTTTGGAGATCAGTTCTTGGCCTCGAAAGCTGGAAGCATTTGGACTACCGGTCTACGGGGAGCTATAGCAGAAGCATTGGATTGTGCTTCATTGGCGTTTGGATCTGATACCCGTCTGAGACTCGATGCGAGTCCATTGTACTATATTATAGCAATCTGCAAACTTGTCTTGCCATATTCTCCGCGTAAATGGCTCGTGTAAGGTCTGCAGTGGACGGTTCACGAGCAACTCATATCCGCCAAGACCAGAGGCTACATTTAAGGTTCCGCGGTGGCTTGACGCCTCACGCCGCACCACTTCGCTGTCGACAGACCAACGCCTTCGCTTCATGATTGATCCAGTCCGCCAACACACTGCACCACTGTGATATCGAAACCCTTCCACGTTCTTGGTCGTTCAAAGCACAACGAGCCTTCGTCGCCGGCTCTCAGTCCTATCGATCTTCTCACCAGCAAGGAAGCGCCAGTCAATCTCAGCGCATACCTGCTCCTCCGAAGAACTTCACCTCCGCTTACTGCGCGCTCGGTAACGGCGCACAAGAGCACACATCGGAGAGACAAGACACTCTCCCTTTACTGCCAGAAGCTGGCTCGCCGGATCCAATACTAAAGTCATGGCGGGCGAGCAGGAGAAAGTGGTCACTTCGGACACAGAGGGCCCTGAAAAGCGCACGAGAGAGCAACTGAAGAAAGCCACCATATCCAAGGACCAATCCAACGCCCCGCCGAGCAGTGGGGAAGTGCCCACTGAAAACATCACCGTCGACGAGAATGGAGTGGACCCAGAGACGACCCAAGAGCCTGTGAGGTTGCAGAGGAAGAGGAGCCACGAGGAGATCGACCAGCAATCACGAGAAGCCATCAACGTCAACGCACAGAACCACAGGAGGAAGCGGTCACGGGACAGCTCTGCGGAGGAAGATGAGCTCAACAATGGGCAGCGGAAGTCTGGGGAGCGCGGACGCGAAGATCCGGAGCAGCACGTCACCTCCAACGGTGCACCTACGGAACCCACAGCAGACCGCTCACGCACGCCAGATCACACTGGTGCCAAGAGAGGCGAAGCGGTGGTTGAGGAGATGAGTAGTCCGAAGATCAAGAGGAGTCGGCTGCATCCAGATCCCGAAAAGGCAGCTGAGCCAAAGGCGGCCACGGAAGATTCTACGTCGTCTGCCACCAAGCCTACGACACACGATCAATCGACCACAAAGATCCCATCGACAAGCGGCTTCGCCAACACATCTGCATCCTCACCCTTCGCATCTCTCGCCGGACAGAAATCGCCAACACCAGACGCTCCGCAAACATCTTCGAGCGCATTCGCGGCTTCTACCTTTGGCTCTCTTGCAGGATCTACTACTCCTGGCTTCGGCGCTGTAGGTAAGACCTCTGGCGGGTTCGGCACGGGCGGTAGCTTTGCATCAAGCACGAAGAAGGAAGAATCGAAGGAGTCCGGCAGCATGTTCGGAGGAGCACTTGGTCAGAAGTCAGCCTTCTCGAGCGGACCGCCCGCACCCGAAAGCACTGCTTTCGGCATCTCAGCGTCTGGCTTCGGCAAGCTTGGTGGTGGAGGTGGCGGTTTCGGCGGCACTGGATTCAGCGGTCTAGGTGGTGGTGGCGGTCTCACATCCTTTGCTAGCGGCAAGCCATCATCATTCGCCAGCACTTCCAAGCCGGTGAAGGCCTTCGGGGAAGCAGTGGAAGACGACGAGAAGGATCTCGAAGCGGGCGAAGACGGCGATAACGACGACGACGATGCTGGCTTTAAATCCCCACTCTCCCAAGAATCCGACAAGCAAGACGAACGCTTCTACAGGCAGGACCTCGAAACCGGCGAAGAGGACGAGCAGAACGAGTACCAGTGCCGCGCGAAGCTCTACCAGTTCGTCCACGGTCCGGATGGCGGGAAGGAGTGGAAGGAGCGCGGAGCAGGGGTGGTCAAGCTCAACTGCACCAGGCCAGGCGAAGGCGAGGAGGATGCTAAGCTCACCGCTCGATTACTCATGCGCGCGGACGGAAGTCACAGGGTCATTCTCAACACGGCGGTAGGGAAGGAGTTGAAGTTCGGTGCACCAGGTGGGGGCAAGCCGCAGGGTGGAGGGTTGCAGTTCCTTGGGGTTGTTGACGGGGTGAAGGACCCGGTGGTGTTACTGCTGAAGGTGAGTTCGTCATTTCCGACTCTGACCACAAAATGCTAACCAAGGCGACTAGGTCAACGCGAAGTATGCGCCAGAATTCTACGAGAAGGTTGTGGAGCTGCAGAGCACGATGTGAAGGACTATGATCGACAGGATTGCGGGTGGTGCTACAGAACGTTGGATACGCATTGCGTGGGCTTGGAAAGCAAGGCATTTGCCAAGACGTTTGCGCGCCAGGGTAGCAATTACGGATAATACGGGGGCTAGCATAGAAAGGCTCTTGTCATGATTGAAGAAAATGGAGGCAGAGGTCGGCCCTCGTCTCTGTCGCGGAAGGCTGCTTCTATTGAGCATACACTAGATACCATTGCAGCCACAGAATAAATGCAGGACACTGATCGAGAATTTGTGGCCTCGTTTGAAGACTCATGGGCTGCGAGACCATTGTAGTCCCTTTACTTCTGTGCTGACACTGAAGTCATTCTAGAAGCAAACTCACGTGTTGCTAAGCTTCATCTGCAGGCGCGGGCCGAATCCTAAAACGCCACATTTCCCAGGCGGCCGCACCTCCGCCTTCACTCTCGTGTTCTCCACGACAGCCACTCAACGACACCGCATCTCTAATCGCGGCACCACTGCCATCCCAAGCATATCTACCTTCCTTCACCGGTCGGTTTCCCTCTCCCATGTTACACCACCATCATGGGCCTCATCACCAAAGCCAAAGGCGCCCCGAAATCGGACTCATCCTCCTCCGGCGGCGGGGTGAAATACATCTGCAACATCTGCTCCCAGGACGTCACTGCCACCGTGCGCATCCGCTGCGCCTCCAAGCAGTGCCCAGACTACGACCTATGCGTCGACTGCTTCTCGAAAGGCGAGGCGAATCTGCACCACGACCCGCGATCGCACCCATACCAGGTTATAGAGCCGCACTCGATACCTATATTCGACGAAGGATGGGGCGCGGACGAGGAGTTGCTGTTGCTGGAAGGCGCGGAGCAGTACGGGCTAGGCAGCTGGGCGGACATCGCGGATCATATTGGTGGGTTCAGGGAGAAAGATGAGGTAAGGGATCATTACATCAGGACGTACGTCGACAGCGCGCTCTTCCCACTGCCGGAACGAGCGAGCCCCGCGGATAAGCGATTGAGCGAGGATGTGCCGCGGGAGGAGTTCCAGGCGAGGAAGAAGAGGAGGATAGATGCGAGGAAGGAGGCGATTGCGGAGGCGCAGAATGCCGCGCCTGCGGTTCCGACTAAGCCTACTTCTTCTGGGCCGAGCTGTCATGAGGTTTCTGGGTACATGCCGGGCCGGCTGGAATTTGAGAATGAGTATTTCAATGAGGCAGAGGAGGCGGTGCAGCATATGCAGTTCTCGCCGGAGGAGGGCGTGAATCCCGCGACGAGGATGTTTGATCCGGAGACGGAGCTGAAGATGGTTGTGATGGGGATCTACAATGACCGGTTGACGGCAAGAACGGATCGGAAAAGAGTCATCTTCAACCATCAGCTATTAGAATACCGGAAAAACCTGGCGCAGGACAAGAAGCGGACCAAGGAGCAGCGGGATCTGCACCATAAGCTCAAGCCCTTCGCGCGAATGATGAGCCATCCGGACTTTGTCTCCTTTTCCGAGGATCTGGAAAAGGAGCACAACCTGCGACAAGCCATCGCACAACTACAGGAGTGGCGGCGCATGCGCATATCCACCCTTGCCACAGGCGAGAAATACGAGTCCGAGAAGGCGCAACGCATCGCGCGCACGGCGAACCAAAATCTAGGCCAATTCGACCGCATGACGAACGGCGTTCGCGTTGGAAAGGGAGGTCCGCAGCCACCGCCAGAGACCGCAGAGGCTGTAGTCGAATACACGACCAAAGACCTACCCGTTCGCCTTTCACTCACAAACCCCAACACCAGCGCCACAACCGCTCCAGCAACCAACGGCGCCCTCCCCACCCCTCCACCGGGCCAAGACAACGCACCCGTCAAACGCGCACCCGTACCCTCAGTACCAGGCATGGCGCCCATTTCTCTCTCAGCAGACACCTCACCCGACCTGCAGCTCCTGCTCCCCGAAGAGCGCGAGCTCTGCTCCAAACTCAACATCCAACCTAAAGCCTACCTCGCGATCAAAGACGCCATTTTCCGCGAGGCGATGAAGAGTGACGGTAAACTTAAGAAGAAGAATGTCCGGGAGATTTCGCGGATCGATACGACGAGGGGTGGGAGGGTGTTTGAGTTTTTGGTTGAGGTGGGGTGGTTGGGGAGTGCGAGTACGCGGTAGGGGTCATGGTGGTGGTGGCTTTGGGGAATGGGGAATGGGGATTGTATTGGTTTAGCGGCGGTGTTCGGGGTACAGGTCGGTTGTAAGGTGCGGAATTGTATGTAGTGAATGGTACGCCCACTGTCGGCGTGTTGCTGGCGATACGCTGAGTATTTGGAGCTTTTTGCTCCCGATCACCACAACGTGTTGAAGGCCATCTCTCATCTTTGCTCCGTCCGTCGTCATCCCTGGTGTTGTAGCGCGGGTTTAAGCTCCTGGAGATCAGCCTCGGCGTAAACAAAGCGCTGGCCCAAGCTCCCTTTTTCATGTGTCTGCCTCGAGCAACATCCAACGTCACCCCATCCATACCCGACTGCGACCACAGCAGCGTGAGACCTCTGTCACATGCTCTTCCCGACATTCACTCCATTCGCGCGCTATCCTTGATACGGAATCCGACCACGCCACACCCTCCGCACGCCATACAACGCCATGAACTCCTTCACACCCCGTCCCTCAGGTCTCCACGCGCACGTCTTCCGCCCCCCAGAATCACCCGCCTCCTACTCCGCCAGTCCATCGCACAACGCCATCACATCCACCGACTACTTCTCCTCCCACCGCTCGCGAAAGCGCCAACGGCCAGACTCAGCGCATGGCCTGAACGACAGCCAAAACCTCTCCACGCCCTGGAATCGGTCTTCCTACGGACGCTCGGCAGAAACACCAAGCTGGATCCAATGTCCCACACCTAGCGACGCCATGTACGGCAGCGCGTGCGCGCAGAGCTCGGCGCTGGTGAATGAGCGGTACGCGCTTAAGGGAGGAATGGATACGCCGGGGTTGATGGCTACGGCGCAGGAGGACGGGGTGGCGAGATATGCAGGGGATTTGGACTTCAGACGGCGGGTGAGAGATGCGGATGAGCGGAAGAGTACGGGTGGTGCGCTTTTGGCTGGACCGTTGGCGAGGGAGAGGAATGGGGTGGCGAGGATGCAGTCGTCTCCGAACGGGTCTGTGCAGGCATCGGCTGGATGGACGGGGTTGGCGTTGGGGTTGGTTGGGAAGGTGTTTACGTTTGGCACGAGCGTGATTAAAGGGTTCTATGCTGGAGGTGGGAAGGGGTACGATCTGGACCGACAGCGTCAATCGTCCCCGCCAATGTCCTGGATGCGCTCGCAGAGGTATGCTGGAGGTGGCACGCCAGTACCAGGTCAATGGCAAGACGATGGCGATTTTCTGGGCGACTTCGAGCAGGACAATCCCTCATACTCGCCTTCATCAATTACACGACCACCCAACAAACGCCGCCAAACAGACAAAGACAGCTGGGTCATGGTCGGCACGCCCGACGAGACGCCCATCGACACCACACCCCGCCGCAAAACCTCCAGCAACGCGGTCCCACGCAGCAACCTCGCTCCCCGACCCTCCCTAGCTTCCCGAGCCAACAGTCGACGCAGCCTCGCCCCCGTCTCCCGCCGCGCCTCCTCACACGCCGGCAGTCCAGCCCTCCAACTCACAACAACGACCGAATCACCCAACCGCCGCGCCTCAATGGCACCGATGCGATCACCGCGCCAATCGCGACCATCTAGCTCTAGCAATCACCCGAGCGGCGAGAGAGCGAGTCTCGACGGCATGAGCCCGGAAGTAGAGAAGTACGTCAAGCGGCAAGCGAAGCAGGAGAAAGCGGCCGACCGCACGATGAGCAGTATGAACCGCCAGTTGAAAGATTTGATTCAGCAGGCGCAGGCGGCGTTGGGGACGAAGTTTGCTGTGGAGGGGGAGGGGGAGGAGGATGTGGACGAGGGGTTTGTTGATGAGGAGTGGTGAAGTCAGAGTGGTGTTTTTGTGTGCTGGACTTCGTTTCGAGTGTGACGGCTGATGGGAGAGAGGTGACGGAAGAAGAATGATACCCCTATGTTAGCGAGTTGAGTTGCTTGTAGTAACATGACAGAATGCAACAAATCAAACCTCTTGATGAGATGGGCCAGCGTGATCTTTTCCGTCCCGTTTGATCGCGCAGCGCTTCAAGTGTGGTCCTCCGATCACCCGCTGTGTCGAGCTGGCCTTCAGAAGTGGACGCGCCCATTTCTCGAGGAAGCCAACCTCACTCCGGGCCTTTCACTGCCGGCTGTAGCATCCTCACCTCACCCATTCTCACGGAGAAGCGAGCACCGTCAGCACCACCTCAAGCCCTCGAAGCTCGACAAACCGTCACCGCCTCAAGCACCTAGACCTCTCGCGCCCCTTCTCCAACTTCCAAACCACTTCTCAGCACCTCGCACTGCGCCGGAGCACGTCGAAAAGTCGAGACGATGAACATACACTAGCGCCGTCTTCGCTCCAGCCAATCGTGAGTCGTTGCCTCTTCTGAAAGACGACCAAGCCGGCATGAGAACTTCAGCAGTCGCTGCGGTTGCGAGACCTTTGTCCGGTTTCTGGAGATGAACACTTGGTTATCGAGATGCAAGGGCTTCCGGTCCAGGCAGTCGGCGGTCATGCTTCAGCTTGAGGTGATTTCGAGCCCCTTCTCCGACTTGCGAACGGTTTTCGAGCCTCCGAGCGGCGTGAGAATGGTCCAACAGAACGTGAAAATTGAACATACGCTAGCGTGGTGTCAGTAGTAGCCAATGAGAGTCGATAGACTGTCCAGGCTTCGTCCGGGAGACCAGCTGCAGAGATAATATCACCGCCTTACTTTCGAACGCTACCTGTGAGCGCGAGTTTGAAGCAGCGGTGCGTTTCTTTAGGGACGTACTGGGACGTCGTTGCTGGGGTCGTTGATCGGACGTGGCACTGCCGCCTGCTCACTCAGCGTCGGTGGTGGGTGGGGGCGGGTGACCGGAATCTGGTGAGCAGCTTGCGAGGTCCTCAGGGCATAGGTGGTACAGTAACGTCACCTGAACCCAAGGAGCATCCTTTTGAACCGTGATGCCTTGCCGTCGCTCAAAGCTTTTGGTGCTCGGTATCAATCGACAGCCGCCTGCGTTCCAAGTTGTTGTCGAGCCAACTCATCTTCACTGAATCACAAACGTCTGCGTTGATACCTCGCCCCTCTCAACCAAGCCGTCGACTTCTCCGTCCATCAGACCATGAACATAAGCTTCCCCAATATACTCATCCCGCTCTTCCGCCGTCCCCGTATGGCGAAGCACGTACAGTACCTGTCCCCCAGCAAGCGCCACAATACTATCCCCAACCACCGTACTGGCAAACACGAGCCCAAGACGACCGCGCGCCGTAATGCACAGGGCACGGTATCTTCGGAGGGTGTTGTACGTGTACGTCATGATCGACTGCTCCACCAGCTGCTCCTCGGTAAGCGTCGCCTTGTCAGCCCAGATCAGAGGGCCGATTGCGTAGCCACGATCGACCGGAGACACCTCCATGCCAGTCTTATATTTGACGTCCGCGCACGAGACATGGTATCTGACTTGGTAGAACTCCTTGTCGTCAAGATATCTGTCCGTCGATATTTGCCAGCGAGCCAAGACCTTACTGCTTTCCTCGGTCAGCGTGTCTAGCCACATGACTCCGCTGACAGTGTCGAGATTCTGCCCCGAGCTTCGCAGCAGCCGTCCCTGAATGACGATGTCTGGGCTGCGTTGCCGACCACAGGCATTGTACACTGGAGTCCGAGTCCGAGTGTCGCCCTTGGTCGCGTTAGTCTTATCTTTCAGGGGATGTCCGTCTGACGTTTTGGTAATCTCGACGTGCAGGTCTTTTGGCAGTGGAGGGAATTTCAACGGCAAGCACCAGTTCGGCAGCCAGGAGGGAAAGTTCTCCCACTCAGTGTCTGGTCGCCTTTGCTTCAAGGCTGCCAGTAAGCTAGGCGTCCTGTTCACGTAGCCGAGGAAGTCGAGCGATGCGCCGGGGGCGGCGAGCAGACTTGAGACCACGCAAATGTAGGTGTCGAGCGTGGAACGTTTGTAATCGACCTGCATCCTGGCTCGCAGCGACGGCAGCAGACCCATGGCGGCAAAGACCTTGTCCCGCGCGTCCCTACATTCCGCCAGACGAAATTTGTTCAATGTCTCCAGCGGATCCATGGGGGCCGCCTCAGTGAACAAGGACTTCTTACGTAGCATGTACCATCGATTGATGGTTTCGAGTAGATCAAATCGGTCTACGGCCTTGAGCCGCAACGCCCGTCCGAAGCGGATCTCAAACAATCTCTGGAAGGCTATGTCTGAGTCCGGGTCTTTCAGCAGCTCAGAGCCGGGAACGTCAGCGTTGAGAATGAGACCGCCGACCTGCCAGGCAGCCGTGATCGCAGTCCAAGTTGTGTGCGCATTACCAAACAGGAGATGCGTCTTGACGACCATTTTCTTCGGGATACGAAGGATTGTTTCGTATCTGCGGGTAAGCAGATTATCAACCTCGGGCACTGTGCCTTCTTGCTGCGTCCACGCTCGCCGAAACCATTGACTCTTCCAAAGCTGGGCAACCCCTTGCCATGCTTGGATAGTGCTTTCGTCTTGTCCGGTCCATTTCTTTGCATCAGCATTAGCTAAGTCTTGGAAGAGGTTGGATGTCTGGGACACTGCTTCCCAGTCCTTGGACTTCTTCCGTAGGGCTACATATCGAGTGAACAGTCGCTCAAACTCTGCCATTTTGGCTGCTGCCAGTCTGGTACAGCGCTCGTCGCTGGGCTGACCAAGCCATGCATATACCATTTCGGCCGAATGGTAGATCTCTGCCATCCGCTGCACCTGAGCGCCTCGTTCCGCCGTAGCCGGCTCTGAATCGCTTTGGTTTATGCACTACAGGAATGAGTTGAAAGACGTCAGCATGTCTTCCTGCTTGAAAGAAAGATAGTTCGACGTCGAACAGTATGTCCTAGACCGTCACAAGCGCCTCGGAAGCCGAATTGACCCTTAGTGAGCACATGATTTCATTCAAGACTAGACACAGCGTCGACGCGTCCCACATAACGTAACTTACCAGAGCATCGATCCAGATAGGTTTCTTCAGTGGAGCAACGCTGTTACCATCAAAACCTCTCCGAAATCGATCCAAAGCGATGAACAAGTTCCCCGTGACCCAGAAAGGCTTGCCTTGAAGTAGGATCTGCCTGCAAAGCGTAGAGTCTCCCCAGACATACGAAAGAGCGCCATACTTGGGAGGCTTGTCGAGCGGTACCACCTGAAGTTCGAAGCTCAGGTCTTTGATCGATACGGCCTTCAGTACACGTATCTCCCCGGGTTGGATGGGGCTGTAGAAGTCTTGCTCGACGTTGAAGCGCTGTTGTGACTCCATGCTCGCACGGAGGGGAAGAAGTAGAGGCGTGGTCGACGAGATGGCAGATTCATGCACGGTAGTGGCCGGTGGTCGGAGTAGAAGTGTATTGCGTACAGTCTGGTGGTCTCGTCGCGGGGCTGAAGACCCCCAGTGTCTTCTCCTGGTCTGCCGCCTGTCAACATGCGCATGGAGTACTAGTGGGAGTAGCTAACAGCTGCACAGTCCTACCGTGCATGAAGCTATACAGCTCGCTTGCGGTTACAGCCAATCGCACTGGACGTCCCACTGGAACGATTTCTTCTCCCAGACCAGCATCCTACAACCTCACCTCATCCCAGACTGCAGTGGCATCACCCTCATCGCTTCCGTCGAGAAGCGCCCACTGGCCTACATGCCGCCAACATGAGCCAGATACCGACTCGCCGCTCGACGGACTCCCAAGCCTCTTCTCCAACTTCAAAAGCAGGAAATCCGTCGATAAAAAGGGAATCACTAGGAAATCAAGGGAATTATTGCAAAGTCGAGGGAAATCGAACATACACTAGCGCCATCTCTTCACCAGCCAATCGGCATCACCTGCCTCTTCTCCCCCTCCGCAAGCAAAGAATGTGGTCTCGACAAAGCCGACATCACCTCCCTCACGCTCGCGGAGAAGCGACACGCCGCCACAACCACGACCGTCCAGGTCAAGATCTTTCTTCACCACATCGACCAGCCGGCCATCAAAACCCTCTTCTCCAAATCCCAGAGCATTGACATGCTCCTGTCGTCCTGGAAAGCAGCGTCAAAGGGGAGGAAAATTGAACATCCACTAGCGCCTCCCTCAGTCCGGCCAACCACCATCAGTCTTCACATCCGCCTACTCTCCTGTATCGAAGCCAAAAATCTACTACTGAGAAACCCCCAGTGAGTTTGGGAATCTGTCTTCCTCTTTGAGAAGAAAATGGAACCCACTAGCGCCTCCATCAGCACAGCCAATGAAATTCCAAAGTCGAAGACTTCATATTCTCGAGTTTCAGAAGCAGAAATCTAGGACTGAGTAGCTCGACGTGGGCTTGAGATCTCTTCCTCTCTATGAGAGGAAAATAAACACGCGCTAGCGCCTCTGCAGCTCTGGATTATGAGGGTCGTGTACTAGGTCTAGACTGTTGCTGAGACGAGGTGAGGCTGTTTCATTCACATATCACATTCATCATATCTACCTGCAGTGATCTCCTATTCGTTGCCTTTTCGTCATCTCATCAAGACTCTGTCCACGCCATTCTCTTTCCATCACTGGTCAGCTCATTAAACTCAAGCAAACCCCCCCATCTTCTTAAAAGCATTAATCAACGAGTTGGTCGAGCTATCGTGCGCGCTCGTCGTCCCCGCGTCATCCAACTCCTTCTGGATCCCCTTCGCCAGCGCCTTGCCCAGCTCCACGCCCCACTGGTCGTAGCTGTTGATGTTCCAGATTGCGCCCTCGGTGAACGTCAAGTGCTCGTAGTACGCGATCAGCGCGCCCAGCGTGCCGGGCGTGATCTTTTGCGCCAGGATCGAGGTGGTGGGACGGTTGCCCAGGAAGACCTTGTGGGGGACAAGGTCGTCCGCGGCGCCTTCTGCCTTGACTTGCTCGGGGGTCTTGCCGATCATGAGCGCTTCCGCCTGAGCGAAGTAGTTGGAGGCGAGCATCTTTTGGTGCTTGTTGTTCTCGACTGGGTTGTGCGACTCCGCGGCCATGATGAAGTCTGTGGGGATGAGCTTGGTGCCCTGGTGCAGGAGCTGGAAGAAGGAGTGCTGGGCGTTGGTGCAGGGCTCGCCGAAGACGATCGGGCCGGTCGTGTACTTGACATAGTCGCCGGAGCGGGTGATGGCTTTGCCGTTGGACTCCATGGAGAGTTGTTGGAGGTAGGCCGGGAAGCGGGACATGTACTGGTCGAAGCTGCGATTAAATCATTAGCCACCATCAGTTTCGTGTGGTGGGATGAATACTCACGGAGCAACCAAATGAGTCTGCGCGCCAAAGAAGTCAGAGTACCACACGCTCAACAGCCCACCAATGACCGGGATGTTCTGCTCCAGCGGTGCAGTCCGGAAGTGGTGGTCCATCGCATTGGCACCAGCCAGGAATTCGTGGAAGTTGTCGTAGCCAATGTACAAGCACACGGACAACCCGATAGCAGACCAGACCGAGTAGCGTCCGCCAACCCAGTCGCTGAAGCCGAACATGTTCTTGCTGTCGATGCCAAACTTCTCCACTTCAGAAGTGTTGGTCGACAACGCAACAAAGTGCTTCGCGATATCCTGCTCCTTTGCGCTCTTCAAGAACCACTGCTTGGCCGTGTTCGCGTTTGTCGTCGTCTCGGCGGTGGTGAACGTCTTGCTCGCAATCAAAAACAGCGTCGTCTCGGGGTTGCTATCCTTCAATGCCTCCGCAATATGCGTGCCGTCGATGTTGCTCACGAAATGCAACTTCATCCCCTCCTTGCCATACGGCTTCAGCGCCTCGCTCACCATCACCGGGCCGAGATCGCTCCCACCAATGCCAATGTTCACAATCGTATCGATCGGCTTGCCGGTATACCCCTTCCACTCTCCACTCCTCACCTGCTCGGAGAACTCCTTCATGTGCTCCAACACCTCGTTGACCCCCTCGACCACACTCTTCCCATCCACCTCCATCTTCTCATTCTTCACATTGCGCAGCGCTACATGATACACCGCCCTCTTCTCGGTGAAGTTGATCTTCTCCCCCTTGAACATCTCATCGCGAAGCTCCTCCAGCTTCGCCTCCTTCGCCAGTTGAACCAGGTTGGGGAGTGTCTCCTCGGTGAGGAAGTTCTTGGAGAAGTCGAAAATGGTGTCGCTGCCGTCGGCCTCGTTGTGGAAGGTGCGGCTGTATTTCTCGTAGCGCTGCGGGTCCTTCTCGAACTCGGTCTTGAGGACCATGCCGCGGCCGAGCTTTTCGTGGTGTTCTTGGAGCGTCTTCCACGCTGGGAGCTCCATTGCTTGGGCGAAGCCGGGCATGTTGGCGGTTGTTTTCGTAGTCTGGTTGTGCTGTTCAGAAGCGTTTGTTAGTTGAGTCTGGCGACCGACTGAGAGTCAATGGCTGCCACTTACCAAGGTCGAGTGGCTCTCTTCTGTGTGAAGTAGTTTGCAGGTGGATAAAGAGAAGTAGGTGTCAATCCGGACTCAGGCGGATAAAGTCGGTGGGTGCTGTTGAGGTCGATCGAAAAAATGTCGCCAGCTGCAAACGCTCAGTGACGTTGAAACTGCCCCACCACGGCTGGAGGGGCACCTTTTTGCTCAGCGACTTGTAAGCAACACCCTATCCACTGACATCTCGCTGACTGCTCATGCTGAATATGGTCAGATAGAACTTTGGACAGGCTTGTGTGGTGATACTCGAATGGAGAAGAGCCAACGCATATCAGAAACCCAATGATTCGCAGAAGAACAGCCATCAAAGCTTTCACATGTCCACATCTCATCTCATCATATCTACCCTACCACCCATCTACACCCATCCAGATCTAAGATCCCCACTACCGCCCCCCAAACCCATTTCCCTGCACAATACTCCCCCCCGCATCCCCCAAACCCTCCACGGGCCTGTTATAACTCCAACCAGCAAATTGCTGCTGCATCGTCTGGCTCAACATCGGGCCCTCCACATACGAATCCGTCGGCGCCTCGCTCGTGAACTCCTTGTCGAAATTCGCCGTGTCGCGCTCGTCGAGCACGTTAGGCTTGAAGCTAGGCTCGTACTTGCGGTCGAGCAGCTTGCGCCAGTCGATGGAGTGGAAGAAGGGGTGGGCCTGGTTTCATCATTAGCACAGATCGAATATTTTGAGGTGGGAGGGAGGAAATGTACTTTAATCTCACTCGCCCCATTCGTGCCCAACCGCTTCGTAGCATCGCGATCCAACAACCTCGTCAACAGATCCCTCGCCGCCGGAGGCACTATCTCCGGTCCAGGGAAATGCAGCGGCTCGGCGAGGATCTTGCGGTACATCTCGTTCGTGTTCTCGTCGTAGAAAGGCGGGAGACCCGTCAACATCTCGTACAGCAACACGCCTAGCGTCCACCAATCCACTGCCTTGGTGTAGCCTTGTCCATGCAACAGTTCAGGCGCGAGATACTCCGGTGTGCCGCAGAAGGTGTTCGTCTTGTCCTCGTCCTTCATGTCGAGCTTGCAGAGACCGAAGTCGCAGAGGGCAATGTGGCCGACGTAGTCGACGAGGATGTTTTCCGGCTTGAGATCGCGGTAGATGACGCCGAAGCCGTGGAGACACTCCAGGGCGCATAGAAGTTCGGCGGCGTAGAAGCGGGAGCGGTTGATGTCGAAGCGTTGTTCTTTTTGCAGATGGTGGAAGAGCTCGCCACCGTTCACAAAGGCCAAGACGAGGTAGAGCTTCTCGGGTGACTGGAAGGAGAACTTCAGCGGTACGATGAAAGGGTTGTTGATCTGAGCCAGGACAGATCGTTCGGCCAGTGTGTGTGCCACCTCGGACCGCGAGATGATGTGCTGTTTCCGGATCGTCTTGAGGGCGTAGATCCGCGACGTGTCCTTCTTCATCACCTGCATGACCTTGCCGAAGCTGCCCTTGCCCACCACCTTCAGCAGATCAAAGTCCTCGATCTTCAACGACCGCTGTCGGTTCTCGACGAACTTCACGCCCAGCCGTATCGCGCCAGTGCCATACTGCACGTCATGCCATTGCACACCTGCTACAGTGCTTCCATTGCTCGACGTAGCTGTGATCGCCGGCTTCTCCTTCTTGCTCTTGCTTTCCGAAGACCCGGGCGGCTGCTGGTCTGCTCCCGCTTGCGCGTCCTCTCTGAATGTAGGCGTGATCCGGCACGTGCCAATGAAGATGTCCTGCTGTCTCCCAGCATTCGGGGGCGCGGACGGGTTGCGGATGTACAGCGACAGATTCAGCTCCGTGCTTCTGCTAACGTCGAATTTATACTGCGTGCTCTCGCCCGGCCAGACAGGGTTCTCGGGCGATCCAGACACCGCGTTGACGAAGACTTGCTGCTTGTCAAAGTCCACCAAAGCATATGGGAGGTACTTCGACTGGTAGCGACCATGTGACGAAGGCACACTGTTGATCGTGCTCGACCCCGCCGCAGCAGACGACGGCCGATAGCCACCATGCTGGCTGGACCCCGGCCGCGCGCTGTTGCCGCCCATGTAGCTGCCCCCAAAGCTGCCGGCGGACATACTACTTCCATGACGCGGCCCTTGTTGAAACGCCGCTTCTGCGCCTGGTGGGAGGCTGAAACTACGGCCTTCGTGTAGAGTGAGGATCAGGATACCGGATCTTGCTGGTGCCACGGGCGGCGACACCATGGATTCCGAGGCGGCAATGCCTTGTGCGTCTGAGCCATTGCTGGTGGTTGTTGTCTGGGAGGAAGGGGTCTGCGCGCCGGAGGGCGGAGGGGACTTGTGGTCGGCTTCGGGGGTGATGGTGGATTGGGATGAGGAGCGGGAGAAGGTGTTGGCAAGGGGGGCGAGGTGGGTTTCTTTGAGTTCTAGCAAATACAGTCAGGTATAGTGTGCTATGCATCGAGGGGTTTGTTGACATACTCTTGGTCAGTTTCCACGACATCTTGGCGGATGTTGTTGCGTGTTGCTTCGGGTCGTGTTGGTGGAGTGTTGAAGAGGGTGGCGGTGGAAGATTGGCCTCCTTATGATGGCGTGTTCAGGTCAATCGAATGGGTGAAGATTGGTCTAATGCTGTGTCTTGCACATGAAACCCGCGTGTCGCAGGCTTGGTAATCGCTTGTTCAAGTCTGAGAGATGTTGTTCAACGCCTCCTCGTGATCTCGTGCCGATGCCCGCATCAGCTACTCGTCGTCTCTCGGATACGCCCAGTCCGAAGATGTCTGTGGTTGGATGTAGAAACACAGGAGGCGGTGCATACCCAATCCTGCGGTCCTGCCGCAGCGTTGTGGAGCTGGAGGGGGACGTCGGGTTTACAGATCCTCCGATCTTGCAGGGTCTTTGCCTCCAATGCGAGCAACAACTCTACCAAAATAAAAGTATAACTGCTTGACCGGGCAACCAAACTTTGCTATATGTACAGTGTAATCTAACACACACCCACCAACCATCACACCCCCCTAAAGCCCCCTCCAAACCCAAACGGCCGACCCCCGGGTCCTCTCAACCCAGCCGTCCCCTGCTCCACCGCCCGACTCGCCCTCTTCGCCTGCATAATTCTCCCCAACTCCTCCCCACCCCTCTTCACGGCCAACGCCTCCGGCTCCGCCCTCCCCACCTTCAAATTCACCCTGCCCCTCTCATCCACGTGCGCCGTGCCCGGCTGCACCCAGACTTTGTTTCCACCTTCCAAATCCTCGTCCAACTGCCCGGTCATCCTGCTCGCTTCGGAGACCGCCTTCTCGCGTCCCTTCTGCTGCGCGGGCGGCTTGGTGTCGGACTCCGTGTCCGTGGCTACGAAACCGCCGACGCCGATCCTGGCTTGGTGCTCGTTGAGTCCGGCTGTAGTGCGGCGGGGGCGGACGACGCGGGCTTCGACGGGGGTGCCGTAGGCTTGTGGGCCGTAGAGCGGGTGGTTGGGCATGATGGCTGAGCTACGGAGGTGGGAGAGGCCGGCGGCGGGGTGGGTGGTGGGCGGGCCTTCGTCGACGTCGGTGGCTGCTTGAAACTTCTTGAGGTAGGAGTCCATTCTCGCCGTTGCGGTGTTGGGACTGCTGTTTCTGCCGGGGTAGTAGAGGTTGGGCAGATCGAAGAACTCCTGGATGAGCGCTGTGAGGTTGGAGGAGAGTCGGTCGCTGATGTGTGTGTCGCGGAGATCCTTCTCGATCTCCGTCAGTTGCTCGTCCGTAGGTCTGAGCTCCACCCGCAATCGTGCAATGTCCGCCCCGGACAATGGCTCGCCCTGCTCTCTCGCCTGCCTCTGCGCCTCCGCCATCCGCGAATCCGCCTCCTTCCCCCGCACAAACTCCCTCCACTCCCCCTTCCTCCGATCAATATTCCGCTCCAACCACCGCGCAAACTCGCCCTCCTGCATCCCAGGCACCCAAGGGCCAGCGAACTTCCACCTCTGCATCGTCTTCGGCTCCCTCATCTCCATCCCTGCCCTCGCAAAACTACCCATTCCCGCCTTCCCTCTCCTCTCCACAGGCATCTTCGCCTCCGGGTCAGTGTTGTCGATCCAATTCTCAAACACGCTCCTTGGCTCAGTCGGCGGCCCAGCTTTACTATCCTTCTTCGGTAGCTTCTGCACGAACGGCACACCCATCTCTCCGAACTTCCGCTGCCCCACCACTACGTCTGCTGAGCTCGCAAAGTCCGTGATATGTTCATAGGTGTCTTGTGCTTTGATGCGGACGACCGGGGTGCTGGTGTTGCGGGTTGTTCGGGCTGGCAGCGAGCGTTTGAGGCCGAAGTCGCCTCGGTGTAGGGAGGCGGCGGGTGTGGTGATGGCTTGATGGGTTGGGTAGGGGAGAGTTGCGGTGTCAGAGGCGCGGTAGGTGCCGGTGGAGGTGAGGGTGTCGTTGATGGGGGCCGGTAGAGGTCGGGGGAGCGAGAAGAGACGTGAGGTCTGCAGGAGTCGCGCCGTTGGTGACGAGACGGACTTTGACATGGTGGCGGTAGGGTAATGGCCAATTGGCCTTGTTGTTGACGCTCAATGGCGAGAAAGTGGTGATGTTGGAGCCATCTCGACTTCAAGATGCACTTTGCGGGCAAATTCGGACTCCCGAGCGCCGACCATTCAATACAGCCAGATGTGACTGCTTCTTCAAGGCCACCAAATCTATGTACATTTGAATCTCAAGACGGAGACGAAGGCTATCATGATGTGTCGACGTATATCTCATTCAGCGAAAGCGCTGTCACAAACGGTAGCTGTACCAATGCACAAATCTGTAACCCCCGACCATCATCTATATATTGCGCCCCTGAGCGCCGTACCGATGCGCCTCGCAATGCTGATGAAACCTCCTCAAACGCCGCCTGCTGCCAACAAAGATCCATCGATAGCACCCACTCAGTCTTTCCACCGCTTCAAGAACTTCTGCATGTCATTATTTGGAGTCGGCTGTTCTTGCGCCTTGGCCTGTCGAATATATTAGCTATGGCTCCTCTTGGTGTTGAAGCACAAACAACTCACCTGATTCACACTTTGCTTCCTAGTAAACGTCTGGCTCTCCGTCACTGTCGTCACAATCGTCGGTCGCGCCAGCCACGTCGTCGCCACAGTATACGCGCTAGTTGGGAACAACGGCTTGAAGTCCTTGACCGTGATCTTCGTGGGCGGGACACCCTGCATGGGCGCGTATCTCGTCAGACCAGTTTGCATGGTGTACGCGACGTCAAAGGCTCCGTCGGCAGGTGCTGGTACTGCTGCGGGGACGGAGGCCACTGGTGCGGCTCCGGCGACGCCCTGGAGAGTGTGTTAGTCAAGCGGCAGAGATCAAGTGGTCATGGTTCAAGGCGTACGTTGACGTCTGGAGGGCTGGCATTGCTGCTCCCGAGAGCGCTGACGGCCTTCCTAATGGCAGCGCTCTGGGGCGATCCAGTCATGCCAGTGAGCGAGAAGCGGCCAGAGTTGGCTGTTACAGTACCGGTTTTGGCCGTGGCGATCATTTGAATGTAGCTGTGAGCCTTGTGTCAGTATACCGCTGTGCACTCCGTAATCAAGAAGTATAGAAAGCGCGAAACGTACAAGCCATTTGCCAGACTCGCAGTGATTGTGGGATCGATCGTTCCTGTGACCTGACCGCTCGAAGGAAGCTTATTCCCTTGAGGCCCGATTGCTACCAGTCCCGCCTGTGCAATACGTTAGCACTCTGCTGCCCGTACGTCCCATCGTCTTCCGCTCAAGTCTCCGCCGGCTCTCTTCTCCCCCTTCGATGTCGTGTCCAACGTACCGAATTACTCGGACTGTTGCCCCCAACCCACAGCGTAAGGGTGTAGCTCTGGAACTGCGACAGACTAGGGTCATCGCCATCATCTGTCCATTCCACCGTTATCGAGCCTGCGGATATTGATGCGCCGGGTGCGGGCGATGTGATCTTGGGCGCGGCGAGGATGGAGGGGGTGAGAGCGGCGAGGAGCGTGAGAGGGAGGAGGTGGAGCCGCATCGTGGCGGTCGCAGAGGGGGTGTGGTCGCTGTGCTGTGGTGCTGTAGTGTATAAGAGTCGTCAATGAGCTGTCGTCGAGTGAGCGAGTGTGGATGTGGAAGTGAGATGAGACCGCAGTTGCCAACGTCTCCGATCACGATACCGCCAAGATGCAGGTACGAGGCGTTGTGGCGGCGGAACAGGGGGTCTCAGCCTTATGAGAAGCAACACCAGGATGAACGCGTCTTCCACCTTGTCTTCAGGTTCATACAACAAACACGAGCACGCACAACGAAGCGCCGATGTAGTCGCCATTTGCGAAGATAATCACTCTTGCATCACGTCCAAGTGAGGAGCAGTATCTCCCACATTGGTCCATCCTGCCAGTCCTCTGCGACTGTTGAATCTCTCACTACACGCCTTCACGCCGTCGAGAAGAGACATACTCGGTGTAGTGTGGGAGCGGCGTCATGAAGGCACTCACAATGCTATCCCCCGGTACCAGTACTCTCAGTAATTCCCCCATCAACCACCAGCGCGTGACTCGTCACATATCTGGCAGCATCGCTCGCCAACCACACCACCGCATTCGCTACATCAAAGCTGTCCCCCATCTTCCCCATCGGAACATTATGCTCGGTGATCTTCTTGAACACCTCCTTATCCTCTTCCTTCTCGCTGGCCCCAAAATTCTCCACCAAAGGCGTGTACATTAACCCAGGAACCACAGCGTTGAATCTGATCCCCTTGGCCGCATACATCACCCCGCTGGATTTTGTGTACCGGATAACAGCTGCTTTGGCAGTGGCGTACGCGATCTGCGGCTTGCCGATGTACCGTAGTGCGGTGATGGAGGCGTTGTTGATCACGACGCCTCCGTCCCCTTGGGACTCTATGATCGGCAGGACAGCATGACAGCATCGGTACACGGAATGGAGGTTGACATCGACCTGCTGCATCCACGCCTGCTCGGTCATCGATGCTGGATCCCCTGGCCTCGTGGCGCCGACGTTGTTGACGAGGATATCGATCCGGCCGAACTTGTCCACTGCAGCCTTGACGAATGCATCGACATCGGACTGCTTGGTTACATCGCAGGTCACTACTTCGACTTCTGCGTCCGGCTTTGCGTCTAATAGGCGTTTCTTGGTGGCTTCTGCAGCGGAGAGGTTGATATCGCAGCCGAAGATCTTGACGCCGTTGTAGCTAAGTATGCGAGCAGTAGCCGCACCGTTACCCCAGGTCGGAGATTTGGGAATTCCGACTTGCCCAATACCGGTTATCAGGGCCACTTTGCCAGCTAGGTCCGGGAAAGTCGGGAAGTGCTTGGGTGTTTCGTTGGTAGCGGGTTTGGGGAGAGCCATATTTGGATGGTACGGATGTGGACTTGACACTTTGCTGATTGAGGAAATGACTGACTTGGAGGGATTGAGACTATCACGGCAAAGCCAGTCGACCGTCAAATAACAAGGGAGTGGAAGAGTTGTCCAAGATCCTTCTATTTTTGAACGAAGTTTGAACGAATGTTGATATGTATTATCAGATTGCACAACAACAACCGCAGGCCAAGCCTCCGATATCGTCTACATCGTGGCAGGCGCTAAGGACCTCGTACAGTATCCGTCCGCATCAATCGCATCAATTGTTCTCGGAGATGGTTCTGCTTCGAAGCTTCAGAAGCCCCTCCCAAAATTGTCCTTTGCGACCTCGGTCGAGCAGCAAGCTACGGCCGGAGCTGATCTCACAGCCTTGTCGAGTCGGCGACTTCACCTCTAAGTGAGAATGACCCAGCTTACCGGCGTTCGAGAAGCAGTATAAAGCATTGTTGTCTGGGACGGGATCTGGCATTCGATGAAACTAGGACCCGACTTCTGAACAGGTCGACCTACTTGGCACAACCTCATCAGATACACTCCGGAGTCAGTAGCATGCAACGGACAAAAGCCATCAACGATCATCTGCACCCATCGAAAGAGGCTACAAGCAACATGGACATCAAACAGTATCCTCTGTCGCCACCAACGCTGGACGAACTCGTCTCGGTCATCCAACCAGCACTGGAAGCCAACTACAACACCTCGTCCATCAGCGTCACGCAATGTCCCGATCTTCGGGAAGCACCATACAATCTCGCTGCCGAAGGCTTGTCTGGTAACGAGCTTATCATGGACATCGGCGGCCAGCCCAACCTCTTCCCGGAGCCGAGACTTGATAGAAAGTTCGACATGGCTGGCTGTGCCAAAGCTGTCGGCATGTCTACTGATCATGGCTCATGCATTGGTGCTGGAGCCGGACCCTGGCATAGGCTGGGAATCAACTCTGAGCTTGCTCCGAACTTTAGCTGGAAGGGTGACTATGGGCAGGGTTTGGTGAACCAGACCTACTACACCAAGATAGCGAAGAAGTCTGGAAAGGCTGTCTGCGAGCGGAGTGAAAGTGTTGACTGCGCACTCATGATGAACCTCTACGGCTCAGCAGGCCAGCCTGGTCCCGTTCTCAAGGTCACTGCTCGAGGTCGGAAAGGCGGCGAGAAGAGCTTCACCGACTGCATTCGGCGTGGGATCTCCAAACACTACGGCAATGCTAGACCGATTAGTCTGGGCGGCGTCTTCGTTGTGAAGTCTGGCAAGACGAATTACCACGTCATGCCGGACTTTCCTGAGAAGCCTCCCGGACAGCAATACACATTCAAAGATGCTAAGCAGTTGAATGACTGGCTCACGTATCATCATTTCGAGTCGACACCCGACTCCCCCATTGTCTGTCTCACTGTCTTTCACTCTACGGACCCGGACAAGAAGATGGGCTTGAGAATCGAACATACCCATTGCTTCACTACCGATGGAAGCAATCGAGGCGGCCACTACCACTACGACCTCGAAGACGAACAAGTGGAATACGAAGCCTACCTCAACACCGCAAAGATCATCTACAGGATCGACAGACCCGAAGTCACATTGGAGCGAGACTTGCACGACTGAGCTCAGAGGACCAACACCATTACAACCCCATTAATTACGCCATCTACAGACATCTACGCATTCCATCCATCATGCTCTAGTCCCTGTCCTTCCCAACATCACCCCCCTTGTTCATCTTAATCGCAGTCATGACCTGCGTGTTCTTCCCACTCTTCACATACCCACGCCCATTAGCATGCTTCTCCAAATAACACCCAGCCCTTGGCACATAAGTCGCCACGGTACAATCGTGCACATGGCTGCAAGCCTTGACGCACTGCTCGAAGCTCAGATGGTGCAGCGGCGGGTAGTGGTAAGTATGGGACTGCGTGTCCCAACCACAGAGAATCCCGAACTTGGTTCCGCGGCCGCCGGTCCAGAGGGTTCCGCTGGACGATGGACAGGTGATGTGCTGCTTGTGCGAGGGCTTGAAGTGGAAGTCGGCGGCGTCTTTGCCGCGGTTGTTGTGGGACTGCTGGGCGCCGGCGCGGTGGGGCTTGACGAGGTCGTCGTCGTCGTCGTCGATGTCGGCGTCAACGTCTTTGCCGCTGCCGCCGAGGCGGCCGCCGTAGTGCTTGCCCTTGTGCTTGAGGGGCCCGGCGGAGACGGAGAGGAGGAGGAGGAAGGCGGCCAGCAGGGTGGCGAGGAAGGTGATGCGGGCCATTGTTGCTGGGTGGATGGGGCTCTTGCTTGCTTGCTACTACTGGAGAGTGAAGTTCGAGAAGCAGGAGGATGGAAGGAGGAAGTTGAGAGAGTTGGAGAATGGAATCTAGATATTCAGATACGATGCTCAATACTGAGCTTTCATTCGCATGTGCAACAAAGAACTCCTTCCGCATGCGGGTGTGTGGCATACCCACTCTCCTGAACAATGACCGACAGCAAGGAACACTCTCCAACGGTCCTAGTCGCATGCTCGTGGCGCTGGGCTCGGTCCTCCTCCAAGGTCGCCGCTCTTAGTTAAGCTTGATAGCAACCCTGTAGGCGTTATTGTTCTTCTTCACATAGCCTTTGCCCTTCACATTGCCGATTGTCTTCAGGTAGCACGTCCCCGTGTACGTCGCGACGAAGCAGCCGTCCAGTTGGCCGCACTCTTGGATGCACTGCTCGAAGCTGATGTCCGAGATGGGGCCCCAGTGCTAAGGTGTCGTTTTGGTGTCCCAACCACAAAGAATACCCTGTCTGTGCGTCAGCTACGCATCTTTCGATATTGTTGGTCTTTGAGAAGTACGTACCCACTGCCCACCGCGCGGGCCTACATACTTCGAGCCACCTGCTGCAGGACACTTGAGATTGTTGTTGCCGGCGTGGAAGTCGAAGTCCCATACGTGCTTGACGGGCTTTGCTGCTGCGAGGCCGGCAACAAGGAGGACAAGGCCAAAGATGAAGTTGCTGATGTAGCCCGAACCTGCCATATTGAATGATGTCGAGTCGGGACAACTAGACTGGGGTGATTGGTGTGAATCGGCTCTGAATCTGGATTTTGTTGCAATCTGAACAGCCAGATATCGGCTGCCCCTCGCTGCTGCTGGTCAACAGTCTTCCATTCCAGGCGTTGCGGAGTACGACAACAAAGAATGTCTTTCAGCTGCAAACAGCTTAATGGTCAGGCGGCCAATTAGCTGTTCGGCCGCGAATTTCACCCCCGTTCAGCGTCCACGCATTTGTTTCAACGCCTCACTCGCCCGCCGAAGCCCAGCCTTCGCAGCCTCAGGAACATCTTGCGGGTCCATCACAACGTCGAAGATCTTTAGACCTTTCCCGTCGTTCGCCTTCTCATCAGCAAATACTTCAAGAAGCTCTCCCCAAGTCTCTAGTCGCTTCGTAAACACAGGATAGCTAGGATCGTTGCTCTTCGCACCAAAGAAGCTTGCGGCGTCGACGTATCTCCAGGCCGGCACATCATTGTATTCAGCTTGCATTCCATTCAAGTACCGCTCGTACGTGTACCCAGCATTATTGACGATGAAGATCGTGACATCCAGATGATACCTGATAATATCCGAGAGAGACTGACATGTGACCTGAAAACTCCCATCGCCTTCGAACAAGATAGTCCGGCCTGGCAGCTGGTGATCACGTTTTGCAGCTGCGATGCCTTGGGCGGTTGGCAGCATGCTTCCAATGGCATTCCAAATTGGGCTGGCCACGACCTGACAGCTCTCCGGCAACTGAAGGGCCCTACCTCCGATCAGTGGAGTGCCGTTAGCAAAGAGCAGCGTGTCTTCTGGTTTGAGGTAGGTGGACATTGTTGGCCAGAAGTCATCCTGGGTGGTTGATTGAGCGGGAGAAGGAGGCTGTCGCTTCTGCGGTATCGTCTTGTTGTTCTCGACCGCTTCATTCCGAACCCGCTTGAGCAGCTCAATATCCGACCTAAGTGTAGCCACCAGCTGCGCGAGGGCTTCTCTGCCGCTCGACTCGACCATACTTCTCCCTTCCATAGTCGACAGCTCAACCGAGTCCAGATTGAACGATATCACATTCTCAGTTTGCGGTATAGCTGACCATCTTGAGGTATTGGTATCACTGGGCAGAGGCCCAAAGACAAGAACCATGTCACAGTTGCGGCTGTATTCCGTGGTATTTGGCATGTCCGGGCTCCACGATGGCAGAAGTTCATCGATGATACCCTTTCCAGACGTGTAGCTCATTGCCGGGATATTGGTCAATCTGACAAGCTCGTTGACCCCAGCCTGGAGTCCGAAAGGGTACGATAAAGCATCAGCAATGATGAGCGGCCTCGCTGCTTGCGCCAATCTCTTGATGATGTCTTGGACCAGGCCAGCGTCCAAAGTTTTACGAGAGACCTGGATTGGATCGTCGAGCAGCTCTGTTGATACAGGCAAGTCCACCATATCGCTAGCCAACGTTACATAGACCGGCTTCGAGCGCTGAATGGCCGTTTGCAAGGCATCGTCATACATTTCAGCAGCGTCGTTGGCATTTTTGGCAAGCCTCAGATGAGCTTGCTTGCAGACGACATGGTCGACCATCTCGCTATAGACATCCATGCCTCTTCCTGGTATCGTATGGTGTACGAGTCTGGAGGGGTCTTGCTGTCTCATGGGCTTTGAGCTGGGTGTCCCGACGAGTTGCACGACAGGGACGCTTTCCGCTTGAGAGCCTGCAACAGCGTTGATTGCCGAGAGCTCTCCGACGCCGTAAGTAGTCATGAAAGCACCTATCATGGGGCTTGGATCCATGTCCTTGGATCGATGGCGGGCGAGTTGGCTGACAGTTCTGGCGTATCCGTCTGCAGCGTAGCCGGCGCATAGCTCGTTGGCGTTTCCTATCCACTTTGACCTCGACGTCGTAACATGATCCAGTGTACGCAGGAAGAAGTCTCCGGGCACCCCGTGTATAGTGTGGCAATTAAGTTGTTGGAGTCGCCTGAACACATGTTGGGCTAATGTCCGTGGCATGTCTTCACCCGCCGTCTTAAGGCTCGCTCAATTTTTGCTGAGGGACTGCCGGTGACCTCAATAGTCTTCGGAGGTGAGAGCTGAGCGATGCCATTCTTTCCTGGGAGACAATTGTGTTAGGACATGTTAAGCAAGAAGAGGTGCAAGAAGGCTTTGCTTGGCCGAGGTTTCGGGCGGCAACGACACGTCCCTCTCATGCACCAGCCGTCCCTCCCTCCCTCCTGATTCATTAGCACCATCACCGACAAATCTACCAAAGACTCAAAGCGTCGTATGGCAGAGAAATGACCATCAACAGACCGCAAATGCGGCGTGGTAGTGTGGATATTCGGCGGCCGACTACGCAAAGTCTCAGCGCGCTGGGTGACCATGAATTCGAATGCCTGACAGTCTCATACCATTTGACAACCAATTTTAGGCCCGAGCGAGAGACGATGGAGGTCAACGACACGTCCAGCGTGGAGCATGACAGTCCTTCGGATTCCGTATACGTCCTTCATCTCCTTCTAGCTTCGCTCGACTGAACGGGACAGCTGTAGCTCTCCAAAGCTCCAGTATGCAAGGCTGAGGTACCGAAACGCGGATGTAGTCAGAGGTTACCAATCGGTCCACAGAGAACCAAGAAGGCAATCATTTGTTCTAGGGGCCGAAGTTGGTCAGCTCTTACGCAGAGTACAATGGTACAACATCAAGGGTATGAATACCATACAGAAGCACCTCTGCGACTTTCAGAACATCATTGAAGACTGTCCAGCAGCAACATGGCTCGCACAATCGCAGTTCTCGGGTCTACTGGACAACAAGGCGGAGCAGTTGCCCGAGCTTGTCTCAAAGATGGCTGGAAAGTTCGTGGCCTCACCCGCAATACGAGTGGGAAAGGAGCTCAAACTCTAGCTGGCGAGGGTGCAGAAATGGTCTCGGCGGACATCGACGACCTTGACTCGCTAGTGAAAGCATTCGAAGTTCGTCACTCCTCCATGACCAAGGAGCATAGACTTCGACTGACCTTCCTCAGGGTGTCCAAGCGGTCTTCTGCCTTACCAACTTTTGGGAGCTGCTTTTCAGCGGCAAGAGCGCAGACGAAGCCGACAAGGCCGAAGCAAATCAGGCCTACAATGTCGCTCTTGCTGCCTCAAAGACACCTACCCTGGAGCACTACCTCATGTCCACCCTCCCCAACGCCACCGAGCTCACCAAAGGCGAACGGCGGGTGCCACACATGGATTACAAAAGCGGTGTCGACGAGCGCATCAAGAAGGAGCTCCCAAACCTAGCATCCAAGACGACCTTCATCTGGATGGGCTGGTACAGCTCAAACATGGCAAACATGTTCTTCTGCCGTCCGATGGAGGTCCCGCAAACTGGCAAGTATCTCTGGACGCAGCCATCCCGCGCTGATGCCCTTTTGCCTGTCTCCGGGAACGTGACCACCAATCTGGGCCGCTTCGCTGTCGCCGTTCTCGCCCATCCAGACAAGACCCGTGGCATGTACGTCGATGTGCGTACGAACCTCATGACTTTCACCGATATCCTCAAGGTCTGGTCGGAAGTCACTGGTAAAGAAGCGGTGTATATGCCCATTGCACCTGAGGCGTTCAACAAGCTCTATGGTCCAGCTGGTGTCGAAATGAGCATGCAATATCAATCTGGAGAGCTCTGGGGTGATTGGGAACGCTTGAAGGGCGATGCTATGGTCCAGCCAGGCGATATTGGCATCAGCAAAGACCAGCTTGTTGATCTCCGTGGTGATTTGGAGATACTGAAGGCTAAGCTGTTGTAGGCAGGTAGTAGCGCATAGCTATATGGTAGGAGAGGTGTTGAATGAATTTCCAATCTTACAACGGGCCAAGAGAGCATTTCACTCGCAAGCCAGGACCAATTGACATTGCTAGATACTGACACTACGATAGATCCGGGACAGCCCAAGGCGTCCAGCTCGGGTCGAAAGTCCAGTTCCCTACCGTCCTGAACACATTGGTATCTGCTTCGCGCCCCAACAAGAAACGGCTAAAAAACGCCGCGACCTCGCTCCGCTGGTCATCCGGGAAAGCGCAATGGTCGTGTGGCCCATCCTGCGAGAACCCCTGATGATCTGGCACTCCGAGCGCCGTGAAAATGTCATTTGCAGCATTCATACACTCCCAGCAGCTCCACCCACCCAGCCACAGGAAGCCGACATTGCTGGTGGAATACAAACCACGTGGTGCAATTAGCCCGGCCAGCTCGTGATGATCCACCGGTAGCAGGCCGACAGTGTAGTTGTCCCGGCCAAAGTAGTCGAAGGCTTCGGAGAACCAGACGTTCTCCCCAACGATTTCCTGTGCCGTTTGCGTGAGGAGGCCTTGGTTCACCAGCATGTCCCGGCTGGTGCGCCAGCATGCGTCGCCGCCGGAGCCCGACTCCTGTGGGATGGTCAGGGCAATACGCTCATCGAAAGCACCGGCGACCATGGCACCTTTGCCGTTGCGGGAGCAGCCTGTGACTGCGACACGCTGGGGATCGATGCCGACTTCCGGATGCGCTTCGAGGGCATCGATGATGCGGGAGGAGGCCCAAGCCCAAGCCATCAGCGCGCCGGCAGTGGTGTCGCCCGAACTTCCATACAGATCGTAGAACAGGCCGACGCCGCGGCTGGATTGGTCGTTTTGCTGAGCGATGGCGTCGACATTGAGCGTGATGGTGGCGACTTGGGGTGGGATTGGTACGGTAGTACCGCCGTAGACGATGATTGCTGGCGCTTTCTTCTTCTTCGTCTGCTTGCTAGCAGGGTCGATGGGGACAGAGAACGTGATCGTGTTATCGTCCGACAACCCGGTAACAATGTGGAGGGTGTCATTCGAGAACATCGAGGAGAAGACTGGTGGCTTGGATGGTTTGTAACCCAGCTCATATTTCTGGGACGATTTAGTATTGCAGACGGAAGGGTGGAAGACTTCGCACTCACCTCAAACAGCTCCCGGATCTGTGCTGCCCTGCATTGCCACTGTGCTGTGGACTTCACTTTCCGTCCATTGAGGAAGTGGAAGGGATCAGGAAGGACGTATGTCTGGTTCTTGAGTTCGAGGTCCGAAGGAAGCTTGGTGCAGTGCTTTGGAACTGCAGTTCGTTCGACATTTGAGCCTGCGGCGAGGGTAGCAAAGGCGCCGAGAAGCAACGAAGTATAACGCATCTTTGCGAGGATGAGCCGCCTTGAAGCCTGTCCATTGTGTGCAACTCGCCCATGTTTATACCTGTGTCGACGTAGATTTCACCTGCTATTCAGCCGCGAGAGAGTGGTACCGCTTAAGCGGGGCTCCACGGGGTGGTATTGATTAATACCTGCAGACAATATGGATGGTGTCTCGGTCTATACATCTGCCGAATGCATTGCTTGAGAGGGGTCCCACTATAGGTATCGAAGCTTTTGGCGGCTAAAAGGTCAAGGCGGGTCGATTAGTTTCCAAATATCCTTGATACTCCTACCCCATACGTCCGGTCACCCATATACACAGTTGACCCGGCTGATTGAAAAGCTCAGCTATCATCATCCTCCCCAGCCGTACGCGTGACATTCCCCGCCAGCACAGCATCCAAGTAGTCCCAGTCGATATTCGGCGAGCCAACCTCATACTCTCCTCCAAACTTCTCCTGCATTCCTTCCCCGATGTCCAACCCTGTCATCTCGTCCATCATCTCTGCGCCCTCTTGGCTCCACATCGGCCCCTGCTCAACGTTCACATCTGTCACCGAAGCGTTACTGCAGATCAAAACCGCTTGCTCGCGGGTCGTGATGTCGCTTTGGTCCAGGCCGAAGTTTCGCCATACCCTTGCTCTGAACTGCTGCAGATACTGCCAGCTCTCGTGACCGCCTTCCAGTAGTGGTCGCTTCGTTATCGTATGCTCTGCACCAGCTCCCGCCACGATACCGCCATCAGGACCAAGAAGCGCGAAGACAAGGTCGATCGCTTGTCTCGAACGAGCTGCGTGTGCTGAATTTGGCTTGTCCAAAAGATCCGTTAAGAGGAGCATGATGGCGTTTAGAGGTTGATGGTTGCCTGGCCAGCTCCAGTTGAAACAGCGGAAGGCTTCTGTTGAGGCGATTTGTCCGATCTTCAAGCAGAGGCTGTGGCATGACTGTATTGCTCTGCGGTCACATTAGCCGTGGCTCTAAGGGCGAGGTGGGAGGCTTACTGAGAATATAAATCGGGCCACAAGTATCCCAGCTGCGACCGCAGGACGGGATGACAGATGATAGAGAATGCTTGGTCCATGTAGACCGACAGTAGCAATCTGGCCCACCTGTTGAGGATAGGGTTGTTCTCGAAGTCGTCACTTGTTGTGAGCTGCCGAGCTGATGTCGATGAGGAGTCTGGTATGCGAGAGATGCGCCAGTTGAGGTCTTCTCCGAGTAGCTTGAACTCGCTTCGCATCGCGACCAGAGCGGTCGTTGTCAACGGTACGTTGGAGAACAGACGTGCCAATGTCCGGCGCATCACCACTGCCTAGGTCAGCAAAGGGAAACCAGACTTTACAGCAGACACTTACAGGTGTATCGGAGTTTGCCAGCCGCGAGAATCCCAGTGGTAGATACCATCGATCGGTCATATCCCGGTTGGCTCGGATCTACGACACTATGGTGAGTTTGTGTGCGATTACGTACGGCAAGTGTGTAGTTCGCACCGACGGGAGTGCCAACAAACTGCTCTTTAACCTCAGAGATCCCTCTGACATCCCACGCCTGAAGGTCGAGAAGTGGTGGGAGACCTGCGGCAGTCGCTATGAGAGTGTCGACGTGGACCACGTGCCTTGCAGTGACCGAGTCAGCTTTGTTTGGTGGTTCATTCTGGATCTGCCACTTACCACCATACCCTTCGTCGTATCTCAGCGTCAATGGCGGGGACAGTGTCTCCATAGTGACTTGGGTCCTTGTGCAGCCCCAGGAAGAAGGCCACTCTGAGAGCGAGACCAACGATCGGAACGCAGGCCTACAGAGGTGTCAGTCAGTGAGCGATGGGCGACTCGTGACGGTCAGTGTGGCTCACTAATGGCTCCTCCTCTCGTTTACACGTCGAGTTCAGTAGCAGGTAAGCGGTAAGGGTTTCGATCGTTGGAACTTTCGGGAAAGCTGACAACTCCAATCCTTGCGCTCCCAGCTTGAGCAAACGGTCTGACACTTGGTGTGGTCTGGAGCCTTCGGTTGTGCTGGAACCGTTACCAGAGCTCGCAACTGAACCAGCATAACACACTGCGACCAGGAGCGTGGCAAATGACATCGAGGCTTGAGCGCCGGTATTCGCAGTTTCCCACAACTCTTCGTAGGTCTGGCGGAAGGTAGGTACGTGGATCACTGGCACGATCGGGTGGTAGCCGCGTAGGTAGTTCGCTACCAAGCGGTCACAAACATCTCTTGGTGGAAGCTGGCTTGCAAACTCCGGACTCTGAGCGAGTGTACGCATCGGTATGTCGCCGCCATGAGCCCACTCATATCCGCCTAGCCGAAAACGACCACTGAGTGCGGCAGGGCGAACGCCACCCGCTCTGCGTTGCGTAGCAGGACGCTCTTCCTCAGATTCGCCGGCGGAGCTTTCTTCGGTCTCAGGGGAAGTGGAGCCTGAACGCAATAAGTATCGAGCTTCTCTCGCGAGAACTTCGTCGAGCTCAGCTACCTCTTTGGCCATGGACGCCCAGAAGGATGGCTCGGCATAGCGTGCAAAACCGCCATTGTGGACAGAGAGGTGGCCGTCTAATGGATGTAGAGGCTCGGGTTCCTGGATGCTTGGGGTCGAAACATCTGTGATTGACTGCGCGCGTGAGGTCGAGGCTATGCTGCCAACGTTGCTTTGAGTCTGCAGTGCTTGGACCATTCGACCGAGCGTCTCGACACGGTCCTTGATACTTTGTAGTCGATTGGACGAGATCGTCACCGGTGGGGATGGTTCGTTGTCTTGACTTGTCGTACGTGATGGTCCTGCGGGCTCAGCGGGAGTTTCCTCTGTGGATTCGTCAGTGAACAGTAGGACTATGTTGTGGCAGAGCGACTCACCAACGAAGCGAAATGTTGGGGATGGCTGGGGGAGCTGGTCCTCGTACACACACTGCAATCAACAGTCAGTCTTCCGACGCTCTTGAGGGGGTGGCTCCGGGGGGTCATCAGAGTGCTTCTTTTGGCAAGCCAGACGTGCCCTGGAGGTGCATGCCTGTCCCCGGCCGTGATGGTAGCCTTACTGTTGTGCCGGCCTCTTTACAGCGGTTACATCTAGGCCGAACACGATCGCAACGGATTTTCCTTCGTCTGTGTTCCCAGATAAGTATACGTTCAAGGGTCAAGCTCAATCTCAAGCATACCTGCAACTTCGACATGTGTTGACCGATCGTTCTGCGCTTCGGGGAGGCATTGCTCTTGATATTGACCGTTCGTCCTGGTATCTGCTTGCTGAGCGCGAGTGTGTGAGTAGGATTCTGAACCAACATCTTCGAAGTCTTTATACACTCCCCTCCACATCGCTAGTCGTCCCTCAACAGGATGATTTGTGTTGTTGGTTTCAACACAGATACGCCGCCAGGGCCGCTGGCTCGACTTAGTCACACTCCGTGCTATAGAGCATTCGAGCACTGTTTACGACCAAGCTGAGCTCCAACGACGCGGTACAGCGTTCAACGTATCGCCTACCAATGGACTAGGTCGCTTGTGCCGGTCCGGCTAAGGCCAGCCTCGCGGCAGCCAGTGGCTTACGAACGGCGGTCATCGGTTCAACCTTCGGTAGCACTGGGCTATACCTGGTCGCCGTGGTGCCTGGTCATCAACAGGCCTTTCGAGCTCTCAGGGCAGTCGGTACACGCGAATATCGGTGGTGTGTCTACACCGAATTTGACTCGGACTGCTGTTGCTTCTCCATCGGCCCATCGTATCAGGAGCCAGGGGCAAGACCGACATGGCAGAGCGGCGCAAGCGGCGGAAACGACGGCTGAAGAATCCGCACGAAAGAGCAGCGTCCGTAAGTTGGTGGCACGTCATCGCAGGATCCAAGCATGAGAAGCTTTCGACCTCCCCTGCAGTCTCGTCTCTCCAGGATGAACGCGAGCACTTCTTCGAAGGCGATGAGGCCTCCTTCACCCGTTGTCGAGATGGTGAAGAGCAGCGGTCGCCAGCTTTACCACAACGTTACTCGCGTGCCAAACGATATCGAGATCTCTTCGGAGGTGTTCTTCGTGTCGGAGCATGATTTGAGCGACCGATCTCCTTCTGGGGCTGCTTAGCACGCTTGTTCAGCGCCATTTTTCGCTTTGTCAGGTTGCAGGTGGAAGGCACTATCCACTACCTTATGCAAGAGGCAGATCGAACGCAGGAATGGCATTGTATGGTTGTTCAAAACACGCTGTATTCTAGCTTTACTGGGTGATGGAGACTACATGGCTCCACGTGCAGCAGCTTAACTCGGATACTCCACAACGCTCTCTTGGATCCAACGGCACCAATGGACCAACCCACAAGCAATGCGACCCTCGGACTACTACCTTGCCACTGAACATGAACTGCCGGCAGACGAAGGCCATATGACATTCCATCTCATATCCTATCGCCCTCTAATATTGACCTGGCCTCCTGACTCTTCCACCAACTCACGCCCTCCTTTCCAGGATACTCATACTTGTCCATACTCTCCGGCTTCATCTCCACGGAATACCCAGGCTCTGTCGGGGTGGTGTAGTAGCCATCCTTTATGACTGCCGGCTGGTAGAAATGCTCGTGCAAATGGTCCACGTATTCAAGTACGGACAGCTTTCCGGAGACGACGACATAGTCGATTGTGCTCAGGTGCTGAGTGTACTCGGGTAGACCAACACCGCCAGAGTGCGGAACAATCGGAATGTTGAATTTCTTTGCCATGAGAAGCACCGCGAGGACTTCGTTCACGCCTCCCATTCGGCAGGCGTCTATTTGGCATACGTCGATCGCTCCTTGCATCAGTAGTTGCTTGAAGATGACTCTGTTCTGGCACATTTCGCCCGTTGCAACTCCGATGCCATGTTGTTTGAGAGCTTCGCGGATGGCTTTGTGGCCGTAGACGTCGTCTGGTGATGTTGGCTCCTCTATGAACCAGGGCTTGAACTCGGCGAGATGTTGCATATATTCGATTGCTTCTGGGACGGACCAGACCTGGTTGGCGTCTACCATGAGGACGTTTCCTTTGTCGTAGCCAATGACATCGCGTGCAATGGCCAATCGCTTTCGGTCCTGCTCGATGGATGTGCCGACTTTGAGCTTGAAATGCCTGTATCCATGGCTAAGGGTTTCCTGCAACAATGCCTTCATCTTGTCTTCTCCATAGCCCAGCCAACCGGCGGAAGTTGTGTATGCCTGGATGTGGTGGTCAGCATGTTCTCCAAGATCGAGAAAAATTCAAGATGAGATGGGAGTGTCCCTACCGGCACTGCTCGATTGTCCTCAGCCTCCTTCATGCGCTGAGCCTTCCCAGCTTCTAGCCCCTTCAGCATATCCAAAGCCTCCTCAGGCGTAATAGCATCCGTAATATACCGGAAGTCTATGCACCTCACAAAATCCTCCGGACTCATCTCCGCAATGATCCGCCATACAGGCTTACCCAGCACCTTCGCCCACAAATCCCAGATGGCGTTGACCAAAGACCCAAGAGCAAGATGAATGACACCCTTTTCCGGCCCAATCCATCTCAAGTGCGAATCTGAGACCAGGTACCGCCATGTCTTGCCCCAGTCTGCCACAAGGTCTTCCAGCTTCTTGCCTTTGACACGGTCGGCGAGGAGGGATATTGCTTGACAAACGATCTCGTTGCCGCGGCCGATGGTGAAGGTCATGCCATGGCCGGAGTGATCGCTATCTGTGTGGAGGATGCAGTAGGCGGCGCTGTAGTCGCCAGCAGCGTTCATGGCATCGCTACCGGTCTTGTCTAGGGAGGTCTTGCTGTGTTAGTTGAGTGAACGGTGGGCTAAAGGGTGGATGGAAGCATACTGGGAAGCGGACGTCCCGCGTCGTACAAGATGTGATGGTCACCATTGTTGCTATATCTTCTAGTTCAGATGGAGGAAGAGACAAGGTACTTCGGAGGAATGAGAGTATGAAATGTGAATGAGCCGTTGGGAACTGTCCTGTACTTAGCTGAATCGGCGTCAATGGTCGTCGTTCTGATCGGTACACTACTGGAGCCGTGGTCCCAACACAATGGCCTCAATGGGTGTTGTCGGCGAGACGCGGTCCAAACAATCAGCAAAAGTTCGTCATGCTTCGGCAAAACGAAGACCGATAGGCACGAGAGCGGGCGGGAGATTGGTGGAAGAGGTTGTTGCGGCGCCGATTTAGGAGGTCGCAATCGCCGAGACGCTAGACCGAATCGGGACTTTCACATGCAAGACGTGTTTTCGGACATCACCTCCTTCCATCCCACCTTGACGGACGGACTTCACGGACCTTCTGGACCTTCTAGACGAAAGTAGAGACGACAATGCTTCGTCCCGAACAAGCTGATCATTCCAGTTCTAAATTCTACCTATATCTTTCCCCGGTCGAGGAACTTGTTCGGCACCTCAATCTTCTGGTACCTTACGAACTCGGCCACACACTTGCCCAAGAAATCGTATGTACTATTGCTGTTCACACCGCGATCCATGTGATCGTGTAAGACAAAGTGGACGGCCAGGACGTTCTTGAACTCGTAGCGGTCGATGCGCCCGCCCTTGTATTCGTCTCGCAGCAGCTCTTTGATCTTCGCAGTGGAAAGCAGGCTGCGGAGCCACTCGTACTCATCCGCATGGCGGACGAAGAGGCCGATATTGACGTTGCTGGACTTGTCTCCGGATCTCGCATGAACGACGTAGCCGATCGGAGCCAGCGTGGTTGGGCCAAAGGACTTCAGATCTGCAGGTCCTGGCTCATCGTGTGTAGGTTGCTCTGCCGGATATGTCTTCGTGGAAGTGGGAGTAGGGATATCAATGTCCTGTCCGCCGACATGGACTTGCTGCTTCACCAAGGACTGCTCCATGAGTGAGACGTAGTACTCGTAATACACCTTCGGCTCGCTCTGTCTGGTGTCAAGATGGAATGTCGCTGCCGGATAGGTGATGTTGAGCACATCGATGCAAGGCCGGAAGAACTTCTTGTGGCTGATGGCCTCTCGGTCTCTCGCCTGAGCAAATACTCTGAAATCGACAGTAGCAGAGGCCTGCGTCCTGGCGTCCTCTGCAACTGATCCGTAAGTGTCGAAGACGAGGCAGTGGAACTTGTCCAGACCTGTAACGGCTTTGAGACGCTCCCTGACCTGGGCCTCGAGCATCTCGGCCTTTTCTTTCACGTCAAGCCCGACAAGGAACCAATGCATCTCGGCTTGGTAGCCTCCCTGGACGGTGAAACCGACCTTGGTCGTCGGCGGAGGTGGCATGCCCTGAATCCCGCTCAGTCTCACTCGGTTCTTACCGACTGACTCCAGTTTGGCGTTCGTGATCTCTGCAGTCACATCGCTATTGAAGTACCAGGGTCCTTGGATCTCATACATGAGCTGGCTCGTACAGGTCTCCACTGACACCTCGGCGTCGAAGAAGCTGGCCTTAGTAAGGACGACATCCCCGTCTGCTGCGACTTCGGCGATGGGAAAGCCAGTTTCCACGTTCTTAGGAAAGCGTTTGAAGCCGGTAAAGTTGGCTCCGGTCATGTACCCAGTACACTCGATCAGATGCCCGGCCATCAGAGCACATGCCAGCTCTTGATGCTGGTCTTCTCGCCAGCCGTGCCACCAAGCGGCTGCGCCGACAGCTGGACTGGCGTCTGCTACACGGCCGCACAGTACCTGTGGTAAGCATTGATGTCAGCATCAGTCTGTACCAATTCCTCCGGGCCTCTCGAGTAAGTCTTGTTCCAAATTTAAAACGTACAATATCGGCGCCTTCGCGGAGAGCGCGTGCAACACCCCACGCCCCCAAGTAACACTGTGCAAAAAGAACTTCCTCACCACCTTTGACATAATCGATGGAATCAACCTAGTCAACGCAATTCAGGTCAGTGGAACTTCCAGTAATGGTGTTCAGGAGCAGACGTACGTAGTGCTTGAACGCCCTCCCTTCCCGCATGAGCTTCTTGACAGTGTCGGTGACAACATCTAGATGAGCGTCAGCTCTCGCAATCTCTCATCTCAAGCTCACAACAGCATGGCATACCTCCATCAACATACGCAACGTTCAAATCCAACCCCTTCTCCTTCACAATCCCAACAATCCTCTCATGAAGCTTCTCCGTATCAGTAGCTCCAGCATTGACAGCTACCTTGATACCATTCTTCTTCAAACCTTCCAAAGCAGGAGTAATTGCATGAACGAATGTCTCCTCGTAAGAGAACTCCTCCAAGCCCATTGCTTTACCTGCTCCACGAGCACACATGTTCCACTCAGACATCCAGTCGCCGCAGAAGACGTCGGCTTCCTTTGGCTGCGCGTTGGCCAGCATCGCGAAGATCTCATGGCGGTCCACATTGGAGGCAGCTATCTGTGCGATGCGCACTGGCGGCTTGCTTTGGGATGTTGCTGACGGAGACATGGTGGACAATGGAAAGATGATGATGGAGGAGACGGTTTGGATATGAAGTTGTCAATATGGAAGAATTGAACTTGTGGTCTTACCGGTTCTCCATTGATGTCCCTGCGCAGGTAGAGCCATATGTAGTTACGTATCCATGTAGAGTTCTCCTCGGGAGGAGTAAGGTCGAGGTTGAGGGGCATAGTTGGAGATGCGGCGGATGTTCTCCGACTTACAAACATGACGCCTCAAGGTCCTGTCGAGGTCCTGTGTCTGGAAATTGCACGTCAGCGCGGGTACTGAAGTCCGGTGCCATTGTCAAGAAGCTTGTATTCGGGAGGCTGTCCGTCTGTCCTTGCAGGGTAGGTCTGGAGACGGGAGATGTTCGAGGTGGGGGGAAGCTTCGAACGCCAGCCCGGGTGTGTTGCAAGGAAGGCATCCACTCAGACCGGACGAAGAGAAGATATAAGAAAATGCTATGTCATCTCCAGTCATCTTCAAAACAGTCGACTCGAACATACCAGGTACCAAAAGGGAACACTCACAACCCATCAGTAGCAATAGGAAAAACTCCTGCCCCAACAACCTCCCTCTCAGACGACCCAGTCAGTCCCCCGTAATTCACAACATACAACCTCCCCGTCTCAACATCACCCTTCGCCCTTCCAAATTGACAAGCAGTCGGTCCAACCAGCCTACTCTTCTGCCCACTAGCCACACCCTTCACGCTCCCTTCCTTCACACCAACCTCCAGCACCGCACTAGTAGACCCACTCGCAAGCCATGTCCTTCCCTCTGCATCTAGCACCGAAACATCCGGTCCACCGCCTCCACCTTGCCCGTTTGACTCCCAGTGAGCGGACCAACAGGCGCGCGAGCGAGAGGCGGGTCCCTGCCTGTGTTTGTGAAGTACAAGTACCTCTCCTCGCCGGAAGCGAATTGCACGCCATTGATGCCCAATCCCAGCGATGCTGACGCATTCGGCGGCATCGCCGGACCTCGAGGGCGACGCTGTGTGCTCCCGTCGCTGCGTCGAGACGGTACGCCGACCCGGCCACGGGGTCCGCGGTGTTGTTGGGGGAATGAAAGATCGTGCGGAGCTTGCCGGCGTGGGCGGGGAGGTGTTGTTGAGATGGTCCGGAATCGAAGGTTGCCGGAAGAGAAAGGAGGGGTGGAGGGAAGACGGGGACTGCGTAGGTCTTCATGACCGAGAAACTACTCGCCGCCAGGATGAGTGACAGTAGGAAAGACGATACCAGGACAAGCAGCCATAGCTGGGGCGAGGATAAAGTCGGAATCTGAAGAAGTAGAATGGTAGCCTTACAATACTGCGGCTGGGAACCTCGCTGGATTTATACGCTGGCAAAATCATTGCCCCGATGCTAGTAAAGGTCTTGATGACGGCGTTAGAGTGCTTGATCAACGCAGAGTCAGCCTACGCATGAAGAGAACATGCCTGCGAACAAGGCAAAGTGGCAGTAGCGCTCTGCAACGAACACTGCCATTGGGGCCGCGATTATAGGATGCTGTCGTGCACATCAGAATACATGCGGATGTTCTGAGCTTTGAAGCACGTTCTCAGCTTGGGGAGGGATGAGGCGGTCATGACTAAGACTACTTCGGTACAAAAGCCTAGTAATCTTCTCAGCCTCTCTCTCTCCCTCCGTTCAGCAAGTAACGCTTCTGCACAGCTGAGCTGAGTACAGTACACCTCATCTCCTCGATGACGAAGCCGGAGTTTCGGTTCTGCTCGAGCTCATCGGTGGCGGCGGAGGCAGACTCCAATCCATAAATTGCGACTCGCGATACGCTCCAGAAAGCGGCCTCTCGGCTCGCAGCGGTGAGCTCCACGGCGGGAGAGGTAGAGAAGATTCCGAAGTCATCTGCTCAAACCCAGCATCTGGCAATTGCGGAGACGATTCTCGAAGTGCTATTGTAGGTGCTTCCGAGAGCATTGTATGTGGCAGCTGGTCCGCAGACTCGGCCTCATTGTCATCGTTCTCGTCGATTAGAGGCAGCTGCAGCAGCGAGGCCTGCGTGGGCACGACGGTGCTAATTTGTGACTGATGTATCGCAGGCGGCGAAGAGGGTATCCTCTCAACTGCATCATCTGGTAGTTCGGCCGTCACGTGTGGTGCTGGCACAGGAGGCGGTGAAGGCACCTGTTCATCAAGAACGAGAGTGACATCTCCAGGCTCATCACTACCGTCGTTGCTGTTCAATTGAGCCCACGATTCTACTTCCACACCACCTGAGCAAGCTTGAAGCAGCTCGTCCTGAAGTTGCCCTGACTCGGCGGAGCTTTCCTCCTGCACAACAGGTAACTGCATAGGCGCATTCGAATTAACTCGAGCGTTGCCTAACCGACAGCCACGGTCTAGGTCCTCGTCGTCGTCCGTCTTGCTGTCCGCATGCGGCTCATGGATAGCCGGCGGTGCTGGGCGCTGCGTCTGAGTCCAGCCAAATCTTGCAGCGTCTCGATCGAGAGCTGCATTGACAGGATCGAACGTGGCTTGTGTGTAGCCAGTGTAGGCTTGAGCGTCGTTGTAGGCGTCATACTGGTGGCTATCCTTGCCGACATCATCCGAAAGCAACTCTGCGGAGTCGCACTGTGTGTCCTGAACGGTCGAGACCCTCTTCAAGGTCGGAGGTGACTTCGCTTTTGGTCTTGCGACAGGCGACTTCACGGGACTTTCCACCACTACTGTGTTCGACAGATCGAGGTCTTCGGGTTGTGAATCCTGCACTGTGGCGGTGCGACGAAGCTTTCGCGGTGGCGGCCTCTGGCTCGGTGAGTGATGTGGCACATCAGTAGGTAGAACTGCATGTAGATCTGGCGTAGCAGCACGCGGCGTTGTATCATTTAGGAGCACCTTTTGGGTCTGTGTTCGAACTTCGTCCTTCCGACTCGAGTTCTGGCTTTCCGGTGCGGAGTCGTCAGGCGCAGCTGACTGTACGTTGGTGCTACGCTCCTTCAGAGGCGACTTCTGCATATTCGCTTTACGCTTCGAGTCTCGAATCGAGAATCTCGTGCTTGGGGGCGTCTGCGAAGATGGAATTTCTTTCTTGAGTGGTTTCGTTGGCGTTTGAAGACTGACTTTCTTGTTGGGCCGCGCCGAATCAATCCCACTGTCTACTCGAGGTGAAGAAGGAATGTCTTGCTCTGACGTCTCTGGAATCTCGGGCATATTCTCTGTGTCGAATCTGTCGTTCTGTGCCTCGCGTTGCTGCCCGTACATCTGTTGATCGGGCATTTCCTCTACTCGCTGTCCTTCTTCGTCGTCGTCCTCCCAAACCTGAATATCACTGTCGTCGACGCCGTGCTGTCTGCCTAAAGGAAAATCCACCATTTGCGTCAGGGTAGACTGCCCGCAGTCCTTACTGCTCAACTTCGATTTGCGCTGCTTCTTCCTCGGTCTTGGCTCCTCGAACTCATCATCACTCGAGATGGAGATAGTGTCGCTGCTTCCACTGGGCGTGCTGACGAAGTCGAGCTGTGTCAAAGTCGATTGCTTCTTCGGTAGTGCAGGTACGACTGGTCGCTCTCTAGCAGACCTTCTTCTGGTTGGGAACTTCTGCTGTCGTTTCGGTCGTGATACAGGCTCATATGTTGTCTTCGGCGCGTTCCTCGAGGGCATAGCGTCGTCCTGTGAATGTTGAGTTGAGCGCGGACAGCGACGACGCGTGGGTTTTTTGGATGACGCGATGGAGTTGGTAGGCCGAGCGCAGCGAGTCATGTTCCTTGGCACTTCTCTGGACTCCATCTCTTCCAACTGACGGCTTCGACTTCAACTTCAACAAACTGAAAACACTTCAACGAGCAGCATGGAAGCTACGACAGGACCAAATGCCCATGAAAAGCCTCCGTTAGGTATCAAGAAGATATACAAGAAATTCCAGAGGCTGGACAGGGCGGCTCTAGATCGCGAGCGAGACTCACTGGACTTCAGCCGTGACAACAACGTCGACCCCGAGGTCCGACAGTCGCAACTTCTCAAACTGTCTAGCGAAGTGAGGCAAGCTTTCGTTGATTTCCTTGAAATTGACAACGCCACCCTGGATGGGACAAAGCCATCAGATGCCATGCCAACGGTGTACGAAGTGGCGGCGGTGCCCGGTAAGTAGCAGTCATACTTCTCTCCCCAGCATCATCTGAGAAAGGTAGGACTATACATCTATCCTTCTCTAGTACCTTCAGACGTACAGCTTGCTATGCTCGAAAAGCTATTGCTACGAGATCTCTGCAACCCAGACCACAAGACAAACGTCCACATCCATCACAATGTCCCTTATCCTGATCAGCGGGCGGACAGATCAACCGCGTCGTACTTTGACGCTTGTTCATCATCTCTTGACTTCCAACCAAAAGACCCGACCATACACAAGCCATTTAACACGTCTCAGTACCTCAACAAGAAGCTCCGATGGATGACTCTAGGAGGTCAGTACGACTGGACAAACAAGGTCTACCCCTCTGGATCTCCACCACCATTTCCACAGGACATCAAAACGCTTGTGGAGCATCTCTTCCCAATGAAAGCGGAGGCTGCCATTGTAAATCTCTACTCCCCTGGTGATACGCTCAGCCTGCATCGCGATGTCAGCGAGGAATGCGATCAGCCGCTCGTCAGCATCTCTTTGGGGTGTGATGGAATCTTCATTGCTGGGCTTGAGGGCGAAGACGGGAATGGTGGACCCAGAGTAGCTGTCATGAGACTCAGGTCAGGCGATGCCGTGTTGATGAGCGGCGAAAGTCGATATGCTTGGCATGGTGTCCCGAAAGTGCTCGAAGGGACGTGCCCAGAGTGGATGAAAGACTGGCCAGGCATGCACTCTGGCTCGGACGGTAGTGGACGATTTGCTGGCTGGGGAGGCTGGATGGCGGGTAAGAGAGTCAATCTGAACGTTCGACAAATGTTTGCATGATGAAGAGCAATGGTCGAGACCGTAAGCATTCCCAATGCTGGACGAATGCTGGAGCTAGCTCTGAACCAAGGCCCAAGCATCCTTCCCTATTCACATGCACGTTTTGGAGGTGAATCCGCTCACCCGCCGCACCTGGAATGTTCTACAGATGGTGCGAAGCTTTGCAATTCCTGGAACCCTGCTCGGACAGCCTTCTAGCGTACGGGCTTCGTTGCAAGCACACTTCTAGGCAGTTCACCTAGGCCAGCAAGCTGAGAACTTCACCTTGCCGCAACCACACCGCGCACAGCACATCTCTCCGTACGAGTTCAGGAGACATGGCAGAAGATCGGCGGCAGCACCACCTGGAGGACAACAGAGAAGACGACATGGTGGAGACTATGGCAGAGTACATGGCAGCTAAGGAGGCCGAGAAGGCGACTGGCAACGGCTTCGACTTCGAGGAACATGGCATGCAGCTGATCACCCATCCCTCCTATGGGGCTACAGACGCAGCTACGATCGGCACGAACGCCTTTATGGCCGAGAGTTCATTAGTCCCGCTAGAGCCCACCTCAGCATCCAATACACTTCAACGGATGCGCGCCAACAACAACCTCCCTCTTCCTAGACGAATCCAGCTTCCACCGGCTCAGCATGCTCGCACGGAAGACGGTACGAACGCACTGGAGTATTGTACGCTTGAAGAGATCATTGCGGTCAACAGCGTGATGTACGCAGGATCCTACATTGGTCGGCTCGATTCTCCTCAGCAAAGTCATGAGGCGAAGAGCAGGGTGGCCATCTGGCAAAATGCCCCGCGGCTCGATGCCCACTATCAACCTGCCAACACCACCTTCCAGCCCGGGCTGCACAACTCACAATTTGCTCCGCTTGACTCGGATGTTGTCGCCATCGCCCCATTCAGCCCCTCGACACTCCCCTGGCAGCATCCACCGCAGCAAAGCTTCCCAACCCAACCGACACCCGTCCACAACGGCACCATCGCTCTGCCACAGAGCATCCCACAATCCAGTCCATCTCCACAATGCCGTCCCCAGAAGAAGAGAGCCGACAGACTCACCCCGCTCCCCCGCTACCCCGAATCCGACCCCTCCCACGCCAGCCACCCCTCCCACCCCGCCAACGCCCTTCTCACATCCACTTACCGACCCGCCGGCCACAAACCCGTCTCCGTCGACCCCTACCTAAGCAAACCCTACGCCACCGAAATCGCCTGCATCATCCGCCTCTTCAACCACTCGGAGTACCACTCGCACTACCGCGACACCAACGCCGCGTTGCGTACGTTCGCATGCATGATGTGGGGGATCGAGGACTGGAAGATCTGGATGGGGGAGACGCCGATGCCGGATGTGAAGGAGGGGAGGGATAGTGAGGGGGCGGCGCTAAGGAGGTTGGAGGGGTTGATCGCGCGGTTGAGGGGGGTGAGCCGGTGTCATGCGGTGATTTTGGAGGAGTGCACGGGGAGGGAGGATTGGAGGGTTAGGTTGGGTGTGTTGAGGGAGTGAAGAAGGGGTGGAAGGGCGGTTGAAGGATGCAGTGTGGGTTGGGACAGCTGGGACACCATTGCAACATCACAGTGGCCACAGTCGTCTCCGGCATGTGGAAGCCTTCGTGGCACTCCGTAACATGAGTGCGTTATTCTGTTGCGGTCACGACGCGGAGAAGATGCTAGATCGATTGTTCATGGTATGTAAGGTAGTAGCTTTAGCAATAATTCCTTGTCGAAATGCCCTCCTGTCCATCGACTCGCAAGCCATTGTCGTAAACTGATCCGTCCCTCGCTTTTGCCGTCACCCTCATACGCAGGCAAACGTAACAGAGCGCTGGCCCCCCGCAGAGCTGTCGAAGCAACCCGTCCTTCTTCCCTCAAGCAAAAGCAAAAATTGAAAAGCAAAACCTCCTTCCTCATCGTAATTCATATCTTCGTACCGTCGTCAGTACCTATAGCACCACTCACACATCCCACTTTTTAACTTCCGCAACAGGATAGTCAGGGCTGCAAGGATCGTACTCCACCGTCTTTGCACTCGCTCTAGCTTTGACCCTACGCCAGAGCAGCCACACCATGATGTCCTTCACAATAGCCAGCACCGCATACGCCGCAGCCCCGATGGCGATGCCGAGCAAGAGGACCCGGTCGGCTGTCGTGGCAAGGTCCAGAGTTGAGCGGCAGAAGCCGAGAGGGCTGTAGGTGAAGACGGAGATGTAGGCTAGCGCTGTGATGATGTTAGCAGAGTCTTGATAGAGGACGTGAGGGTACGTACCGATGCCACTGCCGATCGCAGCGAAAGCATTCCCGATGAAGGAGAAGCCGACGCATCGCTCCCAGAGCCCAAAGCTCAGAAGCGTGTAGACCGATGCACAGGCAATGAGCGCCAGCACGGTATCAAAGCTGGCACGAAGCGGCTCCCAGCCGAAGCCCACCATGCTTGGAAGCGCAGCGAGGGTGAAATTGACCTCCCTCACTCGGTCGCTGGTCTCGATGAGCGTCGCCGTAGTCTCCTTCTGCATATTCTGGTATTCTTTCTCCTTCTCAATACGCTGTTGGATCCAGCGGTCGGAAGCTTCGCGCTCCTCCCATAGTGCTTGCTGATGAATGGTCATGAGCTTATTGACAACTGAGATGTCACCAGTGATAGCGCCCAGGCCTGTAATGAACTCCTGCTGCTGCTTCTCCCGCTGGAACGCTACAAGCTGCGTCAGAGCCTCGATGTCACCAGCTGCATTAATGAGGCCAGACCTTAGCGATTCAAAGCCGTTCTTGACCTTGGCGGCGGATTCACCTGCCGTGTTGGCGATAACCACACTCAAGCCAGCGACGTCGTCTTTAGCCCACTGAACGCCGTTGCGAATGTCATGCACTCCTGTGGCGATGTCCCGAAGACCTTCGTGCGCTCGCTCCAGCTCTGCCCAGAAGTTCTTGATGTGCTCGATCTGCTGCTCATTCCCGGCTGCTAAGTCCATCTGAAATTGAGGCATGGCTGTGGCGAGCTTGCTGAACTCTGCCTTGAGGTCGTTGAATTGCTCGAAAGCATCCTGCAGCGACTCACTGGCGGTCACAGCTGTGTTCGCGAGGACTTTGCCGATGTGGATCTGGTTGTCCTTCTCAATCTCGCTACGCACTGCGCGGCAGTAGAGGTGCGCGTTCTGGCGGTTGTTGCTGTAGCTGGTCCAGGCCTGGGTAGAAGCGCCCAAAGCCTTGCGGCACTGCTTTAGGTTCGCTTGAGTGATCTCATCGTAGTACTGGAAGGTGTTGCTCTGTTCAGTGGCTTCCTGCTTCCCCCAGAATCCACGGGTGCCGCGCTTCTTGTTAGCTTGGGTCGAAGGAACGAAAGATTTGCATGCATCTGGGACCGGATAGTCTGCGCTGTTGAGTTCGCAGACCGCAAGGCGAGCCGAGTAAATGTCGGCTTCCTCATCGATGAAGAGGTCAGACCCACGCTTGAGCTCAGATTCATCATCGGGGTTAAAGCCTTCCAGCGCAGAGCAGGTATGCAAGAGGGCGCTTGTGGCGAGCTGAGCACACGGTGGCAGAGTCTTGACGTGGTTTGCAATGCCTTGCAGATACTGCAGCCGATCGCGCACGGACTCGAACACGATGCTGTGGTCGAGGTCGACATCCGGAATCTTAATGGGTGCCACCGCTGTGGGACCTGTCGAACGTCAGTAGCAGAATCATAGAATGGGGTGTGCGCGGATAGTGCTCAGTCAGACTTGGTTTCTTACCACTCTGTTGCCACGATGCTGCGAGGCCTATCAGTGCCGTGCTCGCGAGCATGGCCATCCTGAAGTGTGGTGCCATGGTGATTAGTGCCGCGTTGGGAAACAACCAAAGGTGCCTCAACCTCTCGCGCCCTTGTTGTAAAGGTCGTGTAGGTTGGAGGCCGATCTTAATCGACCCGCGTGTTATTCGCGGAAGATTCTGGAGGCCGTCTGGGTATTTAAGGAGAGGATTGACGGAAGGTGAATGGAGGTTGCGTGATTGTTTGGACCTGCAATGTGGATTGGACGCGTTGGTTCGAAGGTGTATCAGCTCAAGGTGGCAAGGCAAGCATTGGCCGTGATGCCCTTAACGTCGTTACAGGTTATCTCACGTGCCGCTGCCTCCCTTACATGTGCAAAGTGATATCTCGCGTGTTGGTGGCCTGTGAAAGGAGAAAGTGAGGTTGTCGTCGGGAGGTGAGGTCGGGATTCTCCGCGGAGGTGAGCCCGGGCCACCCATATCCATTGAGCATCGAAGACGACCATCATTTCATCTTCTGCAACACGACCATGGCATCTCTAATACACTGCGCGCGCTCATCAAGAGCATTACGGAAAACACTCGCACCACGAACGACGCAAGAAGTCACCCTGCCAGCCTTCCTTGTCCCGGCCTTCACCCACCCCCCATCCTGCCAGCAAGCTCACTTCACCACCTCCCCACCATGCCGCTCGAAGATCGGCCGCGCGCCGCTTTCACTACCCCCCGAAGTCACGTTCACCATCTTCGACGCCCCTCAAGTGAAGCAAGGCCGGAGCATCAGCCGCAGTGAACCGAGCAGAAAAGTTGAGGTCCAAGGGCCGTTGGGGAAGATGAGCCTGCAGATACCGCCTTACATCGACATCACGGCTGGTGAGGAGGGCAAGACATATGGGCTGAGTATATTGGATGCGAATGATAAAAAGCAGAAGGCTATGTGGGGTGCGTTACATGTGAAGCATGTGACAACAGGCTGTGACTGATCATTATGTTCCAGGCACAACCAGAGCATACCTCCAAAACCACATCCTAGGGGTCAGCGAAGGCCACACCGCTATCCTCCGCCTCGTCGGTGTAGGCTATCGAGCGACCGTCGAAGGCAAAGCGATCACGAAAAAGCCTGAATTCGAAGGCCAGAAGTTCGTCTCCCTCAAAGTCGGCTACTCGCACCCGATAGAGCTTCCAGTCCCCATGGGCGTGAAAGCAAGCTGTCCGCAGCCAACGCGAATACTACTGGAAGGCATCGACAAAGTAGTGGTCAAGCAGTTCGCGGCAGAGATCCGAGAATGGAGGAAACCAGAACCATACAAGGGCAAGGGCATCTTCGTCAACGACGAGACCATACGGCTGAAGGCGAAGAAGATCAAGTAGACGGCTTGCACTGTACTCATACGGTTGTATCATATGGCACCACAGCCCTTCATCTTCTCGTGAATCTGCACACCATTCAGATCATCAAACCCCTCCACCCAGACCCCCAACCGCACCAACTCGACAATCGACCACTTCTGCAACTTCGCCGCCACCGTCCTCGCCTCGTCCAGGTCCTCGATATCACCCAACATCACCATCCTCCGCAGCGGACGCAGGTAGTACGCCTTCGCTTTCTTAAAGTCCAATCCCGGCAACTCAGCAAGCTTCGCAACGACTTCATTCGGCGTGGCTTCGCGGAGCGACGCTGGCGTCGTGTAGCCCGCATCATAGAGAAACCCGACCGTCTTTGGCGTGATCGCTAGATGCGTCTTCAGCTTCGCCTGCTGCTCTTCCTTCGTAGCCATCTCCGATGTAGCGTACTCGTAGTACTCGTAAAGCTCGTCTAGCCACTCGCGGAAACCGCGGCGTTTCTTGCTGACCTTTCTGAGCTGGCGTGTGAACTTCTTCGCTTTCCGCTCTTCCTCTTCGAGTCGTGGAAGTTTGGCTTCGTCGACTTCCTCTTCTGAGTCTTGAGGAGCAAGAACAGGAGGAGAGGTCCTCGTTGTACCGCCGTATGCACTCGTAAGCGAGCTGGATCAGGAGATCGGTCAGCGCGTCGTAGATCGCGTCGAAAGCCTTGGTCTCCAGAGCTTGGATTTCTTCGTGGATCACGCCACCAGTGTAGGCAGCATCGAGAGCAGCTGCGAGAATGAAGAAAAAGAGATGGAGACAAGTATGGACAATTGACGTGCCATATGTATCCTTGCTGCTGTACACTTTTTATGCTCACTATGGGTATACCGCGACGAAAACGCTCCCTTGAGCTTCTATCCATACGCTTCGCCATGCAGTAGAAAGCAAAAAGCAAAGTCGTAGTAACGTTCCAGTCATCTTCTCCTGATCTTGACCCTTCGCGGTCTGTCGTAGTAGGCCTGGCCCTAAGGCTCTTTTCCACCAGATCCTGAAGTACCCTTGTTGACCTCCGCAGATGTCCCAAGCGGACTCCTGACCTTCGGCTCGCTCTGCGCGCGTAGGAAGTGCTGACGACTCCCAGCAGTGCTCGGCGGCGTAGCAAGCAACGACATCTGCGAAGCCGTCCGACCCGCACCACTCCTCGTCTGCGCCGGCGTACCACCTCTTGATCCATTCCTTCCCGAACCAGACACAGGCGCTGACGGCATAGGCGACGGCGACGAAGGCATCCCTCCACCCTCCTCTATTGACGATCGAACCATGCCGGGCGGACTCGACATCGGCTCATGCATATCCTCCCGCCACTCCCCGTACCCTTGCCCCGTGAAAGCGCCAGCATCGAACTCAGGCCTTGGACTTGCCCTGCCCCTCGCATGCTCCAAGTATGTCTCTCCACGCCGCTTGATCGGGCTCTCATCATACGGATCGAAGCCCACTCGCTTCACGGCGTCATGTCTCAGCCGCTGACGGTAGTCCTTGTCCGGTCCGGCGCCAGCAGACGAGCTGTCTTCGAGGAAGAAGTTGAGTAGTTCGTCTTCGATCGCTAGATGGGATTCTTGGCGGAATTGCTGGAGGGCGGTGAGTTTGAGGAGCATTTCGAGGAGGGAGAGGCTGGTTTTGATTATAGGGGCTGGACGGGCCGGTGAGGTGGTGGGGAGGTGGGCGCCGTTGATCGCTGGAGAGGAGGTTGGGGTTGAGGCGCGGAAGTTTAGTTTGGAGAGTGCGCCTGCGAGGGTCGTGGCTGGTGAGTCCTCCCGGCTGCTTGTTGGGCGAGACGACAATTCCTCTGGGTCTTCTTCAGAGTCGGGTTCTTCGGTGTAGACTTCGAAGGCCAGCCATTCGGGATCGAGGTCTGGAGGGAGCCGCCAGGCTGTGTGAAGTTTCTCGCCGTTGATTCGAGCTGGAGACTCTTTGCTCGGAGTGTTGGGTGCAGACTCGCGATGGATCTGGGCATCGACCTCTGACTGAGCGCCATTTACCTCAGTCTCTCCGATAACAGAATCGTCAAAGTACGCATCTTGACCCATCTGAGACCGATGCATCATCCTCCTCGGCGGCTCAGCATGAACATCTCTCCTGAGCAGCAGCACAGGATTATTTGTGTCGCCATCTCCGCGGATGTTGAGGATCTTGCCTGTGTCTGCGTAGAAGACCTTTGATATCTCATGAACAGGCACAATGTCTCGAATGCCGGCATTCGCCACATCCTCGAAAGGGCCAGGCAGTACCTCGCCATCGTCGAAGGTGTGCACGCGATCGTCGTCGAGGTCCTCGATAATGACGATTTGATATGCGAACTCTCCTGCTTTCCCCTCTCCAGGAATAGTACCCTCATCCGCAACCAAACCACCGTTCACAGCACTTGCGCCGCCACCTGGTAAATCGTACAATGCGTCCAGAGGTACTCTTACGAGCTTCACCTTCGCTTTGTGCACGACTTCCTTCCACGTCATCTCCCTCTCGCCTTCTTCCCGCCCTGTGTGTCCGGCAAATAGCATGTACAGACTCAGCGTGTATGTTGGACCGACCTTCACGCGCCTGGCTCCTGGCTGAGTGGCAAACTTACTGTCCGCTGCAGTGAGGAACGTAGACGCTTGTAGTAAGCGACTGGGGCTAATGGCGCCAGAGAGTTTCGTGCTCAGGTTCACACCAGAAGTCGTGATGGCCAGATTGATTAAGGGGATAGCGTCGTCAATCTTCGTCAAGAGGGCTTTGATGGTCCTAATAATGCGCTGTAGTTGGGCTTCCGCATCCTGTCGAACCTTCGCCTGGCTGGACTGCTTCTTGATTGACCTCTCATCGTTCGCAGCGTCGCTCAATCGCGTACCGAGACACTGAATCTCGTATCGGATAGCCTTGGTAAGCGAGACGGCAGACTCCAGACTGGTGTTGCCTCTGGCCGAGATGAGCTCGATCATGTCAATCGCGGGACTGATGATACGAATCTTGCTTTCCAGACGTAGCTGCAGTTGACGAAGTTCATCGCGCGCCTGCGAACGGGGCGTTTCCTTGAGTAGGCGTGCGCATTGCTTGATGGCGTATGTGGTGGTGATCGTGACGCCCGATCGGATGGCATAATTCATGGCCTGGGAGGTGACCCGGCCCAGAAGAACGTCCATGGTTGATTCCCGGACTGTTCGTGCCTGGGGATCGAGCTCGACTCATATGTTGTGATGTGAGTCGGGTCGAGGAGGAATGTCGGAGAAGAAAGACCTCATGGTGTTGTTGAGTCACACCGTAGAGGTACAGGAAGCATAAGAAGTTCCCTGTAGCTGCCTATCGGTGAATGTTTTTCGTTTGCAAGAAGAAGCGCGAAAAGAACAGGTGAGCACGTGATTCAGCCACAGCGCCACACCACCCCACATCCCTCGTTTTCGCCGCCAAAAATGTCCAACATTCACTTCGACTACCTCAACAGCTTCGACGACTCCAACTCTTCATCACGCCGGAATACAACCTCGTCCACGGTGCAACACCACAGCTCAGAAAGATCTGCTAAGACATCGGCCACCGCGCCGACAAGAGGCGGTGTCAAGTACCGAGTAGCCCACGAGCGGCACGCACTACCCTTGCTGGACGACGAAGATTGACTCGTAATCATGGCCAACGGACAGCCCGACTCGTGGGAGGATGAGATGAGGGACGAAGACCTCGCCAACCAGACCCAACGGCAGATGAACTTCCAGGGCGGCAACAGCTTCCAGCCAGGCGCACAGAGCTTCCAACCCGGTGCTCAGACATTCCAACCTGGACAGCAATTCCAGCAGTATGGCTATGGGCAACAGTACAATGGATATCAGCAGCAATACGGTCAGCAAGGTTATGGGCAATACCAGCAGTACGGCTACGGACAGCAGCCTGGATATCAGCAATACCAGCAATATGGCCAGCAGCAATATCAGCAGCCTCAGCAACCACAGCAGCATTCGTATGTCCCTCCACACCAACGGCAGACCCCAATGATTGCCAAACGAGGGGAAGCATTGCCGAGTGCGAACCAGACACAGCAGCAGCCAGCAGCCCAAGCACCAAAGCCTGCGCCGGTAAAGAGTGCGGGTGGAGCGGCACCCGTGAAGACGCTCTCACTCAGCGCATCAGACACAGGAGCAGCCGCGCCGAAGGTCGAAAAGTCTGCTGGCGGCGCAAAGGTACTCTCCCTGGGCGCATCTACACCACCTGCAGCAAAGCCGAAGGAGGAATCCAAGCCCGCCGAGCCCACTGGCGGCAAGAAGGTGACTGCTGCCAAAGCAATCGAAAAGACGGGCGAATCTGCGCCCGCTACGGAAAAGAGTGGAAACACTTCTCCCACGGCATCTGGACGATCATCGCCATCCCGGGCAGATGCTAAATTCGAGCAGCGAAAAGCAGACCTGGTAGCCAAAGAGCAAGAGAAGGAGGTCGATGAGGAGGCGTTGTCTGAGCTGTACGGGAAGGAGCATGTCAATGTCATCTTTCTGGGGCACGTTGATGCTGGTAAGAGTACACTGGGTGGCAGTATTCTATATGCTACTGGCATGGTGGACGAGCGGACAATGGAGAAGTACAAGCGGGAAGCCAAAGATCTTGGACGAGAGTCATGGTACCTTTCATGGGCGCTGGATCAGACTAAGGAGGAGCGATCAAAGGGTATCACTGTCGAGGTTGGCAGAGGATTCTTCGAGACCGAGAAACGTCGATACTCCATTCTGGACGCACCAGGCCACAAGAACTACGTACCAAACATGGTACAAGGCGCTTCACAGGCTGATGTGGGTATCTTGGTCATTTCTGCTAGAAAAGGCGAGTACGAGACTGGTTTCGAGAAGGGCGGTCAGACACGAGAGCACGCCATGTTAGCCAAGACCCAAGGCGTGAACAAGCTTGTGGTCGTGGTCAACAAAATGGATGATCCTACCGTCGAATGGTCCGAAGACCGGTACAAGGAATGTACCAGCAAGCTCACCCAGTTCTTGAAGGGTCTCGGCTACAACCCCAAGACCGACCTTGTCTTCATGCCCATCGCCGCTCAACAGACTCTCGGCATCAAGGAGCGAGTACCAAAGGACGTGGCCGCGTGGGCAGACGCACCAGCTCTCCTCGAATACCTCGATTCCATGCAGACACTCGAGCGCAAGCTCAACGCCCCCTTCATGATGCCCATCGCCGCCAAGTATCGCGACATGGGCACTCTCATCGAAGGCAAAGTCGAAGCCGGCGTCATCAAGAAGGAGAACAAATACCTAATGATGCCCAACAAAGCCGAAATCTCCATCTCCGCCCTTTACGGCGAGACTGAAGACGAAATTCCTCACGCCACTTGCGGCGAACAAGTCCGTATCCGCATCAAGGGTGTTGAAGAAGAAGACATCTACCCCGGATTCGTACTCTGCTCCCCAAAGCGACCTGTCCACTGCGTCGCAGCTTTCGAAGCTCAGATCCGTCTGCTCGAGCTGAAGAGTATCCTCTCCGCCGGCTTCAACTGCGTGCTCCACATCCACTCTGCAACGGAGGAGGTCACTTTCGCCTCGCTGTTACACAAGCTGGAGCCCAAGACGAACCGCAAATCGAAGAAGCCGCCTGGTTTCGCGAAGCAAGGCATGAACATCATCGCAAGGCTGGAGGTGACCGGTGGGGCGGGAAGTGTTTGCGTCGAGAGGTTCGAGGATTACCCGCAGTTGGGTCGGTTTACGTTGAGAGATCAGGGGCAGACGATTGCGATTGGCAAGATTACGAAATTGATCACGGATCCGAGTCAGGTGCAGGATGGGACGTAGGTGGAGCTGATGGCAGAGTATGGGAGTTGTCTGTATGACATGGCATTGATGGGTTAGATGAATGCATAGGGTAGGTGGCTTCGGTCATATCATGATTTTAGAGAGTTCGTGGAGCTCGGCGGACTGTCCATACGACTTCACGATGCAGTACATGATGGCATTTTCCCTCCACCCCGAACATGCTCAAGTGCCGGCCCGCCTCACAGCAAATGTATTCGCCGTAAACGTCCCGTCCGGATCCGCCCTCGCCCTTACCTTCTGCAGCCTCTCATACTTCGCGTCATCTTCATAATAATACCTCCTAGCCTTGTGAAGATCAAACTCCCCGTATGAACCCCAAAGCACTCTTCGATCCTGCCTGCTAAAACACCCCTGCGGCCCATTCATAACCCTATCATTTTCCTCCTGCCACTTCTCCGCCACGTGCTTATACGACGACTCCACAAAACAATCCAGCACGCAGCACACCGTCGAGTCGCGCCAACTGTAGCTCGTCCCGTTATCCGCGTTCCGGCAGAACATCGACTTTTCCCCACCAAAACACTGAATTTGACACGAAAGCCAGCACTGCAAGAACTCCTCCTTGAACGACGGGCGGAGAATCTCGTCAATGCGGTCGGAGACTTGCTTCACCCAGCCATCCCGTCCTAAAGTAGTGCTGTTGGTCAAGTACGACCTCTTCTCATACGGATGGTCGAACTCCCTGATGTCCCTGAAAATCCACTCGCCCGTCATCTCCGACATGCGCTTCGGCGTGTCCTTGCCGAACTCATCGATGTGCAGTCGCCATTTCCCGGCATTCGCCAAGTCGGCGAACCATTTCGGGTCATAGCGGTCATTCTCCGCGAGCGGCGCCCATTGCGCGTAGAGGATGATGCAGGGTGGCCAGGACGGCATGCCGTCGTAGCCGAAGATGTCCGGGTGGTCGCGCTTCATGATGCCGTCGAGCTCGGGGACGAGGTGGAGGAGGGGGAAGTCGGAGCTTAGGACGCTGACGCAGAGGTCGTAGTTGCGTGGGAAGTCGGGGGTGTCGGCCATTTCGGCGACTTTGTCGAGGAGGGCTTCGACGGTTGATTGGTTGTACCACCTGTGGAAGGGTCAGCTGGTGTTTCGTACGGTGTGAGGTGGCTTTGAGTGTTTGGGCTTACCAGACAGCTTTGATGCCTCGTGGGCCGTCGGCACCGATGAAGTCGTACTCGGAATCACCTGGACACGTTAGTCGCTGTCGGAAGAAGTGTGGTAATCTACGATGTACTCACGGTGTACCTCAATAGTGTAGTGAGTAATGACACCAAAGTTTCCCGGACTGCCCCCTAAGATTGCCCAGAAGAGCTCGGGATCTGACGCCTTGTCGACTACCTTGATCTCTGCATTGTGGTCGACCAGTCTGATCTCCCAGATATGATCACCAAACAGCCCGAAGCTCCTACCGAGCTGGCCATACCCGCCAGTCTGAGCGTGTCCGCCGACACGCACATCGGTGCATTGGCCGTGCGGAACGAACAACTTGTTTTGCTTCAGGAAGCCATTGAACGATCCCAAGTTCCAACTGACGCTCGCATTGACGAAGGTCTTGTCGTTCTTCGTCTGCTGGATTTCTGGGTCCTTGATCACACGCTGCACCATCTGCTGGACCTCTTCCCTATGCAAGATGCGCAAGTCGTTCTTCGGGTCCAGGAAAGTCTTCTTGAGGTCGAGAAGGATGTTTGAGCCGGAGGTAGAGCATGCTCCACTGTACTGGTGGCCACCGCTTGCAATGGCAATGGCTAGTTTCTTCTCCTCTGCGTACCGAACAGCAGTGATGATGTCTTGTTCATTCTTCGGTTGGAGAATCAGTCCGGGATGCATATCATGGTCAATTTGATGAGTGGAGGTGGCGTATTGGTAGTTATTGTTGCGCCAGGCCTGCTGAAGGAGAGGGTCCTTCGAGTTAGGGTACTGAAGGCCGCTAAAGTTTTGTATGGTGGCCATGGCACATAGCACGATGTGTTGCGAAAGTAACACCGCAAAAGAGAAGAGAGAAGAGGAGATGTATGTGTTCGAAGAATAATCGCATGACTTATAGCTGGAGAGGGGGTACTTACCGGACCATGCTGCAGCGAACAGGAGTCTCAGCTTGCACGGCTGACAGTTTGTGGGTGTGAGGCAAGTACGTGTCTTCTCACGCCATAGAAACGATTTGTCTCTGCCACAGCCTGCCACAGCCTGCCACAGCACAATGGGGCTGGGCTGTCGTTTGGTAGCTGTCAGCCATGGACGAGAAACGTATCCTTTGCAGACTCGAGCTCCGGAAGACGACTTCAAGATCAGGTGATTTCTCTTCTTCCGCATCAGACATCCTGTAGAGTGCTCAAATGCCATTGGAGCCTTAGCTCACGCCTGCGTCTGGGTCTCTGTGCAAAATGCAACAGGCAGGCAGTCTCTTCTCAGCTGATGTGTTTCAGCCATCAGCTCGCCACGAGCGATGCAGTGCCATACAACCGCACTTGACGGTATCTGAACCGTCCTGTCGTGCTCCAGAAGACGGTACTGCTCGCTCGGTTTCTGAAGACTTGGACGGCCCGTGGTCTTTCAGCGTCGAACGCCTGAAAAAGGATCTTGATCGTCGCAGACCAGCACGTCCATTCAGCATGGGCTGAGCAGTCTTTCTGCTTGAGCGGCAGGAGCGGGTACGTAGATGGGCTGAGGTGGTGTGATGCTTACCTGCAGAAGTCGCAACCTCGAGTTGCGCGTCCGTTGAGCAAAGGCGGCTTGCCATCAACAGATAGCGGATGCATTGGTGAACATTCGACACTCCTGTCCCATATGGCTGTTGTAGCAAGAGCATTCTGATGGACGTGAAGTAAAAGGTCATTACCTTAAATTGCACAAGATTTCCATCCCGAAAGCCAGCGAGGCAGCTGAACACAACGCCGAACCCCGAACGCCGCAAATACACATCGCCAATGGCTTGGTATACATTTTCCAGGTTAAACTTCTCTTCTTCCTCCCCCGACCAAGACAAAAGACCTGTTGCCTTCCTCTGCTGATGTAAACAGAAAGATTCGAAACGTGTCTGTAACTCCGTTAGAGAGCCAGGCAAAAGCATGCCGACGAGTATAAGCATGCCTGCGAAGACCTTGTCGAACGGTAAGACAGTCACAATTTACTTCCCATGCTCCCAGTCCATTCTTCTTGTCCTCATACCTTTCTCAAAATCCTTCACAAGATGCCTCTCCAGATCACCGTCCTTCCAGCGTCTACGCAAGCCGGCCGGGAAACCATTAGGTCTTTGCTCGCGGAGGGAGAGCCGCCGCTCATCCAGGCCGTGTATCGGGACGTCTCGAAGGCTCCATCAGAGTTCACGAGCCATGCCGACTTCAAGGCCGTGAAGGGTGATGTCTCCAGTGGCACTGGACTGGACTTTAGCACTTCTGATGCGGTCTTCTATATTCCGCCTCCGACCTATGATGGCACGGACTCATCGGAGTTTGGCCGCAACGCAGCGAACAACGTCAAAGCTGCACTTGAGACAGCGTCTGGGGTCAAGAGGATAGTTCTTCTGTCCGCGATGGGAGCACAGAATGACAAAGGCGTTGGCATCTTGTCGATCAACCATGTCACGGACGAGACGTTGAAGACTAGCGCGGCTGAGGTTGTCGTTGTCAAGCCGGGCTTCTTCATGGAGACTTGGGTTTCTGCTTTGGACACGGCGAAAGCGGACACGCCGTACTTTGATTCCTATATCACGCCAGACGATCATGAGATCGCGGTGGTAAGCTCTTTAGTCTTCCAAGCATCTGTCATGCGGAACACTGACTGTCTCCTAGGTTAGCCTCGACGACATCGGCAAGGTCTGCGCACAACAGCTGCTAGACACCGGTAACTCCTTACCATCAAGCCCATACAGCGTCAACCTGCGTGGTCCGCGTGATTACAGCGCCCTCGACGTTCAGTCGGCACTCCAAGAAGTCACTGGAAAGAAGGTCAAGATCAATGCCATCAAGCCTGACCAACTTCCGGCTTTCTTCGGTCAGCACGTGCCTGCACAGTATGCGGACGAGCTCGCGGAGATGACAGCGGCTTGTCTTCCCGGCGGACTTATCGCGAAGGAGATGGTACAGGAAGAGGGGGTTGCTAGAGGTCAAATTGAGCTTGTGGAAGTTCTGAGAAAGGCTGCGGAGAGCGATCTGGGTAGGGAGAGAAGTGGTGCTTTCTAATGGTTCGATGATTGTATCTTTCTCTTGCGGTCGATATGACGACAAGCAATCTGTGGTATCCAAGTACTCTCGTTGTGTCCACTGAAAGACCTCGAATGCTGTGCTGTCATTGGTCTTCCACGATCGTTCCTGCAGATCGGAGATCTGCCATCTGAACTCAATCTCCATCCTCTCGACTCCTCTCCCACCACGATGGTGATGTCAATGATGCGTGCGACATTCTTGTCCTCTGAGTGCAAGTCAATGACGGGGATGGCTGGGGTCTGGTTCGGAACTGCTTCACACATGTAGGCTCAAGGTAGGACTTTCAGTCCTTTTAACGCCCCATTGACTGCTCGTGCCTAGCAACACTTCAATACTGTCGTCTGTTGTACTGTCAAGAGTATCCTGCTCGATCACTTTCTTTTTCTCTTGAAGCACGAGAAGCCCTAAGATCATCATGCCTCCGAAGGACAAGTACACCGACCCAGAGCTCCGCGACCAGGTCAAGGAGGAGATCCAAGAGAGCGACAAAGGCGGCGCTCCAGGGCAATGGTCTGCGCGCAAGGTTCGCCGTCCTCTCGAGCCATACCGAAGTCCGTCGACTAATCCGATTTACAGGCTCAGATGATGGCCCAAGAATACAAGAAGCGCGGCGGCAGCTACAACACCGACAAGTCCCAGCAGGACGAATCGCAAAAGAATCTCTCCAAGTGGTCGGAAGAGGAATGGCAGACCAAAGAAGGTTCCGGCAATGCGAAGCAGGAAGATGGAACGGAGAAGCGGTACCTCCCGAAGAAAGCCTGGGAGAATATGAGTGAGAAGGAGAAGGAGGAGACGGATGAGAAGAAGCAAGAAGAGTCCAAGGAGGGCAAGCAGTTTGTGCAGAATACGGGGAAGGCGAAGCAAAGTCGGAAGAAGGCTAATGAGGAGGAGAGTGAGAAGTATGAGGAGAAGAAGGCAAAGGAGCAGCAGCAGAATGGAGACGAGGAGGACGAAGAGGAAGAGGGTGAGGGTGATGATGCCGCCGAGGCAGACGACAGCGAGGAGGAATACCAGGATCCCAACGGGGACGGTGAGGACGACGATGGCGAGGAAGAAGATGATGACCAGGAAGATGAGGGCGAAGACGATGCCGAGCAGGACGAAGAGGATTCGAAACCCTCCGCCGGCCAAAAGCGCAAGCAGACTTCCAACGGTCCATCTTCCAACAAGAAGCAAAAGCAGACCTCTTCGAACAAGAACGGCGGCAACGCACCCCCAGGCAAAGTCGGCTCCAAACACATGAACGCCGAAGAACCCGCGCCTCGTGGCTCCGCAGACCGCTTGCCCAAGGAAGGCCAGCAGGTGACCTGGAAAGCGATGCCCGGATACGTTGACGGGAGTGTGGAAGAGATCTTGATGAAGGAGAAGGAGGTCGAGGGTAAGACGATCAAGGCGAGCGAGAAGGATCCGAGATTGGTGTTGAAATCTAACTCGAGCGGGAAGATATGTGTTCACAAGCCTGAGGCGTGTTTTTATGAGTAGATAGCTCTCTGCTAGATGGGGTTGTATAGTATTGTACGAGTACGTTGATAGTTGTACCTGCTGCTTCCCAATCCAGTTGTACAGGCAACCTTGTCCACCTCATCCGGTCAGAGCCATCACACTTCAGTAGTATGGCTCGTCACACTCCCCTTGCGCTCCACCTCAGCGACTCTATGCTCAAGATCATGCTGCTCGAAGTTCTTCATATTCATCGTGGGCACGAAAATAGGTGCGTTGGTAAACAAGTAGTTCATCTCCTCGAGCGGCCGCTTCTTCGTCTCTGGCTGGATGGCCCAGAAGAACAGTGCGTTCGTGAAGTTGCAGATGATCTGGTCGTTAAGTCAGCGATACGTGCTCGTTGTCGTGCAGGGGAGGATACGTACGAAGAGATAGTAGTACTTGTAGCCAAGGTTTTCGATGGCAATGGGGGTGACCTGCCCGATCATAGTGTTGAAAGCAAACGAGGTCATCGTAGCAATACAGACACCCATTGACCGCGTGCGTGTGTCGAAGATCTCGGCTGGTACGATCCCTACGGCGTTGTCAGTCGCGCGAGTTCGTCCAAGTAGTCGGTCCCCCTCTCCCTGTACTTACACGAAAGAGGCCCGTTGGACACAGAGAACGAGAAGTTGTAGATCCATGTAACTATGATAAAGCCTGCGTTCAGGGTTAGCGACTGTGTCAGACATAGCAGGGTTCTGCCCATTAGTCTCTTACCCCACGATGCTGCAGTATTGTTTGCAACGCCCGGCGGGAACTTTGCGAGCAAAATGGTCGCGATGATGAAGGTCAGGCAGTTGCCAAGATTGCCTCCGATCATCAGCCAGCGGCGGCCGACGTAGTCGACGAAGAGGATGCAGAGGAATTGCGCAATCAGCGCTATCGCCATCTTGTTAGCTGTTTGTAGATGGTAAGGAATTGTTGGACGCGTTGTTACTTACCAATGACCGAGGAGATGGCTTGGTACTGCAACGCCTTGTCGCCAGGAATACCGATTTGGCCGAAGATGACCGGGCTGTAGTACTGGATAGCGGACACGCCGGTCATCTGGACACTGGCTTGGATCGAACAGGCGAGGAACAATCGTCGGAAGGAGCTCTTGTTGGTGAACAGCTCGACGATCGACTTGGCTTCGTGCTCGTGCTCGAAGGTGATCATGTCCTGGATTTGCTGGAACTCGGCTTGCACCCAAGGATCCTGCTCGTTGCCGTTGGCGTGAAGCTTGGCCAGAGTGCGAAGGCCTTCCTCAACCCTCCCGTGGTCAATGAGCCATCTGTTGGTGAAGCTGTCAGTATGTAGTCTACCATCTTGATGCGTAGAGTTCTCACCTTGGACTTTCCGGGAAGAACATGATGAGAAGCGCGAGGAAGCCAGCTGGAATGATCTGAATTCCGAGACTGACCCTCCACTGGTTGCTGTCGTCGTTGTCGAAGCCCGTGTATGCCCCGTACGAGACCCAAGAAGCGATGAGAGCACCCACGCCAAGCATGAATTGTTGCAGACCAGTGACACGTCCTCGGATGTCCGGATGGCAGAGCTCTGCTTGATATGGCGGGATGATCATGACCAACGCACCGACTCCGAGGCCTGCGATGGCTGTTGCTTCGTGTCAGCACTTGATCCTCCTTCTGCCTCGGAATCCCGACATACCTCTTCCAGAATATAGATAGGCCAAGCTCTGCGCGCCAGTCTGCAGTCCGCCGCCCACGATGAATACAACACTTCCGACCAAGATCGTCTTCTTCCTCCCAAGCCAATCGGCCATGGGCCCTGCATACGCAGCACCAAAGAAGGCTCCGCCCGTAAAGACGGAGACGACGGCTCCAAGTTCATTCGGGTCAGGACTGAATATTCGGCCGAAATTCTTGCTGTTGACAGCGCCAGCAATGACACCGAGATCGTAGCCATAGAGGGAGGAGCCTAGAGAGGCAAAGACACAGACAAGGAATTGGTACCACTTTGGTGGGAGCGCCATGGTGGAGGAGGTAGAAATTGGACAGCACAGAGATGCTTGACCTACCATGCATGGGGCTCTGTACCATCTTATATCAGTTTTCTTTTAACCTTAGACTTTAAGCCATTTCCAGCCCTCGTGACAACGAAGGGGATCCATGCTGTTTGCACGCGGCGGGCCCATGTGGAGACTGGAGAGATTTCGCGGAGAATCTCCAGTAGCTGGGCCTGGGCAGCATGTCGGCAGGCACGAGCCGGGGCATCTTCTGCTGTTCTGTCCAGACGGAGTAACCAGGTTCGCTGGCGATACAAGGTTTGGTGGACGGAGGTCAGTTTAGAGCTCGGGTAAGTGCGATCCGGACGGAAGTTTGTTCTTCCACCAATAATCAGCTTCTCGTAGCTCGACGAACAGCGATATCCTCATGATTCATGTTTCTTTCTACGAAGTCTAGACCACGCAGCTGATAGCGTCAAGATGGTCACGCTGGGCGAGTAGGCGCTTGCCACTGCGGCCGCGCTTTCAAGTATGGACATTCCAAGCCGGGAGAAGGACAGCGAGATATGAGTGGAACAGGGAGAAGTATCCCGGTCTTGTACCTCCTAGCGATAAGTATACAAAAAAAGGGTATCTCCTCTGCTCTCGTCACGAAAGTCTCAGAAGCCCACTCCTCCATCGAAAAACTCCATCGTTTGTCAAGACTAAATACATGACCGCATAGCAAACACATCATCATCAAACCGTGTGGAAGCAAGAAGCTCTCGAAGCCGCAGGTCGCATTTCCCAGCTCAATCGTCCGGCGAGCAGCATGCGGTCGACTTCGAGGATAAAGGGGGTATCAAGGTGAAGTGAAGAAGTTCTTCAGGGTGCGATCAGAACGCCACCAGCCCCACGAGCCCGAGCACAGCAGCAAAGCCGACGCTGTCGACTGCGAATCTGGCTGCTGCGCCCGTCGCTACGGGTACTGGCGATGTACCGGTTGGGCTGATGCTTGCGCTCGACCATACGCCTGTTTCAGTCGCGCCTGTTCCAGTGGCGCCAGTTGCGGCAGTGGTGCTGTTGCCGTACGCATAGCTGCTGACGGCGCTAGCGTGCGATGAGAAAGAAGACGAAGACACCGGAGCGGCCCATGTCTCCGACGTCGAAGATGAGGCCGGCGGAGTGGAAGTCGCCCATGTCGTCTGCACGACGCGCTCGACGGTGCGCGTGATGGTGTAGGTGGTGGGGAGAGTCTCTGCGATCGCGAAAGAAGCGGCGAGCGCCGGCGCGAGGATGGTCGAGAGCCGCATTTGCGATGGCGTTCTAGAAGCAGTCGTGGGTGGAGAATGGATCGTGCCAGACAGCTGGGTCGCTGCAAGATGACGGTGGGTTGGAATGTAGATGTGTTGATGCCAACAACGTCGATGGTCGAATGCGAAAAGTCGGATGGCGTGGTATGCGACGAGCTGATCGAAGGGTCAAGTCGATGGCGGGACAGTTGAAGCCTGAGTCGCGCTTGAAGATGTCGTGTTGCGATCCTGGTGAAACGTGTTGGATGCAAGCGCTTGGTCGTTTCAGATATGGTTGCGGTGCGACAGGTCCCTCGTGAAGTCAGGAGTGCGACGACAAGGTGGTAAGGACGGTGGAGACTGTGTAGCCGTGTGTGCTGGTAAAAGACTGTGGTTCCGAGTTGGTCGGTGGAAAGTCGTTGTCGCTGTCGTCGTCAAACGTTCTCTCAGCAAAGAAGAACCAGAAGGTCACTCAGGAAGGCGACACCTCGCACCTTATCATCATCATCATCATGCGGGCTGCCTTCAATCAATACCCGGCGCAAATTGTGTCATTGGCGCGCACATCCAATCGCCTTGGGGATTGGGCGGCTTGGTGCTCAGGAAATAAAATTGCGTCTGCAGTCCTGACTGTCGTGACAACAAGCCCGGACTGCTGGAACGAGGCCTCGACAATTGATTCTACTTCTTGCGTCGCAACGTCTACTACGATGTCCTGCCTCTACCACACGATGCATTCGTTCCGACCCCATCGTGCTGAAGCAACTCCCCGTCGTCCCTGAAGTCAAAGCAATTTAAACTAGCGCTATCGTGAGATTGTGTCCCTGTTGGCGCCCAACAAGGTTACAATGATCCGTGCGTCACCACGCTTCTCCAGACTCTCTCCAGACGCTTGTTCGGAGATTTAATACAATTTACGAATCACGACAAGCACGCGAACCGCGACGTGATGAAGAGCCGCGGTTGACGGCAGTTCGTGCTCAGACACATCACAGTGTCGAGGTCGAGAAGTACAGCAACGGCCATGTCAACGGCGAAATTAGGCAAGGAAGCCTTCATCTTCCTACAGTAAACGTTCAATCCTCTAACTCCTAGAGGAATCGTCAGTGTGCTAAAACGGTGCTGGAAGCTGTATAACAATACATTTCTGACATGCGAGAATGTCTCTCAAGAAGGTACCTCATACTCCCTCCCTCCCTCCGTACTAAATAACACCACAACCATCTGGCCCCTCTCCCCCACCGCCTCGGCCTCCACCGCCTTCCTCAGCGCCGCCAGCGTCGCCCCGCCACAAGGCCCAGCATTGATTCCCTGCCCTTGAAGGAACTCGACACTCTCATGCGCCTCCCGATCCGTCACCGCCACCGCAACATCCGTCCCATCCCGTAGCGTGGGCCATACCGACTCGATCGTCAACCCAGAGTTCATGCCCTCCATGATCGTCACGCCGCTCTGCACGCCCGTGTTCTCGCCGCAGTGCAGGGACTCTTTGAACCCGGTGGCTGTGTCTGCTTCTGCTGTGACGATGATGTTACTCGTATCAACGCCTTTGTAGTGCGCCACCACGGCTTGTGCCCACAATCCGCCGCCAACAGATGCAATGACAACATTCGGCTTCTTCCCTCCCGTAGCATCGGAGGCCTGCCGATCAGCTTCCTGAAGCATGGTATCGTAGCCCTGACACGCCCATGCAGGGATATCTTCATAGCCTTCCCAGCTAACATCCTGAACCAGCAGAGCGCCAGAGGCTTCAGCGTCTCGCTGCGCGGATGTGAGTGCTTCGTCGTAGGTGCTGCCCGAATCCACCACCAGTTCTGCGCCTTCGTTGGAGATCGCGTCTTTGGTCGATTCGCTGGTGTAGCCTGGTACGTAGACTCGTGCTTTCACGCGGAGGTAGTGGGCTATGCGAGCGACTGCTCTGCCCCAATTTCCGGCTGTGCAGGTGATGAGCTCGATTTTGGTCCCATCTCGCTCCAGAATATCGGTGGCCTCCGTGACAGACGTATTCTCGGGATCGATATCGATCTTCTGGCAGACCGCCTTGTGTACCGCCCAAGAAGCTCCCAGGACCTTGAATGCCGGCAGTCCGAAGCGGTTCGACTCGTCTTTAAGAAAGACGTTGCCTATGCCTAGCTCTGCGGCCAAAGAGGGAAGACTATGAAGCCGTGTCTGGTTGTAGTCTGGCAGAGTCTTGTGGAAGGCTTCAACGTGCGAGAGGTCGCGGAATGGCCATTCCCGTTCTTTGTTGAGCAGTGGGTTCACGAGGACGGCAGGTCTGGTGAAGGTCTGCCCGGGGGACAGGTGGGTGACTTTGTAGTTTTGCATGATCCTGTAATTTTATCCTAGGGATGGCGGCAGTGGGTGGTGGATAGCGTTAGCCATCTCGACGACGAAGGACCGTTGTCTTGTTATATAGGTCGAGGTGTACGCCCTTCCGTTCATTCGTTTTGATGAGAAGCTCGAGCTATGTCACTCTGCCTATTCAGTGCGCCCTACATGTTGGTGCTTGTTGAGCTATACAAGACGTTGTACGTCAGTGCACCTCCTAAGGCGTAAGGCGTAGGAGCTTGCGATCCCGACGTCATCCCGGGCTGACACGTGAAGATGCTCAGCGGACAGGCTCGTTTAATCTTCTCGAGAGGATTAGCTCTGTTGGCTGCTACCTGCTACCTAGTGCCCTACCAAAGGCGTCATACCGCAACGGCAACAGGAGAACGCAGCAGCTGAAATTCCCTGAAATTTGGTGTGCAGAGCACAATGAGTTTGTCCCCGTCGCCTCTGCGGCTAAAAGCGATGGTGCCGCCAGAACGGCCGTCACAATGTAGAATCCCACCGCGGACCAAGCAAGGACCAATGGCCCCAACGGACACACCAAAAACTCGCATCTGTACGGTCTCACGATGCCTGCCTCCAACCCATCAAGAGCGCCCAAGACCATAGGATCCAGAACTCCACGCTAACCCATGCCATCCCAAGTGCAACCCACTGCCAGTTATGCCATACCATGCCACAAAAACAACACGCAAGAAGAGTAAGAAACACACCATACCATACCTTTCACCCCTCTGTCGATGCGTACAACGCCCCCCACATCGCCCTCGCTACCGCATCCGCCCCCATCCCCGCATCCCTCTCCGCAGCCTCCCCGACCTCCGGCGGCGTCTCCGAAAACGTGACTCTACCACGTCTCGCCTCCGCCTTCCGCGGCAACTGCGTCGTGCTCTTCGACCCTGCGAGCGCCGGCTTAGCGGGGCTGGTGGAATATTTGGGCGGGGATGCTGAGGTGGAGAGATTGCTTGATTGAGGCTGCTTTCCCTTCGCGCGCTGGGATGCAGAGCGATTGATCGCCATCTGTGCTGAAGGCGTCTGCTGGGCTTGTGAGGCAGGCTTGTGCCCGCGGAGCTGTGCGAAGCGCGCGCCTTGCTGGTGTTTCAGACGAGCCATGGATTCGGCGATGGGGTCACGGAAGCGCTGGACGACTTTCAACTCGGTGTTGATGGCTTTGAAGCGGCCCTGGAAGAGGTCCGGGGTCATGGGCGCGGTGTTGGCTGCAGGGCCATCTTCGACGTTCTGCCATTTGAGGGTTTCGTTGCGCCGGTCGAAGACGTGGGCGGGGATGACGGGGTTGAGGCGGGCTTGGTCCTCACGGTCGGCCATGGCTTTGTCGTTCATCATGCGGAGTTCGGTGCGGGACCGGGCTGTTGAGGGCGTCGCTGCGCCAGAGGAGCCGGAGTAGGAACCGGGGCTTATGGCGCCGAGGTGAAGTCGAGAGCGTGATCCATCGAGTTGTTGGGAGGAGAGAACGCTTTCGTTCTCAGGTGTGTGGAAGTTGCTGGTCTTTGGTGTATTCATGGCCGTATTGCCACCACTTCCGGTGGATGGGTGAGAAGCACTGGGAAGGAAGCGTGAGACCAACTCCCCAGAGTCTTGCTCGACGCTGCCTTCGCCGATATTTGATCTCGACGATCTCATAGACGGTGCGGGTGAAGGCTGAGTGCTATGCGCAACATCCATCGCACTGACGTTGCTAACAAGAGCTGGCGCTGGATTATGCGATGGGCCTCGACTTAGTATGCGTTGCGTCGCGGGACTGGGGTGATCTTTCGCGGCGTGTAGAGGTGACCTCTGCATGACTTTTGCACTTTCTGGGACGGGAGGTGAGGTCTCTGCTGGAACCTCACCTCGCTTCATCACCTGTGGCATGCTTCGTGGGCTCGGCGGGTCGTCTTCCTCCTCGTCTTCGTCTTCGTCTTCGCTGTCCTTGTCAGCATCTTCTTCATCATCCTCGTCCTCATCTTCCTCGTCATCCTCCACCCCATTCGCAGGTTTACTCTCGCTCGCTCCATTCTGCTCCAATACCTCGCCCTGCTGCAAGCCCGGTCTCGATTCCGTCGCCAGACCTGACTCCGTATACGTGCTCTCCTCTCTCTCCTTTTGATTCGTGACCGCCTTCAACGGCGAATGCGCCTTATCAGGCGGCTTATCCAGAATCATGCTCGTTCTCCTCGAATTGTTCGCCGTGTTCTGCCTCGTGCTATACGGACTCGCGCTGGCGCTCTGATCGGTCCAGTCGTCCTCCTGCAGCCCACTGCCCTCCATCTGCTCAGTCAAACCCTCCCCTTCGCTATCACCTTCGTCACTCCCCACCGCGAACCCAACTTTCTTCCCACCACTCCCCTTCCGCTCATGCCGCTGCCGCGCAAGCTCGACCTCCTGCTCATGCAAGTCCTTCTCCATATGGCTAAAGTCCTCCGACTTAGGCCTCTTCTTCCTCGCCTTCAAACCCGGCGACGGCGGTCCCTTTGCCGTCAACCCGGCGAGATTCTTCGTCGACCCTAATCGCGTGAGCTGCCCATGCGACAGGTTCTTCTTCAACTTCGAATGCGACGTGTTCCTCGGTAACTGATACGCCGTCATATTCCTCCTCATCGGCGGCGGCCTGCTCTCGTCCAGACTCCCCGGTAGCCGTATCTCCGTATCCCCCTCATGCGACCGCTGCCTCCTGCGCCCTTCCTCGGCGGCGTGATGATGCGCTTGCGCCGGGCGATTTAGCTTCTGGAGGTTGCGGGCGCTGGAGTGGTTGCGCGGGAGGATGACGCCTTTGTGGCGCGCGGCGGGCTTGACGGCGTGGCCGCGGAGGGGGTGCTCGCCGGAGCCGGGGGATGCGACGTTGTTTCTCGAGCTGTGCGACGTCTGGCTGCTTTCGCGGCGCATCAGTGGGGCGCGCTGTGGGCCGCCGCCGGACTGGGTGGAGGGGGTGCCCGGCATGGTGGCGGTGGATGCAGGTGGGATAGGGTCGCTGCAGCGGAAAGAGTGGAGAGGAGATGGGGGTTTGTTGATGGGGGGTGTCGGCGGGTTATTGACTGGGGCCCATTGGAGTCGGTCAGATGCGATGCGCGTGGACGACAGACTCGTGGCAAGTCAACGGCTGTCTCACACTCGCGTGATCGCTGACCTCATGTGTAACGCACAATGCGTTGGGCAGGTGCGTGCTGCCGGTGAAGCTCGTGTGGAAGGAGCGTTCCGAGCATTGCTGGCCCGACTGCCGCCGTTAGTGGGGCAAGTGCCGGCGGCCAATGGCGGCCGAGCCGTTGGTAGGAGGCGTGAGACTTCACCTCGTAACAACCCAGTCCAGGAATACCTTCAGTGAATATGCTAATACACTCATATGTACACACGTCTAAAGTATACTCCGCCATAATGCATCTCTATATGCTGAGGTCCTGTTCTACCCTCAACCAGCAGCAGCACCCCCCTCCCCCTTCGCCCCCTTCCCACCCTTCCTACCCCTATGCCTCCCCTTCTTGGGCGCTCTGCCTTTCCCCTCAGCCTCCTTCTTCTCCGCTTCCTGCACTCTCGCGCTCTCCCTACTCCACCATTCCTCGAACTCCTGCTCAGCCTGGATGTCGTTCAGATCCCGAGGCGCCACAGCTTCCTTGACCACGTCCTTTTCGAGTTGCTGCTGCGCGACGATCTCGGACATCGAGAGGCCAAGTATAGGCTCGGGGGGCGGTTGGTGCCTGATCGATTGCGGGATGGGCTTGCTGTTCGAGTGGTGGGTGACTTGTGGCGGGGGGGTGGACTCTGGAGAGGCGGTGGCGGGCTGCTTGGACTCGGAGATGCTGCGGTGCTGAATGTTAGGTTGACCACTTGGGCCTATCGCTGGCTTGCCGCTCTGGCTGGACGTCTTAGCATTCGCGACGGTCTGGCGCATGGTAAGTTGTGGCGTGCTCGCCGCTCGTGCAGCAGGCGGCTTGTTCGTAGGACTGCTGCTGCTAGGCCCACTCATGATCTCTTTCAACGTAGCCGGCTTCTGGGCGCCCACAGGCTGCCACGCTGCTGGAGTCTTCGTAGCAGCCGGTTGCGGCTTCGATTCGACTTGCGGGACTGCACCCTCGGACTGCTGAGAATGCTGCAGCCGCTTACGATCCTTCTGCGACATCTTTGGTGCTGGCAGGCTAAACGGCGACGGAACGTCTACACTATCTGACCTCGCCAGACCTTGGGAAAGCGTCGACGTTCGATTCGTGGACGCAGCCTGCGCCATGATGTCCTTCATGTCGGTCTTAGGAGCAGTCAAAGGCGTTAGTCTCCACGGCTGCGCGCCGCTCGTTGGTGTTCGACCTGGCATCTGCGGCGATCGGGGTGTTTCAGGGCCAGACGCTGTCTGCGAGCCCATCTTTGGGGAAGGCATGACACGCCCACGCGAATCATACCACGTATCTTCCCGTGAGCTGGTCGCCATTGCATCCTGAGCCCGAGTCTTAGTCATTGGCCGAATGGAAGGCGACTGCTCCGGTGATCGTGAAGCTGGGTCGAACTCGTCGTCCATTGCAAACATCATGTCCTTCGTGGACGCCTTAGCCTTCAGCTTCGGCGACGCTGGAGTAAGTAGACTGGCCGACTTCTGCCGCGCCTTCGCCTGCGTCAGGGGAGAAGTGACTTCATCGCCAACCGAACCGGGTGAAAAGGTGTCCAAGCCCACATGCCGTGCTCGAAGAGCCATCGCATCGATCTTCGCCCGGCGGTTTTGATCAATGGTACCAGCAAGCTCCGGATGGCGTTCATGGAGCAGAAGCTCAGCCCGGCCACTTTTCGCGAAAGGCATGCAAGCCAATTGATTCTCCCTCACCACATTGTCCAGCTCTTCCAGCAGATCCTCGTCCAATTCATTGAGGTGATGGCCTTGCAGCAGCGACTCCAAGCTTAGACACAGGTACTCGAGTGCAGCATCTTTGAATTCATGCACCGAGGTAGGCGAGATGGCGTTCAGCAGACCGCAGACGTTGCGGACATCGACGAAGCGACCGATGACCTCCTGGCAGATCTGCGATAGCCTATCAAGCATGAGCTCGTTCGCCACACTTAGAACGTCCATGATCGTGTCCAAAAAGTCGTCCAAACTGACGCTGACGATGTCATCGAACATCTCGGCTCCGGTGTCTGCATAGATATGTCTCAAGACCATGGAGAAAGTTTTCCAGTTGACATGCTTCAAGTCCACGGTGATGTCGTCGTCGGTGCGTCCGGTAAGCCATCGTCCACCAGCATGACCCATGAACAGCCCCTCAAAGAACGGGCAGCGAGACCGGACAAGTGCGCTGTGTACCCGCACATCTTCATCCTCAAGCTGGACGACCACGTCCCCGTCGAAGAAGAACGCAGGGTCAGCGTAGGCGACCTCAAAGTCCACGTTCAGACATGCCCTTGGCTGCACCATCTGCCGTGCCGCGACTTCCAGCTTGTCCAATTCGAGCTTGGTAGCTACCTTCATCAGCTCGCCGCGGATTGCTCGATACCGGTCTGCCAGGGGCTTCTTGATGTTGCGGGTGAAATGCCAGAAATCCACCAGCTGGTCGGTGTAGAGGTAGATGACCAGATTAACGATCGTCAGAATATCGGCGCCCTTGAACTCGATCACTGTCTCACCACCCGCGGCGATCTCGCACTTGAAGACATCAGTGGTGAAGGTGGACGTCTCGCATAAGTTGCGGAAGCCACGCCGCAAGACACGGCTCCGGGCTGTCAGCATGAAGCGGTGAACAGGAATCTTGACCTTCGATGTCGTCGTGCCAATCAACGCATCATAATTCGAGGATGAGTCTGAGGCGTGCTGGTCGGCCAGGTCCTCAAAATCGGCTTCGATGTCGTTGCTGTCGAGCACGGCACGCTTCAGCATAAGCACAGGATCGGGCTTGCGATGGCCTTGCCAGAAGCGGTGTCTCGTCTCCTCATCCATCTCATCATCGACCTCATGCTTGGCAGTGGTAGGTTTCCTCAAGGACAGCAGCTGGAACAAGTCCTTCCATAAGCTCTGGTTCTCGACAACAATCTGCGTCTTCGTGACATCGCAGTCTTTCCTCAAAGCAGCGTAGGCTCCGTGGGCAGAAGTGCGTACGGCCAGAACTCTCGTCAAGCCCGGAATACGAGAGAACTTGTAGTCCTTGGGCTTGTAATCACCAGTTGCTGAGGCCGTGGCATCCTTGAGCGTTGCTCGCTTGGTGCGCTTCCAGACGCTGCCTTCCTCCGTGGAGAGGATGATCGAACCATCCGCCTCCACGCCAACGTCTCTAGCAGCCATGCTGTTCTTCTTCGGCGACCAGATGCATTGAGCCGGAGTGATAGCACTGCGAATCTTGGCGGGATTCGTCGTGGATGAGCTGGTCTGATTGTCTTGTCGCTGGCTGATGGAAAGGGTGTAGATCTCGCCTCGGCTGGACAGAGCACACAAGGTGTCGCCACCGCAAGTAACCTTGACAATGCGGTTCGCTTCTTGATCGTAAGTCGTCACGAGGAAGCTCTGCTTCAGGAAGTAATTGGTGAAGCCTTCAAGCGGGAACGGCACTTTGGCGTAACCATAGTTGGCAAACACCCACACTTCATGGCTCTCGAGTAGACACACTGTAGCTTTGTCCATCGCAGTAACGGCAGCGATGTTGGATGCAAATAGGGAAGCGGCGACCTTCCGCGGAGTGGTCTGCACTTCAAGGGATCTCGCGTCAGAGTCCACGATACCGAGCTGGCCTTCGTTCTTGCCGAACGTGAACAGGGAGCTTCCAGTATGCGCGACTGAATGAATCCGCGACGCTGCGACACCTGCCACGATCTCCCGTTTCAGTGGACCGAATATCTGTCGCGGAATGGTGCTGACTGGATCTTCATCGCTCGAGGCAGTCTTCGGGAGACTGTAGCCAAGCTGACCAAAGCCATTGTTGCCCCAGCTGAAGATTTCTCCTTCTTCGGAGATGGCGAGTGTATGATTGAGGCCAAGGGCTACAGTTGCCACCCGCTTGCCTGAAAGTGCTCCGCTCTCCACGCAGACATAGTTGAAACGAGTTTGCTCGTCTCCAATACCCAGCCGACCGCCCTGTCCATGTCCGCACATGTACAAGTTGGACTCTGGGTCTGTGGTGAGGATGGCGGAATGAAGCTTCGACATGTGGACGTCCTGAATGGTCAAGGGTCGGCTCTTGGGCAGCCACGGGATGTCCTCCACCCACATATCGGACAGATCCACCCGCTTTGGTCGATGAGTCAGATCGTGCCTCGTCCACTTCCGTTCCTCTTCTTCGAGATGCTCGGCATAGAAGCGTTTGATAAGATGCGCCGGGCGTCGCAAATGGATGCGCTCTGGAAACTGACGGTCGCCACCGTCACCAAAGCCAAGAGAAGCATTCTTGTTGCTGCCAAAATTGAAGAGTTGGTCGCACTTGATGTTATTGAAGCCGATGCGGACCTTGCCATCCTCATTGTCGTTGTCTGGGCCAGGTCGATCATCGTCACTTGCATCAGAACCAGATCTAGCCCTGCGAGTCACATCTGGTCGTAGTGTCCTGTCCTTGATGGTGGCGGCATAAAGATCGAGCGGACCATGACCTTCTTTATCCTTGATCTTGATCAGACCAACAGTCTGGTGCGTCTGTCCACTGGTCCTGCCGAAAGCGTTGCTTGCGTCTCGCTCGAGTACCAACCGGGCTATCGTGACGTTGCCGAAGTAGAACGCGCGGTGCAGCGCAGTCCACCCATTCTCATAGTCCTGCACATACAAGTCGACGGACGGATGATCAATCAGCGCGCTGGCGAACCCAACCGCCTCAACATCCGTCCACGAAGCGACATGATGCAGCAAAGTCTGCCCAGTATTATCCCGCGCATTCACGTCGGCCTTGCTCAACCCGCCAGGCGTACCATGCTGCCCCTGCCTCCGTGCCTTCGCGGGCACATTCGGAGAACTCCCAATCTGCGCCGGACTCCCAATCACCTGCCCACCTCTTGCCGCCGTATACGGTCTGCCATTCGCGGCCGCGGCCAGCAGATGTTGCTGGAAGCCCAGAACATCGTTTTCGTAGTATGCTTTCCACAGGTAGCTGCTCATATGACGAGACGTAGAGGTGCGACACACCAAGGAGTGATACCCCGGTGACTTCGCCGCGAGAACACCGGCTGTGATCGCGGCGGATCACGGCAGTTTAAGGTGCTCTTTGGTCGAAGCCTGGGATACTCTCCTACGGGAGGAGGGCGGTCGCGGGGCTTGTTGGTTGTCGCGCGATGAGTCTTAACTGGGCTGTTTAGGTGGTACTGAGTGTTTCCGGTCTTTGCTGTCGTACGAGTGTGTGTTGTGATTCGATGCGATGCGATAGGAGTCGTCTCTGTCGCGCCTCAATGTCGTAATCACTTCGGGAAGGCGTTGGGTGGGGTGGTGGAGATAAGATCGGCTTGAGACGATGAGTCGTTCTTTGTCACGTCCGCGGATATGAGTCAAAGCGGTTCTACGAGAAGGAAACAGAAGGTCAATGGGTCTGATGTGGGACGATGGAGCTATATGGCAATCTGAGAAGGTTGTGGTAGTCGAAGGTGATGCAGCGAGATGAGGGACAATTAACGTCGCCTCCTCCAATCAAATTGAGGGGTTCACGACACGCTTCAGTATGGGACATGTAGCAGGCTTTCCGTGGAATAGACTGCCGAGGAGCACCTCCTCATTGACTGTAGTGGCATGGCCGACGGTAGCTGGCGGAGACCGTGGAAGAGTTCAGCAGCGGATAGCGCAGGTCCTCCAGGAGGGCAACGGGTTGACGAAGTGGATTGCTATAGCTGTAGCAGCGCCGTCAATCGCCCAGGATGGAGAATAGGTAGAACAAAATGTTAAGATATGGCCTTGCTCTCCGGCATCTAAGCAGTATGATCAATCCATATCAGTGCCTGTAATGGCGGCAGTAGTGACGTTCTCGGGAAGATAGGTAGGCGGCATCACATGTAGCACGTAGGAAATGGAGAAGAGGCACAAGATATCACAAGCAAAAGTCTTCCATTCTCAGCATCTGACCGACTACTCCCTCCGTCCGTCCATCAATCATCATCATGCTGGAAGAGGAAGGGCAACTCATCGTCCTCCTCCTCTTCCAGCATCCCCGTTCTCTGCCCCGACGACCCCGAAGCCCCCACCGCACCCGCCGACTCCTCCACAATGCTGTGTGTCGACAGCCGAGAACGCACGTGCGGCGCGTGCGGCTGCACGCGCGACGGCGACGACGAGACGGACAGCCCGGGCACATTCGACAAGCGTCGGGAGGGCGGCGTGCTTTGGATGAGCGAGGAGCTGCTCATCTCCTCCGCGAGCGCCGAGCTGTCCGTCTTCAGCGCGCTGTACTTGCCCAGGTTGACGACGTGGCCGCCGCCGCGGGACGGGGCGGCGGAGGAGGGGGGCGGCGAGGCGAAGCGCGTGTCCTTGGAGCGCTCGAGGTCGGAGATGAAGGACGCGATGTCCTCGTCGTCGGTCTTGCCGCTGCCGCTGCTGCCGGGCGTGCCTTCCTGCAGGTGACTGAGCTTTTCTTTGGAGTCACTGCTGCCGCGGCCGGAGGAGGTGTTGCTTTCGCCTGCCTTGCTGCTTGATGTCCAGCGTCTTGGGCGGTTGGCGAAGCTGCTGCTGTAGCGGACGGGTGCGGGCTTGGGCGAGGAGGAACCGGAAGAGGCGACGGCGACTTCGTTGGAGAGGGAGGGGTTTCGGAGTTGTTGCTGTGGCAGGGCATTGAGTGAGGTCCGCTTGCTGCTGGATGCTGAGCCGCTGGCGTATTGTGGTGACGGTGGGTAGATGGGGTTTGGTGACGGACGAGGCGATGGCGTAGGACGTGGCGATGTGGCGAGAGATCCCAGCTTCGAGAGGGGAGAGTCTTTTTGGCGAGGAGAGGGGTTTGGGTTCATGGGGCCATTCTTGAAGTATCCAGGCGGCATGGGCGAGGTGCCAGCCTCTTCTCTGAGCGCGCCGACGCGTTTCATCGCGTCGTCTTCTTCCGTGTCTGCTTCTTGTGCTCGCTGTCTTGTATCTGCGACTGCTGAGCTGCGTCTGTCTGTTGCGTGAACTGTTCCAAGGCTGCCGTATGCTCCTAGCAGGCCTCTCGGGCGTTCTCGCGTTGTCGTAGGAACCGCTGTGCTGCTGTACTGCTCGCGACGCTGCTCTGAGCGGTTTCCTGGCAAAGAGCGGCCGCTTTGTGCTGTTAGGTAGCGCTCGTCTGAGCTCAAGAGAGCGGCAGAAATAACACTCTCACTGCTAGCAACAGTAAAATCACATAGGCTGCGGAGGTCAACACGCGCTTGCAGTGCTCCAGCAGGCGTAGGGAGATCTGATAGTGTCTGCTGCCGATGTTGAGTTGACTCTCGGGCAGGCTGCGCTCCTCGTAGTCCATAGTGTGGTGCTTGCTGTTCTCGTGGTGCGAAGAGTGGTCTCGTCAGTGGGTCGTCGTGCTTGTCGTAATTGAGTTCGTGTGCTTGTCGGATCCGAAACTTCATGCGAAGAGCCTGTGAGCTACCAGGCTGCCTGCCAAGCTGACGATATAGCCTCCACGCCGGCAGCATCCGCAGAAAGCTGTAGAGCGATCTGAACGCCACCACCCCCTTCTTGTACACGCTGGGCAAGGGCTCGTCCAGCTCTTTGTTGGACAGCATTGCACGATCCCCCAGCTCAATCGTCCAGCGCTCCAGAACGATCTCAGGATACCTCTTCCCGCCCCTGAACGGCGCCGGGCTACCGTCTCTGCTCGAAGCTGAAGCCACCTCTCTGGGCCTACCACTCTCGTCGACACACAGCAGGGCCTGATTGTGAGGCAGATGGGACGTATCAAGATAGATCTCAATCACCATAGGGGACGGTCTCTCCATGTAGAGATCGACTCTTCGCCACTCCTGGAGATCGTTGGCCAGCACGTCTGTCTCGTCAACCACGATATTGAACTACCATTTTCTTTGTCAGTCTCAGTTTCTCATGCAAATCTCTACAACAAACTCCATGCATCTGCAGGCAGGCGGACAAGACAGCAAAAGCCAAGAGGCAAACAATCATGCTCATGCGGGCGAGAAGGGATACGGCGTCAAATCAACCGTCATGGGCCAGGCGTGGTATGGCAAGCAGTATTGCTGGTAGCCCATCCTCTGCTACACCACCTGTTGGGCCCCAGACTGCTCCAGCTCAAGGGATCCAGCAAGAAGGTCATTTCCTCCTCAAACCTCATAACCTTTCATATCTCTCCCGTTGAAGCCATAGACCAGACCTCTCTCTTCCTCGCCCAATCTGAAGAATAAGAAAGAAGGGAAAAGCACTTACCCATCTGTTCTGACGTCGCTCTCCCGTTTTCAGATATGCCGGAGGTAGACTGGCTCGAGAGCCACAAATCATCAAGGCTGACTTGGTGTGGAATTGCTACATGTCTCGTCAGCATGGCTCGGGAAACAGAATGCCAAAGTAATAGCCATCTCAGCATCCTCTGTGGAATGCCGGGCCTCTCGATTCAGACGGGATGAAAAGGGCTTCAACACCTCAAGCCATCACCGTTCTAAATCAGACGGCCCCACGACCTCCTCTCCTCCCATCCGATGTGGACATACCTGTATGATCTGATTGAGCCGCACATTCTCCTTATCAGAGCTGCCGCTGGCCGCACCCTCCGTACGAGCAGCCATACCGGCCTCACCACCAGCTCTTTCAGTATACGCCGTCAAGTCCACGCTCGATCTGTTGCGAGTCGGCGGCTGTTCTCTCGGGTTGTTGGTGCGTTCCGGGTTCGTCGATGGGTTGGTCGCCGGAGTCGAGCTCCGCGGCGACGGGCGAGGATGTTGATGCATCGTCGAGATGATGTGTGGCGCTTGCTCTGGAGCAGCTTCCAGGGATTGTTGTTTCGTATCGAAAGTGTGGTAGTGGTTTACGATGGGTGGGTAACGGGCTCGGAGCGGCTGGCGAGTCGCTCCATGGTCACGGTGGCCTGCGGTAGGCGTCGTATGGCGAAGTGAATCGTGTGGGAGGTAACGTTGAGTCCCGCGCAGGGTGTGACTGACAGCTCGAGCTTCTAGTCTGCTGGAGACATGACGAACTGAGGCAGCAAAGATGGTTTGATGAAAGCCTGATAAGCAACCTAGGCGGCGAAGGAGGACCGTCCAGCGATTCGGAAGCGAGGATCCAGATGCCTCGATGATGGCCGCAGGTAATGAAGCAGCTCCTGCCCGCAGTGTTCGGGTTGCGGATGCTGTACCGTCGTGGTGGCGCTAGGTACCCCAGGTGTCCAGTGGTGTGGCCTTGTGAGCTCGCTCGTTGAGACAGGTGACTCGAGCTATCTACGCGTGATAGAGCTCCGGATGGCGGCGAAGTCGGTCTCACTCACGCCAAGTCTCCAAGTACCAAATAAAAGAACAAGAAGGGAACACTGGTGCTCTGCGTTTTACCAGACGCTGCTTGCACGGGGAGAATGTACTTGTATCTCTGACGAACCCGTCGATGACAAGAGCCTCGATGCGGATGTTGCTGGGGTTCTTTGTCGATCGCAGGATCGACCATCTCAACCCACGCTTTCCAGGCATTCCCCGGGCGCCTGTGCTGCTCCTCCCCGTTGACTGCCGTCGCTAGTGCCAACTTTGGCTCTCTTCTGCACAGATCCCTTCTTGCCTGGTTTCTTTTCGCCGTTGACTGTGCATACGACGGCAAGAGCGGTCTACTGCAGAATTAAACGCAGCATTGCAGAGCACAGCGAGCCCAGGCGAACGTGGCAGCACTGAAAGCGCAGCACCAGCGAGGCCGCCTTCCGAACGTCCACCTTGGCAAGCGTTGAACCAGGTTTCGGCTGCTTTCCCGATCGAGGCCGTCAATATCAAAGCGTCCGATCCAGTGCATGATGCCGGCAACGGGCAGCGCGGAGGCAAGGCGACGACTCACATCTCGAGGCGGTGGTTGGGGTGCAGAACGCCTCTTGCGCCTCGAATGAAGAGGGCGGTCAAGCTTGTCACCATTTCACCGCTCCGAAGGTCAGAACTCACGGTGGGTCGTTGGACATACTCGGAATACCTGTGAGATGAACAGAGTGTGTAAGGGCAATGTGATGTCGCATTGGGCACGATAACGAGGTGAGTAGGTTTGCGTTGAGAGTGGAACGATACAGGTAGGTATATCTGTGGCGGCTTATTATTCCTTGCCACGTAATGCTGAAGACGGGAGCTATGCTCGCTATGGATCCATCTCATGCCAACATCTCGCAACAACCCCCTCACAACCTAGTAGGAGCCGCATGATCCTGCGTAAACGGCTTGAATCCAGTATACCCATTCTTCTTCACCTCCTCCAGCTTATCAAGGAACGCCTCCATACCACCAAAGAAGAATCTCAAACACCGCTTCTTACCAGGTATATTCGCCCCAAAGATCCAGTTATCCTGCAAAAAGTCAGCCCTGCACAAAACCCGGAAGAAGAAGAAGAAGAAGAAGAAACATACCTCAGCCTTCCAGAACAAGCTGTTCTCGGCCAGCTGGTCGCAGAGCTCCGAGTACTGCCGTTCTGCCTCCTCCGTGGGCTCAATCAGTCGCACGCCGGACTTCTCAGCATCGCGAATGGCGTCGGTGATGAACTCGACTTGGACTTCAATCGAGGGCGGCATGTTGGTGAAGGGACCTTTGGGGCCTGCAAAAACAAGTCAGCCATAGCACATATTCCCCAGCTGGACAACTCACCAGAAATCAAGAAGAAATTCGGAAACTTCGGCACAAACGACCCCAAATAGCTCGTCGGCCCCAAATCATCCCAATACTCCTTCAACGACATACCATCCCGTCCATGGATCGCCAGCCGCGTGTAGTTCCCCTCTACAGCATCGAACCCCGTGGCGAAAATCAGCAAATCGTGCTCATGCAACTTCCCATCTGCCGTCTGGATCCCCTTCGCCTCGATCCGCTCAATCGGCGTCTCCTTCAAATCAACCACATCGACGTTCTCCCGGTTAAACTGCTCAAAGTACTTCTGCCCATTTGACGCATTCCCATCGCACAGCGGTCGACGGGCGTACACGTCGTGCGGCTTCAACTTCTCGGCTTTCTTCGGGTCCTTGACGATCGTGTCGATTTGCTTTCGAATAAAATCCTGCGCTCCTTTATTCGCCTCCATGTCCGTGGCGATGTCGTTAAAGGTGCCGAACATGAAGCGGAACCCACACCCAATATCCCATGCCTCCTGGAAAACGCGCTCGCGCTCCTCGGGGCTGGCGTCATGGTAGGACTGCTTGCTCTCTTCGAAGCCAAAGGCGGTGATGGAGTGCCGCACGAGGTGCCAGATGGAGTCCCAGTTGTCGTTGAGGAATTTGCGCTCTTCGAGCGTGACTTTCTTATCGCCGGACGGGACGGTGTACTGCGGATGGCGCTGGTAGCAGTCGAGCTGCTTGACTTTGCAGCCGATGTCCGTGATGACCTGGACACCCGTGGAGCCGCAGCCGATCACGCCGGCTTTCTTGCCGGTCACGTCGTAGCCTTGCGGCCATTTGGCCGTGTGGTACATGTCGCCTTCGAACGTGTCTATGCCGGGGATGTCCGGGAGATTCGTGCGCGAGAGGAGTCCGAGGCCGGTGATGACGTATTTGGCGATGATTTTGTCGCTGCCGTTGACGGTGAGATGCCACATCTGGTCCGAGTCTTGCCAGTGGGCGGCGGTCATTTCGGTGTTGAAGCGCATGTACTTTCGCAGGTCGTGTTTGTCGACGACGTGGTTGAGGTAGGCTAGGACTTCGGGTTGTTTGACGTAGCTGGGATGGGTATGCTGGTTAGTGATTGATCAGTGGTCGCGTTCGGTCATGGAGGAAATGTTACCCTTCCTCCCATGGATAAGTCATCAGATCGTCCTTGTCCCAGGAGAATCGATAGACCGAACTTGCTGTTCAGTCCGTCAGCACACAGTTTCTCTTTATGTTCAGGACGACATCACTTACGGGTATCTGACATGGCGCCAGGGTATCTTTGCCACATAATCAGTATTTCAAGTATGCGTACGGTCAGAGTGCTGCGTACAGATTTGAGTACCATCTGCAACGATCCTTCGTCAGCATTTATTCCATAAGACAGTTCATCTTTGATTCAACTTACGTTCCACCAACATTGCCAGCAGCGTCAATAACCAGACAATTCAATCCTAGCTTTGCCAACGAATATACTTGATAGATTCCCGCAAAGCCAGCGCCGACGATGATGGCGTCGTAGGTGTCGTTCGTCATGTTGAGAAGGCTCACGAGTAGTTTCCAAGATGAGAAGATGGCGAACAACGACAAAACGGTGTCTGAAAGGTATATGATATGAAGAGTATCGGTATCGTCAACCGATCTTCACTCTTCGCTAGCCCTCGGGTATCAAACAAGAATGGGAGGAGAGCTTCAAGAGATGATAATATGTTGTTATTCTACCAAAAAACTTGAGGAGAACTTTTGTACTCTACGACATCGTTTTCCCTGGACCGAGAAGCACTCCCCGCGTACACGGAGTCGACAGTGTGTTGACGTATGCAATCGCCATCTTCGAGGCGCGGCTATATGCTGTACTCGATTGTATGCTCTTCCCCAGATGTCTTACCTCCAACGCGGGGATATCGCTGCTGCTTCTGGCGACGGCTCGTTTCTTCGTCAGTATGGTTGTAGCCGTGGGAAGGTGGCGCCGGAGCTCCTATACACCGAGTGCTTTCATCTCCATTCCAACTTACCTTACGGCACCTCCAGGAACCATCCGATCATTATGGCTCTTTCACATGACACGCGGGAAGTGGAGACAGAGATTCAAGCTTTCGGCGGATCTTATCTACCCGCGTCGCGTGGCTTCTGTGGCGCCGCTCATGATGAATCTCAGCATCAAGACTGCATTCACCACAACTCCCTCGAGCAGGCAACACCTCCCATACCGCGACGTCTTCTAACTCTTCTCAACAACTCTACGACCACAAAGGAGGAATACAACCATGGCATCGCCGAAGCGGGCGTCCGCCCGCACAACACCCCAGCCGTCCCAGACAGGACTCGACCTCGAGAGACGGCGAGACCTGCACGTTCTGTTCGCCTCAGTCGGATGCGCCGACCAGAAGATCATTCAGGACGTCTTGCCAAAGATTGCAGAAATTGACGATGTCTCACTGAAAGCCATCCTCGACCCGACCTACCGAAGCCAGGATTTCATTGCTGCCTCGTCGTACTGCTTGACCACGTCCAACATCTCGCGCAGTACAGCTGTCACTTACACGGAAGAGGTCGAGAAGGAAGCTGCAGAGCTGTGTGAGTGGGCAGACATACTGGTTCTGGCACCGATAGATGCGAACAACCTGGCAAAGATGCTTCATGGGCACACCGACAATCTGCTACTCGAGATCTTGCGAAGCTGGAATGTGTCGAAGAAAGTGCTGCTGGTACCCGGCATGTCGGCTCTGATGTGGGAGAATCCAATGACCAAGAAACAGCTCACCAAAATCCGACGGAAATGGAACTGGGTGCAAGTGCTGCAGCCGATGCTTTGGAAGTTTGTGGACGACGAGAAGAAGATGAAGTCGCACGATGCGACTGAGGAGCTTGTGGATGCAGTACGCAATCAGGTGGATCTCATGAACATTGGGCAGGACATGGAAGTGTCGCCCACGCAGCGGCCATCCCTCGCCACCTCCGGCAAGAAGACCGACAACACCCTTCCACCTGAGCTCTGGACGATGATCTTTGACTTTACTGGTGACTGGGAGTTGGCGCAGACAATGCATGTTTACACCAACCTACCTCCTCCATCGGACTGGTCTGTCCACGTCAACTCGAACGTTCAAGGGCCGCAGCATTATATGAAAAGACTGGAACTTACGATTCTGCGCGGCAGTGTCGAAGATGTGGAGAAGTTCATCGCGGCTGAAAGTGTACCGCGATGGCTGTCGAAGCTATGCATCAGGCTGATCATGCGCTTTGCCATGACACCACTTCTGTCATACCTCGAGACGAACCACAGATTACTCTTCTGGAACACCTTCGGCCAAACCTTCTTACCAGACAAAGCATCCTCAGTTTTCGGACGGACCGAGATCCTCGAGTTCTGGCGTACATCACCCTCCTTCCTATCGAAAGAATACACCATCGAAGCCCTCGACGGTGCCTCCCGAGCCGGCTTCGTCAACGTCCTAGAATGGTGGCAACACTCCGGCCTTCCCTACAAATACACCGAAGCCTCCCTCGAACAAGCCAGTAGTCAAGGCCACGTCTCCGTCCTCGAATGGTGGAAGAACCAAACCACCACCGCCGACGACAACAAATCCAACCTCCGCCTCAAACCCGGCAAAAGCATCTGCTACGCCACGCAAAACGGGCACACGGACGTCGTCCGCTGGTGGCTGCAATCCGGCATCGCCTTCCCGCACGAAGACACCGTGGCCAAACTCGCCAGCACGCACGGCCACGTCGACATCCTGCAAGTCTGGCATGAGCTGAAGGGCAGCAAGATCATCTTCGACAACCAAGTGCTGGTCGGCGCGACGAAGAGCGGTAACGTGGATGTGCTGGAGTGGTGGAAGACGAGCGGTTTGAAGGTGGAGTATAAGACGTGTGATATTGAGGAGGCGTTGGAGGATGGTGATGAGGGGGAGAGGGGAGTGGAGGTGCGGAGGTGGTGGGCGAGGAATGGGTTGAATTTGGGCGTGGGCACCAGTGAGTGGATGAAGACGAAGGTGTTGAACTCTTAGGTCGAGTCGCCGTGAGTTGGGTGTTATTGTTTTGGTTGCAGCGTTTTTAGCCGTGTTTGTGACGCTTCAGCGAATTCGGGGAGGCGTTTGTCTCGTGGGTCACCGTCTTGTTGGTAGATCTCAGCTGATCATGTGCAGCTTACGGTCTCTTATCTGCTTCGACTACTTCTTCACAGGATGAGAATGCCGATGCGGAAGCAGTCGAACAGACACGTGAACTGGAGACATAGCAAGCTGTATGTGATCAGATGAGATCGACGAACAAGACTGTCACCCACGAGACGAACGCCTCCCCTGACCCGCTGGAGAATTACAAACAAGAGTCGCTAGAAACGCTTGATCAACCACAATACAAATGCCGAACCCACGGTGACTTGCATTGATACGTTAACAAGACCCTTCCACGAAAAACGAGGGTTGCGATCTGATTGCTAGATCTCAGCTAATCATACCCAGCTCACTTGGTCTCCGTTTGCAAAAACTGCTTCCGCATCGACACATCGACAGGTCCCGCCTCATGCACTGCTTGCAATGGTAGCGAGAGCTCAAGCGTCCTCGAGCTCTGTAGAAAGGTGAACTTGAGCTCGATGGCGTGCTGTCTTGACAACAGAGGTGTGAAGAATGTCGGACTCAGCCTTGTTGGAGAGTCGATGTTGAATAAGAACGGCAGTCTTGTTATAGCGAAGTGCTCGGAGGTACCTGTGTTTGTCAGGAACGCACGCTGTGTCGAAGTTCGTTGTGCTGTACCTTCACCATACTGCTGCCAGCCGGACAGGGAGAACGTGAAGCTCTGTTCATTGTTTCTCATTGTTCTGACACGGGCATCCTCATCCGCTGCTATTCTCTCCATTGTTGGGATCGTCCTGGAATGGTTGGGTGTGATGAACGTTCGTGTGACTAACTGCGCTTTCAAGCTGCATTGCGCGGGTATGCTCTTTTCGTCGAGATCGCCGTTGTCCTGTGGTGTGAGCTTGATTACCAGTGGTATGGCGACAGACGTTTGCAATGTGTGGCCGCTGACGTCCAGCCGGAGAGGGCTTGGTTCTTGGGCAGCGACTTGGAACTGATGACCCGCCGTTCTTCGCCTCGCTTTCGAGGGCCGTGGAGAGCTCACTGTGAAGTACTCCCCTGGCCTGCTTAAAGAGTTTGGATCGTATGGCGGAGGCTGCTCCTCAGCAACCGGTAAGACAGAGAGCTTTCTGGTCGTCGACGCTATGAGCTTGCTCTCACAGCAAGCGGAGGCAGTGATACTATAGTCGATGCTATACTGAGCAGCTCCATCCGACTGCTTCAGGGACGACCACCACTTCGTGTCTTGCTTCCAATCGACCGAGGGAGGCAGATCCTGTACGTCGGAGCTGCGCTTGCATTCGTCCAGATTGAAGCGGAACGGGATGTTGATGATGCCATTTTCTGCACGGAAGTCGGGCTGTGCTTTGCTCTGGACAGCGACAGCTAGCAACTGGCAGTCGTTAGATACACGACGACATCAGGGATTCATTACACAGACTTACCGGCAGCTTCTCCGTTCTCCAACGTGGCTGCAAAGACCCAGATGGTGAGGTCTCTGTCGTCGTAGTGACAATCCCTACGGTGTGTGAGAATAGCCATTGTGAGGCGTTGGGTCGAGCCATACCTCTGAGCAACACTTTGGAGTGCGTGAACCTCTCCCCTTGCCGTAGCTTGAACACAGCATTGCCCACTATGTCCTCATTGCTGCGATGAACAATCTCACCACTTTCAGTGATGACACCGCCGTCCTGGGCAGTAAGATGGATCTCCGCAACGCTCTGGTGTTTCTTCTTAAAGGAAAACATATTGACTGTACGAGACAAAGGCAAGGCGTGCGAACTTACCACAACACATGCAGACCGTGCATTGATAACGGAACTGAACGTACACCACACCATCCCCCACGAACTGGCCGAAACTCGGCATACCGCCCGCAATGCCTGCAGATAGTAATCCGGATGATTAGAAATGCGGCAGTCAGCCCTCCACAGGCGGATCTTGATTCCATTGTCTCACGAGAGAGGATCGGGGGTGTGAAGTAATGAGTACACTGTCAATGTGAACTGCGCTGTCACTTCATACGGCTTGCCAGACCATCCCTGTTGAAGGGGTTTGTTCCCGCATGTCAATAGCGACTGATTGTGGAAGGAAGAAGGCGAGACTGCAACGTAGGATGATTAGTGTTAACTTAACCCCGGGCTAGCCTGATCGAGACAGACTGAAGCGGTTAGACCATCGTCTCATGTCAGCATCGACGTCGTGGAGAACCTCATGTGATGTTGGAGAAGGCAAAAAGCAGCCGCGGCGTTGCGGCGTTGCGGATATGCGGGTTTGTGGAGTTGCATTGCACTGTCGGTGTATGAAGGTAGGTCACAAGGCTCTTGGTCACAAGTACCTTGTCCACCGTTATCGCAAGCATTCGGCCCGTTCCTTGAAGAAGTTCTTCGCGAGGGTATCATAAGGCGATCCAAAGTCCCGAACAACAGGTCATACAATCGTCAGTCATCCAGCGTGATCATCTCGCCCTGCCGACCACTTCTCCTGGTCGAGGCTTCTCCCTCAACAGCCTCCGCCTCCCCAGCATCTTCCTCATTTTCCTTACCCGCAAGCGAAGGATGCCCACTCGTCCATACAGGAATTCCCAATACCCACGCCTCCGTCTCCCTCCCTCTCTTCTGATCACACTTGATCAACCACTCCCTCATCACCGCCGCCTGCGTGACAATCTCCGTTACATTGAATCTGTTCAACTCCCGCCCCTTCCGACAGCACTCAGCGAACAATCGCTCAAACACAAATTCCCCAGCATACTCCCTCAGCCCGTCCAACAGCGCACTATACTGTACCATACTCAGCTCCAACCTCGAAGCGCGCTCAACTAGCCCCGGTGGCGGCCCTACACGCGGCCGGAAAGACTCCGTACGTACGAACCGCTGGCCATCGGGATCGACATCGTACACCGGGCGCTCGAGATGAACGACCTTCTGATGGGGTGGAAAGCCGCCTTCAGCCCAGTAGCGGACTTCATGTAGGCGGATCCATTTGGCTTGCATGCGGTCGAATTCCTGTTGCTGGACTGCTCGGCGTTGTTCTTGCTCGAGGTCGGCTGCTCGTTGCTGGGCGTCGATCTGGGCTTGACGTTGAGTGGCGAGTCGATGTTGATGGTGTTGAATTCGATCATGGAAGGAACGGTGGACGTCTCGCAAGATGGGTGCGATTTCGCGCACGGGCTGGACCACGTGGTAGCTTGTTTCGGGTCGTGGATGGTATTCAGCTGCGCCCATAACAAGGTCGAGAAGGAGGTTGATGATTCTGTTGACGACGTGAAGATGAGGTATAGTGAGCTCGTTGGCAGGGAACTCGCGTTCGTCCAGCTTTTCATAGCAGGTAACGGCACTTTCGACGAGGCCTAGCAGTTTCGGGACCAGATGATAGTACATGCTGGTGCACCTGTCGACGTTCCTACCGTCGTAGTCGTACTCTTCGTTCTTGCCACAAAGACCGTCGATCCGTTGTCTCAGTTCCGACAGCACACTTGCTGGATCGACTGCTGGCGTGCTAGACTCGCCAGTGTTGTCTCTAGAGGTGTTGTACGAAGTAGTCAGTTTCTTGCACAGCTTCACAGCAGCCCTGACTTGCTTATCCTCCAACTCAAGCGGGACCTTGTCATATCGGACTCGCGTAACGCCACGACCTTCCACAGGCCTACCAATGTGATCTGCAGCGTTGAACGCCCTTTTGAGTTCCGGCCATCGCCCAAAGATGCGATGCTTGTCAGCTTCTGTGAGACCAGACCTACTCTGAGTGGCATGGCCTTCTGCGGACGGTTCAGGTTCCTCTGGTGCGGTGTCAGGCCTTCTGCGCTTCGAGCTAGTGTTCGCTTTTGCGTTTGTCGATGAGTGTGGACGCTTGTTAGTCTTCGATGGCGACGGCTGTCTCTCTTCTGTGTTTGATTCGTCTTCGTTATCATACTCCTGCGCAACTGCCTCAACAGCGCCTTTCGCAGCTTGTTGCTGGCCTGTCATTTGTCGGCCCTGCCTAGGAGCATCAACTGCTTGCTCCTCTTCCACCGCATCGTCTTCAGCCTCGCGAGTGCGGTTCCATGGCTCCTGTCTACGCTTGCGCATGCTCTGGAAAAGAGATTGCTCTTCACCGTCGTCGCCTTCCCGGTCTACCTGTTCGTCCCGTTCTGCATCGTCTTCGGCGCGTGTCTGCCGTCTGGTGCGCTTTGGAGTGTGCTCAGCTACTGCTGTTCTGTCTTCGTTCGCTCTGCCGCGCTTCTTGCTTGCTACGGTGTCCGAAGGCTCGACTTCCTCAGTATGTTTATTCTTCGAAGGCCGACCGCGCTTCTTCTTTGCCGCTGGTGGAGCTACGGCTGGAGCTTCCGGTGTCTTCGCACGCTTCCCGCGAGTAGATGTACGTTTCGCAGAGCTTGTTCCCTTTTCGTGAGCAGCGCCTGCCTTGGGACTTGCAACCTGAACGTATTCATCCTCCTCATTTTCACCTTCTTCATCGTTTTTACCCTGACCCTCAACGTTCGAACCATCCTCTGCATGCACCGTCTCTTCTACCTCGCCCTCTTGCTCCCGATCCTCCTGCTCCTCAGCTGTCTCACTTTCCTCTCCCTCTCCCTCGCCCTCCTCCGATTCGTCCACCCTTTCCGTCCGCTTCGACTTCCTGGGACTACTCCTCGTCACAGGCCCCGCCTTTCCCACTGCCTTAGCCCCCTCCGCCCGACTCCTCACACCCTTCAACGGCGAAAAGCCCGTCAGCGGATACAGCCCGCCTCTGGTCTTGGGCACCAGCCGCACCTCCTCCTCCGCATCAGGAAATTCGTACACCGACTTCTTCCCTCCTCCCAGCGTCCTCTGCCTCGTTCCGCCTGCCGTGAGAAGAGGATTACGATACGCTGGATTCTTCTGTGCCAGAGCGATCTTCTTGGTAGGCTTTTTAAGCTGTCCAGTGCTCGGGCGGGTAGTCGTGCGGTCTTGCGCCTCGTTAAGCGCTCTGGACTGTTCGTTGCCCATTGTTGGTTGTTGTTCTTCGGGATCGGAAGAAGCGGGCAATTCGGCGTTCTTGTCTGTCGCCAGACCAGTTTGTTTGACCGGCGAGATGAATCTGCTTTTTTTTGCCATTGAGGGCGGTTTGTCTTGAAGTGATGTGACCCCACTGGATCAATCACATGCGCTTGCCTCGTCGCTCGCTCTTGCCTTGGTTGTTGTAGCGACAGATTTGAGTTTCGCGCCTCGACGCGCTAGTACGCGCTAAGAAAAGATCACGTGTAGCTCTCTGCTTCCAACATCGCTTGAAAACAAACCTCGTGAACATTGGCTTAAAGGATAGGAAAGAATGGGAGCTTAAATATGGCCGCCCCTCCACCAATTCCGACCTTGGAACGACTTCCAGCGTCCGCGGAGCACACCTTCTCAAGTCCATCCAAAAGGATTAACGATGGTGATGACCTACAATTCTTTCACACCTCTACGGCATACCAAGATCTCGTAACATGGCTTCTCCAACTGAGCCGCTCCATGTTCCCAACGAGAGAATCGGGAAGCGATGTCCAACCAAGCACTCTCGACTCGCCACCACCCTTCTCTTCGACCGTCCAAAGCCTACAAGATCTGGTCTCCGACCTTGAAGCACTAACCAAGGATGCGCCACCGGATACCGGACCAAGAAGATTTGGCAACGTAGCGTTCCGGACATGGTTCAAGCTCATGGAAGAGGCCCTGGATCAACTGTTGGACAAGCATTTGGTACCTCTTCTACAGCGATACGAACGGCAGCAGTCGGCTCTCAAGGACGAACTTGGAGCCTATCTTCTCGGCAGCTTCGGCAGCGCTCAACGTCTGGACTATGGTACAGGGCACGAGCTAAGCTTCCTTGCTTTCCTGGGATGTCTGTGGAAATTAAACGCTTTCGAGGACGGCGAGGAGAGGGCAATAGTTATGGGCGTGATGCAGCCATATCTGATCCTAGTCCGCGTGCTTATAAATACATACACCCTTGAACCGGCAGGCTCACATGGTGTCTGGGGTCTTGACGACCACAGCCATCTCCCATACATATTCGGTTCTGCGCAACTCGGACCTGCTATCGACGTCACGGCACAACCACCACAACCCACTCCAACGGAAGGCTCTTCTCCAAACTCTCCGCTGCCCAGCTCCGTAACCGACAAGGCTCTCGTCGCGGATCTAGCAGAGAGCAATATGTACTTCTCCGCCATCGCCTTCATCTACGCTGTCAAGCGCGGCCCTTTCTGGGAGCACTCACCTGTCCTCTATGACGTGAGCGGAATCAAGGACGGCTGGGGCAAGATCAACAAGGGCATGGTGAAGATGTGGGTGGCGGAGGTGCTGGGGAAGTTTCCGGTGGTGCAGCATTTTGTTTTTGGGAGCCTGTGGAGGTGGGAGAGGCATGAGAGTGTGATGGCAGACGGGGCGAAGACTGCGCACGCGGCCAGTCAGCCGAGGAGTGGCCAGCAGGCGCCGGGGTCGATGCCGCCTCCAGGTGGTGCTGGCACGAAGGCACCATGGGCGAAGCCCGGGGTTGGCGGAGCGGAGGTGGGGAATGGAGTACCGAGTATGAGGGCGCCGTGGGCCGGTACGCGGCAGCAACATGCAGGGCCCTCTCATATGGGGGCGACACAACGACCTCCCGCTGCTTCCGGCATGCCTCCTACTGCCGCACCCTGGGCTGCCACGCAACGACCTGCACCCAGCAATGCTACAGCTGGCGTGTCTCGAACACCTGCTCCGCGGAGAGATGGTGGCTGAGCACGAACTGAGGGTGTCACGACTGCGACATGTGACTGACAACGGAATGTGTATGGACAACGACGCGTGGTTCTGCGACATGTGTGCAGATGGCCAGGCTGTGCCGTGCCGTGCAAAGCGGATGATTATCGCACAGGCTGTGCAAGCGCTGCACGAGCAGGAGATCGGTCTGCATCGAGCAGGATATACTGATACAGACTTCTTGGCCTTTTGAAACAGCACAGTCGTCTCAAGCAAGGGTTCGTATGCACTCCACGTTGGGACTATTCTTAGCATTCGGCTAGCAGTAGGCTAGACCTTCTCTGCGTCTGATTGCTGGAAGACGGAGACTGTGTTCGAGATGTTGATGCACGAGCAATGAATGGAGGATAAGTAAGGTATACATATATGCACTGTCTTTTACATGTAGTGTTGACCTCCTTGGTCGGGCCTTGAGTTGTTCAAGACGTCCAACAATTAAGCTTCTGGTATAACCGCGGTCACGCTCGCCTTGCTCGTGCTTTGGGGAAGGATCGACAGTCAATTTACTGGCGTGTCTGGCCGTTGCGACTTCCCAAAAGCACACCTCAGCTCACCTCACTCCTCGATACGATCACAATAAGCGCTTGCCATCGTCCTGTCCCATCGATCTTCGACTCACGATCCACACGTTGTGCAGTGCATGGTGGTAGCCCGTCTGCACGAGCAGTGAGCAGAACCCAGCGGAGGACCGGGAGGATCCAGGACGAACAGAGCGGTGCGACAGAGTACAAACACAACAGCAACGGCACAACCGCGAATAGCACGACACGATGCCCGGCGTTCGTACGTCTACCCACTGCAAGATGGCTCTCAATAGCCATCCCCATCTCCCACACGTCAATGCTTCCATCAAACGCTCACAATGCTAATGCACTATGCAGCCCCCCAAGCCTTCAACACCCTCAAGCGCGCCTTCAAAGGCATGTTCAAGCGCAACAAGAAGCCTACCGCAACATCCCAGCAACAAACATCACAGACCCAACCCCAACCGCAACAACAATCCGACTACTCGACCTCAGCAGCCGCTTCTCCCCCTCCTACCTCGCAACCTCCACCACTGCAATCACCCACGCCGACTTCGGATGCCGTTGCACCGCAGATCCCGCCAATAGAGTCCGGCTCGCCGCTGAATAGCGCAACAGAGCCTTCGAAGTCGCTGCCGCCGACACATCCGCTAGCGACGGGACAGCAGGAGGAGCCGCAGGAGGCCGTGCCTCAGGACCATGGGGCGCAGCCTGGGCTGGTGGTGAGGGAGGAGAGTTCTGCTGCCCCGGCTCCAGCACCTGTTGTTAGAAGTGTGGATGGTGCGGAGGACAACCAGCTGAAGAGTGATCAAGCGGATGTCGGGAGGGTGTCGCCGGTTGAGCCGGGGTTGACGGTCGATGGGACGAGGAGTGGAGCTGTCTCTGCTGTGGATGATGGCAGTCGGGCGGAGGAGAGCTTGAAGAATGATAGTGCTGTTGAGCACGAGCAGGGCAAGATGGAGGAGTCGAATGGTAAGATCTGCCCAAAGACTTGGAAAACCAGCATCAAATGCTAACCGGCACCAGTGGTCACTGACGATCGTCCACCCCCTCCTCCAGCGAAGGAGAACGTCCCACCTCCCACAACCACCCAGCAACAACCAACCCCCAACGGCACCCCAGCCCAACCTCACGACACACTAAACCGCACCTCCAGCAGCGAAGAAAAAGTCGCCATCACAATGGAAGAGCCACCTCCAATCCGCGCCGTCCGCGCAGCACCCGGCATGAGCGCTACCTCCGGCCCCCTCGAAGAGTTCCCTGAAGGTTATTACCCGAAGTAGTCTCGACCAGCAGGGCGATGACGAAACCTGTAATATTACTTATTCTCATGACGAGCTTTATGCTGAACTTTATATGAGGAATCGTTATAGTGTACCGATGCTCGGCATCGATTCGGTCGGCTGGCACGGTTGGTTCCGCAGGGTTGGTGAGGAGTGGGACTGTGGGGATGCTGGCGGGGGTGGTGGAAGGACGGGTATGAGACGGCAGAGGAGCATGAGGGCTTATGGATTCGAGGGGAGATTGGATTGGATCAAGAATGGTTTTTTGTCGGCATGTTTGGGGTCGTGACGGTGTCATGCCCGTACCTTATACCCATGGTAGTCGAGGCAGCTTTCTTTGGAGAGTCGGCTGCTGCGCAGCGAATGTTAGATTTGCATCGACTGCTCTTGTGTCTATTCTATGACCATTGCACAGATGTTCGTGGTGACATGCCTTAGGCAAAGCGAGCGAGATCGCCCGGATCGGCAGTTGCGTGGGGACTGTTCAGCTTTTTTCTGAGCCGGCGGTGATTCACTTCCACTCTCTTCACCATTGTCGCCGCCCACAAACAGCGCCTACACCCCGGCGCATTCTCAAGACGATGCATCTCCAATCCAGCGAGTCCACCGGCCCCGGCGCCACCGTGGACGGCAAGTTCGACAACACGTCCAAGTCCTCCTCGCTGCCCTTCGGCCAAAACATTTCCCTCTCATCCGTCTCCGGCCCAACGTACTTGACCGCGCAGACGTTGATCCAGCAGGTCTCGTACGCCCTCTCCTCGACCCTCTTCACATACTCGCCATCGTCCTGGGATCTCGACGTCGCTGCGAAAAGCTGGTCCGCCACCGGCTCTCGCAATGCCAGTGGAGATGTCCCTTCCGTCTATGCGCTCGAGACTCGTCATGGAGCTGGCGCGATGGCGTTGGGGTATATGTTCAGCCCGGACTTCGATCTCTCGAAGCGCCACGTACCTCAATCAATCCTGGCTTCGGCGGCGAGTCTGGAGTACTTGCGCCCGAGTCTCGATCAATTGAGCTTGCTCTATGATGTCGCGAACCCAACAGCGCTGCAAGTTGCGGCGGTAGACTATGCGCCAGAGACCAAGACCGGCCTGGTGACGGATTATGTCTCCGCACTGAATGTGGCGGAAGAGATGGGCATGGGGTTGGTGGCCAGCAAGAGTGCGTTCGAGGTGCAGCATATGGCGCTTTTGTCTACGATTATGGCGAGTGTGGTGCCGGCGATGCATACGTATGATGGGATCACGGTGGGGAGGGAGACGACGAGGGTCATTGACGTGTTGAATGTGGACGGGTTGAAGAAGGTGTATGATGCTGTGCTGGAAGGTGCGAAAGGCGATTTGGGCAGCAAGAGATTGACGAACGAGGGTAAGGTGGCGAAGTTGGTGCAGGCGTTCAATGCAGAGCTGGGGACAGAGTATAAGTGCTTCGAGTACTCTGGACACCAGGCGCCGACGAACGTGCTGGTCGTCTTTGGCACGGTCGAGTCGAGCTTGTCCGCGCAGGTGGCGGAGAAGCTGGTCGAGCAGGACGTCAAGGTCGGCGTGATCAATGTTCGCGTCTACCGTCCCTTTGTTGAGGAGGAGTTCCTCGCCGCCTTGCCATCGGGCGTCCAGCAGGTTACTGTGCTCGGCCAGGTCAAGGACCAGACCAGCGTCACGGACAACAGCATCTCCAGCAACCTTTACGCCGACGTTTTGGCTGCGGTAAACTTCCAGAGCATGAACGTTGGCAGTGAGCCGAGTGTTTACGACATCAAGTACGCTCGCGATGTAGTTTGGACGGTGCACCGTATGGAACGACTTCTTCGCCACGTTGCGACTGCGCCTGGTAAGGAAGCAGAGCCGGCGCCGCCTATCACGCTTACGAGCGAAGAGACGAGGCAATATACTTTCTGGGATGTTGAGACCAGCGTGGGCGCTGAAGCCCCTATGATGCTGGGCCAGCTGTTGTCTGATGACAGCGCGTTGAACGTGACTGTTCGCAGTGGCCGCGACAATCTGGTTCAAGGCGGCGCCGTTCGGACGGACTTGCGTTGCTCGCCTAAGAGCATCGAGGCTGCATACAGCGTCAAGGAGGCTGATGTTGTAGTTGTGGGCGAGGAGAAGCTCATCAAAGAGTTCAACGTCGTCGAGAGCTTGAAAGAAGGAGGCTCGCTGATCCTCAAGTCCGCTGGATGGAAAGATGAAGACGTCGAGAAGAAGCTCAGCACACCTATGCGCAAAGCTATTGCTACGAAGAAGGTCAACCTGATGGTGTTGGACCCGTCCCTCAGCGGCAAGGTTGGAGAAGAGCCAGAGATGGAGGCATACCTGCTGCAGCTTGCCTTCTTGAACGTCGCGACCCCAGACGTGTACGAGAAAGGCTTGAAGAAGCTCATGAGCGCTGGCGATGCGCTAGAGAAGCTTGCGCAGGATCTCGACATCGCGCTGAAGCAGATCGAGGTGCCCGAAAGCTGGCTCACCGTTGAGTTGGAAGAGAATGATGCTCTGCCTCCCACTGAAGACCTGCACGTCAACAGCTTCGGTATGGTGGACAGGACTGAGGATGAACCGCCATCGTACCTTCGTACGTGGGAGACTGCTGCGAGAGGCCTTGCCTTCAAGGAGGCATACGGCACAGCAACTGCTTTGCGACCAGATCTTGGGGTCAAGACGGCCATTGTGCATGTCAAAGAGCACCGCCGGCTTACGCCCAAGACCTACGATCGCAACATCTTCCACATCGAGTTCGACCTCGGCGATAGTGGGCTCAAGTATGAGATCGGCGAGGCGCTCGGCATCCACGCTGAGAACAACCAGACTGATGTTGAGGAGTTCATCAAGTTCTATGGCCTCAATCCGGAGGAGATCGTCGAGGTACCGACCCGCGACGACTCCTCCGTGCTAGAGAATCGCACCGTCTACCAAGCCCTGATGCAGAACGTGGACATCTTCGGTCGGCCTCCCAAGCGTTTCTACGAGGCCCTCTCCGAGTTCGCCTCCGATGAAGCAGAGAAGACTCAACTCCTCATGCTCGGCACTGGTGGCAACCAAGAAGCCGCCATCGAGTTCAAGCGCCGCGCCGAAGTCGACACGGTCACGTACGCCGACATCCTGCTCGAGTTCCCATCCGCTCACCCAAGCTTCCACGACATCGTCCGCATCGTCAACCCCATGAAACGCCGCGAGTACTCCGTCGCTTCCTCCCAAAAGGTGACGCCCAACAGCATCTCCCTCCTCATCGTGACAGTCAACTGGGTCGATCCCAAAGGCCGTGACCGCTTCGGCCAAGCGACCCGCTACCTCGACTTCCTCCCCGTCGGCGCCCCGGTGACGGTCTCCGTCAAACCCTCCGTCATGAAACTCCCGCCCAAGTCCAGCGCACCAATCATCATGGCCGGTCTCGGCACGGGTCTCGCTCCTTTCCGCGCCTTCGTGCAAGAGCGCGCCTGGCAGCGCGAGCAGGGCATGCCCATCGGCGACGTCTTCATCTACATGGGCTCTCGCCACCAAAAAGAAGAATACCTGTACGGCGAGGAGTGGGAAGCGTACCAAGACGCAGGGATCATCACGCTGCTCGGCCGTGCGTTTTCGCGCGATCAGCCGCAGAAGATCTATATTCAGGACAGGATGCGGGAGACGCTGAGCGAGATTCGGCGGGCGTATTTGCGGGAGGAGGGGGCTTTCTACCTGTGTGGACCGACGTGGCCGGTGCCGGATGTGACGGAGGTGTTGGAGGAGGCGGTGGAGGTGCAGGCGAGGAGTGAGGGGAAGAAGAGGGATGGGCATAAGGAGATTGAGCGCTTGAAGGAGGAGGGGAGGTATGTGCTTGAGGTGTATTAGAGTAGTGGAGTGGGGTTGGTAGGGTTGGAGAGAGTGCGGTAATTGGTGTATTCGTGTACCGGTTGAATGTTTCTGCATCTCTGCAGTTTGAAGTACTTCAAGCTTTCGTTCAGAAGCAGTGTTCGACGCCATGGTGCCACTCACAGTCTGGAATTGAACCGTGAGCTCAGCGACGAAGAGTAAGAACTTGGAAAGCTCGAGAAGAGAGGACGTTGGAAGACAGTAAATTTCGGCTACGAGACGAATCTAAGACTAGCACACAGTTCTCACAAAGCGGCATAAAAGCAGCCGCAGGTATAGCCATTGGCGAAGCGACGATATCTACGATCGCTTGGAGGAGATGGCCCATCGATGAATGCACGCAGCTACAGCCATCTAGAGACACATTCGTCACAAGCGTCATCAACGTCGTCGATTATAGGACACGACACTTCGCCTCGCTGCATGGCGCTCGACTCCCCCCTAGGCTCGACTCTGACCTGTGCTTCGAGAAGTTAGCAAGTGCATTGCAAGTATCTCGTCCGAGGAGAATGGTAGGATGGTTGGGATCAGAATAATGCACATTATAGACATTGTACGGGTTAAGGCCCTTCCTCTGGGGTTGGTTTAGAGTTCACAGGGTCCATGCGCGTCTAACGCCAAATCACGTGCAGGACGGCTGCCTGGCAAAAAGCGGTAGGTCAGTGTAGAGTAGAGTAGAGTCGAGATGGTAGCACCTGTATACACACACACCTTGACCCAATTGTTGCATCTGATTGTTGCCGCGATGCCTTATACCGGGTTTTTTGAGATTTTGCCGTTGTTCGGAGAAGATTGCTGGACCAAGGTCCAGTCAGGATGGCCTGCTGTTGGGGATGCGACGGCTACCGGGGATGAACCCTTCCGCCAGCCAGTTGATGAAGCCCTCGAGCGGTTTCATGCAAGAATGGCAAGGGCGGCGGCTAGGGTGAACCCGGTAGTCGTCATAGATTTGACTCCAGAGAAGGAGAACGGTATGGCTGAGCTTCGCTGCCCGAACACGTCAAAATGCTAATTTTCTCGGGCAGAGCCACCAGAGAGTGGCAAGAAGAAGAAGAGTAGGTCCATCAACCTACTTGCTTCAACAGCGAATTGGTACCTGACCCTGTTCTCTAGCCAAGGCAGAGACCAAGGGTATGATAGCGATGTGCTTCAACAGCGCGTCGACCAGGTACTGATCCATGTAATGTAGTCGAGGAGAAGAAGAAGCTGGCGAAGAGTAAGTCGTGTAGTATTACGCGGTATCTCATCTTCTTGCTGACGAGTCGTTTAGGAGCCGCACATAGAAGTAAGCTCACGACCAGAGCAGTCCGCTGCTACGAGACGCCTGGCTAACGCAACACGTCAGTTTTCGATGACGATGATGAGGAAGAGGACGATGCGGCGGCGCTGCGTATGCTTACCTTGTTGTACCTCGAACGTCGTCCACCTGCTGACTTCAAGGCTCAGCCGCGGAGAAAACCAAGCGTTGGTCCCACGCAGTCCGTAGCCGACGGCTAGCTAACCGTTCGCAGCGAAGAAGAAGAAGGCGAAGAAGGAGAAGGAGGCGGAGAGGGAAGGTTCGTGCTCACCTGGCACTTCAAATCACCTGCCCCGTGCTAAATTGTTGTCACAGAGCCGGTGGCGGAGACGCCGTGCTGTAAGCAATCCCTTGCACGGCAGCTTCTAGTCACGGCAGCTGGTTGTTCGTCTTCGACATCGATGATAAGGCTGACCTCCACGCAGGATGATGTGAACGTTTTGCTTTGAGAAAGAAAAAAAAAAAAAAAAAAAATTACCCCCGGAACGGCAATCCTCCTGCCCTGGCACGCAGCCATGTTCCGCTCGGCGGGCAGCTCAATTTACAGGCCCCTTTGTTGTTCCGACCAGCCTGGCACCTCGACCTACCACTGCTGCCTCCGATCTGCTTCGGTCAGTTTCAGTCTGCAACATCTTCAATGCAGGTCCGCCGACAACACATCTCAGCTTACTGTGGCTGGTAACCTCGCCTGCACGCAAGCCTTCTCGCGCGACCGGCAGCACCAGGGCGGGCAGCCCAATTTACTGCCGTCGCCTCTACCTTCTTCGACGAAACCTTTCCAACGCATCAGCACAAGGCGGGCAGCTCAATTTACTGCGGCCGGCCCGCTGCATCCCTCCTCTTCGAATACATTCGTCCAACGACGAGCATCAGCACCAAGGCGGGCAGCTCAATTTACTGCCGTTGACTGCCTCTCCACAGAATCGACAGCAGCACGGACACCGACGCTGTGCTCTCAGATCGATGCGTTGTTAACATCACAAAGCATGACAGGGGAGCAAGATAGCATGCGTCCCAAGCCATGTCGCACTAGTAAGGCCTCGCGCAAAAGAGCCCCCGGAATGATTGGCACTGCTCGCGGGAGTCGACAACAAGTTGACCGATCTGGGACAGAATTGGATCCTTGGTCCTGCAGTCCCGTTCAAAGGTGGTCGAAGACCATCGTCCTGTTTGCGGTCGATGCTGCAGGTGACCGCTTCACGCCGTCTTTCGCCAGCACTCTGGGCAATACATAGTCAAGTTGCACTATTGGGTGCCCTTCGCTGTCTCCCTTTCAAGAGCCAGATCGCGAATTCCACGGTCTTCGACTGGCGGCCCTGGACGAGAAATCGACAACATTGCCGGCATCATGGGGCTTAATGGCTCGAGAAGAAGGCCGATTTGTGGGCGTCCAATCTGAACTGATGCAAGATGTCGACGCTTGTCTCTTCGTGGAGAAAGTGCGTCTCGTGGAGAGAGTGCGCATGCCAGATGACAGTTGAGTGACCGTAAACCTCCCAGAAGTGTTGGCCGATCTCTCGCTCGTCATCCTGCCTCTTCGACTCGAGCTCTCACACTGGCCTTTACGCCGCTGTTGCCACGAGCGATTCCATCCTCCACCACCTGCAGTCGTCGTCGACCCAATCACAAGAACAACGGTGGCAGTAATAGCAACCGCGACAAACAATCGGCAATCGAAACAGCACATGCAACGAATCAAGCTGGCCAGGATAGTGTGGATCGACGATTGTTCGGATGCAGTATCCTCTTCATTAATGAGGTGAAGGGCATGAAAGGATGTTCCCAAGCGGTGCGGGAAGGTGGTCCTCCGCGGAAGAGGGTGGCTCGAGTGGCTTGTTAGCCATGAGGATGGCGCAGCATACGGTAAGCCACAACTTGAAGCTACGATGACTTCCAGTCCGCTTACCTCGAACCCGAAGCTAAATGTAGACAGAGAAGCAATGCCGACGGCCCTCAGTCACGATCAGAGGGTCTCGTGGCGTTTGTGTTGTTGATGCTTTGAGGTATTGTTTGGAGGAATGAGAAGCGTGCGCGACCGGTATTGCGATGAACGCTTGCGCGGGGAGTAGCAGCATCACGTTTGAACAGATACCAGTACATGCGACCATACCTAACTGATAAGACATCGTTCCTGGATGAGACAGACCAAGTACACCCAACACCGACACACCCACACATTGGAGCGGCCCGCGAGGTGTATCCTCATCCTCGTCTTCGGTCATAGCAGTCGCCCCATCCTATCCATCCTTCCGCATCCTTGCCTCAAGCACTATCCCGCGGCACCCGACATGGTTGATCGTAGCGTATGCCCGACATGGAGGCCAAATATTGTACTACATGCATGAAGAAAAAGCCTGGCAGCCAATTTCTGGGCAAAGAGGGAGTGCTAAAGACGTGCGAGTACTGCCTTGTACGTACATTCACGGCCATCATATCCGACGCAGTGCTGACATGTCGACCCCAGCAAGCTCGCAAGGCTCTTCGTGCCATTCGTCGTCTCGAGCGCGAAGCATCGCGCCAGCAACAAGGACGCCATAACCACCTCTCCAACTACCAGCCAATCTACCCCGGCAGCGACGTTTTTGCCATTGCCGATGTTATCAAGACACCCTCCGAGCCCACGGAGACGCACAGGAAGGGAGAGAAAAACAATGTGCCAATCAAGGCATCTACACAGCCTACGTCGTTGGGCTCTTGGGGGTCAATCGCGGCTGTAGCAGCGGGGGAGAATGCAGACCACTTTGTTGCGACCAATGCCGATGCTCGGCCAGACGAGACCACCTGGTGTGAACGCTGGCGCTCATGGGATCGGCAGGAAAAGGAGAAACCGGCATGGTGATCGGCTTGGCCAGAAGGTGCGGATGAGATTGCATCTGCAGCTGAACATAAGTGCTCACGCGTCTACACTACACATAGGTCAATGCATCATGGTGTGCAGAGACACTGACGCACTTTCGATGGATGTTTGGGGAAGCTCGTATGCCCCCCAACCCATGCCCTCCAACCCATACTATGGAACCGAACACGATGATTGTGGGCTGGTGGCTGAGAGCGCAGACATGAAAGCCAGACTCATGGTTACCTTCGGATAGCTTCGAGTGGACTCAACGGTTCAGGAGGCGTTGGTCGATCCCCCCTCTTGCCTGTCAGCGGCATGTAGTTCGGTTGCAGTCCGCACGAGCACATTGTACTTGGCTCCTCCCACTGTGCTTCGATTGGAGAGGCGTACCGCCGCCATATGTGGATAAAGAGATATCCCAGGTTGTCTTCACCGCCAGAAACCTGCAAATCCACTAGAATTATCGATCGAGTCCCACCCCGGACGCCACCAAAAGCCATCAAGAAGCTGTGTAACATGGAAAACCCGAGACTAGAACAACATCCGTCTTTACATCTACCTTTGATGGTCTGATAATCGCCAGCCACCAAAGCATGCGCTCGATCGACGATTCGGAATGAGTATCTGTGACCTGTCCGCGAATCTTCATCGAGCATACGACATTTGGAGCTGCAGGCTTCCAACCGACGTTACACAAGAATGCAGAATATACCCATCTGTCCCAAAGACAGAACGCCATGGAGCCAACATCAATATCTGCAGACCCATATCGAGTTTCCAGACCCAGGCCAAGTCCAGATCGAAGCAATGGCGAAACGGGTAGCAACATGGCCAGCTCTGGCTGGGCACGAGCAGCACTGAAGGCCGAACGGGTAGCAGCAGAATCAATACTACTCTGCGCAATGGAGACGCAATGGATATGCAATGGAGAACCTCGGTCCTTCTTGGGACGCCGATCAGGCCGATGAGGCAGGAGCTGAACGAATAGCAACATGGTCAACCTTCGTTGGGCATGAGTAGCAGTGAGGGCTGGACGGATAGCAGCAGAATCAATACTCGCCTGCGCGAAGGAGAGTCTCGGCCCTTCCCAACCACGAATCCGAAGCAGCAGGAGAACGGATAGCGACAGCAATAGTTATCGCGCCAACACACTCGGCATTTTGAGGCGAAGAGGGTCGCAAGAGAACACTCACCAGCTCATGGTCAGAGCAAAGACATAAAGGAGGGAACGTCCACCCTTCTATCCCAGACCACAGAGCAACGACAAATCAACGATTCACACCTTCCACTTTTGAGCGAGTCGAATACTCCCTTCCTTGTCCGAGAACATTTCTTCACTGCCTCCCTCTTCATCTGCCAACCCCCAGTCCATTCCTACAGCGAATTGTCAGACAATCCTGCGCCCCCAACCTTGGCCGTTGCACTCCATTTGGCATTTTCACACCTCCGCAGTGTCAGGCAGGGTTGTACACCATGGCATCACAGCCGAGCAGCAGGCAGGGCAGTGCCCAAAACACACCATCGAACACCCCGATTCCCGCAGAAAAGGTACCTACCTGCACTGCGTTCCTTCTACTCTGCTTCGTTGTGCTGACCAGCCATCTGCAGATCGTGAATCACATGTTCGAATGCGAGTCGCCCCATGTCAACAGCAGCGGTGAGACAGTACTGCGACCACAAGATGCTGGTTATGTCGTCGATTACCAGCCGACTCTGCAAGAGGTCCGTGTGGTTGTTCAAAACCGTGGACCAGAGTACACGGTAGTAGCGAAGTTGAAATGCATTCGCATTTACGCCCTTCGAAGGGCAGATAGTTCGTCTCAGTCCATCGTCGTTTATTCAACTTGGTACTAATGGAGCTTCTCAGGAATCCTTCCTGTTGAGATCGTAGGCAACGAGAAGCCTACATTGAAAGTTTCCCTCAGTCAGCTTGGTCCAACACAGAGTTTTGGTGGACGGCAAGACATTCGGACCCATTTCTCGGCTTTGATTTCTGGCATCATGGAAATGCAAGCAAACCAGAAGCTGCTTCCGGAGTTCAAAGCAGAGATCCTCCACTGGGTGAGCGACAAGAACAAGGTCCGCGAAACTTGTACAATGCTCAGGGACGTCATGCGACCGGAAGTCGTCAAAGTGTTGACCAGACCGGACTTCACTCTACGGGAGGTCATTGATGCTGGCCAGGTCATCGAAGACAAGAACCATACCGCCGGAGTCTACCTTCGCTTGTACTCTGACTTCAAGAGCGGCAACTGGGCTGGCAAGGCGCCTTTCCTGTATGTTGGCCAGACCGGCGATATGTGGAGACGCAACAGTGATCATGACTCGGCGATCAACAACCCAGCAAAAGATCAAGCCTATCACTACCAACTCGCCCAAGCGGCCACGCGCTCCATCAAGGTGCAGATCAGCCGCGACAAGAACACGGAAGGAGGAAATGCGAAGAGAGCGCAAGGCCTGAGGACCATCCTGGAACAATTGATGGTTCTCATGCTCCGTACGTACAGTGATCGACAGCTGAACTGGAGGAGGGATTATGGCCAGAAGAGCGTCGATCAGGCAATTGCGGAGAACTTCGAGACGCGCAATCATTGCAACATATTCATGACCGTTTCAACACAGGCCATGGAGCTCTCAGACTTTCCGTACCCTGGCCGGCCATTCCGACCGAAGCCCTTTGGCACTGATGGCGGCTGCAACGGGAGTAGTCCCTGGACTGAAAACATGGACTCATGGGAGAAGGTTCAATGGACTGTCCAAGAGCTCCAGGACAGATGGGTCCTTCAGCGCTCTTCGTTGAGGGCTGACGTCGCTGCCCGCATGTTCGTGATCCGGCTGTACCAAGACAACAAACGCAAGGAGGTCTGCCACATCGATCTTCCATTGTCAGGCACGGTCCATGGGGGCTCCAGGTCCGATTGGAAGCTGGTCCCAGGAGCAGATCATCCGCAGGTCGGCGACGATGTGTACCCCATTTAGGAGGTTATGTTCCCAGAGTCAAGGGATCATGACGTCCCCTATTTCCGTACGCCTGAGTTGGGGCCATGGGACATCTGGCACTACTCCCGCAAAATGGCATTCAGGATAGTGTGGCAGTCAAAGATCGACAAACAGTGGCATTATCGCTACTACCAGTCCAACTGGCAGAACGCTTCTGGGAATGCTCCTGGCGAAGGCATCAAAGGGTTCCCGATGGCTATGTCTCTCTATGCGCACTTGACCCACGGACAGTGGCCGGAGCCAATCAACAATCAGCACATCAAATTCTGGAAGACAGTCGAGTGGTGGGGCCATGCAAACCTGCTCCGAGTGAAAGTTGACCGCCTTCGGCAGGTCATTCGAGCTCAGGTTGTCAATGAGCCTCTTCTTCCGTTGCCTCAACCAAACTTCGACCTTGGTGCGGTCGTGGAAGCAATGGAAGACCACGGCTTCGAAAACGTCAATGCAAAGTGGCAGTCACTGCAGTTCGATTGGCTTACGGATCCGCAGTGGTGGCCGGATGGAAAGGCGGGCAAGCCCCATGCTTCCGTGAAAAAGCGGACTGACTGTGACTTTCACCTCGTTATGAAAGCAGTTAACAGCAACATGAAGTGCGAGCGGGTTCCAAACCAGGACCGCTGCACTGACTGCGCGAAAAGGGGCATCGTTTGCTCGTGGACAAAGGTACCAAAGCTGTTTGGTGTGCAAGGCTGGCAGAAAGCTGGCGACGATCGTCTGGCCACCACAGAGACCCAGAGGTCGATTATGCTGCTATGCCAGCTTCCAGCAGCCAATGAACAGAAGAGACACGGCACTATGGCAGACCCACACTTCGCCAAGATTGGAAAGGACGAGGAGTAGTCGGCCGCGAAGATGCGGGCATTGCTGAGTGGAGAGGCTGCAGGTGGTAGTGGGAGCAGGTGGTGGAAGCATGGTCGCCGAAAACGATGGTTGTGCTGGCACTGAGGTGAGATCGCTACGACTTAATGACTCTCCTTGTTACGGAAGCGATTGTTCATGGGCATTTCGGTATTTCGTGTGTTGACGGTTGTGACCTTGCTCTCCAAGCATGGGTCTCTCTCGGATAACAAAATGGACTATTCGTGACAACCTCACCTTTCCAACCCTTCTCAAAGTTCTGCAAACTTCGCCAATGCGCTTCTCTTGTCGACTCTGGCCCTCGTCGTTCAAGACGCCGTAGACACAGGTCGGTGTCGTAGCAGCCATGATTTACTATTGAAGCTCCGAGCGGGGAGCTTAGCCTTTGGTACACTACTGCTCCAAATGATTCACATGGCTTCCCATCGGTCGCATGTCTTTTACAACTCACTGAGGCGCCTTGTAAGGAGGGCATTGACGAAAGTATTGAAAAGATGCCTCCCATGCTGAAGCTAGCGGACCACAACCTTGGAGATATTTAATACTTGATAGGATGATACGAAAGCGAACGCTACGGAAGATGATTCCGCAGGTGCCAATGTCGTCTTGCCCCTGCTAGGCTATTCTGCCTTGCCACCTTGAAAAGTTAGCAACTGACTTGCAAGCAGTAAGCTGATGCAAAGATGGAGAGTGTCCAATCAGATAATGCGCCGATTTCAACACCGATGGGTTAGGGCCCTTCCGATGGGGTTTGAAACAAATTGGTATGCAATTCATCATGTAAGGGAAGTGGTGGTGGTGATGGGGAGGCATACCTGATGCTGGAGGCTATAGGGTACGGGGGGAAGCACCTGCATCTCTGCCATACATTGGACTGGATGGGGTCACTGTGGCGAACATGTAGCCATGATGGCGAAAAGGAGAGTTGTGTACTCGTTGCCCTATGAGTACGAAGATGATGGGTGGACCAGAACGATGAAGATTGATGATGGAGATGGAAGAGAAAGAAGACGAAGTGCGGTTTCAAAATGTCAACATTCCCTTGCGGGAGGGGACGGGACGGAAGCCAAGCAGATCCGTGTACCCACGTGATCATTGCCTGGACTTCACGTCTTCTCCCGGTTGTCGTCCTCCTGGCTCGCAGAGCCTCGCCTGCTGGGGTCACGTCTGCTCGAGCACCAGAGCAGTGGCAGCTTGACTCGAGATGGGAAGCGGAGTGCGTCCGCCCCAAGCCATGCGTGGTTCGAGGCGTCGCCGGCAATTGCAGCTTCTCCACTTCCGTGTCAGGTGGGCGGCAGTCAAGTAGGTATACTGTACGTGTAGCATGTTGAAAGTCCCCCAGACCAGATCAGCAATCTTCCGTCTATTCCATCCTTGACAGCAAAGTCCCAAGCAAGGAAGACGTACCACTGTAACATTCTTTAGCAATGGCACCTCCCACCGCTATCGTGACCGGCGGCTCTAGCGGTATAGGCCTCGCGCTCACGCACCATCTCCTCGAGCGACAGTGGAACGTGGTCATAGCCGACATCAATCCGCCGAAGGACTCCATTGATGGCACCATCTTCGTCAAGACTGACGTGTCCTCGTGGGACAACCAAGCCTCCCTTTTCAAGAAGGCCTACGAATGGAACTCTCGCCTCGACTTCTGCGCCCTCAATGCCGGTATAGACGATCGAGACGACATCTTCGCAACAATCTCAGGGGATCCCTCCAAGCCTCCGGGAAAGCCCAATATGGCGACACTGAACATCGACCTCATCGGACCGTATTATGGCATCAAGCTCGCGGCGCACTACATGTCTCTACCCAGTACTGGCGCCGGCAAACCAAAGCTAGGAGGGAAGATCGTCGTTACGAGCTCCGCAGCAGGCATCTACCCCATCCCGCAGTGTCCGCAATACGGCATGGCGAAGCATGGTCTCGTCGGTCTCGTCCGCTCCCTCGCTCCAAGATCCAGCACGGTGGGCATCACAATCAACGCCATATGTCCAGCATTAGTGAAGTCTGGTCTCGCGCCTCCAGGGTTGTTAGATTCTTTCTCCGAGGAGCAGTTTACGCCCATGAGCACAATCCTGCGCGCCTTTGACGAACTGGCCGAGTTCGAGAAGGTGAAGAATGAAGACTGGGTGGAGAAGGGCCACTCGGGAGAGACCGTGGAAGGGAACCTGGGAGAGCTCATCTACCACAAACCGGCGCAAAGGCATGAAGCAAGTTCATATGCGAATGAAGAAGGCCTCAGGGCGTGGGATCGGGCGTACATCGAGAGGAACAAGAAGTTTGTCGAGGCCCCTTAAGAATCACTACTATGAGAAGCAGTATCCAACAAAGTCTTCCCCTTTCAAGACCTCACCTCACCGAGCCATCGCCGGCGCCGGCGGAACCCCGGCCCACATTTCGCCAATAATATATGCATTTCCCAAATTCCTACCTTTCACCATCAAGCAATCAAACAGCTGAGAACCATTGAATGACCAATGGGGAGCCATTTGTTCTTGACCCGCAAATCTCGGAAAGTCGTACCGGAACCATATTCACCAATGAATTGTGGTTTCGGCAGAGTGAGTGAATCAATGAAGATCCAGTCCCGTAATTACCAAGTAAGCGGCTGGGGAGTTGGTTGACGTTTCAACATATACATGGTAGTTGGGATTCCACAGATGAAGTGGGACGAACGAAGTGGTTGAATATCGTTGGGGGTTCTTTTTTGGTGTTTTGTCTATACCTCTTCCCTTTTCCTTTTCCCCTGGCATTCTGGTATACGTTCGTGGTGTTGATTATTCGTGGGGGGGGG